>NC_062557.1:24450246-25050246 GCF_016906955.1 Phacochoerus africanus | reverse complement strand
TAGAACTCTCCTGATTTGGGGGAAAGCCCTAGCCCCTCACTTTCAGCCGGTCTGTTCCCCCACCCCCACCCCCGCCCCTACCCCTGCCCCTATCCCAAAGTCACCCAGGGACTCACCAACTGCACACAGCCCAGCAGACACCTGCATGCATAAAGCCTGGAGCCCGCAGTAATAATGGGGGACAGCTCACCATCAACACTCTCATGAAGCGACACCCCAAATGCAGATCATCATACCCCCAATCTGGAAGAACAGCCCGCAGACCATCAGGCAAGCCCAGGTTTCACCCCTGATGCAATAGCCACCAAGATGTCCAGAGACACATGCCTCAATGAGACACTGCTGCTCAGAGGCCTCAGCAGCTCAACACCATCCCCATGGAATCCTGAACTCTGCCAGGGGCATGGACTCAAGGGCAAGTGGGGTTAACTCAGCCCCTAAGCTGGTGGGCTAGGAAGGGCAAGGAAAGGCAGCGGTGGTCTTCTGAGAGTCTCCTAGGTTTTATGAAGGCATCTCCCCACCCCACCCCACCCCTGCACCCCCACACACGTTTTGCTGCAGGAAACTTTAATTCTGCATGTTGTTTTCCCCTCCTTCCAACAGAAGGAGGTCAGATCCTGGGTTGTAAGCCTTGACAATGTCATCTTCCCATTCACCTGTGCCCCAAGTGACAGAGACTGTAGCTTCTGCTCTACACCAGCCCCCCCCCCTTCTTCCGTATTCCCCCAGCTCTGCAATCGACTCTGTTCGGCCAGTCCACCTTGCACCGGCCAGTCAAGCCGCCCCTGTAGAAAACACACTTCCGCCCCCCTCTCGGCCAGCGCTACCCTTCCGTGGGCAGGAAAGCCAGGTCAGGAGAACCCAATGGAGAATTTATGGTGAATCGATTCCCCGGGCTCCTTTCCGGAGCAAGTTGTGGAGGACAGGAAGGAGCAAAGGCTCCCCAGCTCGGCTCCGGCTCCGGCTCCGAGCTTGTTGACTTGTTCCTCCCATCCGGCCCAACCCGACCCGTGCGGAGGAGCCTCGGGCTTGGCAGCTGCTGCTCCAGCGCAGAAGCGCAGAGACCGGCCCTGCGCCCGGCTTTGCCTCTCGAGACTCAGGCCTGGATGGCGACCTGAGCCGCCGCCGCGCGCACTCTTCTGGGAAGCGTCCCGCGTGCTAAGGAAAGAGGCGAAATCGCATCTAGGCATTAGGCCGGAGAGCTTACGCTGCTTCCCTTTCCCTCCTCCTGTTACCCCACCTCTCCAGTCCCCTTCAATTCCATGGACTCTCGCCCCTGCTTCTCCAGACCCTACAAGGGAACATTCCAGTAGAACTTTTGTTTTTTCTTTCTTTTTTTTTTTGCTTTGTCGGTGACAGTCGTGAAATTGTGCTGTGTTTTGTGATTTCTTTGGGGGTGATTGTCTCGCCTGTTTTCAGGTGTCGCTTATATGGGAGGGTTGTGGGTGGGAGTGGGGAGGGCGAGGGGCTTAGAGCTCTGATTGTTTGTTTTGGAAGAAAAAAAAAGCAAGAAAAAGAACAAAAAATATATATCACTCTAGAAACTAAACCTCTCCTTGTGTCTCATTCTGTGTTGGCTCTCCTCACCTGACCAGAGGTAGAGGTCCTAGCTCCAAGACAGTGGCTTGGAAGAGAGACTTCTGTGCCCAAAAGGCTTCTCCTTAGACCTTGCAGGATGAGAACTGGCCCAGACCCAAGCTCCCAAGACCTTCACTTAAACTGAGTGAGAGCTGGGAGACTGGAGGGGGGAGAAAAGGAAAGATTGGTGGTTCGGGGAGAGGTCTGGGTCTGCAGTGGGGTCTTCCCCACCAATTCCAGAGCCAGAGGAAAGGCCAGGCCTGCCCTGCCACCCCCTGGAAGCAGGTCCTCACTCAGCTGGCTGAGAAAGTCACCTTGGTTTGTGACTTTAAAATAGCAAGCAAGTGAAGGAGGTAACTTCCTTCCATTCCCTGCAGCAGAGGGACAGGGTGTGGATAGAGGCCTCTGGAAGGCCAGGCTGTCCTTTCTTCTGCTTAAAAAGAGTCCACCCCTTAGGGTTTTCAATGCTCACCTGGAGTTGGCGCCTCCAATATGAGCCACAGGGTAGCAGCCTTGGTGTAAAGCGGGTGGATTGGGTAGGGGTGGAGGCCTGGGGAGGCAGCTTCTACAGGCTGGGAGGGAAGGTTGAGTGTGGAAGAGAAATGTTTCAGGAGAGGAGAAAAAAAAAAAAAAAAAAACCTTCCCAGTCGGACCCCAGAACTAAAATCAGTTTCAAGAGGCACCTTTCTGGCCCCCTCAGATTGTGGTGTCCCGGCCAGAACCTTGAATGAGGAGCGCTGCTGTTCTCGGCAGCCCGGCCGTTCTCACCCAGGCGCTGGGATTCCGCTTCTTCCCCGGGCAGGTGCTGGGGAGCTGGCCTCCCGCTGGAGCATCCTACCGGGCCCACCCAGCGGCGCTGCAGTGCCTGAAGTTGGGATGGGAGTGGGGACAAAGCATGGTTCCAGTGAAAGGAGCCTGGAAGTGAAAAGGCCAGGCCTACCCCTCTCCAGCGAACGGAAGGATGAACTAATCGGAGAGACAGCAGGAGGCGGGAGGACGCAAAGCTCCGGGGTTTGGCAGAACCCCGATCTGCATCCTCCAAGGAGGGTTCCATTCGGTACCAAAAGTGAATCTGCCTTTAGAGCTTGTGTAGACTAGGCTGCCTCGCCAGCCTGGGCTCCCAAGACCCAGCCGGTGCAGAGAGTGAGCTGAGAAGGCTGGATTCCGCCAAGAGGAAACACAAAAAGTGAGGCAGGAACTGGACGGAGTGCTGCGGGGTAGGGGCGAGGGTGCCAGGGGAAGCCTCCAGCGGCGGCGTCTGGGTCCCCAGCCCGGGGTGGCTTCTTTAAAGACAAACAAAGGCTCGGATGCGGAGGCTCGGAAGCCGGAGATGGGGAAATCTGCTGTCATAAAAGAGAGAGAGATTCAGAGAGAGAGGGACCGGGAGAGTGCGAGACAGAGAGAAGCCGGGGGAGGAATTCAATGCCGTGTGCGCAGCAATAAAAGAATATGACCGCTATAAAAGTTTATAGCGTATAAATTTCTGAAGGTTAAGAAACTAAACAGCAGCAAAGCAAACAGTGAGGGGAAACTTTCCGGAGCTGAGAGAGCCACAGCTGGGCCTGGGCTCCCGGCCCGGCCGGCGAATGAGTGGGCCTGGCTGAGCCGCCCCCACCCTCACCCGCCTGGGTCGCGGGTCGCGAGGTTTCCGGGGGCCCCAGGGGGCAAAGAGGGGCGAGGAGGGAGGGGGGAGGGAAGAACACTTTGTTGTCACAAATGCTTCACAGAACGCAATTGGGACTCTTGCCTTTGTTCTTCGCAACCCCCCCCCCCAATCCGGCGTCCTAAAGAGAAGCCCCCAGCACACGCGCGCGCACACACACACGCAGGTCCGGCGGGGCCAGACGTCTGGGCGCGGGCAGCCTCTTGATCCCTTTACAGTCCCGACCCACCCTCTCAGGGCTCCTCACCCTGCAGAAAAAGCCCAATTGTTTTCCCTCAGAATTTCAAACAATCGTGTTGGGTTTGAAAAGTGCTCGCCTCCCCCTTTTACGGGCCATAAAGGGCGCACTGCTCCGCGCGGTCTCCGCCCGAAATTACGGTCTTGAGGTGGGGGCTAGGGAACAAGAGGAAAAAAAAGCTTCTAGCTTCCCATCCTGTCGCCTTGAGTTTTGGGGTTTTTTTTTTTTTAGCCTATCCGCACAATTTCCTGAACCATTTTTTAAATTTCTGATGCCTTTTCTCTCGTCTGCACTCGTTTCCCCCCCCCCCCTTTTTGGTAATAATGAAAGTTTCTCCGGATTGTCGCCGCGGTGCCAGGCTGTCGGAGAGGCTTGGGGGAGCCGGTGGAGGGGGCGCCTTTTCTCAGTGCGGCCGCTAGATGGCACACTTGCTCCACCTGAAAATCCCCGGCGCTGCGGCTGCGGGCGCCGGCGGCTGCACCTCGCGCCTCGGTCCGCCCTGAATCTACAAATTGAGCGCTATCAAAAGTCATGAATAATTTGCGCAGAATAAAAACATAGGGTTAATGAAGGTCATTTTCCCCATTTTATAGATTTCAGATGTAGTGGGGTTGACACCCCCTCCCCCTTAAACGACCAATTTCTGAATTTCCCCCGGAGGACGGCTCAGGGCTTCTCACCCAGTTTCTATGTTCCGTGGGACAAAAAATGCATGACAACGGTGGATAATAGTAATAATAGGAATAGTGGATCCAAATAAAAGAGGAGGATTGGTTCAGGAATGTGAGGTTATCCGGGGAGGTGGGCGAGAGGAATGTCTGCGGATGCGGGTGAGCAGGTCAGGTGAGAGGGGTGAGCAGCAGCAGAAGGTCTGATGGAGAGGAAGCAGCCCCAACCAGCTGCGGGATCCGGGAGAGGGAACCGGGTGAGCCAGCCCAAGGTGGGGGTGGGGGCAAATTGGGGGAAAGGGATCCATGGCTTTGGTGTGGATTCGGAGGTGCCCAGAGCCAGCGGGGCGGCTCCATAGTACGGACCAAGGCTCCAGAGCCTTTGTATGTGGCCGGGGCTGGGCGGGGCGGCGCCTGGCGACCCAGGCGCGGGCCAGGGTCTCCCCAGCACGGCGAGATGAAAAAGGCTCCGATAGTTCCTTGGTTGTTCTGGGCGCTCCAAGTTGGGCCGCCAAAAGAATGCGTTTTTCGGATGGATGTGGGGACAGGCGCGGTAGGAGCAAGGTCTCGGTTCTCCCCGTGTCCCCTGGCTTTCAGGTGTGAGTTCTGGTTCCTTGCGCCCAGGCCCCGGCCCCAAACAAACCTGGGGAACACCGGTCCTTTGGCAATTTAGCAGCTGGAGGCCTGGATTCCCGGCATTTTTCGTTCTAAGATATGCGCGCTGTCAGCTTGCCCAGAGCCCCCTCAATTCCAAATCTCCCATTTCATCCGGCCCGGGCCCCATCCGTGCCCCCCATCCGGACAAACCTGCACTAGAAATAGACCCCCCCCCCTTCCTTAAAACTAGCCCCGCGGCAGCCTCTCCTCTCTTCCCCCAGGACCGGGTGCGAAGAGGCAAGCTGACTTTCTCAACTTGAGTTTCCCTAATAAATCTGCGCTCCGTTGGGTGTTTATAAATTATCTCCTTGCTCTTTCTTGTTTTTTCTTATAATAGAAACATTTTCCTTCCATCAGGAATTTCTGGCACGGTGTAGGGATGATTTAGAACAAGCCATTGAATTTCTACCTCACCGGTGAGTCCTCAGATCATGACCATAAAATCCCCCGCACTTGATAAAAATGTTCGCTTCGGCAACAACTTAACTCTGCCTTCCGCTGCTTCACCGCCCCTTCAGCCTGGCGCTGAAAATTCAAGACACTGGTTCGCTCCCCTCCATTCCTCTCTCTCTCTCCGCTTCCAGCCCCTCTCCCATTCTCCGGATTCACTTTGAAAGGTCCGAGTGGCCCCGCTGGTAATGTCCCCTTGGAAAAGGTGATCTGTTCATTTTTGCAAAGGTTGCAGTGAGTGGGATCCCCAAAAGGCACCCCTCCAAAAAGCAGGCCACTCTCTCGTGAGTAGACAATAGATCAAATGTATTTGTAAAGCCTCCACCTCTGCTGCTAGAAAATTTCTTTCTCGCTCTCCTTTCCTTCCTTCTTTCCTTTCCTTTGGACAATAGACAGTGGACAGTGAGTCACTTTAGGAGGCCTTTGATTTGGATCCTCAGATTGTGGCCTTCTAAAGCCTGGCCACCGTTGTCAGTAGGCCCAGTAGGCCAGGAAAGGCAACTGACATTGAGAATGTGGCACCCAGTCAACTGTGGGTCCTACAGCCTGGGTTCCAGGCACTAGGTCCACAGGTCTGAAGGGAGAGCCGGGTTTAACTAGAGGCTGCCAAGGAAAGAGGGGGAGAAAATGGGGAACTCAGTGGCCTTGCTGCATCCAAATACCTTCTACCCCAAGGTCAGTTTAGGTAGTGACAGTGGCTCAAAGGATGGTGAGGGCCAAAAAGTGCCTCTCCTCATATACACATTCTGCAGTCACTGCCCAGGACAGTGGGCACCAAGGCCAGGCACCTGGAGCTTCAGTGCCCAACGGTGGCCTCCTTGCTCTTCCCTCCCTCTGGGGTGCTGATGGGCCCGGCAGGGCCCTCCCACCCAAGGGTGCTGCCAAGGGTGCTGCCTGGGATGTTTGGGAGCCAACTGAGCTTGGTTACTGTGTCCCAAGGCCTGGGTGCATGACAGGGGCAGCCTGACTGGGTGTTCCTCTGCTGGTGGCACATCAGGCTGCTCTGCCATCACACAGAGTTGGTTTCCCAAAGGCTTGAAGACTGGGCCCCAGTACCTTCTAGAGGCCCCCTCCTCATTCTAGCACCCTACTCTCAGGCCACCCCAGGTTGTGTAAAACTGCATAATCTCCATTGCAGGGTGAGTTTTGCTCAGGTCCTCATCACTGCCCATCAGCCAGAAAGTTTCTTTCTTCCTCCGGGTGGGTACCTCTGGGTACCCTCCCAGACCCCTTTGCCAAAGAAAATCCTTGTTTGTTTAATGAGGGAAATTTGGTGAGTGGCCTTGGGGAGGCAGAGAGGGGCAGCTTGGGGGCTCCGGAGAGGGAGTAAGGGCAGGTATCCCACAGCTGAAGGAGGTGGAAAAAATCTCACAAAAGTCACTGCTTGCACCAAAAAAAAAAAAAAAAAAACCCAAAACTCATAATCATTCTCATTTCAGCTTTGTCACCCCCACCGTGCTGCAGTCGGGCGGGCGGCGGGGGCGATCGAAGCTGCAGTTTTATAGCTGTAGAGGAAAGAACTCGTAAAATGCTAACAGCTTTTATGCGCTGCGGCATAAACAACAACAGACTCGGCTTTATTGCGTTTTATAGTTTGTTAAAGAGTTTACAGCCGTTTTTGGGGGGCCGGTTACCCAGCCAATTCCCTCCACACGATAGTTAAACCTTTATCAATAATAAGGAAATTGATCATTAAAGCTTTAAATATGACTACCTCGTTTGTTTGAAAATATGTTTAGGAGAGGAAGCTGTATGATTTGATAACTTGTATTAAAATACCAATTACATTTATAGGACCTTTTAAAACTCGGCGCAATTAAACCGTGTTCTTTTACATTTTTCCGAAGCGACCCTGACATTTAAAAAGACTCCAACTGCCTCGTTAAAATCGCGAAATTAACAGCGTGCCTCCGCCTGGCGCGCGTTGTGTATGCGTGTGCGTGGTTTTTTCCGTGACTCCCCCACATCAGTCTTTGGG
This sequence comes from Phacochoerus africanus, assembly GCF_016906955.1. Lineage (NCBI taxonomy): Eukaryota > Metazoa > Chordata > Mammalia > Artiodactyla > Suidae > Phacochoerus > Phacochoerus africanus. Next base: position 25,043,014 of record NC_062557.1, on the reverse strand, counting down.
GGTGGTCTGCGAAGGTATTTGATTTGTTGTGAGGCGAGAGATATCTCATTAATGTAGGTAGTTAAACAGATTTAATCCGTATTCAATCTCTCTCCCCCCTCCCCCCCTCCCCCTCTCCCCCTCTCTCTCCCTGGGTGTTTTTTTCTTCCCCTCCTTTTTTTTTTTTTTTTTTCCCACTCTCTCCTCACTCCCTGGCGCTCTCTCGCTCTAGCTCTCTCTCTCGCTCGCTCTCTCTCGCTCTCACCCTCGCTCTGCGTTCTGTCCGGGAGGAGTACGGAGAAGCCAATAGGATGCGGGGTCTCTAATGGATGCAAATGATCATGAAAAGACAGTGCAAAATATGAAACAACTCATTTGCAGGGAAGTAAATCACCGAAAACTGTTTATGAACTGGCATCCCTTCTTCGAAATGTAAAGCGAGGACCTCTTTAAGTGGCGGTATATTTTTGTTTGGGGGGTGGGGGGTGGGGGGAGGGCGAGCGAGCCGCGGCTGCCATGCAAGCTTAGACTTTTGGAGGCTTCGCTGTCCTTTTCTGTTCCTGGAAATCACAAAAAGTGTGGTGGCTTCGAGATCTTCTTCGCCTTTTCTTTCTTTTCTTCCCCCCCCTCCTCCCTTCCCCTCTCCTTTCCTGGCGAGGGTGACTAGGAGCCGGCGAATCCGCGTTTTTTTCTCTCTCTCTCCCTCCCTTTCCCCCTCCCCACCCCCTCCCCAACAGCCCCCAACTACAGCCGCCGCCGCCGCCGCCGCCTCAAAATTCAATAAAATGAGCTCTTATTTCGTCAACTCACTGTTCTCCAAATACAAAACCGGGGAGTCCCTGCGCCCCAATTATTATGACTGCGGCTTCGCCCAGGACCTGGGCGGCCGACCCACCGTGGTGTACGGTCCCAGCAGCGGCGGCAGCTTCCAGCACCCGTCGCAAATCCAGGAGTTCTACCACGGGCCGTCGTCGCTGTCCACGGCTCCCTATCAGCAGAACCCGTGCGCCGTGGCGTGCCACGGGGACCCGGGCAACTTCTACGGCTACGACCCGCTGCAGCGGCAGAGCCTGTTCGGTGCGCAGGATCCAGACCTGGTGCAGTACGCCGACTGCAAGCTCGCCGCCGCCAGCGGCCTGGGCGAGGAGGCCGAGGGTTCGGAGCAGAGCCCATCGCCCACGCAGCTCTTCCCCTGGATGCGCCCGCAAGGTGAGCTCGCGTCGGGGCCGGCGCGGGGAAGGGAGACCTGGGGCCCAGGCCGGGCACGGGGCCGGGCAGGCCGGCGCGGTTCCTCCAGCTCCTGGAAGACGTGCTGGCTCCGTTCAGATTGCCTCCCCTTCCTTCTTTCCTCCCTGCGGTCCTTCCTTCCTTCTTTCTTTCCTTCCCTTTCCCCTTCTTTCTTTTTTGTTTCCCTTGAAGGAGGTAGCTCAGCGACATTTCCTGAATCCATAAACCCCTCACCCTGCCTGAATTTTCTTGTGCTTCCCCTCCTTTTTTTCTCTTTTACTGTTTTATGGGGGGTAGTGGAGAATGGGTGGTGGGAGCGGGGGCGCTCAACTTTTGCACTTGTCAATTGCTTTATAGTTTAATTACCCTGAAGAAAACTTTTCTTCTGGGGCAGAGGCTCTGGGGGCTTTTCAAGGTGGGTCCATTCGTCCCCATCTCGGCTTTTTTATTCTTATTCCCCCCCCTTCACATCCTTCCTTCTAAAGTTTATGGCACTTGTAATAGATTCAACCACCCCCGCCCAACTCTCTGGTGCCGGTTACCAGGGGAGGGGGGCTCTCCTTTCTGGCTCCCTTAGATGCAGTGGTGTCTGATGCCCCCTCCCCCCACCTCCGCTGACCGCGGCCTCCCAGCGCCCCCGCCCCTGCGCAGGGTAGAAGGTCCCCTGCCCTTATTATACTGGTCTCCTAGGCTGGTTCACGAATCTTCCAACCTTCTCCGTCTCTGCCCCCTCCCCCACCTTCCCCTCCCCTCTGTCTCGCCCTTTCCCCCATTCCCAGCAGCCGCCGGACGCAGGCGAGGCCGACAGACCTACAGCCGCTACCAGACCCTGGAGCTGGAGAAGGAGTTCCTATTTAATCCCTATCTGACTCGCAAGCGGCGGATCGAGGTATCACATGCGCTGGGACTAACAGAGAGACAGGTCAAAATCTGGTTCCAGAACCGGAGGATGAAGTGGAAAAAAGAGAACAACAAAGACAAGTTCCCCAGCAGCAAATGCGAGCAGGAGGAGCTGGAGAAGCAGAAGCTGGAGCGGGCCCCGGAGGCGGCAGACGAGGGTGATGCGCAGAAGGGCGACAAGAAGTAGGCTCCAGCTGGGACTGCCAGGGCCGCGGTCGCGCTGCGTCCGCGGGTCCCCAGACCGCGCTGCTGTCGCCCGCCCCCGCCCGAGAGAGCTCTGGCCCCGCGAGCGGGGCCGGGAGCCTGGCCTCCCACCGCAGCGTCCCCGCCGCGCCAGTCCCCGCTAGTGGTAGTATCTCGTAATAGCTTCTGTGTGTGAGCTACCGTGGATCTCCTTCCCTTCTCTTGGGGGGCCGGGGGCGGGGGGAGAAAAAAGGATTTTAAGCAAGGACTCCCTCGCCCTGCGAGGATGAGCGGCTGCGGCCTGGCTGAGCCCCCCCCTACGCCCCCGCCCCATGTAAAAAGCCTCCTTGTGCAATGGTCTTTTTTTTTCCTTTGAACGTGCTTCTTTGTAATGACCGAGGTACCGATTTCTGCTAAGTTCTCCCAACAACATGAAACTGCCTATTCACACCGTAATTCTTTCTGTCTCCCTCTCTCGCTTTCTCTCTGTCTCTCTCTCTCTCTCTCACCTCGTCCTCATTCCGGCCCCCCCCCCCCCCCCCGCGCTGCCCTCCCTAGCTCGCTGGCTTTTTCTCTGGCTTCTGTCTTTTCCTCCCCCCCCACCCCCCGCTTTGGTTTGACAATTTTGTCTTAAGTGTTTCTCAAAAGAGGTTACTTTAGTTAGCATGCGCGCTGTGGGCAATTGTTAAAAGTGTTCTTAGGTTTACTGTGAAGAGAATGTATCCTGTATCCGTGAATTGCTTTATTGGGGGGAGGGAGGGCTAATTATATATTTTGTTGTTCCTCTATACTTTGTTCTGTTGTCTGCGCCTGAAAAGGGCGGAAGAGTTACAATAAAGTTTACAAGCGAGAACCCGAGACTGGCTCAGCCCGCGCTCCTCATTTGCTCCCGGCGCCTTGCAGAGCTGGGGGGAGCCGGGCACCCGGCTTCTGCGCCCGCCTGACCAGGCCGCGAGAGGAGGGGGCGGGGGCTGGAGGCAGGTGGTGCGAGTCCCTGGGCCCAGGGGCGCAGGGGGTGAGGGAGGCGGCTGCGCGTGATTGGAGGAGAGAGGAACGAGGGAGGGGAGCCGAGAAAAACCCCCTCCCTTCGCGTTCCGAGGCTGCCGGCCCCGGAGACCCCGGAGCCCAGGCCACGCTGGAGAGATGCGCCTGGGCTACTGGCTGTATTCCCCCCCCCCCAATACACACACACCTCCCCCTTTGTTTTTGTGTGCCCTCTCCGGTGTGTGTGTTGGGGGGCCATAGAACTAGAGTGCTGGGCTGCTGCACAAGCTTATATTTTTCTTCTTCCTGGACTGTGGTGGGGGGAGGGAGCAGACAGAAGCGAGATGCTCTTTCCTGCCTCTTACTTTCTGGGACTTGGCCACCTTTGCCCAGCTCCGAGATGGTTGCTCAAAGCCTTCCTTCCTTAGCTTGCTCTGCTTCTCTGGCAGCCACGCTCCACTGGGGCATCCGCCTCCCGGAATCAGGAGAACAGCATAAGCAGCATACCGGGCTGCCCTCCTCCCTTCCTTTCTCCTCCCCACCCACCCCACCCCACCCCACTCCCTTCCTTTTTTTTTTTTTTTCAAACCTTTAAATTTTTTTTTTTTTTTTGTCACCAGAAACCGCAGCATCCAACGCCTGTGGGCTAAGTCTCGTGCCTCTGGGAGCACCCACAAAACCTCAGTCCATCCCTGCCCATCTGTCTGGGGCACCGAGAGATAGAAAGGGAGAGCAGCGAGAGGGAGTTGCGAGGCCAGGCTCACCTCGTTGTTCACCTCAGGAGCAACGGACCAAGTCCAGACCAATTTCCCCCAAAGGCCAACCGGACTGAATCGGTCCAGATTAATTATGACCTGCCCTGAGCCACCCACTCACCCCATTTTGTGCAATCTCTGCGTTTATTTCTCCCTGAGTAACAGGCTGGGGAGGATGCGTGTGGGTGGGTGGGGGGGTTGACAACACGGATCGCTCTCGCTCTCAGAGGTTATTTATTTTCCCTTCCACTCAATTTCTTCCTCCCCAGATCTCGCCTACAAGCTGCCTCCAGCCCACGGGGTCGACAGCGGCCCTTGAGCCCCCAACCCGAATCCACAGGGCCTGGCTTTCCCATTCATTATTGATCATATTTTATAAATCCAACGCCACACAATTTTTTCCACATTACCGGGAGCCGTGGGGAGGCTGCCCCGCCATTGGCAGAGGGGACGTCACGTGGGCAGGGTCACGTGGCCCAGAGAGGAAAAAGGGGGTTCTTTTTGGTGTAAATCTGGACTCTAATTCTGTAATATATCAAGGAATCTCGTAAAACCGACACTAAAACGTCCCTGCCTACAAATCATCCGGCCAAATTATGAGTTCATTGTATTATGCGAATGCTTTATTTTCTAAATATCCAGCCGCAAGTTCGGTTTTCGCTACCGGAGCCTTCCCCGAACAAACTTCTTGTGCGTTTGCTTCCAACCCCCAGCGCCCGGGCTATGGAGCGGGTTCGGGTGCTTCCTTCGCCGCCTCGATGCAGGGCTTGTACCCCGGCGGGGGGGGCATGGCGGGCCAGAGTACAGCTGGCGTCTACGCGGCCGGCTACGGGCTCGAGCCGAGTTCCTTCAACATGCACTGCGCGCCCTTTGAGCAGAATCTCTCCGGGGTGTGTCCCGGCGACTCCGCCAAGGCGGCAGGCGCCAAGGAGCAGAGGGACTCGGACTTGGCGGCCGAGAGTAACTTCCGGATCTACCCCTGGATGCGAAGCTCAGGTAACGCCGCGCACCGAGCCGTACCGAGTCGTCCCGAGCTGCAGTGGCCCGGGCACATTCCCCGGAAGGCGCCCCCTTCCCGGCCAAGTGTCCCTTTCCGCGTCCAGAGTGCTCCCGGCAGCAGGTCGGCCCTGGGGACGCGGCACCCCCCTGGGCCGCGACCCGGAGCGCCGCCCCCACTCCCATTTTTGCTTGGTGCTCTCAGGCTCGCCGTGCTTCCCTGGCGGATCCCTCTCTGCCGACGCCGCGGCGCTGTGAGCCCCCAGCCCCCCACCCCACCCTTCCTCCCGGCCTTTTAGCTTTAAATATTTATCAGCCGCGCCGGCACGGGCTGGAGACGAGGCCGTTTGTCTTGCGGAGGAAGGCTGGGGTTTGCAGAGAATAGCCATTAGGGTCTCCCCCCTCCCTTTTCCCTTCCCCGCCGGGGATCTCAGCTCTGGGTGTGTCCCCCAGCCCCAGCTTGGATAAGGTCTGGGGGAGGGGGCTGCCGTGCTCAGCAGTTCTCCCCTCCCCCTTTCTTCCCAGCCAACCCTGCTCCCCCATTATTCCCTTCTGGACAATTAGAGGTGGGCTCTAGAGGCCTGGGGGGAAGAGGGGGTGTGAGAGGAGATGAGGATCCAGCCAGGGACACAGAGCCAGAGAGGCAGGTGGAGAGAGGGGGGCTGAGGCCAAGAGAGATAGGCTCCTGACCCCCCAGTGAACTTGGAAAGGGGGAGGCAGGAGAACGAGTGAAAAGAGCAGAGGCCTCAAAGGAGGACAGCTGGCTGTCTCAGGTGCCCATCCTAGCACCCCTGGAGAACTGGCCGACAAGTTTGCATGTATCCTTCCAGGAGGGTGAATGTCCTCTGAGGGGAGAGACTAGGACTCCAGGGAGCCCCATCAAGAGTTAGTGAGTCCTGGCCACTGAGGCAGCTGCTGCAGGAACCCCTATGGGGTCTCCTGACAAGCCTGTCCCAGACATCTTTCTTGATGTTGCCCTGGAATGGGGCCAACCTCAGAAGACCCAAGACTTGTGATCAGAGGCTCCCAGTTCAGCCAGGGTGAGGGCCAGGAGAAGCCCAGCTCTTACACCATCCATATTAGTGGTCATGGTCCCCATTACCTGCTCCATAATTCAACCGCCTTTCCAGGTGATTTATTAAAGCCCCAATTTTTCTGCTCATAAACATTTCAGCTTGGCTTTTATCTGACTTGAAATTAGGGCCCCCTAGCCCCTCCTCCCACTGTCTCTTTCCCAGAAGGGCTGATACCAGCACCTCCCCCAGCACAACCCCCCCCCCAAGCTGCTTTCACAGGATTTGGGACCTTACCTGGGAAGCTCTCCCCTGCCCTTCAGCCCCCACCAGCCAGATATTCCACCCCAACCCAGGCTGCTGTCTGTCTTCTCCTCCTGTATCTTCTTGGAGGAGGTTGCTTTGGAGGGCTGGGTCATCTGGGCAGGTGGGCAGGCTGGACAGTCTGGCCTCATCTGAACCTCAGCCACTCACTCACTGGAAAACAGTCCTCAGAGGGCAGCTGCTCTCAGATGAACTCCGCACTCCAAGGAAATCTGCAAATTCTCTCCTTCTCCTGGTTCCTCAACAGGCTGGGGGAGGAGGGGACTGGACCTATGAGGCTCTTTGTCTTCTTTTCTTTAGGGAGAAAAGCCCCCAGGTCAGACCTGGAGCCCCACTATAGGGTTGGGTTGCTTGCATGGCTTCCATTGTCTGCTACCCCAGAGACCATCAGAAGCAGCATCAAAAAGGGGAGGCTTAGGGTTCCAGAGGTTTAGCTGCCTTTCATCCCACGTACACCCCTTAGGCACAGGGCCTTCAAGAGCCAGCAGGTTAGACCTTGGGTCCAGAAGCTTTAGGCTAGAAGACTTCCTGGGTGGAAATGGGACTGTTTGTCTTGGGAGGCCTGCAGAAAGGTCTGCATGTTGAGGGAAGAGGGCAGGCATAGGCTGGGGTAGGGAAAGTGACAATTTGGTGTCATGGGAAACTAGGTGCTTCCAACCACAAAGGCCAAACCACATACAGGGTCCATGAGGAAGATGAACACGCTCACGGCTTTTTCCGCACTCACGGCTTTTTCTCCTGGAAATACTCTGTGCAGGGACCGACCGCAAGCGAGGCCGCCAGACCTACACCCGCTATCAGACCCTGGAGCTGGAGAAGGAATTTCACTACAATCGCTACCTGACAAGGCGGCGGCGCATCGAGATCGCGCACGCGCTCTGTCTCACCGAAAGACAGATCAAAATCTGGTTCCAGAACCGCCGCATGAAGTGGAAAAAGGAGAACAAGACGGCAGGCCCCAGGGCCACCAGCCAGGACAAGGCTGAGGCAGAGGAGGATGAGGAAGAGTGAGGGACAGAGAAAGAGCAGAGGAAGAGAGAGAGGGAGAGAGGGAGAAGCCCAGCTCTGGGAACCGAACCAGGAAACTCAAGTCAAATAGGGAGAAAAAACAAAACAAAACAAAAAAAACTATTTAAATGAATAGCAGTAAATTTTTTTTTTTTAAGGAGAGAAGGTGAAATTTTGGTTTCTTAACACTGAACAGAAAAATACTACCTATAGTAAAGTCTGACGACGGGTTTGTTTTGTACAATATGGGAAGGATATCACCTACCTATTCTGTAGCTTTCTGGAATCTGCCTCCCTTTTCTATGTCGCTAATTGTAAGGTCTTTGGTAAAAATCTTGCTGTTTTGTAAGTCCTTTCTTTGTGGTCTGTGGGTCTGGACTAATGTGTGTGGTTCCCCGCCTTTCTGAGCGCCCCCGTCTTCCCGGTATCACACTGAAGGGGCTTTAGGGAGCCCCAAGAACCCACTGCCCAGCTCGTATCCCCTCTGTGCCCCTGGCCTGCCCATTGCTCCTTGTTCCTGCCAGACCCTGTGATCTTCTTTACTTCTCTGTGTATCTGAAGGATGGAGAAATAAAAGCAATTAAAAATAAACAAATGCCCTATTTTCTGTGTCTCCCTAAGGCTGGGAGGGGGCGAGGGATAGGCACGTATGCCAGCGCCCCTCTCTCTGCTCCAACTTCTGCTGCTGGCTCATGTCTTTCTGGGCTGGAGTCTGCTCTTTTTTTTTTTCTGGTGCCCCCTGCTCTGGGCGACTGCCAACTAGGGAACCCCAATATTTCACACACCCACATTCCCTTTACATTCTTTTACACATATTGAAACACGAAGGGACACAATCACACCTATTTACAGGCTGACATCACATATGGACTTAAATAAATATGTACACTGTCACATACAGTCACAAACACCCCTATTCATATGCTCACAAATAAATATACAGGCATTCACGCACCCCGGTTCCTGCCCAGAACACATGTATTCACATTCACGTGCCACTCACAAGTAAATCCACATTCACACTTATTCACAGACACATTTATGCATTCTAACATACCCTCACACACTGGCTCACAATCACACAGACTCACATTTGTCTCCAATCAACACGTCCTTAAGTCCACATGCCCAGTCACACACATTCACAAAACAAAACAAAACCTCCACAGTTCCACCACCTCTTCCTCGCCCAGGCCTTCTTGCCAGGCTGCGGCCCGGTCGCAGCCCTGGGGCGCAAATGCAGAGCTAAAATCCAAAGCGCTAGGCCCCAAACGAAGGTAGAACGGAAGGAAAGGGGAGGTGACCACCCGAATCCACTCCGGATTCTAGGCGGGCGGCGCTGGGCAGAGGCCGGGCCGGCCAGCAGAGACCTCCCGGCCCCCCAGACAAGCCTCCAACGCCAAGGTGCTCCTGGCTTTCCGCTCAGGAGGAAAACACTTTCCCCAAGAGCTACTCGGTTATTTTATTATTTCCTTTTCTTTTACTTCCATTTCTTTTAATTTATCTTATTCTAAATCGACGCAGCCACCCAAGGAAAACTTTCAACTGGGGCGGAGAAAGGAGCGCCGAGAGCGAGAGGCTGAGCGGTGCGAGATACGGGGCGGCGGCGGCCGCGGGCATCCCCGGGGCCGCTCTGATCCCGGCCGCGCCGGCCGCCCGGGCTCCCGGCGGCGACCTCCGCGCCTTCCTGCCCGCTGTCTGATCTGCCGGCAACCTGGAATCTTCTCCGGAGCACAGAGAAAGAGAAAGAAAAATTGGGGGGGGGGAGGGGGGCGGTTCTATCCTTTCCTACATTTGAGTGCCGGTAGCGCAATTCAAAATGCGGGAGTATTTCAAGGGACCTGGGATACATAGGGTGAATTTGGGTTATTGTTTTTTTTGCTCCCCAAACACCCCCTTGATCAAGAGATAAAAACCCGGAGGCTGGCGCCTACACAGCTAGACCTGCTGAGCTGATTTTTACTCTTTATTCGATTATACATCCTGGATTGAATTTAAAGATCGGCATCAGCATCAGGACGGGAAAGGGAAGAGGGCTGGGAGGAAGCGCACTTTAGGAGAATCCGTTTAATTTGAATGTGTAAAGAAAAGCCTCCCAAACCTGCAATTTCCCCCATTAAGGACCGCAGGAAACCCCCCCCCCCCCAAAGAGAGTTCAGGGAGTTGTCCCTGGGAACCTGGGCACCTGGACAATTGGGCGAGAGAGACAAGGTTCTGTCTTTACCTTCCTCCAATTTCTGGGGTACAGAGGCAACCATCTGGTGGCTAGACCGTCGGCATAGAACTCCATTAGGGCCACCTTCCTTCTGGGGGCAAACACTAGGCCCTAAGGGATCTGGGGCCCCCACACCTGCAATGCTGCAAGCCTCACAAGGGCTGGGAGTGAGGGTGTCATTCGGAGGAGGAAAAGGGCACTGAAGCTTTCATTTTGCCCTCATGCAAGTGGCAACTCTGAACCCCGGGCTGCTGCTCCCGACTCCCCCCCAAACAGCCTTAGACCGGTCCCTGTGCGGAGGTTTGGGGGTGAATTTTTACTAGAGGAAGGGTGTAGAGCTCCTGTGAGGATAGGGAGGTTCCAAAAAGAACCCCCTTCCCAGCTATGCGCTTGGGGCTTCTCTGCCTGATTCCCTGCACCCCAAATCTCACCCCATCTCAGACTGGGGTTTCCCCAAAAACCGAGAAGGAGAAGAAAAGAAGATGGCGACTGAGAAAAGGGTTGCTGGTGGAGCAGCCATGAAGAAATGCAATAAATTCCTTGTTGTTTTATGAAAATTTACAACTTTGTGATAGAAGTTTATGAGTGGTTGAATCCAGCGATTGGCCAGCGCCGGTCATGTGGCCGGGCGATCGTGAACATGAACTTTTTATCATTTCCCTGGTGGTTATAATGCAGCATTCTTTTGGACACCACACCTAGGTCGGAGCACTGTCGTCCTTCAGGGCTCCAGCCTCTTGATATTTTTATACTTCAGTATCAGCTCGATAAAGCAAAAGAGAGAGAGGAAAGGAGAGGGGGAGAGGAGGAAAGGAGAGAGAGGGAGAGAGAGAGGGAAGGAGGGGGTGGGAATTACACAAAAGAGAGAATCAAAAATAATTTTCATTTCTAAGTTAATTTGCTTGCTGATCTGGGATTTTAGTCATCATGGAGTGTAAATGGACCACCTGCCCAGGACTGCAGCCTGATACCATTTTTCAAAGCCAGAACTTACTCCATTTTATATGCAAATATCAGAAAAGCGAAACACCCTCTCTTCCAAGTCAGAGAAGAGGAAGCAACGGCTCTCAGGTTGGGACAATATTATCTGGAAGATGAAGAAGAAACCAAACGCTCTTTTTTTTTTTTTTTTTTTTTCCCCTTTCCTTTCTCCCCACCCCTTTCAATCGGAAGAAAGAAATCCCAAGGTCTGCAAAGGTAAGGGAGATGCTACAATTCTCGTATTTTTTGCATTGATTTTGTGGGGGTGGGGCTTGGGTTTGTCTCCCTCCTTCTCCCCCCTCCAAGATGGGGCTGAACCCCACCTCTGGGCGCTGCAGGGAGAGGCTTCCCAGGAAATTGGGTGGCCTAGAGAGGGGCGGCTGCTTCCTGGAGGGGAAGCAAGGCAGGGCTGACCACAGGAGGAACCGAAAGAGGGCCACGGAGGTGAGCTCTGAGTCTCGTTTTTAAGCTGGGAGGAGAGGTTTAAGCAAGGGGGCTGCGAAAGAGAGAATGGGGGCGTCTGGGCTTGGGGGGGGCGCCGGCAGAAGCCGGTTGCTATGGCCTCTGTGGGTTTGCGCCCCCTCCCCCTCCCCCCATCCCTCCCTTGTTCCCGCCTCCTCCAGTGGCCCCCAGCGCAGTTCTCTTGCCCGGTGCGGGTATCGGTGGTTTCCCGGCAGCATTGGCACGAGGGGCGGTGGCCGCTGAGGTCTCCTGGTCTCCGGAGGGCCTGGAATCTCCGCAGAGGCCAGCAAGGGCGAGGAGGCGGCTGGAGAGACACAGAAAGAACAATTCACAGAGAAATACTCATTACCTCCCTTCGGAGACATTTCTGCAATTAAAGGGCTGTGGGTGGAGGCACCCAAATCAAGGGAGACCCCGGGAAGCCTGCTTGAGAATGCCCAGGTCGCCGGCCACTCCCTCGGGAGGAACCCTCGCTCTGCAGGGAAGCAATTTTGTGGTATTGAACGCGGTAGGTTACAGCGTGTTGGTTTCTGTGCAATAGTGATTCTGCTACTTGTGTTTCATTGCTCTGGGGGTGTGTGGACTTTGGGGGAGAAGAAAAAATTGCCATGTGTGCGTCTGATGTGCAAACATTTCAAACTTTCCTGGATCCAAATGTGGTGATTGTGCAGATGCTGGTTAGCTTGTTGTTGTTTTAGGCTTGTAAACAAAAAGAAAAATAAAAACAGAAAAAGAGAAGAAGAAAAAGAAAAGAAAAATCCCATTAGGGGATCTGATGGTGTCTGGACAGGAAAGCCGCCTGGCATTAGGCTCAGACAGCTAGTCCTGTGCCTCCGGCGCCTGATTTCATCCCTCAGGCAGGCCTCCTGGAGGGAAGGGGGGAGAAAAATCTTTGGGGAGGGGAGGCCGAGATTCCTTAAGTAGCTGGTGGGGTAGAAGAAGGCGCAAGCCAGCCGCTAGGAGAGAACTTAAAAATACGACGGAGGCTTCTGAGGAAGCTGTGTGTCTAGAGATGATCAAGTTTAGGCATGGGGGGCAGGAGAGACTGTGATTTAGTTTGGCTGGTGGGAATAGATGGTCACTTTCTTCTTTTTAAAGACCATATGCACAGCATTCAGCCTCAGGCCTCTGGATGCCCAGGGATTGTGGGGTCTGGGTGTGTGTAGGGGGATATTGGCCCCCACAGTCCTGAGCTGGGAAGAGAGAAATGCAGCCACTTGTGGCACGGGAGGCCCCCCCCCCCCCCCGCAAGGCACAGGTAGATTCCCTCAAAGCAGGCCCCGAAGGGGTGCCCGAAGGGACCCCCTCATCTGCGAAGTGAGAGAAGTTCTCAGCCAGCACCCATGGCACTCAGAGCCTATTCTCAAAGGAAACATTCCCCAAACCCACCCAGACTAAAGGTCTTTTTCTCCCCGTAGTCTTGGTGGGGGATAAATCATCCCTTAGACAGTTTGCTCTGACCCAAATTATGCGGTTTGCTGCCATCTACCGTCCATTTGCAGACATGCGGCTTTGGCACCACAAGCCCCGCGACACTGCCTGGAACCGTCCCCAACGCCTGGGGTCCCCGCTGCTCGGGTTCGGCGGGATTCTGGGGATTTTGGCCCAGACTGTCGCTTTCCGCTGGATCTTGGTTCCCGCCTGCCCACGTGTGGATTAGAGAACAAGCGGCCCCTCTCCCTCCCCAGCCCCATCCCAGCTCCAAACCTGGAGGCTGACTGGGGAAGCGGCTTTCTCTAGGGCATATTCTAAAAAGACTAATGCTACATCCCTTGGGCAGGGGGCCCTGAATCAAAGGGTTAGGGGCTCGGAGTTGTGAGCCCTCTCCCCTCTACCGACTCCAAGAGCAAGAGGGGATCAATAGGGCCGATACGGAGATCCGAGGCCAAGGCTGCTCAAGGTTTATTTGGTTTTCTTTTCGGCCAAGGGAGGGGGCGGCCAGGGGAGGCGCCGTCCCCGGCAGTTCCACTCGGTTGTCAAAAGACAAACTGGGTCTGTGTTCTCCGTGTTGGCTGGTGAGTCTTGCCAGTTCCTTGGCCGGTTGAGTCTGTCGTGAAGGAATTGAGCCGAGTTTTCTGGAAACTGCTGGTGTCTGCAAGTGAGTGTGGGTCCCCTCCCCTGTTTTCCAATCATTTCAAGTGAAATCGACGCAAATACACTTGGGAAAAAAAAATGAGGAATGGGAATGGGGATCAATCATTAAGGAACCAAACCATTGTAACTTCCCTTCCTTCGGGACCCCTCACACCCGCTTAAGCTGACCGTTTTCCCAGAAGGGGGTGGCTGGCGAGGAGGGGGGATCTGCGCCGCTGCCGCCGTTTGAATATTGGCCCCTGTCTCACGGGTTACTGATTAGCTCGGGCTTTCAAGCCGCAGGAGGAAGCTCTGGCTGCTCCTTTCAAGGTGCTGTGGCCCCAGTTCCTGGGCGGGGGCTCCAGGAAATTGCCTGTGGTGCCAAGCAGGCTGAGGTGTTACCAGGGTCTGGCCAGGAGCTGAAGGCGCTGCCGAGGTGGAGGGGCCCAGCAGTACTGGGGGCAAACTCAGGGGCTGCGACCCCTGAGCCTTGGTGCCTCTGGGAATCTGGACCCCAGGAGCAGCCCTTTCAGCTTTTCGGCAGAGAGTGACTTTCTGGCGGCTGGAAGGCCCGGCCAGTGCGGGAGGCCCCAAGGGATCGAGCTCTGCAAGGCTCCTCAGAGATTTTTTTTTTCTTGTGGGCAATCTGAAGGACAGGTAGGGAGGGGAATGAGCCTGGTACAAAGGGTGGAAACACGTCAGGGCTCCTAGGGTGCCCATGGACCCGGAGAGAGGGAGCTGAGCACCGCTGTGGCTCCACCATCACCCCCCACCAGAGACGCTGCCGCTCATTTGCATAATGGAAATGATGTCTTTGAACCGGGCGCTTTGGACCAGCCAATTTCAAGGCAATGTCCCCTCCAAAGAGCTCTCAAAGATTGGAAGCAGCCGCACTGCTCCCTCGGGGACCGTTTATGCTCCCCAAACCCAGAGAATCACAGAGCATAGGGGAAGAATTGGGTTGAGATATTTGGATTCACCCCACTCCAGCCAGACTTGGGAGTAGGGTGGGGGAAGGTGCCCACAGCCCGAAGAGCTAGGGGTGCGGGGAGCTTTGCAGCTGAGAGGATGTGGGGGAGCCTGGATAATGTCTCAATCTCCTTTGCCTCCACACACCTACTGGCAAATATCCTCCTGGAGATTACCGACCGGTACAGGAGAATTTTACTCCGGAGCTGAACACAGCTCAGACATTTCCCTGGGAGCTGGAATGTGTGTTTGTCCGCAGGACTTCAGATTCACAGCTCAGAAAATTACAATTATAAATCCTGCCTGTGGGGTTTCTATACAATCCTTCTGTTGTGTACTCAAGAGTTGGTACACATGTATATTCACCTCCTCGTTGAGCAGGGAGAGACACTCAGAGCAGCCGATGGTGCTATGTATTTGTGTACTCCCCTTTGGAGACAGACCGACAGCGGTGATGGAACCACAGACAGATTCCTAGAGATCTGGCTCCAGAAACCAGGCAGCCTCTGGCCCAGCCCTGCCTGCCTGCTCTTTCTCCCAAACAAACGGATCAGACGAATAAACGCTCATAAATACCTCTGGGCTTAGATAAGAGCGATGAGGCGCTATTTCCTTTCATGCTGGACTCCAGGCGCCCAGGCCCTGCCTTTGCGGCTCCATCTCGCGACAGGCAACCTGCAGAGGTGAGGTTAATTTGGGGCTATGACTCTTAGGATAAGGCGATTATTTTCCGTGCCTTTATCACAGGGGAAGGCTTCCTCCCTCACTGAAGCTAATGTTGCCCACGGCTTCCAGTTCTCATGTGAGGACGCTGTGGCCAGTGGGGTGGCAGGGAGGGCTGAGGCCCAAGGCTCAACCTCAGTGGCAAGAAGGAGGGAGATACACGAGGCACTCTGCCCACTTTGCTCCTCCTGCCCAGATGTTCCCCATTCCTCCCAGGAGTGGGCTTAATCATAGCTGGATTGGAGGCCTCATGACTCCATCATAAGGAGGCTTCAGTTTATTTTCTTCAGCCTTGACAAGACCCCCATAGAGCTGGGCTAGGAAGTGTTGGTAGGGCAACTGGGAATAGCCACTTAGCCTAGAAGTTGTCCTAAGTTCAGGGAGCCTTGTAGGCTGCTTTGCAGGCAACTACGTTCCCATCCTTGGTCACCAGCGACAGCCCTCTACCACTTCTCCTAGGGTCTTGTGCCATCTTCCATGGGCAGGGTTGGCCCACCAAAAAAGGAGCCCAAAGAACAAGCCAGAGGAGAGTCAGCTTGGCCCCTTCATCATCAGATTTCTGGCCCACACCCTGGCCCATTCCTGGCCCCAGGCCTGAAGGTTGTCACTCTTTATTCCTGGCCTCCATGTGCACGCCAGCATGTTGAAAACACACCTTGGCTCCGTCTTCCAGCCTGGCTCCAAAGCTCATTTTCCTTCGATGAGAGAGAGTGAGACAGTCAGAGGTGTACATTCTCACTCACACCAAAGCTTGTAGGCAGCAAGCCGGTGATACAAACATGAGATGTGGGAGGGATTGCAGAGATGCTGAGTGACAGACAGAAGGGTGGTGAGCATCTGGAGAGGGGATACGGAATGGAATGATAGTTGTAAGCTGCCTGCTGAGACCCAAAGCCCCTCCCTCCTTATAAAACTAAACAAAAACCAAGTCTTGAGGAAGAATTAATTTTTAAAAAAGACCTGCCAGTTTCTGGAGAGACCTGGAAAAGGAGCAAGGGTTCCTCTCTTTCCAGTGGTCTGATTGCCTCCAATATCAGGAGGGTTGAAGGACCCGGAACTGGAGGAGGAACAATTTCTTCCCTGTACCCAGACTGACGGAGACACTTTTGATTCCTAAGAATCTGTAGCCCAGGATACTCTAATGTCTTTGGGGTTAGGAGGTGGGCAGGAAATGAGGGTTGCAGGCAGGATAGGGATCAGACAAAGGTAGGCTGGGGGGTGCCTCTCACCCCCAAGTGGAGACAGGACCAGCCCCTCTTCCCAGTGCCCCTTCTTTCCTGTGCCAAGAGCAAACAGGACACACTAGAATCAGGCAAGATGTCTCGGGCAGCGGCAGCCATAGCCTTCCAAGAAGCTCCCAGCCTAGCACAGCCAGAAGGAGAAGCTTGGGCTCAGACTCTCCTCCCATTTTCAGGCCCTCTGGGTCCTCTGGGCAGCGGGCTCTGGCCTGCCCCCAGCCCATAACAGCAATAGAGAAGTAGGAATAATAAACCCAGGCTTGGAAAAGTCGGGGTAGATCTGGGAAGCAGAAAAAAACGGCTTTCAAAATCTGGGAAGAAGAGGGTTTCTTCTTCACCGCTTCTCTCTTTCTGATAACGATGCTAATCAGAGGAGAACTCTTCCTCCCTGCTTTGAACACAAAACGCCAGGAACCAGCCCTGTCCTTTCCTTTAGTTCTCGTCCAAGGAGATTGAGATTCAAGATTTGGAGACATTTATCCACTTTCCCTTGAGGGAAGGGGGCTCAAGCAACGCAGGGGTTAACTTTTCTGAAAACACAATTAACTTTTTCCTATTCCGCGTGGGGAGGGGAGGGATATATTTATTTAATCACTGGGGGATGGGGTGGTCTCAATCCAAGTGCTGCCTCCTCCCTCAAAAGCACAGACGCCTCTTTCGCAGATCCTACGTAGGTGGAACAGGACGCGTTGTGCTGTTGGGGAGAGAGAGAAGGCAGAAGGAGAAGAAGGAGGGGGAAAAAAAGGTTGATAGGTTTGTGCGCGGGTCCCTCGCGCGGGCTGCGCTCCTCCTGGGTGCTATTTGCCAATTCCTGCTTCTGCCATTGGTCAGTGTTGGATCAGATGGTTGTATTTCCTTCTGGCCCTCACTGGCACCTCGCCATCCCCCCTCAGCTAAAACCCAATCTCAGATATACTACTAATAGGCGCGGCGCTCGGACTATAAAACACAACAAATCATAAACCCGGCGGAGCAGCAGCGGCCGTGCGCGCCTCCCCTCCCAATGAGTTCCTATTTCGTGAACTCCACCTTCCCCGTCACTCTGGCCAGCGGGCAGGAGTCCTTCCTGGGCCAGCTCCCGCTCTACTCGTCGGGCTATGCGGACCCGCTGAGGCACTACCCCGCGCCCTACGGGCCGGGGCCCGGCCAGGACAAGGGCTTTGCCGCTTCCTCCTATTACCCGCCGGCCGGCGGCGGCTACGGCCGAGCGGCGCCCTGCGACTACGGGCCGGCGCCAGCCTTCTACCGAGAGAAGGAGTCGGCCTGCGCGCTCTCAGGCGCCGACGAGCCGCCCCCGTTCCACCCCGAGCCGCGGAAGTCCGACTGCGCGCAGGACAAGAGCGTGTTCGGCGAGGCAGAGGAGCAGAAGTGCTCCACCCCGGTCTACCCCTGGATGCAGCGGATGAATTCATGCAACAGTGAGTGAGACTTGCTGCGGCCGCCGCGACCCCCACGGGCCCCCCCTCCTCAAGACAGAACTAGCGAGCCCCCCTTCTCCCACAGGGTGCCGGGTGGGCATCTCGGTTGGAGCCAAGGCAAGACTGGGCGCCTGCACCGGGTCTCCCGCGCTGCCCTCCCGCCCTCGGGAGTTGCAAAGTTTGCAAAGTCTCAGATGCACTCCGAGCCAAGGGGAGCGAGTGGATTCTCCCGGAGCGCCAGGCCGCAGCCGGGATTCGGGGTCAGGGAGGCGGGCAGGGGCCGCAGTCACTGGCTGGGCTTCCCCTGGCGCCCCCAGCTCTGGTCGAGTCCCCGACCCAAGGACTGTTCATTAACAGCGGAGTGCGTCATGGGAAGGGGGGCGGCGTGACGCTGGCGAGGGAGAGTTGAGTCTGTCCCGGACTGGGTTTCCCTGGGGGTCGGGGGCTGGGGAAAGATGAGGCACCAGGAAAGGGGTGGCAGTCAGAGGAGGGAGGGAAAGCAAGGGGAAGAAAGAGAGGGAGCAGGCTGAGGGGGAGAGAGGAAGAAGCAGGCGCCTGGGTCTAAGGTTGGATTATTTGTCGGCCTTAAGTCCCAAATTGATGTCCATTAGCAGGACACGAAAGTGAGGAGCCGTTAATGCCCACTATGGATCGATCCACGTCATTACGGATTAAGGGCCAGAATCTATCACGGGGTGGTGGGGGGGCCAGATGGATGGAAAGAAAAGATGCAGCTAGGAAGAGACACACCTGGCCAGTGCCTCCCCAGCCCCTCCCCCTAGGCTCAGGTGGGATTTAAAACTGCTCCTCCCATCCCCCCACCGAGAATCTAGGCGGAAGGCGTAAGCCTAGGAGACCCGGAGGGAATCTGGAGGGGGCGCTGGAGGAATGAGGAAGCGGGTGGGGGCAGGGAAGAGGGAGAGTGGAGGGCATCCTGGGACAGGCTAGAGTCCACGTTTGAGGGCCGAGTGGGGGGAGGGGGGCTCTGGCCCTGGTGACCCCCAGGCCTCAGCATCTCCTCTCTGCGTAACAGGTTCCTCCTTTGGGCCCAGCGGCCGGCGCGGCCGTCAGACCTACACGCGCTACCAGACGCTGGAGCTGGAGAAGGAGTTTCACTACAATCGCTACCTGACACGGCGGCGGCGCATCGAGATCGCGCACGCCCTATGCCTGACCGAGCGGCAGATCAAGATCTGGTTCCAGAACCGGCGCATGAAATGGAAAAAGGAGAGCAAACTGCTCAGCGCGTCTCAGCTCAGTGCCGAGGAGGAAGAAGAAAAACCAACCGAATGAAGGCGCTGGAAGTGGGGGCGGGGGGACGCGAAGGGAGAGGCCTGTGGGGAGCCGGGGGCCTCGGAGAGCCCCCAAGGAGGCTCTGCAGGCGGGGGAGCCTGGGGACCTGCTCTTCGGCCCACGACGGGCGGGGCCCAGGGCTCTCCTGGACGCCCCCCACCTGCAGAGCTCTCGCTGGGTGCTGGGAGGTCCTGCCGCCGGAGCCCGGCCAGCATCCCCGCGCCCCCTCCATCCCCGCGGAACCGCCTCAGCCCGAACAGGCTCCCTCGTGAGAACTGAGGACCGGACTCTTTTGATGTTTCCCGGAAGCAGAGCAAAATGCTCTTGTCCGTGTCGCGTCTCATTTCGTCCATGTCCCCCTGCACTGTTCAATGCTGTAGATTCGCAGTCCCCTCAGCGGGGGCCTCAAAGATTCCCTGACCCCAGACCTCTCTCCCGCCCCCTCCCCAAAGCCACTGGAAGGAGCACATACTACCTAGAAGTAAGAAGAGGAGCCTCAGAAGAAAACAAAGTTCTATTTTATTAATTTTCTATGTGTTGTGTTTGTAGTCTTGTCTTAGCTCTGGACGTGAAATACTTCGGTAATAATATTAATATTATTAATAATGATAATAATAATAATAATAAAGACATAAAACCTCGCCGCTCAGTCACCTCTGCTCCTCCCCTGCCACTCCCCCACCCCCACCGCCACCCCTGCATCCTCGCGCCGGAAACTCCGCAGCAAAGGCAGGAGCGCTGGTCGGCCCCAGAGGGCCAGACACGACTCGGAAGTTACAGTTGAGATAAAGGCTGCAGCGGTCCCGCCCAGGCTCCAGCGCCGCGCCTCGCCGGTGCTGAGGCTCACAGCGCAACGGCCTCTCCTGGTGCAGACTTGGGGAACGGTGAAGGGCCGCTTCCCTCTTAGTCTCTAGCATTTCCTCGTTTATCCGTGGCATGAGTGACACCATCAGGACCCCTAGGCGGGAGCTCCTGCAGAGACTGAGCCAGGAGGGTCTTGGGCCTCAGCAGCGCTGTTCAGTCCACTCGATCACCACCAGAGGCCCGTTTGGTCTTTGGCCTGCCCACGTGGCCTGATCTCCGCCGGCCTTGGCCCCGGCTCCCGGCCTAAATTGGGGCCACCGGGTATCTATTTCTTTGCCTGCAGCTAAAGGCTCCAGGCACCCCTTTCTGCCTCAGGCAGTAGCTCAGCGTCAAGTAGGGGAATGTGAAGCTGCCGGCAGGCACGGAGAAGGACGACTTTCCTTTCACTGCTCTTTGGAGACCTGAAGCCAGGAGACCAGGTGATGGGGCAGTTTTGTCCATCCCATCAGCCAAAACCAACCCATTCTATCCCCACCCCACCCCCACCCAGGCGGCAAGCAGCCGAGACTGTTTTCCTTTCTTCCTCCTCCCTCTCTCTCCCTTTTTTATTTTTAAAGAAAATAGATGCCTGGCAGAAGGGGCCCAGCTGTGTCGGTCTCTGGCCAGCCAGTGAGCTCAGCAAGGCACAGCCGGTCCTCAGGACCCCCTTTCCGGGGAAGGCAGGGGCCGCTGGGCAAATTTTGAGACTACTCAGTCACCACCAAGGGGCCTCAAGAGGGGCTTCCCAAGGCAATAGCAGGCATCTGGTGAGGAGGCGAAAGGGTTTTGCCTTGATCCCAAACTCTCAGGACCGCACTTACACCTGAACTCCAGACCCCTGCATGGTTGCTTCGGCTGTTTTTTCCTTTCAACTAGGCCACATAGCCCCAGCCGGGCTCTTCTTCTGGGGTCCCTGTCCTGCTCTGCTATTCCTCGTTCCTGGGCTAAGGATGGAGGAGAGGTCAGGAAGAGAATTCCAAACTTCTAGAGGGACCGAAGAAGTGAAAGCTTTCTCCTTCCAACACTCGTCTTAGCCCTACCAGCTCGGCCTGGGTGCTACGGATGGGCCACCGCAGCCCTGTCAGGAAGCAGGCCAGGCTGAGCTCAAGGGGGGAAGCCTTTGCGATAATTGTTTTTCACACATATCTTTCACCCTCCCCCGCATTTCCACGCCCAACTCGGAGACCTGTAAGGGAAGGGCAGCTCAATCTCTGATCATCTTATCTAGAGATAAAATAATAAGGATGATGATGATGATGACGACAGGGAGGACAGAGAGACGAACCCCACTGCCACGAAAGTGGATAAAGGCTCAGTCGTGTCTCTCCTATAAAAGGTTCAACCCTGCGGGTGAGCCTAGGCCGGGTTTCTTTCTAGCCCGGCGGTTTCAAGCAGTCAGCAGGGAGGCAGCGGATGCCGCCATGGCGGTCTGCGGCCCGTGCTCCCGCTGTTCGCCGGGAGGTGGCGCGCTCTGCTCAGAGGCCGCCGCCAACCTTCTCCCTGTTTCTCCCCCTTCTCCTTTTTTCCCCCTCTCGGAGGCTTGCATTGAATCGGCCCTAACGATTCTCGGATCGTCATTATTTGTAACCATAGAGCATGAATTACCTCTTGAGGTCATCAGCGAGAATTTACGACTGGTCAACAAAAGCACGTGATTCCCTAACGCCCCCCCATCCCCCTTCTACCCCCCCCCATATTTGGCCGCATACATAGCAAAACGAAGTACAGTGCATCGCTATAATTCATTAATACATCATAAATCGTGAAGCACAGGGTTATAACGACCACGATCCACAAATCAAGCCCTCCAAAATCACCCAAATGAGCTCGTACTTTGTAAACTCCTTCTCGGGGCGTTATCCAAATGGCCCGGACTATCAGTTGCTAAATTATGGCAGTGGCAGCTCTCTGAGCGGCTCTTACAGGGATCCCGCTGCCATGCACACCGGCTCTTACGGCTACAATTACAATGGGATGGACCTCAGCGTCAACCGCTCCTCGGCCTCCTCCAGCCACTTTGGGGCGGTGGGCGAGAGCTCGCGCGCCTTCCCTGCGCCCGCCCAGGAGCCCCGCTTCAGGCAAGCGGCGTCGAGCTGCTCCCTGTCCTCGCCCGAGTCCCTGCCCTGCACCAACGGCGACAGCCACGGCGCCAAGCCCTCTGCTTCGTCCCCCTCCGACCAGGCGACCCCGGCCAGCTCCAGCGCCAATTTCACCGAAATAGACGAGGCCAGCGCGTCCTCGGAGCCTGAGGAAGCGGCGAGCCAGCTAAGCAGCCCGAGCCTAGCTCGGGCGCAGCCAGAGCCTATGGCCACCTCCACAGCCGCGCCCGAGGGACAGACTCCGCAGATATTCCCCTGGATGAGGAAGCTTCACATCAGCCATGGTAATTCTCGCTCTGGCTCCCCCTTTTTTTTTTGTCTTCTCGGCTTTCCTTCTCTGCGTTTGGGTTGCAGGGGGTGGGGGGAGCCAGGAGAGCTTGGCTTTTCCTCAAATATAGATTTATTTTTTTTTTCCCAGAGGGGGAGAAGTCTCTAAGAGGGTCCTCGCAGCTCGGGGGACAGAGCCAAAGAAGGTCTTTCCCTGGGGTGGGGGGGCTTTGGAAAAGAGTATTTTTTAATAATTTGTTCCCAGATTCGCCTTAGGTTTGATTTGCCCAGCTGCGCTAGCTTTAGGAGAGATGAGGTTTATGTAATGTGGGGAAGGGTCTTGCTTGCCCCCGAAATTTGGAGACTGTGTCTAGCAGAGGAGGGGCGAGCTGCAAACCGAGCTTTCCAGGGCCAAAGTGCAACCGCTCTGCTCCCTCCCGGGGTGAGCGGCGGCCTGAGCCCAGCGAAGGGTGAGGCACAGGGAGAGAGCAAGAGACAAAGCCGGGCGCCTTCGCTGCCGGCAGAAGTGGGGGCTGCAGGGGAAGGGGGTGCAGAAAGCGATCTCGAATATGCGGGCGTCTGGAGTGGGGAGGATTGGCGCTGCGGTGAGCTGGGTGCCCGGGATGCCTGGGTCCCGCTCCACGCCCCCTCCCACCCAGTGCCCCCTCCCTTAACCGGAATAACGTTGCCTCGCGGCTCTGCTCTGTCTGCTTCAGATATGACCGGGCCGGACGGGAAAAGGGCCCGGACCGCGTATACCCGCTACCAGACCCTCGAGCTGGAGAAAGAGTTCCACTTCAACCGCTACCTGACACGGCGGCGGCGCATCGAGATCGCCCACGCGCTCTGCCTGTCGGAGCGCCAGATCAAGATCTGGTTCCAGAACCGGCGCATGAAGTGGAAGAAAGACAACAAACTGAAAAGTATGAGTCTGGCTACAGCCGGCAGCGCCTTCCAGCCTTGAGCCCGCCGGGAGGAGCCCCGGGCGGCCCAAGAGCCCCTGCCGCCCCCAGCCCTGGCCCCTCCAAGCCTCCCCGCGCTGCCGCCGCCCGATGGGGACCGGTTCCCATGAGCCTGCCTCGCCCGGGCCTTGTGTTACGATTTTTCGTTTGGTCTTAGGTCTTCCTGTGGCTCCCTCTCTCCAGGACTGGTTTATCTTGTTATTATTGTTAATAATAATGATAATTATTATTTTCCCTCCATGCTCCCCACTCCCCTGTGCTCACCCCAATCCGCCAGTGTTTCTGAATGTTCGTGTCTGTGGTTGCATTCCTTTCCCCGGGGAAAAAAAGAAACTCGCATGTTTAATGTGAACTCTCCCCCTCCCCATCTGTGTTCTTCTAACTTATTTATAAAAAGATGGTCGCTGTATTTTGAGTTTCAGCTTGAAACTTCTCTCAAAGGGGAAGCAGTTGAGGTAGGATAGTGCCGCAGTGCCCCGGGCCCAGCTGAGCTGGCCTCCGGGTTGGAATCGGTGACTGTGTCTCTTTCCACCTTCCTTTTCCTCCTCCCTCCTCTCTCCTGGGCCCAAGTCTCCCTTGGCTTGGTCCTGGGGTGGGAGGGGGCCAGGAAGGTCCAAAGGGGTGATATTGAGAAGAGGGAAGGTAAATAGTGAAATTTAAGTTCCTGCCGCCTGGGTAGGCCCCACAAGGCCTGGTCTGGGAGTGTCAGGAAACAAAAATAATCCTCAGTGTAAAATGTCTTGTGTATTTCTCTGTGAATCCAAGGGCCTGGTGTCGAGGGCCCAAAGCTTGCAAATATGGGGAGGGTCTGGGTCAGACCCATCCCCTCCTCCCTCCCCATTTCGCATTTCGCTTCCAAGACCGTTTGTAGTGAGCGAGTGGAAGCTGTGCTACGTGTGAAATCTGTCTTTGCCGGGCCTGTCTCAGTGATTCGCTTTTGGTATTTGTTTGTAGCTTTCCTTGAAGTCAAATAAATGTTTCCCCTACTCCACTGCCCTTCCATTTGTCTTTTCTCTGGGCACCTGCCTCGCCCATCACCAGGCACACCCTAGACCGCCACTCTTGGCAGATCTGGGGTGCAGGGAAGGGAAAGCAGGATGCTCACCAGCAGCCCCTCTCAGCCACCCAAGTCTCTGCTTGGTCAGCGGTGGCTGGGCCAGGGGACAGGCTTTCACTCCTGGGAGACTGAAAAGCCCAGTAGCCCCATGTGAGGCTGGGGACAAGGGAAAGGCTGAGCTGGATTGCACCCTATCCTTCCATCAGCCATCCAGAAAAGTCTCTGATAACCTCTTTGGGGAATGTAATTTGGGCCTAAGTCCTGAGCAGGAGGCTCCTGGCCTTTTGGGAGTGATCCAGGCCTGACCTGGCCCCCTGCCCCATGGTCCAAATCCCAGTTCAGTTCTGCCACCCACTAAGGCAAAAAAAAAAAAAAAAAAAATCAGCTCTATTTCAAAGGTTTTCTCTCACCCCCAGTCTTCTCTACCCTTATCAAGGGTTTCCTCTCTCCAGGGGCCCAATTGACCTGTCGTCTTGCTTAGGAGCTGGGGTCCCTCCTAGAAGACCCCTGGTTCCCCGTCAGCCAGCCTGGTCCAGGGCCAGGGCCAGTCCTCCTCCATCCAAGTCAGCCTCCACCCTGAGCATAAGAGTCAAGTCTGGACACTTACCCGGTCAATCCCTTCCAGCTTGGCCCAACTTCTTACAGGACTGGGGGGGAGGGGGAGCTGGTGAGGAGGCTGCCGAGGGTCCTGGAGGCTCTCCTGGGCCCTCCTTCCCCCTCACCCCTTGACTTTGTCCCCCTTTGTCCATAGCAAACTATCCCAAAAGTCGCTATGACATTTAGATGTCAAATGGATAGGGGTTTTATCTTGAAGTTAGATCGTAAAAATCGCCGAGAAGTCAGACAGATACCCCTCACTGGCTCGAGAAAGTCACGTGAGGTCCATAAAGTTAGTTTTATGGTTTTGGGGAGTTGACACCGCGCGGTATATTTCACATTCTCCAGAATGTTAAGTGACACTTTAACTGCTCGCCGTCGTGGGGAAGGGGGCAGAGGTAGGTGAGCGCTCTTCCCAGCCCAGAAGGCAGTGGCGGTGGCAGCAGCCCAGGCCCAGCTCTCCTCGGCAGTAAGTCGCTTCCAGCTTTCGCTTTTCCCCTCGCAACTGTGGGGCTTGGAACTGGGGGAGGGAAATCTTGCCTTGGGCAGGGGTGTAGGATGGTAAGGAGGGGGGGGGAATGGAGTCTGCTTTTTGCACCGCGTTCAGACAAGCTGGGTGTCTGATGTGGGGGCACTCGGTTCAGGTTGATAAGGCCTCCACGGTCCGGGGTGCCTGGTTTTCTTTGCAGGAGTGTGTGACTCTGTGGCAAAGAGGCTTGCGTGGGTTCCGTCAGTGCCCTTGGAAATTTAGGGGGCAAGAAGGAGGGGTGTGTCCCACTGAATGGAGGGCCCTGTGTGTGTGTGTGGCGGGGGGGGGGGGGAACCACGTCGCTCCTGATGTCTTCAGACAGACCTTTCCCCACTTTATGACATTCATTGTTCAGGGGTGTGTGTGGGTGCGCTGCCGGGCACTTTTATCTGGATCCATCTGAGCTGAGAAAAAGCACGGGGAAGGTTAACCCAGCTGTGGTGGGCTGCCTTGCATCAGGGCATCTCTGGCTTTTAGATCTGTGAGCCCCATGAAAGGGGGGTAGCTCTGGTTCTCCATGGCCTCATCAGGGCTCTCCCAGGGTAGGGAGCGTGCTGCCTTTGCACCCAACTTGTCCCAGAGGCCGAGGCCTTTTGGTCCCAAGCCCACCTTCTGGCTTGGCTCTAGGGAGGGTCCTGAGGTCCAAGTGCAGAGCGGACAGAGGGAGGGCATTTCCCTCAAATCCAAAGCCTAATTCCTGGCCAGAAGTGAGGGGAATGGGAGAGTTCCTCTTTTTGTCTAGGGGAGCTAGGTGTTTAAGTAGAATCCTGGCAATCCCCCCCCCCCAAATAAAGCCTGTTGGAGAACACAGACCCCAACTGTGGGCAGATTCAGAAAAGGGATTCAGGAGTGGGGAGAGAAAACTGGAAAGGTGCTCTCTTTCCTCTTCTTCCTTCTTCTCTCCCCACTGGAGTCTAGAGGCCCCTTTGTTTTGTGGCACCACAAACCAGAGGGATTTCATTATTTGACCCCCAGGAGGCCCGTTATTTTCTAAGCCTAGGTCATCCTCCTTCTAAAAGCCAGAGGCCTCTTCTTCACCGAAGTGACCTCCCAATTTTAAGATCCATGGGGGTCAACCACTCTGTCAGTCCTGTTTTTGCCAGCCCACCATCTCTAGATTCAGCTCCCCAGCTCTCTTTGCCCCTGGAATTGGACACATGGCACCTTAAGGGGCTTATGGGCTCTGGGACAAGGAGCGGGGCACAAGATTCCCCCACTGCACGTTAAAGAACATCTGAACTCTCTCCCCCTCGCCTCTGTCTCCTGCAGCCACCCGTCCCTGCCCAGGTCTGATTTACAGGAGACCCTTCACAGGCTTGGGGTGCAAAAAGGGAGAGCTTGAGGTCCTCACCTTGGCGTGAAGACACATCTCCCCCAGAATCATGGGGCATTTGTGTCCTTGGAAAGGAGATTCTGGTCAGCTCCCAAAAGATGGTGAGCACCATTTAAAATCCTAATACACTTTGGAAGCACAGTACTGCCAGGGGCTTCTCCTCTGGACAAGGTAAATGAATTGAATGAGGGGCAAAGGAAGAGAGTTCAGTGGCGGAAGAATCTGGGGACCTGGGGCTGCCAGGGAAACCCCATTCTTATTGTGCCCTCATCTCACTCTAAGGCCACACCAGTCCCACCAGCCAATCTCTCTGAGAACCCCCAGACCACCAGGCCTGCCCCTCAAGATTTTTTTTGGCCCCCTCCCACCTCAGTTCTGCAAACCCTGATAAAGATTGTGTGGGGCTAGCAACCCAGGGACATCTGTTGGGCATATCTAGGCAGATTTTCCGGAATGGCAAAGAGCAGGGTGGGGGGGTGCCCGCTTCCGCTGCAGCAGCCAAAACTCTTGGGGGGAGGGGTCTTCTCCTGCTCTGAGCAAATCCTGCCTGGAGAAGACACCACCCTAGCTAGATTTTCCTCTTCCCCCTTTCAGGTTACCTGGTCTTCCCTGAACCCCGAAAGGATGTGTTGGGGGAGGGGATGAGAGGTTCCAAATGGTTTCTGGTGCAAAGGAGCTCTCCCGGCCCCAGACCCACCCATGTCCTCTGCTCCAGTTTCTCCAAGACATTCTCAGGGAAAACTGTTCCTCTCTCTCTCTCTCTCTCTCTCTCTCTCTCTCTCTCTCCTCTCCCATATTATTCCCCTCCTTGGCCCTGTCCAGGCACCAACCTTCTGAGCTGCAGGCTGGCAGCACCCGCTGGCCAAACCCATCAGCTCCCTGCCCCCAGGGGCAGGCCCGGAGGGGGCCAGCAGCCAGAGGTTAATGCTGCAGTTTCCCTTTACTCTCTGAGGCCAGGCTGACCACCCCTCAGTGGACAATTTGATTTTATTTTCTTTTATTTGGTTATTTTTTGGTTTTGTTTTTTTGTTTTATTTCACGGAGGCCATGGGGTGGGAGGAAGTATAAAGAAGTGTAAACAGGAAAGCCAGCCAGGCCTGGAGTTCCAAGGGCCCATATTTCATCGGCTTCCTCTCCATAACTGCAGCAGGACACTTAACTCTTCCCTGGCTGTGAGACATATTCATTGGGGTTTAGGGGATCAGGGTGTGGGGAGCAGGATCCAAGTGGAAGCGCCTCTCTTGGGCCTGGTTCCTTTATCACTGAGGCTCAGACGCTGGGGTGGAAGCCAAGGATTCAGAGCAAGGGAGAAGACAGACCGCTCAGCACAGTCCCCCAAACGCAGTCCCTTCCAGGACAGAGCAGAGAAGGCTCTCACCTGCCTGGGCTTCCCAGCTTGGGGACCAGCCCAGCCAACCAAGGGAGGCCAAGAGGCCAAGAACACCTCATTCTTTTAAGGGGAGAGCCCCATGGTCACTGTCTCCATTTTTTTGGAGTTTCTCAGAGTAATCGGATTTCGAGGCTGGGATCTGCCCGCAGCGGGATTTATCGATTGCTGGAGCGCTGTTACACATCCATATTAATTAACCCAGACACCGCCTGGAAAACGAGATGTTGGGGGTGGGGGAGGGGAGAAACGGGGGTCCCTAAGGAGAAAGAACATCTCTCCCTAAGCGGTGCCCCCCACCCAGCACAGAACGGAGGGTTGCTCCCTGCAAGAAAGAGTCTCTTTCCCGAGCTCCATGTCCCTTGGCTTCTCAGCAAGAAGGGTAAGCGTGACTTACTCCCCAAGGTCGGACTCCACACACGTCTCCTCCAGGGTGGAATTAAACACCTCCCAGGCCCAACACTTCCCTGTCAGAGTCAGTTTGCCCCAGCACTGGGATGGATGGATCCTCTGGTGGTTGTTCCCAGCATGACCTTTCCCAAGGGGTTAACACCCCCTCCCCACCTTCCTTTCAACTTCCCCAAGGTAGAAGCTTTTTATGGGTTTCCGGCTTGTTTTTAGTGTTTGTTGTTGTTGGTAGTGATGGCCTTCCCCTTCCTCCCACCCCTCCCTCCAAAAAGTGATTAAAATCTGTTAAAGGATTTAATTAAGAGAGTTAAATGAAAAGGAAGGAGGCGCAAATGAGTTGGGGGAGAAAACCCACACCAAAGCTATTCTCAACGATTAAATCGCCATTTTAACAATATAATGGAGTTTGCATCCTGAAAGGGGAAATCAACGCTCATATCTCATCAATAATTCATAGAGTCCGGGATCACGCAGAGGTCAGCAGACGGGGCCGGAGCGCCGGCCTACTTGGGGCTCCGGAGCCGTTGCCGAATACATTACGCGCCGCCGGCCGCGCCGCCGCCACCTTCGCCGCCCACAGGTTTAGGCCGATTTTTCGCTCCCTTTGGTGAATTTACTGAGACCCAGAGCGTGGACTCCAAAGGGAAGTGAGGGATTTAAGAGACTGGACAGGACTGGATTTCGGGCAATTCTGGACCTGTCGGACCCGAGTATCAGCACCTTCTTAAGTTTTCATCTCTTTCTCGCTCCCTTCTCTGCCTTTTCCTCTGTGTTTTAGGCCTCCTCTGTCCAGTCTCTTCTCTCCCCAAATCGCTTCTTGGAGAGGAAAAACACGCTCTCTGCAGCATCCTCTAACTTCTCCTTCCTGGAAACATCTCCAAGGCTGCACAGCCGCGCGCTCTGGCCTTGCTCTCCGAGTGGATTCGGGCTGAGGTGGCTAGAGCTGCGGCCTCGCTGGGGCCTGTGAGTGCGGCGTCTGGCTTTGGTTGCAGCGATCCCTGACCTCGGAGTCCTGTGGGGTAGGGGTGAATGCATCCAGGGAGGAAAGGTACCTTGCAGGCCCCAGCCTGGCTCGCCTAGAGATGGGGATGGGGTGGGGGTGGGGAAGGTGGAAAGGAAGGGATTCAGCCTGAAAACTCCCGTTTAGGGAAGCAGAAGAGGGAAAGTCCCAGCATGTGGGAGCGATGGCGCGGAATCCCCATAAATCGGAGCTTCTTCGGGCTTGTTCCAGTCTTTCTCTCTGCGGGTCTTTCTAATTCACTCTCTCTCTTCTGTTTACCGACACCCCCCAACCACCACCAAGGACCCCTAGGGAAGTTGAAACGAAATCCTTCCCTGGGAGAAGTGGGGGCTTGGGAGTTGATATTTGGGAGCCAAGGAAACCGAAAGAGCACAGGTCGCCGCGCGGCCGCTGAGCTGGCCGAGAGGCAGAGGCTGTAACGTCCCCGAACTGCCAGTAGAGTCCGCCTTAGACCAAGTTCATAGCCAGGCTGGAGCCTCCGAGGCGCCAGCGAGCGGCCGCGCAAGGTGGCCCGGGGCCCGCTGGGCCTCGCAGAGACTGGACACTGAGCTCTCTCTCCAGCCTCCATGGGGCCTGTGGCCCCCTCCACTCCCAAGGAATACTTGCTCCAAGCTCTCTCCACGCTTCTCCACCCTGAAACACCTTTCTCCAGGTCAGCCCTTTCTATGGCTTCCCAAATGTCCCCTCCCCCAGCAACCAATCTCAGGGGCAGGAATCGAGTGGGGTGGGTCAT
Source organism: Phacochoerus africanus (assembly GCF_016906955.1). Lineage (NCBI taxonomy): Eukaryota > Metazoa > Chordata > Mammalia > Artiodactyla > Suidae > Phacochoerus > Phacochoerus africanus. The sequence goes on along the minus strand of NC_062557.1, from coordinate 25,013,037 downwards.
CAAAAGCCTTTCTGGCAAATTAACCAGAGGGGCTGGTGAAAATGCGGGAAGTGGAGAAGAAAGCCGGAAGTGGAGTCGGCATCTTTTCCCTGAAGAGGAGTTATTTAATAATCCGAAGCTGACTCTTCTTCCCCAGTCCAAGGCCTTTCGTGGGGGCGGGGATAGGGGCGGGGGCGGGGGGCGGGAGGGGGCGAAGGGGGAAGGGCAGGGAAGGCGTTTGGCATTTGGGTTTCTGCAGCCGGTGCAGCAGAATGAGACACTGGGCGGTGAGGCCAGTGTTATTGCCGGAGGGGTCGCAAAGTTGGAGGGTCAAAAGTTTACAGCGTGCGTGAGCCGGCCCCGGCGGCGTCTAGAGGCGGGGGCGGGGCGGGTTAGGAGAGGGGAGGAGGCTGTGTGTGTGTGTGTGTGTGTGTGTGTGCGCGCGCGCGCGCGCGCGCGCGTGCGTGCAGAGAGAAGAGAGCGAGCAAGGGATGCTCGAGGTAAGGAAGACTTGTGGGCTCAGGGAGTGCGGGGTGGAACTGGGGAAGGGGACAGGCAGATACCTGGGGAAGGAGAAACTGAGCGAGGAAGAAACCCTCCTCCCCAAACCGGCTCTGGTGGGGTGGGGAGCTGCACAAAAGAAAGAGCTCTGAGCATCGCCAATCCTCTGCGCAATTTTCTCTCCCAAAGATAACCTTTGAGTCACCATATAAAATGTAATTAAAACCTACCCAGCCGCACACATTTTAAAAACCCAATTACCCACATGTCCTTGCAGGACCTCGGTGGGGCCAAAGAAGTCTTCCAAGGTGAAGACCTGATTCCCACCGACAGCAGCCCCACCAGGCTGTCCCTAAAGGGGCCAAACAGCTGGATCCCCTGTCTCTCTCCTCCACCCAGGCCGGCCTGTTTTTCAGGGATTCCTAACCCCCAGGCTGTGTCCAGGCAGCTGGAGTCCCCGTGACCATAGGCCAGGACTGGAGGAAGTTTAAAAACTCCCACTCCTTTGTCCAAATTGCTTGGGTTTAAGAACTTGGGTATTGAAACAAGTTAGCTTGTTAATTCTTTCACTCTCCCAAGCCTACACTTGTGTGCTCATCCAGAATCCCTCTCTTCCTATTTCAAGGAAGGAGAGGAAATGAGAAGGAGAAAATACTGAATGGCCTCACAGAGATCTTTTTAGCTGGTGGCCTGAAATGAACTTTGAATCCATGCATTAAGCTTAGCTCTTAAGTAAAATGCTTAGAGAGACTGCAATTATAATACCAGGGCATGTGCTTATTTGAGGTCTTTAAATGACTGTCGCATTGTGAGATGTCATCATATTCGCTTCTAAGCATTTAATATAGGAGATGTACTCTGGGTGCTTGTCCTCCCAGAATAAAGCTAACCTGGGAGATTTATAAAGATACCTTTGGAAATATGACCAGGAGAGATGACGGTTTAATTTCTGGTCAGTTTGACCCAAGTTTTTGACTAAAACAACTAGGTGTGGGTCCTTATTTGTACTCAGCCTTCAGGCAAGTTTTTCTGAGGAGTCAGACCAGGAAGGAATTCCTGGGGTCCAGAGGAGGTAGAGGTCAAATCCTGAACTAGAGAATCTGTTTCTTTTTGTTCCTCCTCAGTCTCTTTTTCCTTCATTCCAGGACAGACTGTTAGCCAGTTGATGGCTTTATGGGGTAGACTGGAGCATCCCGGGGTCCTGGGCTGGAGGGGCCTCAGAAGGGGAGTCTTCTATCATCCCCAAGGTCAGATGGGGTGCTTTGGGATGCCTTCTTCTGACCTCTCTGTACTAGGGGGATACCCCCTTGCTGACACTCCCCCTAGACTTGAACTGGGTGGCAGGGGAGTCACCTGATCCACTTCTGCTGGTTCCTTGGAGGCTGGAGAAGGGGTGGGGGGACGTGTTGCTGGCACTGCACCCATTTCTAATCCTAGAGGGACAAACCTAAGAAAATCACTTGAGTATTTTTAACACCTCTTTGATTTTGCTCCTGAACCTCTTTAGGGTGGTGCTGAGGGCAGGCAAAGGAGCTACAGTACAGATGAGAAGTGGTTTTAAATAAACATGTGAGTGAGGAGGATATTGTTTGATTTCAAAAGGAGATTTAAACCCTCTGAAAGCCAAATCTCCAACTTTGACCAGTGCAGTCCAGCCCCTCTTAGGAGTCTCTTAGTCTTCCCCAGACATCCTGGCCTATGGACCAGATCTCAGCCCCAGGAGGTGGAAGGGTCCTGGGATGTGGAGCCTCCAGAGAAATGGTGGTCTCTCTGGCACGGGGGGAGAGAATAAAGCAGATGGAATGTAAAGTCGGGTGGAAATACAGGCCTTGTCGTTTATCTGGAGGAAAGGGCTGGAAGGGGGCTCTGGCTCAGGCTGCTCTCTGGAACCCAGATCCCCACTTTTCCCCTTCTCCCAGGTGCCAGCCTCCTTCCCGGACCGCAAAGGGAGCTCTGCGGAGTCCTACCCTCTCCCTCTTTGCCCCAAGAACCAGAGCTGACCAAAACATATCGGAACGATGGAATATCAAAGCGGAGGCGCGGCTGGTTGAGTCCTATCCGAATGGGACTTTTGGGGGGTGGGAGTTGGGTGAAGGGAAGAGAAGGTACTGGCAAAAAGTAGAGCTGGAGAGGATGAGCTGAATCAAATTCCTTGCTCTGTCATTTTTCTCCCAAGTAATGACCAGCACAAAATCCAATATGACCCAGCGAACTGCGCCAGCGTATTATAGCAACTGCCTGCTCGTGGGGGAGGTCCGAGAGGGGTGAACCGCAGGTCACGGCGTCTAAAAATTATTAAAATGTTCGAGAGGCCGGTGACGCGCCTTAAGCTGTTTAACAAAGACTGCCAAAGTATGAGATTAATACGAAAACTTGCGCTTCCAAAACAAAAAACACCCCCCCCCCCAAAGTCTTGTTTTCGGCCACCAAGGGGGCCGGAGCTCCTCTGGCCGCCGCCGAGGTTCGGTTTTCCGGACGCACAATCGTGGACGAGGGCGAGCTCGTCGGTGGCTGCGCAGGCCGGCGGGAGGGTTGGCGGCGGCCGGGCGGGCGGGCGCGGGGAGCGGCCCGGTGAGTACTCCCGCCCGCGCCCCTCCGGGCCTCGTGCTCCTCCACGCCGCCGCCGCCGGGGGCTCGTCTCCCTGGGCCTGCGATTTCGCCCCCTCGCTCTGTCCCCCCCGCTCCTCGCCGACGACGAAAGGTAGCCGAGGCCGCGCGGGCTGGGCCAGCCCGGGACAGCAGAGGGGCTGAGCGGCGAAGGGTCACTCCAGCAACCTGTGGCTGCCGGTAGAAGGCGGCCGGGGGGCCAGCGAGCCACCGGGGAGCGCCGGGGAGCGCCGGGGAGGTGGTTCTGAATGCGCGGCGGAGCCCTGGCTCTTGCTAGTTTTTATTATTATGCTATTATTATGCGTATTGCTGTTCTTGGGGTTGGCGGGGAGAGGCAGCCTCCCGCTCCTGGTGAACCCCATCGTGGGAGTCACTGATAAACCTAGTCTTCCACCCGTCGCGGAGGGACGGAAGGGGGTGCGGAGCCTCGGTGGGATGGGCAGGTGGTGGCTCCCCGTGCTCGAAGGAGAAAATTCTCCTGCTCTGTCTCCAGAATCTAACATACCCAGCCCCCAACCCTCTCTCTTGGGGTGCTCCAGGGCACCACGGTCGCCTCTCTTGTGAAATGTGGGCAACAGAGAGGCACCCCAGTGGTCAGGCCAGTGGCTATCCCCCAAATCCGAAAAGCCAACGAGTCGGATGGGCTTTTTTTTGGGGGGGGTTGAGTTGAGAAGGACAGGAGGTATGAGATGGGGGAGAGGCCTGGCCAGTTGGAATGGGTCATGGTGCCCCTCACTAAAGTGGCCTTTGACAAGACCTGGAAAAGTCCCTGCTTGATGCTGGGGGAGCCAGTGGGGGGTCCTACCAACACATTTTGTCTGTGGGTCCAAGGGTAAGTGACAGTCTCCCTGGGTGCCCAAAGAGGGCTCTGAGATTACCTATTAGACCTCTCTTGGCAAAGACAACTACAATATTATAGTGTGTGTGTGTGTGTGTGTGTGTGTGTGTGATTTTTCAAATATATGTGAGTCCACCCTGGCTGGGAGAATGTTGGTGTTAGAAATCAGGCCTGGAAGCCAACACTGGCAATCGGCAATCTAGATTTGGGATAGAAAATCAGAGGGCCTCTGGACTTAACTGCTGGCAAGAGAAAGCTCTCCTCCTACCCACCTGCAAGGGTCCCAGGACTGGGGGATGGGCAGAAACCTTTGGAGTGTGATGGTTGCAGGGCTGGTTTGCTGTGTGTTTGTGTGTGTGTGTGTTGTTGTTGATGATATATTTGTTATGGAAATTGATATTATTCTGACAAATTCACTCAGGATTGGAGTGTTGTTCCTCAGACCTAGAGAGAAGGGTGGTGGGGAGTCTGGATGGAGAAGAGGCTTCTGTGCACACTTCCCTTCCCCCTGTGAAGGCCTTCAACTTCCACAGTCCAGGACTCAGTTCCTTCCAGCTTACCCCCCATTCTCCCAGCTTAGTAAATTTGTAAATTAGTAAATCCTGAGGGTGGCCCCAGGAAGTTCCTTTGGAAACTCCAGATGCCCCAGGTTTTCCAGATCCCCATTTTGGTCCCACTGCCAGCGACCCTAGCAGGTGGCTGAATGAGCAAGTGGAGACTGAGAGAGCCTGCCTGCCTGAAGGTGGGGGAAATGGGGTTCGTCCTCACACTTTGGCTGTTATCCCCTTTTTCTGGCCCCAGGAGGTGTGGGAGGTTGGGAGGGGCCTGAACATCATCTGGCTGCATCTTTTATGGTTCCTCATCACCCTTCATTCGGAAATGAAACGCCTTTGATCTTTTTCTCAGGTTGTAAACGGAATTGCCTGTCATTAAATATCCGGGGCCCCATCTGCTTGGTCTCCCAGCATTTTTCTTTACAGCTGTTCCTCTCTCTTTTTACCATTGAATTTTTCCAAAAGGACTTTTATGACACCTCCTTCACACCCAGCCGCCTCTCGCTCTTCCCTGTGCTGAGAGGCGCCTTGGAAAATATCTAGATTTTCGTTTGATCGCCAACTAAAGGCTGCGAGGGGGCACGGAATTGCCGATTGGGGTTTTGTTTTTCTTTAAAAAAAAAAAAAAAGTCCTGGGGGGAGGGGAGTGGCGCGAGGGCACCCAGAAGGGCCTGATTCTGACTAGCAGCCTCGGGATGACCCTTTCTCCTTTTGTGCTTAGCTAATGTTTACTCTCATAATTCATGCGCTGCCGCTGGAGAGTTGTGCTGCGGCCCCCGAGGTTCGTGTCCCTTTGCGGAACCGGCTGCTTCTGTTTCTAAGAGAAGAGAAAGAGAGTTGAAACCCTTGTAATCCCAAGAATGGACCCACAGCGCCTTTTCCTGTTCCCAGAGCGCAAACCTAGAACAAAACGAAATAAAACCAAAGCACTCAAACCACACCCCAAAGGAAGAACGCGAGGAAAGTAGGAGAACTGGAAAATTTCTGGGCCAAGAAGATCTATCTGTCTTCTGTATATACCCTGTAGATCCGAATTTGTGTAAGGAATTTTGTGGTCACAAATTCGTATCTAGGGGAATATGTAGTTGACATAAACACTCCGCTCATTTTTTTCCCTGAAGAAAAAAAAATTTTTTTTTTCTAAATGAGGACCATCCGGTGACTGTCCACTTGAAGACTCCTTTTTTTTTTTCTTTCTTCCTCTTTCTTTTCCTCTCTTGAATGGCGAGAGATGGAGGAATCATCTACCTGAAATCTCCATGGGAGATGTGGTCCTTTTCCACTGCTCTCAAAAGGTTCATGTTGTTGCTGCTGTTTTTATTTTATCCTCTCCCTTCACTCCGCCTATTCGCTATTTGGGGCTCAGGGAGGCGTCACTGAAAATCCGGTGAAAATCACTGTTGTCTTCGGTGTGCGAAGGCAAAGGAAATTCGCTTTTCAAACGGAGCAGAGGTCGCCTTTCCGTTTGGGTTCAGAACAAGATGCCCTGGAAATACGCAATTACCAAGGGGTGTTATTGTGCGGGGGTCATCCCTGGTTCCTATCCCCAGCATCACAAGGATGTGAGATTTCTGCTCGCTTCGGAGGCGGCCGCATTAACGGCAATTAGAACGTCTGCGGGCGGTGGTTAGCGTTGCTCCGGTGGTTCTGGAACTAACAAATTGCTATTCAACGTGCTCTCCAAAGTTGGAGGTTTTTTACTCCAGTGTTCACGTTCAGTGTGGGAAACCAAGTCGTTTCTGCTGGCTTGGGCCGCGTGGGCAAGGGGAGGAGTGGATAAGAGAGGGGAACAGACGGACTGACTGACACAGCCAAACTAATAGCGCAGCTAAATGCGATTTGGAAGGCGAGGTCTCCCCGAATTAGTGCATGAATTTCCTATCGATCCGCCCGCGGTTCCATTCATCTCTGACAAGTCCCTCCGTGCACCCGCCTGCTTGCTCTGACGCCTCTTCTCTCACTCCCTACCCCTCCCCATGCGGCTGCAGGGAAAAGCCCCAGGCTCAGTGCCTTTTCCCCGTGTGGGTTCCCCTCTCCAGGCGGAGCCCCTAGAACGCCCCTCACTTAAGTTCTCCGCACGGACACTGGGCGCAGGGGCTCCCTCCCGTCGTGAGGAGGGCCTGCGGCGGGGGGCTAAGGAAGGTAGGGAATGCCGGGCAGAGGTGAAGCAGGACAGGAGGGGTCACACCCGGAGCCCCAACTTTGGAGGGGAGCCAGGGATTGAGCTCTGCCCAGCGCCCCAACAGGCCCTCGGGTGGCAACCTGCTTGCTCCTTCTCCCTCTCTCTCTCTCCCTCTCCCCGATCCTGGAGAGGCGAGGCAAGGAGGCGGTCGCCCCGCAGGAGCCCTATGTAAATCCTGGTGCTGCCTGAGGGGGGGGGGGGGGAGAGAAGAAGGGGAAATAAACCTCTTTGGCTGGAGTAGGGTCCGGGTGAGCAGATTTCCTTATCCGGGAATCGCAGGCGGGGCGGCCATTGGCTCCGAGGATCACGTGGGCCCCTAACTTTGTTCACTTGACAGTAAGTAGGAGGGCTTTCGGAAACAGGAAAACGAGTCAGGGGTCGGAATAAATTTTAGTATATTTTGTGGACAATTCCCAGAAATTAATGGCTATGAGTTCTTTTTTGATCAACTCAAACTATGTCGACCCCAAGTTCCCTCCGTGCGAGGAATATTCACAGAGCGATTACCTACCCAGCGACCACTCGCCGGGGTACTACGCCGGCGGCCAGAGGCGAGAGAGCAGCTTCCAGCCGGAGGCGGGCTTCGGGCGGCGCGCAGCGTGCACCGTGCAGCGCTACGCGGCCTGCCGGGACCCTGGGCCCCCGCCGCCCCCGCCACCACCTCCGCCGCCCCCGCCACCGCCCGGGCTGTCCCCTCGGGCTCCCGCACCGCCGCCCTCCGGAGCCCTCCTCCCGGAGCCCGGCCAGCGCTGCGAGGCGGTCAGCAGCAGCCCCCCGCCGCCTCCCTGCGCCCAGAACCCCCTGCACCCCAGCCCGTCCCACTCCGCGTGCAAAGAGCCCGTCGTCTACCCCTGGATGCGCAAAGTTCACGTGAGCACGGGTGAGTGCGTGGGCACCCCTTCCCCCTCCCACCCCCGGCGCTTTACACCAAAGGGACCTCCTAGGCATGGGGGGGGGGGGGAAGCTGGGGGAAGCCAATTGTCCCCGCTATAAACTCGCCATTGCCAGAGATTTACGGTCGCCTGTTTTCAGAGCCACATAATTACATCCCCCATAAATTTTTATGGCCTGGTGGGCCCCGCGCCTTTGAAGTTGGTTCCCCATCCTCTTTGCCATTCGCAAAGAGGCTTTTTCGCAAGGGAGATGCAGTCTCAGTGAAGTTGGAAATTGGGGAGGGGTGTAAGAAGTGGGGGAGGAGAAGGGGAGGAGGTAATCTGTATTTAAGCGGAGAGTAGAGTGAACTCCCAGTATTTATTTTTTCCTTCTTTTCTTCTAGTCTGCCTCCTTGGCTTGAGAAGTGGGCGAAAGTTTTTGCTGGGGGCAGGCACTGCTTGGAATCTGAGCAGAGAGGGTGGGAACTAACAGAAGAAAGGTTTAGTGAAGACCCCCTCCCTCTTTCACCCCTCATTCTCCCATCCCGGGCCCCAGGCCAAGTGGTGGGGGGGAGAGGAGCAATTAAAACCTTGTGACAATTCCTCCTCCTTGCTCCCTCCACCCCCCACCCCCAAACAACAACCCTCCAAAACTTAGAGGTTCTCTTGCTCTTCCTGGGGTCCCGCTTTCTCTTTCTTCCCCACCCCCCTGGAGGAAGAAGAGGTGGCGGGAGAGGGAGGGAGGGAGACACTGCGGTAGCTGGAAGAAAGGGCTTTCCCTCCTCCCTTTCGGGGCAATAAAACTTTCTCTTTCTCCCTCTCTCTGTGTGTGTCCAGTAAACCCCAATTACGCCGGCGGGGAGCCCAAGCGCTCTCGGACCGCCTACACTCGCCAGCAGGTCTTGGAGCTGGAGAAGGAATTTCACTACAACCGCTACCTGACGCGGCGCCGGAGGGTGGAGATCGCCCACGCGCTCTGCCTCTCGGAGCGCCAGATCAAGATTTGGTTCCAGAACCGGCGAATGAAGTGGAAAAAAGACCACAAGTTGCCCAACACCAAGATCCGCTCCGGAGGCCCCGCAAGCGCAGCCGGAGGGCCCCCTGGCCGGCCCAACGGAGGCCCCCCCGCGCTCTAGTGTCCCCCCCCCCGCGCGGGGGCCGCGAACCTCGGGGTGGGGGTGGGTTGCGAGCGCGGGGGGCGGGGGGGGGCGATGCGGGAGGGGACCCTGGGGCCTGGGCCCCGAAAAGCCTACCTGCCCTCCCCCCACTTTGTCTATTTACAAGAATAAATGCAGAGGAGGGGGGGAGGGGAAGCTTTATTTATAGAAATGACAATAGGGAGGCGGGCGAGGCCCCCCAGAAGCAAGGTTCAAGTCTCTTGCTTTCTTCCTTAAAAAAAAAAAAAAAGAAGAAGAAGAAGAAAAAGAAGAAGAAGGAAGAAAGAAAAAGACAGAAAGAGAAATAGGAGGAGGCTGCGCTCCTCATTTTCAGCTTTGGCGAAGATGGATCCACGTTTCATCTTTAATCACGCCAAGCCCAGGCCCATCTGTCTTGTTTACTCTGCCGAGGAGAGGACGGGCCTCGGTGGCGACCATTACCTCGACACCCGGCTAACAAATGAGGCCCGGCCCGGCCCGCCGCCGCCTCTGCTGCTGCCGCTGCTGGAAGACAGCCTGGATTTTCTTTCTTTGTCCCCCATTCCTGACACCCAGCGAAAGCACCCTCTGACTGCCAGATAGCACAGTGTTTTGGCCACGGTAACAAACATACACACACGCGCGCACACACACACACACACACACCCTCCCTCCCCCTCCGTGGGCGTTCACGGGAGGCTGACCGCTCACCCCCTTCCACCTCTGGGGTGGGGGGTGGGGCTCCGGGAGGGGCGGCAGGAAGGGAACAAGTGGAGGTGGGGGCTGCCTGGGCCACGCGGGAGCAGGGCAGGGCAATTGAGTCCAAGAGAAAGAGAGAGACTTGGAGACCAGGAGGGTCTTCCTTTAGAAGGTCAAGCCTTTCCAGGTGGGCTGGGAGGGGGGCGGTTGTGTTCTGAGAGCCAGCACCACCCTCTCCCCCATCAGGAGTTGTGCAGTGGAGGCCTTTTCTCCTAGACTGAAGTGAATGTGAAGCTAGGAAGTAAGATGTCCTGCCCTTCCCACCGGGAGATGAGGTTACAGAGACCTCTCCCATAGTTTACCGTTGTTGCATTGGTTATTATTATTATTAATTATTATTATTATTTTATGTCATGTGCGTCCTCTTTCCTATTCTCTTTCTGACATTCCAAACCAGGCCCCTTCCTAGTTCTGGGGCAATCTGAGGCTAGAACCCTTCGTTGGTGTGAAAATGTGTGTCCTGTACAGAGTGACAATAGAAATAAATGTTTGGTTTCTTGTGACCAGCACGGCGTGTTTTTGTTGAAACCTTGATATAAAGATGCAGACAAATGCCACCCAGTGTATATTTTAAGCACCCCAGTCCATTCAGCCTCACATTTATGTGATCGAGGAATTTTTGCCTAAGGATCCGATGGGAATCTCTGTCTCAGAGGACTCCAAATTGTGGTAGCTGGTTTGTTTTCCTCTTGGGGTGGGTGTGTTTTGTTTGGGGCTTTTAATTTTTTTCCCTCTAGTCCAAAAATGGATTGAAAGGACTGGGAGGGCTGCCTCCAATCCCTAATGGGGGGGGGAATGTTTCATTGTAGGACACAAGAGGCTTAAGTATGGCAAAGCCTTTCATATCATGATTTATTTGTCATAAGCAAATAAAATGCGGTTAAGCTGTCTCCTTCTAGACAGACGGCTCTTTGCTTATTAAAGTTCCGAGAGAGGATTCTGCGCGGCCGGCCTCTTTCCTCCGCGTAAGAAGGTATCGTTTTCCTCTGAGGTGTTTAAGGCTTTAATGAGTCTAATTTTTTGCACAGATGTTTCTGGGTGTTTGCAGGTTTTCAGAGTATTTTTATATTACAAAGGAGCTAGCCGGTGCCATAGCTCAAACTCTGACAAGCAAATAGATAATCAAGAAGACAAATGGCCTCTTTTGTGAAGCCCTGCTCCTGTATTAATTTTCATTTTCTTTCTCATAGAAAGTATCGAAAGTACGACTGGGGACCAAATAGCTTTCTGTCTCTTGAGGTCCCAGTCACCCCTAGAATGGAGCGGGGGTTGGAGGAGGGGTGCAGGTGACCCTTATTAGAAGCTCTGTCAGGCTTGGGCCACTTTGGGGGCCCACACCCAAGAGAAGTTCTAAGGTCTGGGGGGCTCCAGCCTCAGGGCTCTGGTCCCGGGTAGAGCCATCTCACCTCCGCCAAGCTCCAGGCTCTAGGAGAGCATATGCAATTAAAAGTTGTTTTTCTGTTTTTCGGACCCATCTCCCTTCAGAAAATAATAATAAAAAAATAGCCAATTCCACCAGTTCGTTTTACTGTTATTTCTTTTGCATTCCTTCGGTTTGCAGGCCCCCGGGGGCATTTGGGACTGGGCAGGGAGAGATGGGGCCGGGGTCCATCACAGAAAAGGGTGTTTGAACGGCCCGGTTCAATGCTGCAGGCAAATCTCCCAGACCTGGAGGTTGAGAGCAGCAGCGAGCTTTGTTTTCACTGGAATCGCGGTGTGATGTTTAGCTGCCAGGGGATGCGGTGGCCCTTCCCTTCTGGAGGGGGAAAATAGTTCTTAAAAAGCATATGCCCCCCCCAGGAATGTCTCTATAGAACCAAATCAAAGCTGCTCTTAGGAAGGTATGAATAGAATAATAAAAAAAGATTTCTATGGAGCTTAAAGTTCACAGCCATTCTGTGTAGACAAGAGCTAAGAAAAATGTGAGAATTATACAGAAAACCATTAATCACTTCTTTTCTTTAAATACGTATCCTCTCTCCTTTGTTATTATTCAACAGCAAATCTCCGCAGACCGGCTGTTGGAGGAAAAAAGTGTTAGCCGCCACTCCCGGATCTGCGAGGGGGAAAAAATTTGGAACCATAAAGTTGAAAACTTTTTTCTCTCAGTTTGGAAGAAGGCATCCGTCATGAATGGGATCCTCGGAGTTCAGGCCGAGAGGAGGCGAGAGGCGCAAAGGTAACAAAGCCCCTGCCTGGGCTTTTTTTGGGGGGGGGGGGATTGTTTTATGAGCTCTTTTTACAAGGGAAAGAAAAAACACTTTCTCGCCTCCTTTTTCTTTTTCAACTATCTTTGAGGGATTTTTATGGTGGACGCTTGGTCAGGTTTGCTGCTTTTTATGGTGACTGATGCTTGGATCAGGGAGAGAAGGGGGCTGCCACCTGGAGAGTGTTTGAACTGATTGGGACTGAGGTGTTAGGACCCCAGAAATACCCCAGAAAAAGTTGTTTGTGAGACGGCTCAGATGTGCTTTTCTGGTTTTAGAAAATGCAGGAGGGCCTGGGAAGTGTGTGTGTGTGTGTGTGTGTGTGTGTGTAGCGAGGTGAGGTACACTAGTGGCCCGCGTGTTCCGTGACTCTGCTTGTCTATACTGGGGGCTGGTGTCCCACATGTTTGTTTACCGGTGAGCTGTTGTCACTGCCACCTCCTGGAAAAATGGCATGCAGGTTTGGGAAGGAATGCCCCAACCTCGGAGCTGGGTATAGATGGATGTCTTCTTCTTCTTCTTCTTTTCTTTTTATGTCTAGCTTGGGATTCTAGACAAATATTTGCAACTCTCTGGAGCAGGAAACTGTTCCGTTTACAGGCAAGGTTCGTTGACACCCGGAATCTTCCTCTTCAACTCTGCCCCCTCCCTTCTTCCTGGAGGCTCAGTGTTTTTGGTTCCCTTTTACTCTCTAGGTTTGGGGGCCTTTTCCTGCACATGCCCCCCCCCCAAGCCCTGCTTCTGAGGGTGAGAGAGCCAGTGGTCTCTGCCTCAGACCAGAATGCGCTGGCCCCTTTTCCCTGGGGCTCACTGAGGGTTTGGAAGCAGGAGGCTGGCAGGAGAGAGAGTTCATGGAGAGGCCACGTTTTCTAGGCGATTAGCTCAGTATTAGAACCACAAAATGACCTCGGAAGCCCCTTGACCTCTCCGAGACTGGACATTGTGTTGGCTCTTGCCTCCTGCCCAGAAAGGAAAGTCACACCTCTGCAGGGAGGGATCGTTGGGCTGTTGTGTGTCCCATCATCTCCAGCCCCCACAAGCCCCCAACCCCTTCTTTGCGATCTTGGAATTTCTGGATTATTCTTCTATTACTCTCCATGGGGTAAAGGAATAAAAAAGTTAAGCTGAGCTGGAGGAGTGAAGGCGGGTGCTTCTTCCCTCTGCCAGACTCCACCACCCCCAAGTCTGTTTCTCCCTCCTTCTTTCCTGTTTCCTTGGAGGGAGCCGAGGGGAGAAAGACAAAGGGAGGCAGATATGAGAGGTCCAGGGGCTTCAGAGGGCTGGGGGAACAAAACCCTGGTGCTAAGGAGAGAGAGGGCTCCCACTATGGCTACTATCTCTCAAGGTGTGTTATCCTAACCCACAGCCTCATAACCCATTTTTTTTGGAAGTTCCTTTGTTTAGGAAGCTACTTCTCTAATCACTCTCACCCGCTTCCTCACTCCCCACTGTCCAGCTACTCACAGAACCCACAGAAAACCTCCCCACCAGAGGAGCAAGAGAGAAAAGGGGGAATGGGTCAGGGCAGGCTGTGCTGATCATTTCGGGGGACAGCTGTGCCATGTTAACCAAAGTTTCCAGCAACTTTTAATTTTAAGAGATGCATGGACGGTTGACTAGGATGTGAACTCTGAACACAGAGCCTTTTCAAACCTGTATTCTATTTGCTGTATCTTAAACATCGACCCCAGCAGCCAGCCATCCTCTTGAGGGGATAGAGACAAAGACAGACAGACACACCGACAGACTCCAGCTGGGGAGAGGAAATGTTCCCTTGCGTTCAGATTAGGAGAGACAGAACCTTGCTGAGAAGTATGTGGGGTGTTGGTTTGCATTTGTAAATTGTCTCCTGTATCTTGGGGACTGTTTCAGGTGAGGAGAAATCACAGGTGCTGGTATCCTCTCCTTTGTCCCTGAGTGGCTTACTAAATGCAGGAGCTGGAGGCCTTGGTAAGAAAAAGCAGGCCGGACTGCTCCTGGAATGAAAATATTTGAGGCTCAGGGAAAATGTGCACCCATTACTCATAAGGGCAGATAACCAATTGTGAGCCCTCTGTGGGCCCAGGTGACAAAGATCTAGTCACCTGGGTCTTCGAATGCTACTCTGCAACGTGAGGATTCGAGGTCCATCAGAGGGAAAGCGGGAAAACAATGGAAACAGAAGGTGGGGGTTCCTTCAAGGGTTTCAAACCCCCCCCCCCCGTTGGGGACCTTCCTGCCCCCTCACTCCAAGCCCTCTGACCTCTGCAAAGCTGAGCCCTCCGAGCGGGCGCCTCTGGCCCTTGGGCTCACCTCCTGTCCTCCGAGCCTTTGGACCCCTCTTCTTCCATCGGCCCTCCCCGCTCCCCCTCCTGCTTGCACCCTGCCTGGGCTGACAGGGGCCGCCCGCGGTGGGTCTCCCTGGGCAGCGGCAGCCCGGGAGGGGGGTCTGGTCGGAAAGCCGAGTTGGGAAGTTTCCCAGCGTGAGTTGAGCGCTGACGGATTTGCGATGGGCCATAAAACCGGCGCGTTCAGATTCGTAAATCAATCTCGCCTTTCTCACAGTATAAACGTTCGCTTTATCGGCAGCAAGAAAGCGCTCTGCTCGCGCCCGGGCGCTTGTTTATTTGAACATGGACATTCCCAGGATCCGAAAAGAGTGTGGGCATTTTCACAGAACCTGCCCGGCGTGCCTTCGTGTCATTGGCGCTTCTTTTCTCTCCTCTTTCAAAATGATGTCTCGGTTTCAGAGATTGCTGTCTTCGCAGGTTCCAGCACCGTCCCTCTCCTCCCCCCTCCCTCTGCCCACTCCCTTGCGTATTTTTTCTTTTTAGATTTTAGTGGGGTGCTTTGCTTTGGGGGACCAGTTTTAATGAATTTCTGGCCAGGACCTTGCAGAGAGCTGCCCTCAGTGGAGCCGGGCGCGGGGCTGAATTCTATACCAGTCTGGGTTTTGTCTCCGCACAATCAAAGCTGACCACCCCCCTACAGAGCCGGGGGGTCTGCCGGCGCCCCACCCAAGTGTCATCGTCAGGAGCGGGGTTTCGAGGGGACCTGGCTGGCCCAGGGCCTCTGGCAGGGGCCTCGCTGCCGCTACCGCCAGACCAGACCTGGCACCAGAAGGGGGTGGCAGTTTCTTTGGGGATTGGTTGGGGCCCCCGGGACGGCAGCCTTCTCCCCATCGAGTCGCTTTTACTTCTGACCCCTCCAAACAAACCACTGGTGGCCCTCGAGCCCCACACCCCCTCCCCAAAGGGCACCAGTCCTCCCTGGGTCCTCCGGCCCCTGCAGCTGCGGCTGCCCCGGAGCTGCTGAAGATAAGGCCAGGAGTGGGGGCGAGGGGCTCCTGCAGGAATGTCTTCTCTGCTTCCCTTTGCAACTCCATCCCACACCGCTGGCCAAAGACTCTAACTGGTCTGCTCCTTCTGGCGCCAAGCTGTATGTGAACGTTTGGGAGGATTTTTTTGTTTTGTTTATATCTGAGATGAAGTCTGTGTACGTGTGTCTCTCTCTAGGCCGAGGGAATGGATTTCTCCTATCATCACTGGTGTTTAACCCTTTACTATACGACCCCCCCCCCCATCTTCTTCCTATTGAGCTGTCTCCATTGTCTGCGGATTGGAAGCACAGGGTACTAACACCTGGGAAATAGGGATGGGGCTGTCAGGCCAACTTCAAAGCCTCTTTCTTCCCTTTCCCTCCCCTCCCCTCCAGTTCAAATCTCCAGCTGTCTTCACTAGTGTGTTGGGGGGTGGGGAGGGACTGAGACTGGGTGTGACATAGGTACAGAGAGATGGAGTGTCCACTTCTTTTGTGTAGGAATCTGAGTCCAGGTCTTTGTCTCTAGAGTATATTCTCAGTCGGTCAGGAGAATTTGGTTCCCTAGAATAGTAACGACACAAGGAAAAAAAGTCCCCCTTGCGGTTACTCTCAACTCTGGAAGCTCCCAAGTCATTTCTTCGCCCTGTCCCTTTTCTGCCCTTTCAAAAGGTACCACAAAGGATTTTTTAAAAAAGCTAGTTGAAGCCAGAAGCCCTTTTCCTTATGCATATATGTATTCTGGACTTATGATGAAGTGTTTCTTTTGAAGCTGGTCCCTTTAGACATTTTGTTGGTTATTTAAGAAAGAGGGGGAGTGGGTCTCACTAAAATAAATACCCCAGGAGTGAGGGAGAGAATAGAGTTGGGGGGAATCTTCATCTTAAAGGATGCAGAGCGAGGACCTGGATGCTGAGAAATCCGGGGGCTCAGAGAAGGACTCTGCGCCCATCCCACCCCACCCCCCAGACGCCCCTGCAGACTATTTCTGCACCTCCACGAACTAAGCAGAAGCAGGAGGAGAAGGGAGAGAGGAGAGGTGGGCTGTGGGTAAGTGTGTCTGGGGTGGGGGTTGGTTAGGGAGCGTGGAGACACAGCAGATACAGATGTGAATGTGGGAGAGAGGAGAACTCGCTACTATTCCATTGGTGGGTTGGGGAGAACCTATTTTGCAGGAAAATCTCTCCTCCTGAAGGGGAAGGTCATAGTGGTCCTCTGAGCCTGAAATCGAAAGACCCCCTTCCCCCTCCTGGTCACGTGATTCATTAAATAATTAATGCCGAGGTTGCAGAATAGATATGTATTCGTCAGGAAAATCGCAGGCTCGGTCTCCCTGTTTCTGACGTGCAATTCAACTGTCCTTTGAAAAACAAGCCTGTACCCCGAGAAAAAAAGAGAGGGGGAGAGAGAGGGAGAGAGAGAGAAAAAGAGGGAGGCAGCAATAAAACAGCCCCGCAGCCGGAGCCACACCGCGGGCTGGGGTATTGTAAGTAGAAGGGATTTCTCACTACCTACCGCGTCTTCTGTGTCCATGTAAATTTATTGTTTGTTATTAATGTTATTGTCGTAAAATGTGACAAATAGCCATCTTCATTTCCTGCCATTTCTCTTCACACGGTGCTCTGTGTGTTTATACCCATTGAGGCATTGCATAGAGATTTTAGGAATATTCCTCTTCTCTATCTCTCTCCCTCTCTCCCTCTCCCTCTCCTCCAACCTTTTTCTTGATTTATAGCAATATGGGTGTCAGCTTCTCAGCCGGCATGCCAGCCATTGTGTGTGTGTATGTGTGTGTGTGTGTGTGTGTGTCCGCGCGCGCGTGCGTCTGCGTGTGTTTGTGAGCGAGTTGTGTTGTTTATGGCCGTGTCTTCGATAAATCATTTCTCACAGAAAATGCTGTGGAAGCTGGGCTATTTCTGCGGCCGGGAGAGAGTCACTCTCGGAGGCACTTCCTCTCTCTCCACTCTGCTCCCAGGAGTTGGTTATTTCAGACGATTTGCAGTAATATATCAGCAGTTAATATGAAAGCTCTATAGCTGGAGGTCTTAAATTACAGCATCTGTGATTATCAATTAAGGCGAGATTTGTATAAATTTGGTAAACCAGAAATGCCTCATTGGCATATAAACCCAGTCAAAGACCACGACCTAATATAAAAATTATATTTGGGCGCCTGATGGAGGCCACATTCCTGCAGCAGCAGACAGAGCTTCATTTTTCAGCGGTTCCCCTCCAGGAGTTTGGCTGCTCCGATGCCAGCCTGGGGGGTAAAGAACCCAAGGCTGAAGGCAGAGGGAGCCTGGGGGCAAGAGAGGTGGAGGCAGGGGAAGCTAGGATTGGCGGTGGAGGCAGAGATTGTTTGTCATCCATGGGGGCCAAAACAGAAGTCCTCTGTGGCTGGCGTGGGCTGAAAGGATTCCGTTAGAGTATTAAAGCTTCATCTGTAGGATTGATTCAGATGACAGGGTGGCGAGGGGAAAGGAGAGCTACCCAAACTGGGGGAGACAATGGAGGCCCAGGCTGAAGGGCAGGGAGGGAAGCTGAAAGCTTTGCCCCCCCCCCCACTCCTGTCTAACAAAACAAGGAAGTGAATTCACACCCCAGTAGCCTTCCTTCGACCTCCTGAAACAAAGAAAGTTTCCTCAGCAGTGAGGAACTATGTGTGTTTGGGGCTAAAGGCAGGGAGAAGTTTTCTAAGTTTTTCTAGAAAAGAAAATGTTCCGGGACTCAGGTGGTCCCAGAAAGTTGGAAAGTGTTCCAGGACTGGGTGTGGGGGGGGTCCTCTCCCTCAGCCCCCCTCCAAAAGAGGGAGTAAAGGGGGTACAGTTTGGGAGAGGGGGAGAGCTGGTAACTTTCTCCTCCGGTTTCATGTGGAGGTCCAGGATCTCCTCCTTAGGGAAGAGTCTGCTGGTGGAGAGCAAAGCCAGAGGTGGCTTTGGGGGATGTTTTGTGCTGCGCCCCAAAGTTGTTACACATGAGGGGCAGAGCCTTTGCCAAGTTCAGTTGGGGCTGCTGGCTTCTCCTTCCATGGCTGGAGCCCGGCCAACTGACTTTATAGTCACTATTATCTGTGATACTTAACTCTGCCTGCTGGTGTAAACCTTTGAGTAGGAAAATTAGCACCGTGCCTTGCCCAGGTGCTAATTATTCATGGCATTGGGTTGTGTCCTAGAGAGGCCGCCCAGGCTCCAGACCTGGTGCCTCCAGGAACTCAATCCCACGCTCAGCTCCAAGTGGGCGCTGAGCTGGGTCCTTGCTGACAGGCAGTTTATTGGGTGGGTGGTGGGTGAAGCCTTTCAGTCTGGGAGTCTGGGTTGAGTCAGGTTTAGGGAGAAAGAGAAAAAGGCCAGGACCTTGGGCTGGGGTGGATGGGGGCGTTACCTGGCCTAGTTCAAAGTTCCTGGGCAGAGTCTGGATTCAGGGTCAGCTTTGACAGGAGATCACAGGGAGGGGAAGGACTGGAGGAGGCAGCAAAGAGACCTGCAGGAGAGGGGGCTCCAGATCCTTCAGGCCCCCCATTCTTGGGTGTTGGAGGATCCCACACACACTCAGTGTGGGAAGCAAGTATTTCCTTCTCTATCACTTGGAAAGTAAAGAGGGGTGTGAATGCGGAGAGGGCCAGTTTGCCCCCAGTGCAGTGCTCCAAAATTTCAGTCGAAGTCTTGGGATCCCTGGGGTGGTGGTGGTGGGGTTTGAACTCTTCCTTGGAGAGGAAAAGGGGCATGAAGGGTAGAATGGTGGGTGTTAGTAGCCTCTGAATTTGGCCTGTTTTGGAGGAGAAGGCTGAAGGATTTCTTCTTTGGGACAGGTCCGAGCTAGTGGGGAGAGCTGGGCGCCAATCTCACAGGCCCCTGCCCCTGTCTTTCCAACTCCTCCCCCCTTCTCCATCTCCCATCCCCCTGCTGTCTTGGCCTATGACGTGGAGTTCCCCCACCCCAGCTTTTCCTCTCCATTCTTTCAGCCCCCTTCAAGTCTTTGTCTCTTCTGGCCCTGGGGTACCCCCTCCTCTTCCTTTTTCCCCAACTCACACGCAGACTCTTCCCCAGGAGACAAAAGCAGAGAAACCATCCCTCTCCACCATTATCTTCGGTCAGTGGCTGGTCCCTTGCTGAGTCTTCCCATGTGAGGCCTGACACCCTCCATCCAGGCACATAGGCCTACCTCCAAATTAGCAAGTCTTGTTGTTGTTGTTTTTAAAGATATATATTTGGTTCATTTAGCCACAAAGCACCTTGATTCTTACCCGTGCTGCACACACATCTCTCTTGCTTTTGTGCTGTGCAGGAGACGGGGTGAGAGGTATCTAACGGAAGGGCCTTTAGGGAAGCTGCTGACTTTGTCTTCTCCCCGGACTCTGCTTGGGTCCACTTTCTCTGTGTAATTATAGTGTGTATCCCTTGTACTTTTAAGAAGACAAGCTGCCGGTGCTTTAGTGACCAGAGGAGTTAAATAGAAAGATGAGGAGAGAGAGGTTGGAACAAAAAGAGAGGGCCCCAGAAAGAGGAAAAGCAGCAGGATCCCTTTCTGAAGTGGGAAGTCAAGGCAGAGCCCATGGAGAGGATGACAGGGAGGATGGAGACACAGGCGGTCAGAGGGGCAGAGAGGCTGTCCTGGCAGAAGGACCCTTAAACTTGGTGTGTGCACGCATGCCTACACACACACACACACACACACACACACAGAGCCAGAGTTAAGTGAGAAGGGAAGTGGTAAGGAAACCACTCACTTTGCCCCCTTCTCTGTAGAAGAAGATGTCTCCATAGTACAAGGGGGGGGGGTCTCCCCTGAAGAGGACAGGGCCCTGAGGCCAAGGGCTCCACATTGCCCAGAGGGGAGCCTAAGAAGTGAGCCCCGAAGTGATTCTGAAGATGTCCCAAGTCCTTATCAAAGCTCAATTCAAACTCACTTAAGACAAAGAGAGAAGCAGAGTGTGAGAAGACAAAGAGACTGCGAGAAAGGGAGAGAGACCGCAGAAATGGTTAGGAAGGCAGAGAGAGAAGAGAGGAGAAGAGAAAAGAGCAATATAGAGACAGAAATGCAGAGAAAGAGCCCATCCCCCTGGGGGGGGGGGCAGCACAGATTGAGGAGAGGGCTGTAAGGTCTAGAAGCGCCTCCAGACTCTGCTTTCTTACAGGCCTCTCAGAGCTGAGGCCATCCCAGAAGCAACTGCCTCTAGAATAGGCCCTGGAGCAGCCGGGGTAGGAACCAAAGTGTCCAGGAATGGCCAAGATGTCTTGGCCACCTCACGCTCCTCTCCCACCACCATCGTCCGTCCCAAACCTCAAGGTTGTAATCTTTCAAAACAGAATGCCACCCTGGAGTAGGGTGCCCGGACTGGTGGTTGGGGTCGGTCTCTCACACCCTGAACCCCCAGAATCCTCTCTCGGCCTCTCTCGGCCCTTCTGGGTTTGGTGTCTTTCCCTCTTCAGGGACAGGGAGAAGAAGTTGATCTCCCAGCAGCCGGAGAACTTTCTCTTTCACCTCCAATCCACATCTCCTCCCTTGACCCTCCGGCCTGAAGAAACGGATGCGGACGCTACCCTCACTCTTCTCCTCCCTCCCCCATCTTGCAGGAAAGAAAAGGAAACAGGGAAAGAAAGTTCCCTCCATCCCAATGGCTTTGGCCAACTTCAGGGAAAAATGGAAAATGCCAACCTTGCTCGCCTCTCCAGTCGCTGCCCCCGCCCCATCACCCCCTAGCCGCTACTTCGCTCCCTCCGTCGCGCCCCCCATCCTCCCGTCCCGTCCTGCCCAGAACTCTCGCTTCCCCTCCCTCCTCCGCCGGGCTGGACATATGGAACCCATTTCGCCGGTGACATTGAAGAGCCGCCGCGCGCCCGCCTTCCGCCATGGCGCCCCCGGCTCCCCGCGCCTCGCCTCGCAGGCCACCCCCCCGCCGCCCCCCGGCAGGGCAGTCGCGGCTCCTCCCGCCCGGCCGCTCCCGCCCGCTCGCGCCGCGAAGCCGCGACCCCGCTCCGCGCCGGGCCCGCCCGCCTCCCGCAGCCCCACGCGGGCCGGCCGGCCGGCCGCCGCCTGGAGGGCCGAACAAAGCGGCGGCAGCGGCGTCTGGGCCTCTCCCCGCGCCGGCCGGCGGGACCGGGATGCGCCCCGGGACCCGGGCCTGGCCGGCAGCCCGCCGCTGCCCGCGCCCCAGCGGAGGCCGCACAGGTAGGTGTGGGTGCCAAGCGGGCGCCAGGCCGGCCGGGGTGGAGAGCAGGGTGTCTGAACGCCCCCATCTCTGTCCCTGGGGTCGGGAGGGAGACCCAAGAGGCCGACCCGGAGGGTGGAAGACAGAGGCGGGGGCCGAGGAGGCGGAGCGCGCGGGGCGGCGTGGAGGGACGCGCGGCTGTGGGTGCGGGGACAGGACCGGTTAGGGCCTGGGGAGCGCTCGGGCTCAGGAAGGGTGTGGGAGGCAGGGGAGGGTCTTCCGGGAGAGTTGGAAGCTCGGGGTTGTGCGGGAAACCTGAGGGGCAGCTGTGGGGGTGGGGGGCTGCTGGGCCCTGCTCCCACAGTCCAGCTGCCACCATGGCCAGAGCCTTTTAGCACCTCGCGGGTTATTTGAAGCTGGAACTACAAGGGGTTGCGCTGAGGCCGGGTGTTAAACTGAGAAGGTAGGAGAGGGGGTGATTTATGGCTTCAGAGAAGCTGTGTTTACTCCCTGCCTGCTCTGGAAACCAAAAACCAAACAGAGCCGTGGCGGGAGAAGCCTCTCTTCTTGGAGTGGAAGGCGATGCCAGGTTGATCCCCTGGTATTTATTTTCCCAGATGTGGGGAGATGGTGGGAACTGTCCCTTTGCAGGGGCAGGATGGATGTGAGGTATAAGGAAAGTGTGCTGACACGCACATGTGTGTTTTGCTTATTGTATGTGATGACTTGCATACTGTATGCTTGGGTTCGGGTTTGTCTGGTCCAGCATCGTTTTACAAGTGAGCACATAGGGCTGGAGGGGGACCTGGAGTTCTCAGGTCCTGGTACTTTTGGATGGGATAGCCCTGCGCACACTTTGCTGCCCTGTGCCCTCACCATGGGGTCGTGCTTGTTCCCGCCTGTGCTTTCTTTCCTCCCACAGCCACAAACAGCAGCACCCAGTTAGCTTGGTCCCTGGCCTTCTGTGCCATCTGCCCACGTCGCCTGATCTTCACTTTGAACCTTTAACTTTGCCATGGGAGACTGGGGAATTAGCACAGCTGGGTGGGGAGGAGGAGAGGAGAGGAGAAGAGAAGAGAGGAGGGGAGAAAAAAGCCTGTGATGGTAGGGGTCTTGGCGGTTTTGAGGCTGGCATGGGTACTGCTCAAATTCCCCCAAAGTCTCTCTTTGGGAGGGGGTGAGCAAGCACAAAGGAAACGGAGGAAGGGAGCCATGCAAGATGATGGGGGGGGTTGGGTAGGGAGAAAAATATTTTGACCCCCAGATAGTTATTTCCGCAGGCCAACTGGTGGCTCTTGCATTTCTGTCCAGACGCCCAGCTTTGCCTGGAAATTGTTTTGCATTAAATTTTCTCAGCCGCAGAATTATCTTTCCTCGCCTCCAGCTAAACTTGCATTTTTCCACCAGACACTTGGGCCCCGCACCAATGAAATCTGAGAGGAAGCGGCTGGGCCCTAAGTGGCTGTAATTTAATTGATTTTATCATAAATCATCAACTTGATGAAGAACCCGAGGTTTCAGTGAAGTAAATTGATATTAATGGGAGTTTCTTGAAATGCAAACTCGCAGCATTGTTGGGGCATCTTGAGCTGGGGAGGTGGATTACTTGTGTGCTGAGAGCAGAGAGCCTGGACCTGGAGCCGGGCACAGCTTTGGGGGGTCGAGAAAGCAAGCTGTGAGGGGCAGCTGCAGGCAGACCAATTTCTGTAGGGGAGCAAGGCAGAGAATGGAACTTTGTTGGGGAGGGAGCAGAATCTGACTCCATGAACCCTGCTGGCAGTCATGGGAATGCTGGTCCCCAAATAAGGGGAGGCATTTGGGGAAGCTGGTAGGTGTGTGGGCAGAGTTGGGGGTCGGGTGAGAAGGCCAGGCTGGTACAATGGGTGCATTGACTCCTGGTTAAAAATTGCCAGGTTGAAGCCTTCTTCCTCTAATTACACAAATTAATTATTTACTGCTCAGGTTGCTGTGTCCAAAAATAGCACTTTTGATTTGGTGATGAAGGTGGAGAATAACCCACCCCCGACACAGAAAAGCAGTAAAAACTGGTGCACCAGCCTCTGTGGGGACAAGGAGGACCAGACGTGGAATTGGTGCCCAGCAGTGGGGGTATAAGCATTTAAATCCCAGGAGGAACTAGTTCACGTTTGGCCAAGATGGTGCCCACTATTGTCTGAACTCAGTTTATTACTGCTTCTTGTCACCCACTTTTACATCAGTATACAGAGAGGCATAAACTGTCGGCCCCAAAATGGACCTTGGAAGAGGGAAGAGCTGGGGTCCTCCCCTCCACATACATGCTCTGTCTTTACAGAAGGGGCAACTGAAGCCCACCAAATTCTCTGCTTCAGATCACACAGCCACTCTGGGCTGCTTAGAGTCCAAGCCTCTTGAGTCCCGAGCTTACCCCAAGTATGACTTTAGACAAATGACTTCCTGGGTCTGGGCCTCAGTTTCTCTATCTTTGACAATAGCTGGGTCACTGGGTGGGACAGGAAACTCCCTGCGTTCTCCCCAGTTCTGACCTTGAGCAACTCTCTAGTGTTTGGGAACAGCTCCCTTTTGTGTCCTGGGCTGCTGTGGGCATCCGGGTATAAAAGTCACTGCATGCATATTTGCAATATACAAGGAGTTTGTCTATGCCCAGAGCAAGGGCACGGTTTCTCAGATAGGCTTGAAGAAATCCATTGGCATCTGGACCATTCTTCCTCCCCACGGCGTCACTCTCCACAGAGGAGAAGCCGCCTAGAATAATAGAGACGGAAGGTGGTGGGAGGGGCTAGCTGGCTGGGTGGGGCCGGGATTGGCATTTGGAGGGGGAGCTAAGGAAGGAGGGTCTCAGCCTCTCCAGCAAGGCACCTTCCCTGCCAGACGTGGAGCTGAGGCTGGAATTTGTTGGCATTGCAACTTTTCACATCCCTCCTGCTCCAGCCCAGGGACTGAATTGTGATTTCCTTATTTTAGATTCTGTGACAGCAGGCCACCACCCCCACCCTTCCTCCTGGGGCTTTGTGTCCCCTCTTCTTGGGAGAGGACACACACAGGGCATCAGAGCACTTGCTCAGGTCTTCCCCTGGGGCCGCCAGGATGGAAGGCCTGCAAGGTGGATGACCCCTGTCCTCTTCCTCCTCTTCTTTCCCATCTCTTGTCTTAACTGGAAAATTCTAAAGAGGTAGGGGCTTTTCCGAGTTGCACGGTTGTGAGACAGGGACAGGTCTTGTAAGCTCAGGGGGATGAGGAGGCTAGCAGAGGAGGAAGGGTTTCCAGATTGCCTTGGGAAGTATGGCCAGGGATATGAATTGTGGTGGAGGAAGTGGGAAGGGATGGGAAAACAGTTCATCTTTGGGCTTCTGGAAATCAGAGTCCCTGACCAGATAACCCACTTCTTAAAGCCTCACCCCAAACCCTGTTTTGAGAGAGAGAAAGAAAAAACAAAAAAAACAAAAAACCCAAAGGCCAGCAGGCCCGGGTTCTGATTCTGTCCCATTGTGACTTTGGAGTTGTATGTTTGGAGGCAATTCAGGAGGCCTTCTGCTGATTGGTCATTATTCCGGTGAGTTATTGTCTGCTAAGCAGAGGTCACTGGGAGAGAGGCGTCCAATCTGTCAGGAGAGACCTGTGCAGGCCCTTGCAGTGGGCTGGGCCCCGTCCCTCTCTGGCCTGTATCTCCCTTCCTTCCCCAGCTGCCCCCACCCCACCCCACCCCACCCCACCCCAAGCTATCCCAGACCCGCTTGCTT
Organism: Phacochoerus africanus; assembly: GCF_016906955.1. NCBI lineage: Eukaryota > Metazoa > Chordata > Mammalia > Artiodactyla > Suidae > Phacochoerus > Phacochoerus africanus. The sequence goes on along the minus strand of NC_062557.1, from coordinate 24,988,217 downwards.
CTCTCCCTCTGGTCTTGCCCACACTGCCCACCTTTGTCTCCACCACCTTTGCCTGGGTGGGGTTTGCCAGGCCGGTGACTGAGCTTCCAGATGAGGCAGGACCCCTGATTTACATGGGTTCCTACGCCAACAAGGCGCTGCCTGCCCCCGACTCCAGACTTGGCTCTCGGCACTGCCAACCCCTCTTCACTCTTCAGCGCGTGGGCGAGGCCACTGCCGAGCACCCCCCACCCCTACCAGCAGCAGATGTTGCAAACCCTTGCCGCTGCCCTGTTTTGTCCTAACTTCTTTTCGAGCCCCCCACGCCTGGAGTGAGAGGAGAGTTCAGCTCGGATGTTTCTTTTCCAATCTTGGCGGCCTTTTTCTTCTTTCCATCTCGCTTCTACTGAGCCCAGTCTACACCGGCCTCAGCTGGGCGCCGAATCTTCTCTTTCCCTCTGCCCCTTTGTTGCCTCCTGCTCAGGGATCTTACCGAGGTGGGAGCTGGGGATCCGCATAGCGAGAGCGGTCTTCAGTAGCAGTTACCATCTACAAAGCTTCGAAAGCTTTATTAATATTGAAAAGAGATGGGGATTCGGGTGTGTGTGAGAACTTTTTGTGACTGCAAAAGCCACAAAGTTGGGCGGTGAAGCTGGAAGAGTGTGGGACCCGGACCAGAAAGAAAGAGATGCTAAACGCCTTGCTCCCCCACTCCCAGGGCCCAGCTTTTCAGGGAGCACTGTGGCCCAGGTGAATTTGGGGCTGGCTGACCCGGGGTTGGGCTGAGGCTGGGGGCGGGATGAGGGGGCAGGATCCTTGGTTGTTCCAAGGCTGATTTCAGAAATCAAATCGATTTTAAAGAAGCCAGCGAGGTTATCCTTATTGAGAGGAGAATTTTCGTTAGCTCTTCGAAGGTTTTTTGGGGCAAAGAGGGAAACAGAGGTGATCCCCCCCTAAAAAGCTTGAAGGGTGGGCAGCCAGTGATTGCTCCAGGGGTTTTAAGCGACCCTCTCTTACTGGGTGCGGATTAGGAGTGGGGGAGGGGAGTGCCAGAGCAAGTGCTCTAGCTGGGGGGGGGGGGGGCGCTGAATCCGGGAGAAAAGGATGTCTATGAAGGGGGACAGTTTCTCTCATTTTTACCTTTATTATTAATTTCTGCCCTTATTAGATTACACTAAGGTCTCTGTGTCTTAGTCGTTCGCTCCGTTTGTCTTTTTCAATTCCTCTCTCTCATGATAAGTTGCCCAAGTTTCCCTTCTTAAATCCAGGTCTCTACTCTGCCTTTAAATCACAACTTCACTGTCGGGGTGACAAATGCCTCTCTCCTCCTTTTCCAGACCTCAAAGTCTTTCCTCAGACCCCTCCAGTGTTTCCCACCCCCAGGTCCCCACCTAGGCTCCTCATTGCCCCTGCTTTGTCCCATGAAGTGTGGAAGGTCCCTAACCAGCAGCAACACCTCAAAACGAAATGGGTGGCCTGGGGTGCAGGTTCTACCCTTTACCCCTACCCTCCCAGCCCCAAACAGGGGCAATAGGCCAGAAAGGAATTTAAAAATAAAAAAAAAAGCAAGAAAGAAACCAAACTGGAATAGAATTGCCTCCTACACATTTCAAATGGGCTCTGATCTCAGAAACCCCACTCCATTTCCTACCACATTTGGAGGTGTATTTCCTCTGGAATTTTCCTCCAGGTTAGCTTTTTTTTTTTTTCCCTCAGCCTTCCTTTTTGCTTCCACCCCACTGTACCCCACCTCCCTGTGTAGCCAGAGGGGACCACAAGAGTTGAGGCTCAGAGAGGGGAGGGGTCCACTACTGTCTCTGGAAAGCTCCTCTACCCTCAGCAGCTCAGCTGCAGGCTGAGCCTCCTGCAGGCCCGCAGCGAGCAGGGTGCTCTCTGGGCTCTCTTTTTATCCCTTGGGGCAAAACCGTGCAGTCCCACAAGTGACAAGGTCCTCCTCTTCTCTTAATTTCACAGTGACCCTAGCCAGTGGTAGCAACAGTTAGGAGAGCTGGAGGCTCTGGAGTATAGCCTTGACTATTTAATCTGGGGGACAGAAAGACCCAAAGCGCTGTTTCCCTGAAGCTCTGTCGGGGAGTCCCTGACCCACCAGGCCCAAAGCTGCGGAGAGTCAAATGCAGCAGTTCTCTAACCAGGGTCCACACACTCAGGCAGTCCTAACTGCTCTCTGAGGGCCCTGGCTTGAGCCCCAGCATGGGGTCTGGCTTGGGCATTTTCTTTTCTTGACACTACGAATACACTCAGAAAAATGGCTTCCACCTCCCATCTTCATCTCCCCACCATGCTTCCCTCAGCCACCAACTGTCTAGGCAGGCGGTCTGATCCTAGGGACATACATCAGAGTTAGAGGCCCCACATGAGGTTCCTTGCCAGAGGGTCCAGAGGCCTGGGTTTCCCCCCTCCACGCTTGTTCAGCAGGGGCCCCAGGAAACTGGCTGCTCCAGCCCAGGGAGCCTGACTTAGTGGGCCTGGAAGAAGTGGAGGCTGGAGGAGGTCAGGGACCACTCCCTGTGAAGAATGAGACCCTTTCTCAGCCCAAAGCCAAGCCTGTGAGTGGGGAGCTATAGGGTGGAAAGGAAGCTTTGCAAGACACAGCCACCCTTTCCTGGAGGGGAGACAATAGCTGGAACCATTTCTCACCTTTGTTCTCCCAGTCCCTTCTCTCCTGGTGCATCCAGATGGGAGAAGGTGAAAGCCAAGGATTCTAACCAAGAGGTCACAAGGTAGTTGCTGGTTCTGTCTACACGAAGTTAAGAGAAGTTTTCCAAGCTGCCTTTGTAGGAAGGAGCGCCTGTCGGCCTTCTATTTTATTCCCTAAGCCCCGAGTCAGCAGTTCCGCAGAGTTGCAAACCCGCCTGCTTTTGGAAAAGTCCTGGTGTTCTTTTTGTCTTTTGCCTCCACTGGGAATGGCTCTTCCCCACCCTGTCCCCAAATCTGCAGACACCTACATTCTTGCCTCTGTCCTTCCTCCTACAGGCCTCCTTGCCCTTTTCAGACACTCCCTAAAAAAAGTTGAGATTTTGTAGTCTTCCTCACTTGTGGCAAGAGTCCTAAATCTTGCAGAGCTAAGAGAAACAAACAGGTTTGTCGTAGTAGTAGTAGCAGTAATAATAACAACAACACTCCCCCATCTCTTCTGCCAGTGCATTTAAAATTAAGCCAGTTTGCTGTTCTTCTCATCTTCTTAGAAGTACAAATGTCCTTATCACCTCTTAGCCCCTTCTGCCTATCCGGAGGTGAGAATCTTAGCACAAACTTCTTCGTGAAGTTCTTACGGCCTCTTTATTGCCAGCGGTGTCTGGAACTCAAGCTAAACACAGGGTCCTTCTTTTGTCACCCCCTCCTCTCTCTCCTCCCCCAATGAGATGGTTTGGATTTTTTAAATAATCACTCACCGCTTGTTGTCTGTTCTCAAAAATTGGGGGGGGGGGGAAGCTGGGAAAAAAACAAAAACAAAATAAAAGGTGCGGCTTACTCCCCTCCTACAGGTTGGAAATTGGGCCGGGAGATTTGCCGGGAGGAGGGAGGAATAGAGAGGGTGTAGGGAGAGAAGAAACAGAGCCTGGACGGTTCAGAAGAAGCGAGCCAGAGAGGGAGGGCGGGAGACCCAGCCGTCAGTCCCTCAGGAGTGAAACTACTTAAAAAAAAAAAAAAAAAAGTCCTAGTGTTCCCACTGCAAATGAATGCCGAGGGGCACCCGGCAACCCCCACCTCCACCCCGGGCCTGGCCGGGGCCTTTGATTAGGCCTCCCCGTCCCCAGCTACTTCTCCAGTTAGATTAGTGGGGGCGGGGGGGGGGGGGGGAGCTGTTGAACTCCAAGGGCTTTCCCTCGTCTTTTTGCGCTCCTCTTCTTCCCCTGCCCAAATCTGAACTTAAAAATATTTTACCTGCCCTTCAAAAACCAAAACAAAACTCAAAACCTCTACCTTCTTTCCTTCCTCACTCTTTTTTTTTTTTAAACTGGGGGGGGGGGGGCCGATTCAAAATCCCCCCTCCCCCATCACCACCGTCACCTTCCTTCCTTATCAGGCATCTAGGCTTGCTAAAGGGGGAGAGGTGGGGGGGGGTGTGAGCTTGTGTGTGTGTGAGTGAGTGTGTGTGTGTGTCTGTGTGGTTTTTTTTTTCCCTGTGCAAAAGCAGAGGCCATTGTTACGGAGAGTAGGGCGTACCAGTCTTATAGGGCAACCACACTGTGGCGGCTTGGCCGAGCCGGGAGCCCGGAGCTGGATTCTCGGCGAGCTGAGCCGCCCGAGCACCTTTCGGTCTTCTTCTATTTTTTTCCCCCGCTCCCCCACCCCCCTCCCTCCTGCGCACCCCCCGCTCCTAAGCCGAGTGAATTGAAGCGGACGCCGCGCGGCTCCTCCGGCCGGTCTGCCCCTCGGGCTCCCCAGCCGGGGTGGCTATTGGGGGGGGGGGGGGCGACGCAGCTTTAAACAGTGGTCTTTTTTTCCTTTGCCTTCAAGGAGGGGAGATTTCTCGCCTGCCGCTCGCGCTGGGGCTCGATGTGAATATATATTATGTCTGCCTGTTCTCCCCTCGTCGGTGGCTAAGGTAAGCTGGACTGAAATAGGCTATCAGTTTGTGAATGGCGGAGAGTATGTCTCAATGATTTATGGCCCATATGACTCCAATCTCGGTTCAAGAAGAGTTCACAAGCTTTAAGCTTCCTTCCACGCAGCGACTCTCTCTCTCTCCCTCTCTCTCTCCCTCTCTCCCTCCCTCCCTCCCTCCCTCTCTCTCTCTCTCTCTCTCTCCCTCTCCCTCTGTCTTTCTGCTTCTCTCCTTTTCTCCTCTCTTTTCTTTTCAGCAGCCTGATCAGGGCTGAATGTTACCCCCGGCTGCTAAGAAGAGCCTAACCTTTTCCTCTCTTCCTTTTTTGTTCTTTTATTTTTTTCCTGTCGATTATGATGATTTTTTGAAGTCCTGGAAGGTGGCCTATCCCCTCTCCTGGGGCTTCCCCAGCTATTGTGACTCTCCCCGGCTTTCAGGGGTTTGGCCTGGGAAAGGTGGGTTTCTTGGGGTGGCTCACAGCCCTTCTCCAGTGAGACCCTGGGGGAAGCCGGGAGCCACCGTCTCCCTCCCTCCTCTCTCCTGAGAAGCCATATGGAGCCTGGATTCTTCCAACATGGAGGCAAGGGAAATAGACACGTTGGGCTTGGTAGGGCTGCTCCCCACCCCCTTCTCCTGGATCCCCAGATCTCGGATCCCCTCGGCACCTTTCCCTCTTGTCACTGTCCCATCAGCCAGGCCTCTGCGCCCTCCAGCCCAGCCGGGCCTGGCAAAGTCCCGGTGCGGAGTTGCTAACGCGCCTTTTAATTCGGTTACCTCCAGCTCCCAAACTTGCTGTCGCCCTAGGGCTCGGCCCTCGGCCCGGTGGCTCTTGGAACCTGCTGCCGCGAACCGTTTCCACGTTCCCAAAGCTCTCGGTTCGCCTCCTTGGGCCAACATAGCCGGTCGCCAGCCACCGCGGCAGCCGCGGCCGAGGCAGCTTGGCGGCGGCGGCGGCGGCCGGAGGCTAACTCCGTCCACAAACCTTCCGGGCCGTTTCTTGCCGCCGGCAGAGTCTCCATTCTTTGCTATCACGTCTCTGGCTTCTCGCTTCTCACAGTCGCCTGGCCTCGGTCCTGCGATGGTTTGCGAGTTTATTGCAGGGGGAGCGACAGGAATTTCGGCCCCAGGCGTCTAGTCAAATTATTGTTTTATTATTATTATTATTATCATCATCATCGTCATGGTCATCATCATTACAGCTGTAACGATCATTTAGACTAAATAAAGCCAGGGCCCCGCCAGCCAACCCCCTCCAACGTTTTTAGTTCATTCTCCTCTCTGTCTATTAATAACAAACTCAACTGATGCCTGTTAATTAATTCCCCCTTCAGCCAGGGCTGCTCCGAAGCTAATTTTGGTTAAATCATCAGAGGCTAATGATAATAATAATAAAGGGATTGGGTCAGCCTGGTCAATTGAACTCCAGTTCTCCTCCCTGGAAGGACCTGCTGCTTTGCAGACCCATGTGTATGTCCCAGAAACAAATTCTTCCCAGAAACCAATCGGAACTACTCAGCTCCCTTTTGAGTCTAAATCTGTGCCAGGAAGAAGGGGATTTATGTGTAGGAGGGATTTCCTTCGCCTGCCCTCCTTTTATTTTATTTTCCTATTTTTAGTTTTCTTTGGAGTTGACCAGCTGGGCTGAATGAGATTTAAGTAGTCCAAACTCCCATGTCAGAAGAGAGGGTCAGTCTGAAGATTTTTATGAAAAGTGATGGGGAGTGTTGGGGGAATGCAATCAGAAGTTTCAGAAGAAATACACAAAATCCTGTGACAGCTTGAACCTTTATTTTTCTGGCACGCTCAGAAGCCTGTATTAAAATAATGAGGTGGGGTGTTTTTTGTTTTTTGTGTTTTTTTTTTGGTCTCAGAGAATTTCAGTAAAGATGGGCACCCCATTTCCAATTCAGAGAATAACATTGTTCAGATTGCTTTGTTTAGTTTCTTTTTTCCTAGGGAAAAAATTTGCTCTGTTAGAAAACACTTTTCCATCTCTTGGTAGAGAAGTCCATCAGTTATCCAATTTCTTTCTTCTTCTTTTGGAGAAATCCAAGGAACTAGACTGTCAAGGAAAGGATGGGAAAAAAATTAAGTCTGATGAAAAAGAAAAAAATGGAAGGTGGGGGAGACCTGGGCCAAATGGTCACAGCACCAACCGGCCCTGCCAGGGAAACAGTCCTGTTCCATTTGGGGGCCCCATGGGGGCTTCTGGCTCTGGGGTCCCAGACTTGAGCAAAGACTCAGACTAGAGGTGGTGGTACCTGCAGCAGGGCCGCCGTGGAAGAGGCTCAGTTCCACTGGTTTTGGAGGTCAAAAGTCTTCCAGAAGTTTCTAGGTTAGGTTGTTGTCTTCCAGAGATGGGAGGGGAAGGAGAGAATCCCTCACACCAGAAGGTTCCCTGCTTGACTTACTTCTCCCTCCTGCCTCTTTCAGAGATTCTCAGACTCTGCTTGGATGAAAGGAACCTAGAGGGAGGCAAAGGCAGGAGGCAGGAAGCAGGAGGCCTCTCAGCTCAGAGGAGGTTGTTGATGATGCTTTTATTTTGGAGTCTTCTAGCCCCCCCCCGCCCCCCGCCACCACCCTATCCCAGAGTTGGGGTGGGAGAGGGAAAAGGAGAGGTCAGCAGGCAAGAGAGAAGCAATGGCCCTTGCAGTAGTTAAGATTCTATACCTAGGCATTTCCCAGAGGAGTAGAGTCTGTATTTTTAAAGTGGAAATGAAAATTAGTGGGCTGTTCTTTTAAAATTAAGGCGTTGAAATACGAAAAATCCATTTCAGATCAAGGAAGTGGCCTCAGCATCTGCTGTGAAGATGTTGGGTGGGGGAGATGAGAAAACCCTATTGATGTCAGTTCCCTTTTCAGTTCCTAAGATGGATTCATTCGAGCCCCAGTCCTCTTCTCCCCCTGTGTCTCTTCTCTCACCCCGCAGGTCAACCTCTGCTCCGAACAGACCCCGGGAGGAGGGGGGCAGAAAGGGGAGGGGGGTCCGGCGTGCCACGTGACCCCCAGGGGTGCCAATGTCCGGTCGTGAGGGTATCAGGCCCTTGCAAGTTGCCACCCACTGCCCGGGCCTCGCCCAGCAATGCAGAAAGCCACCTACTACGACAACACCGCCGCCGCACTCTTCGGAGGCTACTCCTCGTACCCTGGCAGCAATGGCTTCGGCTACGACGGCCCCCCGCAACCCCCCTTCCAGGCCGCCACGCACCTGGAGGGCGACTACCAGCGCTCAGCGTGCTCACTGCAGTCCCTGGGCAACGCCGCCCCTCATGCCAAGAGCAAGGAGCTCAACGGCAGCTGCATGAGGCCCGGTCTGGCCCCCGAGCCCCTGCCCGCCCCGCCCGGCTCACCCCCGCCCAGCGCCGCACCTACCAGTACCACTAGCAACAGCAGTAACGGGGGCGGGCCCAGCAAAAGCGGGCCTCCCAAGTGCGGTCCCGGCTCCAACTCCACCCTCACCAAACAGATATTCCCCTGGATGAAAGAGTCGAGGCAAACGTCCAAGCTGAAAAACAGCTCCCCCGGCACAGGTACCGGCTCTCCGCCTTCCTCCTCGTCAGCTTTTGTCCGGGCCAAGAATGTCACTGTTATTCTAGCACCCAGACCCTAGGCGCCCAGGCGGCGGGCCTGGGGACAAAAATCAGGTGGCGGCGGCTGCATATCCCCCACCACCTGACGACCCCTGACCCCACCAACACCCTCTCCCTCCAGCCCCCCTCCACCTTAGCTTCTGAGAGGTCCAGGAGGCGAAGTGCTCGGCCTCAGCCCTTCGGAAGGCCACAGAGCCACGAGCCACTGCCAGTAGGCGCAGAGTCGTCAACGATTGATGATGATTATGATTACTGTGGGTATTAATCACAATCGCTCGGGCGGCCCGGGGTCCCGGCCTCGAGGCACAGTGGCCTCTTCGCGCCACCCTTCTGTGCCCTGCCCAGAACGTCCAGACTCCCCCAAGGGGTCTCCCCAGACACCTACCTGCCCAGTCCAGGGGACCGGGCGGGGTGGGCGTGGGAGGAGTGTCTTCCAAACCTGGAACTGAGGATAAGGGGGAGAAAGCGTGCGCGAGAAAATCCAGCCCTAAATAAATGGCCATGCGGCTCTGCGTGACATGATCAAATTTTCATAAGCTGGGGCAGCGAGAGGAGAACAGGTCTCTTAATAAATGCCACTATTATAGAGTGTCCGCTAATGCGACGGGCGGTTGGGGGGGAGGGGAGAGAGAAGGAGGCGGGGACGCGAAGGGGAGGGCGGCCAGGGCTCCGAGTCCGGGCCTGGATTTATTAAGAAACGATGCATTCAATTTCGGCGTGTTCAGTAATTATCTTTTATTTCATTTTCTCCCCTTCCCACCCCTCCCCCCTCGGATCCAGCGGAGGGCTGCAGCGGCGGCGGCGGCGGCGGCGGCGGAGGCAGTGGTGGCGGCGGGGGCGGGGGCAGCGGCGGCGGGGGAGGGGACAAGAGCCCCCCGGGGTCGGCGGCTTCCAAGCGGGCACGGACGGCGTACACGAGCGCGCAGCTGGTGGAGCTGGAGAAGGAGTTCCACTTCAACCGCTACCTGTGCCGCCCGCGCCGCGTGGAGATGGCCAACCTGCTGAACCTCAGCGAGCGGCAGATCAAGATCTGGTTCCAGAATCGGCGCATGAAGTACAAGAAGGACCAGAAGGCCAAGGGCCTGGCCTCGTCTTCGGGGGGCCCCTCCCCCGCCGGCAGCCCCCCGCAGCCCATGCAGTCCACGGCCGGCTTCATGAACGCCTTGCACTCCATGACCCCCAGCTACGAGAGCCCGTCCCCGCCCGCCTTCGGCAAAGCCCACCAGAATGCCTACGCGCTGCCCTCCAACTACCAGCCTCCTCTCAAAGGCTGCGGCGCCCCGCAGAAGTACCCCCCGACCCCGGCGCCCGATTACGAGCCTCACGTCCTCCAAGCCAACGGGGGCGCCTACGGGACGCCCACCATGCAGGGCAGCCCGGTGTACGTGGGCGGGGGCGGCTACGCGGATCCGCTGCCGCCCCCTGCCGGCCCCTCCCTCTACGGCCTCAACCACCTTTCCCACCACCCCTCTGGGAATCTGGACTACAACGGGGCGCCCCCTATGGCCTCCAGCCAGCACCACGGACCCTGCGATCCCCACCCTACCTACACAGACCTCTCCTCTCATCATGCGCCTCCTCCTCAGGGTAGAATCCAAGAAGCGCCCAAGCTAACACACCTGTGATGGGAGAGGGAGGGTTGGAGGGACAAGGTCCTGGGGTAGGGGAGACCCAGGAGGGGCGGGGACTGTGGAGCTCTGCGGAGTGGGGGGGAGCACCCTGGACATCTGAGAGAAAAGGCAGGGAGGTGGCAGTTAGGCTTCCTGGGAGGGAAGGGCCTGGAGCTCCTTCTCCTTCCCCTGGCCTCAGAGGTTGCCTTTTTAAAGTCTTGCCGCCCTTGTTCAGTCTGCCTGTGTATCCACTGAAAAGGAATCCACAGCAGAGTAGAGATGACCCCATCAATCCCAGGCCTCCAGCAATACCCAAATGGAAGTCCACCCTGGGCACTGGAGTAGAGGAAGAGGAGATAGGGCAACAAGGCAGAGAAGCACATTTTTAAAAACCGACGAGATGGCTAGGCCATCACCAGCCAACCAACCAACTTACCTTTGGTCTCTGTCATTGGTAATTCCCCAAATCTTGATTTTTTTTTTCTTCTGGCAATTCTCCTTAAAAAAAAAAAAATTAAAGACACATTTCAAAACCAAGGGCACAAAGCACGTTTCCCTCCCATTTCTCCTGAATCCTCAAATTTCTTCCCATCTATTTGAGGTTGCTGGGGTACTCCCTGCATTTCTCGTCCCATATTTTTCTGCTCTAGGACATGCATATCTATACCCCGTCCCCATCAATTATACTCTTCAGAGGGCTCAGGGATGGTGAGAGATCTTGAAAGTCAGAGCTGTCTATATTATAAATATATATATATATTTTCTCTTATAGTAAAAGCTGGGAGGTAAGGGCTGGCAAGTTGTCAGGATTGAAGGTTTGCCCATTCTGCTGCCTCCCATCTCAGCTCCAGGTCCATCCCCCTCTCAACAGAAAGCAATCGGTGACACGAGGTTCCACACTTTTCTTTTCTTCTGTTGCTCTCTTGACTTAACGTGAAAACAGGGTATATTTTAACAAACTGTCTGTCCCAGGGCCGGGCTGCAGCTGGGCCTGTGCGCCTTGCTCAACCCGGGACAGGACACTTTTGTTGCACTTAGAGTTTACATTTTAATGGATATAAAAACAACTGTGAGAGATGCCTGGGCCTGCAGGAGTCCAGCATTGCTCAAAAAGCGTGTGTTCTAGTGAACATTTTCATATATATTTATTGGTTATAGCCTGTTAAAGTATTTTCTTTTTTGTATTATTTATCCCCCAACATTATGTATTTATATGAGGGAAAAAGGAAAAAAAACTGTACTTTTTTTAGTATTTACTTGTTACAAAGGACGTTGTGTTCCCTGTCATGTAAAACCAGCTATTTTAGTTATTATTGTACTCTAGAAAAGAGCTGTAGATTTATGTTAAACTCGTACTTATGAGCAATTGTAATTAGTTCTAAAAGGCATGAACTCAGCTCCTAATTGTCACTGTATAGTCCTGAATTTGTAGAATTAGAGTTAATTCCCTCTTGGAACTTTCTTTGTTCTTCCGTAGTTACTTTTTCCCTTACTTAAAAGGGTTGTCTGTCAAACAATTCTTGAATAAACTTTCTGTTATCAATTTTATCTTGTCCTGGTGGTCCAATTTAGATAGCAGAGCAGGCTGCTGACTGCCAGATTTCCCCCAAGGGAAGAAGGGGGGTGAAGACCCTATCCTGGCCTTTCAGCCCACTGCTCAGGCCCCTACCTCCCCCCCGCTGTGTCTCAGGTTTATTTGGCTTTTCTCACACAGGCTTGGGATGTTCTGGCAACTTCTTTGGCTAAGATTTAAGTAACAAGTTAGGGGGAAGGGGGACTCTCTCTAGGTCTCTAGGCTTTGCCTCTCAGTTTTTCTCATTCACTGACCTTTTGCCTTTTTGCTGTTTTGGCCACAACCTTCTTAGTCCACCCCCTACTCCCCATCCCGTCAACAACAACAAAATGTGGCCGGTCACTGCTTCTTCCTCGAAAACCTAAACTTCACAGTTCTCTTCCGGAGCTACAAAGAAGCTGTCACGTGACCCGAAGCCCAACCACCATTGGGTCTAAAATGAAAACAAAGGAAAATGATTAATCTAAAATCAAACAAAACAAAACAAAACAAAAAACCTTAAGGCCTAGACTTCTCGGGTCAAACCTTAAAAGTAAAGTGAAATTAAATCACTAAATAAAACGCGGGGTGGAGAGAGAGGAGGTGTGTTTGATTTCCCCTGCCAGGGAAAGGAGGAGGGTTGGGAGAAGCTGCTGGATTCAAGCGTAAATAAAATGGTCCCCAGGCTAATGTGTCGCTCTGTTTCCACGATCCTTGGGAAAACTTCATTTCTTAGTCGTGGTTCCATAAAAGTTTTATCACATTGGAGCGAGGATAGAGAGGGTCTGTCAAAGATGAAATGTCACTGCCGTGTCGCTGGAGCCGATAAGAGCGAGGAGACAGGGCGGCTGAAATATGGAGCTAATTCGTTGAAAGAAGCGATGGCTGCTTGCTGAAGAGTTGCATAATTCTAATTGTAAGCGATGCGCCCGCATTGCTTAATTAGGAGCATATATTTGGTGGTAGTGACGGGGGGGGGGGGGGGGTGTCGGTGAGAGAATCGTTCCAGGGCCTCAGCCTTAAAGCGAGGGCTGATTTTCATTTTTATGTTGCATCCTGGCAGTCCAAGGTTAGTAATTACAGTCCTTATGCAACAATAAATAACAATAAAAAAGCAACCTGAATTCTACACCCTCCTCACTACCACCACCACCGCCAAGTAGGATTTTAACTGGACTGGGCTCATCCAAGCAGCAAGCAATTTAGCATTGGTTCAGGCTATAATTTAAAGGCATAAGAGCGTGCAAAGTTTGATTGGGATCAAATAACGCTCAAGGGTTTCTCTTTCCTTCTGTCTTTCTCTCTCTCCTCCTCTACCCTGAATAACATTTTCTGAATAATGTAAGTAGATGAAGCACCATGTTTGGCTCTGGGGGTTAAGAGGATTGATTATTTACCTAGCGGAGAGAGGCAGGCCAAGTCAGAGAATTAAGCTCTGAAATTTAGAGTTTGAAAAACAGAGCTTTTGGCTTGAAACTGGAATTGCAAACAAGAAGAATAAGGGGTGCCTTGGCTCAGTGTCCCCCTACCCTTCTCTCTGAGAGATTTCAGGCCCTAGCTAAGCAGCCAGGGTCCTGGGGGAAATATCAGGGCTCTAAGATTCACAGCACAACAGGGGGGCGGGGAAGGGGGCGTCTCTGGGAAGGAGGGTTCTCTTGGCCCCTTTTAACACCCAAGTTTTCTGCTGTTCTCTAATCTGGCCATAAAATCTGTCAGCAGGGTTAGAGAGGGCTGTATTTCCTGCAGGAACAGCCGGAGAGAAGCCTTAGACCTTGCAGCCAGCTGGAGAGGCTGTGAAAAAACAAAACAAAACAAAAAAACCTTCCAGGGCTTCTCGAGGGGGTGGCCTGAGGGAGAACCGTCTCAGGCCTCACTGCACAAGTGCCCAGACAACTGCTCTTGGGCTTCTTCTCCGCCTGCTCCCCACTCCCACCCCCATCCCCACTTCCACATGGCAAAAATCACTTTCTTGGGAGCCGAGTGGGACACGACCGTCTCTGGCTGGTTCGCCCCGTTTTTCAGAGCAGCTCGCTTGGATCTGAGCCCTCCAGAGCCGGCCACCCCCTGGGCCCCCCGGAGCCCCCACCTCCAGCTCCCCTGTTTTCATCCTGCCTGGCTCCCACCCCCACCCTGCTCCTCAGCGTTCTCTGTCCTGTTTCATGAGTCACACCACCCACGCGGAGGAATACTCACCACCACCCACTCGGCTCTTACAGTGACAGAAAGTTTCTAGCTCCCGCTGCCCGGGCCGGAGTTGCCATTTCTCTGCTAACCAGGCTTGGCCTCCTCCTCGGCCGGCCGGGCGGCAGCGAGCAGGGAGGGGGAGGGGAGGCCCGAGCCGTGGGAGTTCTCCCGGCAAACTTTCCACCCAGCCCAGCGCCCTTCCGCGGTCCCCATTTCCCATCTGTTTCCCAGCGCGCCCAGCATCACCTTTCTCTTTTGCTTCACACCCCCCACCCCCCAGGCCTTTTCAAGGGATGTGGAATTTCGGCTGTTCCCTCGGCTTTCCCAAAGAGCCAAATTCTTTGATGCCATCAGAGCGAGCTGTCAGGGGGCTAAGATTGATCGCCTCATCGCCCCTCGGTCCCTCTGACCCACTTATTTAAAAATCTTACCCCAGATCGACTTTTCATTTTCTGCTTTGAGATCTAGTTTCGCACCAAAGGCTTGGGGCCGGAAGTCTTGTGGACCTTCCCTCTGGTAAACGACAGCGCTCCTGAAAGCGCATACGCACCCCATCCTCTGAAAAGAAATAAATGACAACAACAACAACAAAATTCCCCCCAGGGGCCAGAAATGGAATATCATCTCAGTGGTCATCATTTGCCCACCACCTCCATGTTCAGGGAAGATTGTCACATCGGGGATGTTGATTAATAATTAATTAATGAGCACAATGGCAAAAATAGGATGGGAGTCCTAGGGGGGAGCCCCCCCCCCAACACTGACCTGAGGTTTGAGAGTTTTCTAAACTTAAATCCGTGGCTACCTTGGTTCTTATTCCCATTCCTGGAATATAGAGGCAGATTCAGGCCAGAAGCTTGAGTGGGTGTCTTAGGCATTTTAGACCCTGTTGGTTGGGGGGGGGGGTCATAGGGGAGGGCAGAAGCCTCCAGGTGAGGAGAGCGGGTAGACCTGGGGGCAGGGGCAGTGCTGCAAACACTGGGCAGACAAGGGAGCTGAGACCACACAGCTTTGTAGGCTAGAGGCCCAAAAGGGCCCCTCACTATCTGTCTCACTCCTCTGTGTCAGCCTAGGAGTGCTTGTCGATTTTCCAAGATTTATCTGTTGCTTTTGGGGGGAGTGGGTGGGACCGGGACAGTGATGCTGATGATTGTAAATCTCTTCTCTGTCCTTATTGCACTGCTAACAGGGACCTTTCCCAAAGGGAAAAGCCTCTTTCTACCACCTCTTCCCCCCACATTCAGATCCTCACTCTTTGGGGGGAGGGGGCAGGGGAAGGGAATGCTCCTGGCCTTGTAAAGAAAGCCTCTATTTACTCTATTTAAAATATTTGGGAAAGAGGAAGATTTCTCCCCTAGGTTCCCTTGTTTTCCTTTCCAGAACATCCCATCCTCTGAAGGGGAGGAGGGGAAGGTTCCTTTAGCTTTTCTGGAGAAAGGGAGGCATGAGGGAGAGGGAGCGTAGGACTGGGGGGCTCATGATGTCCAGGTCATGGTCCTCTAGAGTTTTTGAATCAATTAAAGCAAATAATGCTCTCTGTTTTCCACCAGGCCCAGACGAGCGATTGGCCAAGGCCGGTCCCGTGACCACGAATTCCCTGCAATTTTGCTGGAGTCCTGGGTTTTATAGACAGAGTCCCCATACGCTTGTATTTATCAGCAATATACAATTATAAAGGCCCAAATTTAAAAAAAAGAGAGAGAGATCAAAATCGTCCCTTCCCAAAATCGCTCCATCACACAAACCTGGGGGGGGCAGGAGGGGGGGTCCCTTCCGATCCTCCCTCCTGACGCCCCCCCCAACAGGCCCCCTCCCCCACCATTGAAAGCCATGAATTTTGAATTTGAGAGGGAGATTGGGTTTATAAACAGCCAGCCATCGCTCGCCGAGTGTCTGACTTCCTTCCCCGCTGTCTTGGAGACATTTCAAACTTCATCAATCAAGGAGTCGACATTAATTCCTTCTCCTCCTCCTTTCGAGCAAACCTTCCCCAGCCTCCAGCCCGGCGCCTCCACCCTTCAGAGACCCGGGAGCCAAAAGCGAGCCGAAGATGGGCCGGCTCTGCCGCCGCCTCCGCCGCCGCTCCCGGCCACCCCCCTGGCCCCCGAGTTCCCCTGGATGAAAGAGAAGAAATCCACCAAGAAACCCAGCCAATCCGCCACGTCTCCCACGGCCGCCTTCTCCGTCCTGGCCTCCGGGGTCGGATCGCCCGCAGGTCGGTGAGCGGGGTAGGGATGGGATGAGGGGCAGCTAGAAAGAGAGGGGGAGAAAGAGCGGTGGGGGAGGTAGAAAAGGTGGTGAGTCTGCTGGAGTTCCTTGCCCCTTCGAGTCCAGGGACGAGGAAGCAGAATGGATCTCTGAGGTTTAGGCCTGGCCGCTGCCAGTTTTTTTTTTTTTTTTTTCCCCCTACAGCTGATGTTGGAAGCTGGTTGGGGAAAAGGGTTTTTTTGTTTGTTTGTTTGTTTTGTTTTGTTTGTTTTTTTTCCCCTCGCTAGAAGAAAAGGATTCGATTGAGGTTTCATCGTTATCTGAGTGGAGTCTTGTTGGCTGGGGTTGAATCTGGAGGCAGAAAAAGATTGGGTCCCATCCACCCCAGCTCTAAGAGAAGAGGGGGCATTTGAGAGCTAGGGAGCTGAGGAGGAAAGGAGGTGAGGAATAATCTCTTTATGAACCTTCTTCCCAGGCTGAGTTGGAAAGTGCTGAACTGAGGGATCCACTCACACGACTTGGGAGGGGGCTCTGAGGTTATGGGGGCGAAAGGGAGCCGCTGCCTACTCCCTGCGTGGCCCGTGGGCGGCTCTCTGAATGCTTTGCCCTGACCCGGGCCGGGTCTGGCGGCGAGAGAGGGACGGGAAAGAACGCAAGAGCCGCGGGAGCAAGTCGCTTTGGTGGGCGGGAAGGGCGGGAGTGCTGCTCTTTAGTGCTGCAGAGATTGTTTTGGGTCGACTGGACAGTCTTTATGTCAGCCGAATAGGAGGTCGGGCTGAGCCCTCGGGCCGCGTTGACGCCCAGCTCGCTTTCCTTGCAGATGGGCCGGGACTGCCGGAGGCCGCGGGCGGCGGCGCGCGCAGACTGCGCACCGCTTACACCAACACGCAGCTGCTGGAGCTGGAGAAGGAATTCCACTTTAACAAGTACCTGTGCCGGCCGCGCCGCGTGGAGATCGCCGCCTTGCTGGACCTCACCGAGAGGCAGGTCAAAGTGTGGTTCCAGAACCGGCGCATGAAGCACAAGCGGCAGACGCAGCACCGAGAGCCGCCCGACGGCGGGCCGGCCTGCCCCGGTGCCCCGAAGAAAGCTGGCGAGGCCTCCGAGGAGCCCTTGGCCAGCCCGGGCCGCCCCTCCGTCTCGCGGGCGGCGCGGGAAGCCTGCTGTCAACCTCCTGAGGTCGCACCGGGGCCCCTGGGAGCGCCGGGCCTCCGGCCTTTGGCCGCTCGCGTGGAGGGCGCGGGCGCACGGAGCCCGGGCGGCGCGCTGCGCGGGGCCGGCGGGCTGGAGCCGGAGCGCTTGCCGGAAGACGCCTTCTCCGAGAGGCCCTATTCGCCTTTCCTACCCGACCTCAGCTTCTTCGCGGCCGACTCCTGTCTCCAGTTGTCGGGAGGCCTCTCCCCCAGCCTCTCGCTCGACAGCCCGGTTCCCTTTTCCGAGGAAGAGCTGGACTTCTTCACCAGCACCCTCTGTGCCATCGACCTGCAGTTCCCTTAACAACCCGCTTCCTCCTCCCGGCCCTCGACCCCTGCCCCCCTTGGCTGCCTGCGGGAAGCCCGAGGACCCCCACCCCCAAGCCGTATAGACTTCTTTACGTGTTTTGCTAAAATTCAGGTATTATTGAATTAGCGTCTCATCCACTTCCTTTCTTCTCTTTCTAAAATATTGGGCACACGGGTGTCTTTAACGAAAAAATCACAGTCACACAGAAAAAAATTCCGTTTGGTAAGAGTCCTTCCAACGAAATCTCAGGAATAATTAAACTCTAGGGGGGCTTTCCTAAAAAGAGCTAGAGGAACCTAGTTTCCTCTTTTTTTTTTTTTTGTTTAGACCGTAGATTATTTATTAAAATTCTTTAATAATAGGAAGAGGGGAAAGTATTTATTGTACATTATTTTCATAGATTAAATAAATGTCTTTATAATACAAAAACGAGTCAGTGTTTGTGTTGGGACCCAGGCCCTTTCCTCCCTCCCGGCGTCCCCTGTGCCAGCCTTCGCTCCCTGGGGACCAGCACCAGGTTTGCCTGGCCCTGGACGGGCTAGGTCCGGGTGGTACAAAAGGGGTCCTATTTGCCTCTTTGGCCGGAGATCTGAGAAGAGTGGGGGGTTTGCTGCCCGCCCCCTTACAGACGCTGCTTAGAAACAAGGGTGGGGGCAGAGGGTGTGCTGCGCACTGAAGTGGGTACAAGGAGAGGTGGGAGGGGGGCTCAGAAGTGCAGTTAGATTAGAAGGGGTCGTAAAGGTTTCCAAGGCTTCTCGCCTCAGTGCCCCAAGCAGGGGGGAGGGGCTTTTTCCTGAGCCAGGATGCCTGCGGACCCGAGGCCTGGGGACGCAGACAGGGCTAAGGAGTCAAGGGTTTTCTTGGGAACTGGCCTCCAAGAGGACAAGAAAGGAGGCCAGATGGAAAATGCAGCGGCGCCAGGCATCAGTGCTCTTTGGGCCCCTCAGTCACCCTAGGACTCCCGGGGTTGGGAGGAGCGTCCGAGGAGCGGCGGGGCGACGAGCCCAGGGAGGCCCGGGCAGCGCTGGGAGGCGCTTGGCCTACGGGGAGCGAAGGAGGAGCGGGGAGAGCGGAAGGGAGACCGGGAAGCAAGGAAGATGCTCAAAATGGCGCTGGGGCCGGGCGGCGGGGAGGGCGCGGGAAGAGGCTGCGGCCGCCATGACACCCGCCTCGGGATGCGCGCGGTCCAGCCCCGGGGACCGTCTCCGCACCCACCTTGGCCTTTCCGGATCATCCAGACGCCAGGGAGGAAAGGGAGCCAGGGAGCCTTCTTTAGGCTTTATATTGTTTAAAAAAGGAGCCCGGCGGATGCTGAGGACGCGAGATGTACGGAGAGTCGTCGGCGAGGGGGTGGGAATGGGAGGGGGTGAGCAACGGGTCTTGCAGGCCCGGGTCTGCCTCGCCAAATCTGACTTTTGATCCTTCACTCTGGGATTTGATGCCTAACCTGAGCTTTCTCCAAATGCAGACCTACCTGTCTTTGCCAACAACTTCATTTGCCCATCCCAACACTATCTCCTATCCCCTACAGCACCTTACCAGGCTACTTGCAAAGCCAGTAAGCGGGAAGCGAGGATCGATCTCCCCATCTGCCTCCTGGTTTGTTCCGGGGAACGTGGAGATTTAAAGGGCCCTGGAAAGCCATCCATCCTCCTTAGGTTTATTTAATATTTCTCCGGCTCAGAAACAGACACTGCAGGGCTACCTCCCTAGCAGATGCGGCCCTTCTTTAAAAGCAGTTTATTTCCCGAGCCTTTCAGACTTTCTCCTGGTCCAGCAGGACGGGGGCTTGGAGTACCAGGCACCGAGAGGCAAAAACTGTCAGGAAACGCCAGGAGCCAATGTAGGTCGTGACATATAGGACTAGACAGGCCCTTGCATATTTTTTTAACCTGGTCCCTCTGTGTGGGAAGTACACACATCTTATTCAACTGGAATTTAATCCTTTAAACTGTCTTAATATAGAATTCATCTCCTGCATTAAATAATCTTATGTCATGTTAAATTGCACTTATTTCTTTCATAAATAAATTAATATGGAACAATTAGATGTGTTATTATAATAATATTGTGTATCTTATTAGTTTACTTTCCCTCATAAAATATATAGGTATGAAATAAATTCAATATATTAAAGCAATAATACACAGCTTATTGGTTCGTGTGTTTATTTTCCCCATAAATAAGTGAATATACAATATATTAAAACCACACTATACATCTCATTGGGCTGTGTGTTTATTTCTCCATAAAATATGCCCATAGGCAGTGTTTAACATGTTAAAAATCACAGCACATAGCCATCTCTACACCAACAAAATAAAACATATATTTCAGCTGGGGCTTTGATTTCTATGGACAGTCAAACTAGATAATTTGGACTAATTAAAAATGCTTTTTATGCTATAGCAGATTCCTACAAAATCAAGAATACAAGAAGGCTCTTGCTAAATGCCCACCTTCCAGCTTTTTTTTGGTCAAAAGGAGAGCACCCTTCATCAATGACAAAAATGCAGGGTCTGCTTTGCTGGAGAGAATTTATATCCTGGATTCATGGCTTGGCCTGAAATACTCAGGGGCCTCTGAGGCTCCAGTCCCCTAAGAGCCTTGTTGCTCTAAGGACAGCAGCATCAGCACTACCTGTGGGCTAGTTCGAAAGGCAGGATCTTAGGCTCCACTCCAAACCTACTGAATCAAAATCTCAAATTAGCAGATCCTCAAATAAGTTATTTTTATTTATTTATTTTTTTAATTTATTTTTGTCTTTTTGTTATATCTTGGGCCGCTCCCACGGCATATGGAGGTTCCCAGGCTAGGGGTCGAATTGGAGCTGTAGCCACTGGCCTACGCCACAGCCGCAGCAACGCAGGATCCAAGCCGCATCTCCAACCTACACCACAGCTCACGGCAATGCCGGATCGTTAACCCACTGAGCAAGCACAGGGACCGAACCCGCAACCTCATGGTTCCTAGTCAGATTTGTTAACCACTGCGCCACGACGGGAACTCCTTAAATAATTTATATGCACATTAAAGTTTGAGATGTCCTGCTGGGTCATCTGGGTCATACGGCCACCTTGCTTCCTGCTTTCCTCCTGCTTAAGAATGTTTGACCTTTTTTTTTTTTTTTTTTTGGCCATTTCTTGGGCCACTCCCTCAGCATATGGAGTTTCCCAGGCTAGGGGTCAAATCGGAGCTGCAGCTGCTGGCCTATGCCAGAGCCACAGGAAGGCAGGATCTGAGCCACGTCTCCAACCTACACCACAGCTCACGGCAACGCCAGATCCTTAACCCACTGAGCAAGACCAGGGATCGAAACCGCAACCTCATGGTTCCTAGTCGGATTCGTTAACTACTGAGCCACAGCGGGAACTCCAAGAATGTTTGACCCATTTTACCTGGCCTTCCAATCCTTCCCAACCCAAACCAGTAGTCTAAAGGGCACTTCAGTTTCTGCCTGAGGCTGCATCGTTCCTGATTCCTCCCTGCTGAAGTAAGTAGGGAGTCAGGAGGGTCCAGCCAAAGTCTCAATCTACCTGTTTAGATCCAGGTACTTTGTGTGTCCTGGGGGTGAGAAGCAGCCAGTCCAGGGCATCAGGAGGTTCCATATTTCCCTCAATAGGTTATTATAAGAGAGAAGTTGGAACTCTTTTCATAGGCAACAGACAGCCTTTCTGTCCTTCCCACTGTCCCATATTCAAAAAGTCACCATCTCTGATACCCCCAAAACAGAACAAAGAGGCAAGGCATTTCCAAAGGGAAATGACCCCTGTTTTCCATCCCATCCAATTTCAGATTCAAAGGAATGCCTGGCAATTTGAGATTCATAAGGGACTGAGATTCAGGATGTCTGTGTTCCAAATTAAAACTCCTTTTCCTTGTTTCCTCTCTAGGGTCGTCCTCTTTAACCTGAGTTTTCCAGGCTGGCTATGGAGAAGGAAGGAGAAGAGGAGGGGTTCCCAGATAAGGCAGCAGACACCCCCCTCCTCCGGTGATGGCAGGTTAGAGAGCAGTGTCAGGTGGCTGCACTCACTTATCCCATCCTGACTGGGGCAGGGCTCCTCTTCAGGGGTCTGTAGCACACAGACTGGTTATAAATTGGCTGTGGTTGGAGTGGGAAGGCTTCGATGCAGTCTTGAAAGCTGCTGGTCAGTCTGCCCTGCTCTTGGTGAGTCATTCGTTTAAGAAGAATGGCTCGTTAATATTATGGTGAAAGCAAAAGACCATTAGATTGAGGAATTATTTGCAATCATGATAACCTGAGTCATTCAAACTTTTTTTTTTTTTTTTTAACTGATGCCTGGGTAAGTCCCTTCCCCTTTCCAGACCTCAGTTTCTCCAACTATAAAATAAATGGGAGAACTAGAGCCTCTAATGTTCTCTGCATCCGTATATGCCACAAGTATATTTGTCAGTGTTTACAATGTATTAAAGATTTATTAGGGCTGGTGTCATGTGCTTTTAAATGGAGGTGGTGACTCTTGATGTGTGATGATAACCCACCTCCCAAGTATCTGATGGAACCATTTAAACAAATTTTAATGTGTAACTTTACACCAACAATCATGCCCCCGTCATTATTTAAAGGAGCAGGGAGAGAAATCTTTTCAACTGGTTTGTAGCAGGCTGTAATGCTGTGTGCCATGTGCCAGATATCCAATAAATATGAGTATTCAGAGGTGTCCTAGCCAAGTTTTCCACTGGTTTGCATTCTCTGCACCTTCCCCAACTTCCCCAATTTGGTTAAGTTTATTCTTATTTGAAAAAGAGTAGGATGTTTTACACAAAATGCTTCTTTAACATGGTGCACTAGACTTTATTATTTTTTAAAAATTGGTTTTGGGCTTGGAGTGCACTAGACTTTAAAAGCCCCCCTTGGAGTTCCCATCATGGCTCAGTGGTTAACCAATCCGACTGGGAACCATGAGGTTGCGGGTTCAATCCCTGCCCTTGCTCAGTGGGTGAATGATCCGGTGTTGCCATGAGCTGTGGTGTAGGTTGCAGACGCGGCTCGGATCCCGCGTTGCTGTGGCTGTGGTGTAGGCCGGTGGCTACAGCTCCGATTCGAGCCCTAGCCTGGGAACATATGCTGCGGGAGCAGCCCAAGAAATCACAGTAAGACAAAAAAACAAAAACAAAAACAAAAAACCCCTTTAGTTAAGTTTTGTCCAGTCGCTAGGGTGTCAGAGGATAGGTAAAAATTCTGGGTCTTTCTAAACAGCTCTGCTGAATCCCCCTGCCCACCTTTCCCCCAAGTCTCGGGCAAACACTCATTGGTCCCACTGTACATCTTCCTGAAATATACTTTTGGAGTTCCCGTTGGGGCTCAGTGCAGACAAACCCTAATAGTATCCATGATGATGTAGGTTCAATCCCTGGCCCCGCTCAATGGGTTAAGGATCTCTCCTTGCTGTGGCAGTGGGGTAGGCCAGCAGCTATAGCTCTGATTCAATCCCTAGCTGGGGAACTTCCATATACCATGAGTGCAGGCCCTTAAAAAAAAAAAAGCAAAATATGCTTTATTAAATACATGTCCTTAGTTTGCAGAAAGTACACTCTAGGGCTCTACATCATCCCCTCCACCTGCTGTGGCTGCTGTGTCCCAAATCCTCCACTGACTTTTCCAGCCCAGCTCTGCCCTCCTATGGCCCCCACCCCTAACCTCTCCACACTCAGGGGTGAGACAGACATTTGGTGCCTGAAGGAGATTTAACAAACTGCTTCCTCCTCGGAGGAAAGAGTCAAAAGTAAAAAGGCTTCCCAAGACCTTCTTTATTTCCTGACCGCCAAAGAAAAATCACAATCTGGACAGTCATTTAGATACAAATTCAGCCTGATCAGTGTTCAATAAGGTTTCCAATGCAGATATTTTGGTCACAACCACCACCCGTGGATAAACCCAATTAGGTAGAAAATTATTTCATTTCTTCATTTCCCTCTAATCTTCCATTTTAGAAAGATCTCAACTCTCTGACTTACTTCTCATTCCAGATGCAAGTTTACACCCTGTTCTGACATCACGGAAGTCAGGTTCAACCCCGACTCTGGGAAGGACAGTTTCTAAGCTAAATCGAAGGGATAGACAACATCCTCCCTAGAAGGCTTTTCCCCCACATTTGGAAGTTCAGGAAGTTCTTGCTAATATCTAACCTCGAATTTTCCTGCTGCAGTTTTAATCACTCGGGTTCTTTATAGATTATATAATATTAGGCTTTACTTTTCAAAAAAAAAAAAACAAAACAAAACCCTTGAGGTTAGAACAAAATCCTTTGTCTAAACAGAGCCAATCTTCTGACTTCTCAGTGAAATTTGCATATGATAAAGAACATATTGCATAATGTGGTGATGTGTTACATAAAAAAATAGCACATGTGCTATTTTCCTATCACATATTTCCATATTTTAACATGCCGATTATATTAAAAATCAGAAGACTGACTCATACCCTTTCAGAATGTGCATGTAATGTTAATAGCATGCATTTATAGAGTTTCTCTGTGGTTTATGTTTTCTCGTTTGCTTTAATCCTACTAACAATACAGTGAAGTAGTATTAAACCCATTCTTCTCAGAGGCTGAGATTCAGAGAAACTTGGAAGCTTGTCCAGGATCATAATGCTAAGAAATAGCCAAGCAAGGATTTGAACCCAAGTATTCTAACCCCCAAACTAAGAGTCTTCCCATTGTAATCTGAGCCACACACAGCCTATGGTTTTCAATCAGATCTGTGACACTTTTATTAAAAGAAATACCACTGATTTCTTTTTCTATTTTCTTTCTAGGGCCGCACCTGTGGCATACGGAGGTTCCCAGGCTAGGGAACCTACACAGCTGCCCGTCTACACCACAGCCACAGCAACATCAAATCTGAGCTGCATCTGTGACCTCCATCTGTGACCTACACAAGAGCTCATGACAACGCTGGATCCTTAAGCCACTGAGTGAAGCCAGGAATCGAACCTGCAATCTCATGATCCCTAGTCGGATTCATTTCCGATGCACCACAACGGGAACTCCATACCACTGATTTCTTTTCTTTTCTTTTTTGTCTTTTTTGCCATTTCTAGGGCATATAGAGTTTCCCAGGCTAGGGGTCGAATCGGGAGCTGTAGCCGCCGGCCTACACCACAGCCACAGCAACGCGGGATCCGAGCCGCGTCTGCGACCTACACCACAGCTCATGGCAACGCCAGCTCCTTAACCCACTGAGCAAGGCCAGGGATCAAACCTGAAACCTCATGGTTCCTAGTCGGATTCATTAACCACTGAGCTACGGCGGAAACTCCTCCATACCACTGATTTCTGATTCCATTCGTCCCACAAACAGCAATAAGAGACCATCTCTTATAGAGGAAAAAAATTATAACCCTGAATACTCTTTTAAGTCTCAGGTTCCAATCTTTGCTCTTTGGCCTCCAAGATCTGGGCTGGGGAGAGCAGGCAGAGAGGCTCTTAAGGGCCTAATGAAAGAACCATCCAGATCGCTCCTGCCAAGGCCCAGCTAAAGCTGCTTCCTCCACAGAAAACTTCTACCACATCCCCATTCTCTTTTGAATGGTCACCCAGAACCTCTCAAAGATAATTTCAGTTCTAAACATACATATGTTCTTCTTTCTCTCCTATATGTCTAAATAGATTGTAGAAAAGAGGAAATCAACTATATTTCACTTTGGTGTTGGGTCCACCCAGAACTTCTCTGGTGAATTTAATGTGATCAACCAGAAAATCCTATAGGCCATAGGTTACTCCAGATGTGGATTGCACATTTCTTTGTTTGTGAGTTAGTTGGTTTGGTTTGTTTTGCTGTGGGCTTAGCAAGGAATCCAGGTTCCACAGACTTTCTCCTCAGGCCAGAGGCCAGTGAAGTTTCTCTTAAGGAGGAAGAGAGACTTGGGAGCCTAGGGACTCAAGATTCTTTTTCTTCCAGTCCTTTCTGCTGGAGCTGGGAGAGCCAGCAGGGACTTGCAGGAGTTTCCCTATGGCATATGGAGGTTCCCAGGCTAGGGGTCGAATCAGAGCTGCAGCTTCTGGTCTACACCACAGCCACAGCAACACAGGATCCAAGGTGAGTCTGCAACCTACACCACAGCTCATGGCAACACCGGATCCCCAACCCACTGAGCAAGGCCAGGGATCAAACCCACAACCTCAGGATTCCTAGTCAGATTCATTTCTGCTGTGCCACAGTGGGAACTCCAACTCTCAGAAGTTTTCATCTTTCTGCTACACAAGAGAAGGTAGCAAGGCTCAGGGATGACCTGGAGAGCACGGAGTGAGGCCAAAGCAATCATTGTACTTGGCAGTATAACTTGAGGCTTTTTGCCCCACCCCTTTCTTCCTGTCCTTATAATAGATTGGTGGTGACTTTGGCTGTTACTAGGGTTACTAGGGAGACTGCAGTTCCCCAACTCCTGGAATGATTTCTGCTCTTTCATTAAACCAATTTGGAATTTACTTCCTCTGTTAGACCTCAAATTGTTCCCTTAATTAGGAGGGTGAGGGGTGAGGCGAGGAGGTTCTCCCTGTGTTCGGGGAAAGGTGGACATGGGCGTCTCAGGTCTCCCAGAGGAAGGGCAGCCAGGTCAGAGGGAGGCCCAGCTCAGATTTGGGGTGAGAAGAGAAACCCTATACCCTTCTTCTCCAAAGGCCTCTGTGGAGAAGAGCTTACAGTGCGAGGAGCTACAAACATGTGGGAGCAGCGGGAAAGAGAAAGAAAATGCTGGCTCTCATCTCGACGGGCCTTTTCCCCTCAATCCGTCTGCAGCCCCCCCACCCCGCCCCCACCCCCACCCCTGCCCCCGACAACCCTCCTTCCCTTTGTCCGCCCTCAACCCTTCGCAGGGACCATCTCTCACCCTCCCCCATTGCATGTCTCTTAAAGGAGGTGCCAGCTGGTCCCCTCCCCACAACTGGTCCTGCCGCGAAGCAGAGGGAAGGAAGCCGAGTACACGTGAGGAGGGAGGGGGGCTGGGGTCCCGTGAGATGCTTTGAGCTCTTTCATAGTTGGGGGCCAAGCAAGACTCACAGGCATGACGAGGCAGGCAGTGGGATTCTGGTGAGAAAGGGGGAAGGGGGAGAGGCCAGGCCGATAGAGGACAGGCAAAACGAGGGGCCTGGGACCGAGAAAGAGGGAGAGACAGAGAGGGAGAGAGACTTCGGGGCCTCCTTTGCAGAGCCCTGAGGCCTCGCCCTGCCCTTTGTGGGGGCGGGGAAACCTGAGACGCCTCCTCGAGGGTCCTCTCTGGACCTGTCCCACCTGCCTCCGCCTCGCCTCAGCTCAGTTGTTTACAGAGATCATCCCCTGAACCCTTGCCCTTCTGGACTTGCCCTAGCCCAGGCCCCAGGCCTCCGGCCGGCCAGGCAGACACCCTGACAGGTTACAAATGAGCGTGGGTGTTGGATTGCGCCAAGCTCTTGTCCTCAGAGTCTGGAGGAGGACAGTCGATGGGCTCTACCTAAGAGCTGCCCTTCCAGTTCTGTCCCTGTCCCAACGGAGTCAAGGAGGCACTTCCTGTTCGCCTCCCCTCCCCCAACCCTAACCCCACAGACACACAGAGCTGGGAAGGTCCTGAGCCTCATGGTGAATCTCCCATTCTCTAAGCAACCGTCTTTGATCTCTTCGAGAAAATTCATCGGAAATTTGAGTGATCTTGCAGATGCAATTGGTATTGAATTTATGGATTGGAGGCCTGGGAGCTCTGACGGGGTAGGTGATAGAAGAGGAGCAGAAGAACGTAGCACGCTGGTTTTAAACACCACAGAAAGAGAATAAAAATGTCTCCTCTGCACCTGTAAGTAAACATCACCCTAGCTCAGTGCTCACTGTGGCTCTCTGGAGAGATACAGGGAGTTATTTGAGTCTGAGTGAGCGAGGCAGCTACAGCTATGGATGGCTAGAGAGAGGATAAATACATCCGGAGAGATGAGTTGATGGATGGGTAGGGAACAAATATAAATATGGAGAGAGATGGACGAACAGAGAGATGGATTGAGACAGAGCGACTATCAAGAGAAGCTGAGGGAGAGGAATGAATGTGTGAATGAGGAGAGAGGGGTGCAGCTGGAGAGGAGAACGGGGCATTTCTCATCCTCCTCTCCACGTTTCTGTCATCTTGGCTTGTTCCTTGAAATGCCATTTTCCCACCCCTCGCTAAATGAGTTCTTCCTCCAGATTCTAAGCCCTGCCTCACACCCTTGGGTGTTTTTGCACCCGCTTCCTTCACAGTCATCCATTTGGTCCAAGATAACATCCCTCGCTCCCAGCCCCTCACCCCAAGACAAACTGGGAGAAAGAAACTTGGAGTGGGAGTGCTGGGCTAAAGAGGCTGGATTCCCCATCTCCTGGTCTACAGACTTGGGGGGAAGGATCCCTTGGGTGGGGGTGGGTGGGAAGAATGAAGGGCAGCTGGTTTGAATTTGTCCAAATCTAATAACCCAGGAGCCTATTGAGGGCCTTGGGGGTTGGGAGGGAAGTCTTGAATATTCCTCTAACTTCCCCCCCCCCTCCCTCTGGTCCCTTCTTTCCTAAAGTCTTTGAAGAAAGATGTTTTTGACGCTTCCACGTCGCCCTCAGATGGATGGGCTGCGGGTGATTGAAGTGTCTTTGTCATGCTAATGCTTGGGGGGTGATGGATGGGCGCTGGGGCTGCCAAACTCTGGCCCGCTGCGCCCATTGGCCTGGGAGAGATCACATGCGCCCCTCCGTTCCCCACTCCCTACCCCCTTCCTGGGGGAGCCCTGGCCCAGGCGAGCTGGGCTAGGCCATGGATGCAAGCTGCGGGGCTGTGACATACTGCCGAAAGGTTGTAGGGCAAGAGGGTGTCTCCCCCAAACGGGCCGACCCGCCTGCGGCCTCCACGCATGGACTATAATAGGATGAACTCCTTCTTAGAGTACCCACTCTGTAATCGGGGACCCAGCGCCTACAGCGCCCACAGCGCCCCTACCTCCTTCCCCCCCAGCTCGGCTCCCGCTGTTGACAGCTATGCAGGCGAGGCCCGCTATAGTGCGGGGCTGCCCAGCCCCGCGCTCCAGCAGAACTCAGGCTACCCGGCCCAACAGCCACCTTCGGCGTTGGGGGTGCCCTTCCCCAGCGCCGCGACCTCAGGGTTCGCCCCGGCTGCCTGCAGCCCCAGCTATGGGCCTTCTCAGTACTACCCTCTGGGCCAGACGGAAGGAGATGGAGGCTATTTTCAACCTTCAAGCTATGGGCCCCAGCTAGGAGGCTTGTCCGAAGGCTACGGAACCGGTGGAGCGGGCCCGGGGCCGTATCCTCCCCCGCAGCCCCCTTACACGAACGAGCAGGCGGCGAGCTTTGCACCAGCTTATGCCGATCTGCTCTCCGAGGATAAGGAATCACCCAGCGCGTCAGAAACCTGCACCCCCACAGCCCGGACCTTCGACTGGATGAAGGTTAAGAGGAACCCACCCAAGACAGGTAGGGCTCAGATGTGGCCACCCAGCACTCTGAGACGTGCTGCGGGGCCCAGAGCGGCTCTGCTGCTTCGATGCTGAGGTTTCCTGAGCTGGGTTCCTCGGAGCCAGCGGGTAGAGGCAGGTAAGAGCACTCTGCCCAGGCTCAGGTCAGGTGGGGTCTCCCCACCCAGCGAGTGCCCGGTTACCCTTAAGAGTAAGTCTTCACACACACCCCCACCTCCTGATCTGTGTGCATCCTTCGCACCCTCCCCCCCGCACCCACCCTACCCCCCCGCGGTCCAGGCGGAGGTCCGGCGGAGGGATGGGGGATGGGAGTGCGGGGGGGGGGATTTGAAGATCACCCAGATTTGAAGATCACCTGGAGTGGTGCCCGGTGACCCATGGGAACTTTGAGAGCTGAAGCTGGACAGAGTGGTCAGTGGGGGTGCGGGGCTGGCGGGGCTGGCGGGGCTGGTGGGGCCGGGGGAGGGGCGCGGAAGGAGAAAGAGGTGCGAGGACTGACGCGGCCCTTCTCTCGCCCCGCCCCTAGCGAAGGTGTCGGAGCTGGGCCTGGGCGCGCCCGGGGGTCTGCGCACCAACTTCACCACGCGGCAGCTGACCGAGCTGGAGAAGGAGTTCCACTTCAACAAGTACCTGAGCCGGGCCCGGCGGGTGGAGATCGCCGCCACCCTGGAGCTCAACGAGACGCAGGTCAAGATTTGGTTCCAGAACCGGCGCATGAAGCAGAAGAAGCGCGAGCGGGAGGGAGGCCGGGTGCCCCCAGCCCCTCCAGGCTGTCCCAAGGAGGCGGCTGGAGACGCCTCCGACCAGTCCACGTGCACCTCCCCGGAAGCTTCGCCCAGCTCCGTCACCTCCTGAACTGATACCTCCCAACCCACTGGGCTCCCCAGCACGGGGGCGGGAGCACCGCGGATCTGCCCTCCCCTGGGCTCTCCCTAACCCCAGGCCTTGGCTTTACTCCTCGGGCCATCCTCACCAAGGCTGGGGCTCCGGTTTAGAGCTGCCTTTGGGAGGAATGGGCTACCGCTTTGCTGATGACTGGGGACCCTACAGGACCAGAGGGTCCCCAGGAGACACCCAATCTGTCAAATGTGGAGGGAAGGACTTCCCTCGGCCTTTAATCCGGGGATCAGCAAGAGGGTGGGTGTGAGCGAGCCCCCACCTTCTGGATCCCCCTGTCTTTGCAATGGGCCATTTCTTAGTCCAGTGCCTTTGAGCTGTGAGGACTTTTCCTCATGCACTCTTATCCTAACTCCCCCGTCCAGGCCCAGACAGAGAGAAGGCCTTGAGGTTTCTTGTGTGGGAGGTGTTTGGGTGCAGGCATATTACCCATGCTTAATCTGTGTAGTCACCACAGCCCTTACAATAGCACCAGCTGCCTTGTGACAGACCAAAAAGCAACCCCCCCCAATCTAACCCTATTAACCCCTTCCTGGCACATTTGTATTGCACTAACGCAGCCTCCAGAGGTTGTTTTCTGAGACCTGCCTCCTCCCACCAGCGACCTCATCTCTAAGATACCAAAATGATTTGGAACTTGGTACTTCAGAGACTTCTGGAATGTTGTTTGAGGCCTGCCTCCAGCAAGCCTCTACCAGGAAGGTGCAGGCACCCCCCCCCCACTAGTTCCTCCCCTATTTATTGCCTCCAGGAAAAGCCAGGACCCTCCTCCCCTTCTCCATCCCCACCCTTGGGGCAGCACAGGGAGGCCCAGGTGCAAGGAGAGCTCCTACCAGCAGCAAGCATTTCTCTGATCATCGCAGAGACAGTGCAGGCCCCACTCTTTCTGGAAACCTGAGCCCCAGGCAACCAGGTTTTCTCTGTACCTTCAGCTACCTCATTTCAATAAAGTCTGTGTTTTTCCCCTCTTCCTGCCTCTTCTGCTCCTCCACCTAGGGGTAGGGGAGGCTTGATCTCCAAGAGCCCTGGGGGAGTAATGGGGAAAGAGTTGGTACAGGCTTGGTGAGCTGGAAGGAGCTGAGGTTTAAGATCTCAACTGAGGAGGAGTTCCCACTGTGGTGCATCAGACACCAATCCAATCAGTATCCATGAAGATGCGGGTTTGATCCCTGGCCTCATGTGGGTGAGGGATCTGGCATTGCCAAGAGCTGTGATGTAGGTCTCAGTTGAGGCTTGGATCCCGAGTTGCTGTGGCTGTGGTGGAGGCTGGCAGCTGTGGCTCTGATGTGACTCCTAGCCTGGGAACTTCCATATGCCACAAGTGTGGCCCTAAAAGGGGAAAAAAAGGGGGGGGGAGGGGAGGGAGGAAAAAAAATCTCAGCTGGATAAAGAGAAGGACTTTCTGGGGCCTAAAACAAAACCCACGCCAGGTTTCCAAGTCTGACAGCAGTCAGTCCTCAGGTCATTGGAGGAATATGGGAAAAGTCCGGAGGAAAAGGGTGATGGGGAGGAAAGAGTTCCCAGAGGGTCCTGATAGGAAGGCAGGACAGGAGAAGCACACACCACTTTGGAGAGAACAGAAACGGGTGTAAAAAGAGGGAGAAGTTTGGGGGAAGGCAAGGGCCCTCTACCCCTTGCCTGTTTCCCCCAGGCCCAGAGCCAGGCTTGGCAGAAAGCGGGGGCCTCAGTAAATATTTGCTGAAGGTGCGAAGCAGGGTGTGGAGGCCGTGTAACGTCGGCCTCCCCGCCAATTCTTGCTCGGAGAAAGTCAGAGGATGGGTGGTCCACAAACTTCAGGTTGGCACCCCGTTACCTCCTCCGCTCCGGCCCCCAGCCCGGCGTCCTTCCATCCCACTGGGAAGTCCAAGCTCGGGAGCTCAGGAGCCGGTGTGACTGGGAGACTGGCCGAAGCCGCCCGCCCCGAAGTGCCAAGTGCCGGCCACAGGGCTCTCGGCGGCCGCCCAGGTCTCCGGCGCAGCGGAAGGGCCGAGGGGGCGGCGGGGTGCGGGGAAGCGAGGGCCGCCTCGGGAGCCGCAGGTTGGAGCACCGAGGCCCTGGGGAGGGAGGAGGAGGCCGAGGTAAACCCCAGTCCCGCGCTGACCTTTTTACCCCGAAGCGCCCCCGGGCTTTCCAAACAAGCCCTCGGCGCGCCCGCGGGGGCAGCTATTGTCTGCCGGCGGGTCCCATTGACAACACTTTGGTCGGCGAAGGGGGGTCGGGTCGGGGCGCGGGGGGGGGCGGCTGTCCCGGTTCGGGGAGCGCCCGCGACGGCCGCCCAACCGCCTGCCAGCGCTCTCTTGCCCCCGCAGTGCCGTCTGGTTTATGGATTCCGGTGACCCGCGGAGCCCCAATGTCCTGGAGCCGGGACAGCTGGGGGGATGCACTAGCATCAAGGGGCCGTCTTATCCAACCCATCTATTGAATTCTTGACCTTTCAAAGGAAGACAAGGGGGGAAAAGGACTAGGAGTGCATGCGGGAAATGCCGAGTACCAGCTTCTTAATGAAATTGATGCTATTATAGGAGAGGCAACCTTATCAATAATTGCACAGTCTAGCTGGAGAGGAAGAGAAATGCATTGCAAGAGGAAGCCCAGCTTTCCCAGAGGCTGATGTGTTGCCCTCTGTCTTTTAAAAAAAAAAAATCTATTAACTGCTTTTCTGCATTCAATTGAAATTGCTACGAAGGTTGGCTTCCCCAAAGGGGTCACTGACAGAGAGGACAGAGCAAGTGTCTGCGGAAACAAAACACCCCTTACTTGGAGCCATTCGATGTAAGCTGGTAGAGCCTTCTGGTTGGGGTGTTTCTGGATCCTGCAGCCTTTGGATCAGTGGGTGGAAAATTGGGGAGGAGGAAGGAACATTGGTTAGAGGGGGCCCCCAAGGATGGTGAAGCTGGGCTTCAGTCCTGGGGGAGGTTTGTCCGTTTGGGTTTTGGTCATAGCAGAAGGAAACATCAGATTCCCCCAGGGAGGTGTGAGGGGCAAATCAGTTCTTTTTTAGCAGAGGAGCAGGCTCAAAATAATCCATAGTACATCTGAGCACCCCCCCATCTCCTTTGAGTCTGACTCCTTTCTCACTAGTGCTCTCCTAAAATTCCACTTATCTGAGGCCCCAGACTAGTCTGCAAGGAAGGCATTTAGTTGCAGAAAGAAAAGGTCTCTGTATTTTCCTGCCATAAATGACAAAGGAAGAAGTTGGTAACAACAAACAATCACACAAACAAACACATTGTGAAACTTTCTAAAATAGATGCCACACTGCTCCATGCCTTTCAGATAGGTGGGTTTTTCATAGACCTTGAGGTTACCAGGAGATCTGAAAGTACATTTTCTGCAAAATTTAAAGCGCTCCACTCCAACACCTCTATTTACCAGATCGCCAAAAAATGTCTCCTGTTTTTGAAAAATAAAAATCTTTTATTTATTTATTTATTTTTTTTTTTAGGGCCGCACTTGCAGCACGTAGAGGTTCCCAGGCTAAGGGTTGAATCGGAGCTGTTGCCGCCGGCCTAGGGCAGAGCCACAGCAATGCAGGATCAGAGCCGTGTCTGCAACCTACACCACAGCTCACCACAGCAACACCGGATCCTTAACCCACTGACCGAGGCCAGGGATTGAACCCGCAACCTCATGGTTCCTAGTTGGATTCGTTTCCGCTGCGCCATGATGGGAACTCGGAAAAATTAAAATCTTAAGAGACTTCCCCCCCTTGATTCTTCACCGGAGGGAGAATCCTCAGGTTGCAAGTGGGTCAGGGTTTGGGAGGAGTCGCTCCCGGCCCCGCCCCCAGCACGTAGCCTCCGCTCTACCCGCCCCTCTGCACCATCTGTTTCTCAGCCCTAAGTGTGAACTTTTCCTCTTTCATTTGCTTTTTTTCTTCAGCATTTGTTCTCCCAACGTGAGGGCCCTTTGATCTCCTGGACATGGGAGAGACAAGAAAAGGAGATTTCACAAACCCTAAAGTTCTTCTTACTTTTAATGTGGGTTTCTTTGTTTCGAGCATTCCTTACACCGGTATTGCTAGGGGATTGCTCTCGCTGGGCTGCTGGAAGCGAGTTGGTGGGATGGGGAGTAGAGACGGGTGTGTAGACGGGGAGGCGGGGGCGTCTCCAGATGACTATGTTCGCTAAGACTAAGAAGACCAAGTCCACTAAGGGATCCAGATGAATCTGAGAAGAAGGCCAGGATACATAGGTTCAGGTCCTTCCTGCTCTGCCTCTCACAGCCTTGGGGCCTTGGGCAGGTTGTCTCATTCTCTGTGCCCAGGCTCATTTTCTACAAAATGGGCATCACAAGAGTCCCTGTTGCATAGGGTAGATGTTAGGATGAAATAAATTATTATGGGTGGAGTTCCCCTTGTGGCTCAGCGGTAACAAGCCCGACTAGTATTCATGAGGAAGCGGGTTTGATCCCTGGCCCTGCGCAGTGGGTTAAGGATCCAGAGTTGCCCTGAGCTGTGGTGTAGGTCACAGATGAGTCTGGGATCTGGCGTTGCTGTAGCCGTAGTGTAGACCAGCAGCTACAGCTCCAATTTGACCTCTAGCCTGGGAACTTCCATATGCCCTAAAATGACCAAAAAAAAAAAAAAAATTATGTGTAAAATATTTGGAGCAGTCGCTTGTAAATAAATGTGAGCTATGAGAATACTTATTATTGGTGTTCCCATCGTGGCTCAGTGGTTAACGTATCTGACTAGAAACCAGGGGGTTGCGGGTTCGATCCCTGGCCTCACTCAGTGGGTTAAGGATCCGGCTTGCCGTGAGCTGTGGTGTAGGTCACAGACGAGGCTCAGATCCCGTGTTGCTGTGGCTCTGGTGTAGGCTGGTGGCTACAGCTCCGATTAGACCCCTATCCTGGGAACCACCATATGGCTCGGGAGCGGCCCAAGAAATGGTAAAAAGTCCCTAATCCATTCCAGGGCACATCTTGACCCTTTCGAGTGTGCGCACACTCTCACTGCTCACACCCACCTCTTGTTTGATCCCTGACAGGTGTATGAAGCTAAGGGCAGGTAGCAGGGATTCCCTTCTTAGCCACTGAGAACATGCAGCTGGGTCTGGCTGAGACTCTCACCTTTCCTTCAGGCCTTAGCACCCTCACCTGTAACAGAGGACACTTGTCCCCAGCCACCTGCACTCTCTCCTTCCCTTCTCCATTGGGAGGATGGGTCAGAAGTCTTGCAGACAGACATGTTGAGTCCCTGATTTAGAGTGGTGGAGGGCAAGGGTTCCGAAAATGAAACTCAGTTTTCAATGTGGTCCTTCTCTTGTCAGTTGGATGAGCTTATGCCACTTATTCGTGTCTCTGTGCTTCCAGTTTCTTCAGATGTAAATTGAAGGAAGTTGAATGAGATTTTTTTTTTTTTAATCTTTTTAGGGCTGCACCTGAGGCATATGGAAGTTCCCAGGCTAGGGGTTGAATTGGATCTTCAGCCGGCAGCCTACGCCACAGCCACAGCAACACCAGATCCAAGCCGTGATTGCGACCTACACCACAGCTCATGGCAACACTGGATTCTTAATCCTCATGGATACTCGTTGGGTTCATTTACTGCTGAGCCACAATGGGAACTCCCGAATAAGTGAGGTTTTGAGACATGATTTTGAGACACTGCCAGGCAGTGTTCAGTAGAGATTTTCTCTTCTATATTTTCCAATAAGGCATTTCTAAAAATTACTTTCTTATATTGAGTTGTTCTTGGTCTTGACGTGATGGAAGCAGACATCCTCTAGCCTTCATCCTCCAGCACTGCACCTGGGAACATAACTGTGGAATTTGCTTCTAAGAAATAAAAGAATTATGAATGAAAAATTCAGGGTAGTCCCCCAGAATATGAGTTTATCGTAAGTTCAATATCGTAATGAGTCCTGCTCTTGACAGGAGAGTCTCATTGCATATTTCAGGGCGCACCTTCTCACTGTGGTCCGTGAGATGGGCACTGCCTGCAGCCGTACCAGATTTTTTTCCTGATGGTTCACTCCTAGCTCCAAGAACTTCCTTGCATGACCTCCTTTACATGACGTGACCACAATAGTCCAGATGCTTCAGCTTTTGCTATTTCCCAGGCTCTCTCAACATTTTATATCCTCAGAGCGAGTCCTGGATGGAACAGGAGTTGGAGGTGCAAAATAGTGATTGCCTGTTCCCGGGAGAACAAATTGGCTCAAGCTGCTATGGACTTCAGCTCCAAGTAGGACCTCTGGGCCTTTGCTCACTATTGTTCTCTTTCTCAGGAAAAAAACAGATCAGATACTTCAGAGAAGAAAAGGATTTTGTAGGAAGTCAGGGGGCCAGACTTTCCTCTACTCTGAGGGCCTCTTGTGTGTCCTTGGGGGAAGTTACTCAACCTCTCCGGCCCTGCTTTCCCAGTCTTTAATATAAGTTGCATTATCTCACTGCAGCTTTACTCATCCTTTCCCCTGATGATGGCAGAAGACGTAAGTAAGAAAGAATGTTGAACTTGGCCTGGGATGGGGGGGGCCATAGGCTAGGGTGGAGCAATCATATTTGATATAGTCCACTGGCCTAGTTAGAGCTAATTAAAATTATTCTTGCTCCTCCATCCAGCCCTGTCAACTTCCTCCAAGCTCTCAAGATCACTGGCCTGGGTCCAGACAATTCTGAGCCCTGTAGCCCTTTCTGCCTGGAGGGGGAACCTGGGAGGGAGGGAGCCCCACAAAGCATGCGCCCTCTGCTCCTCAGAGGCCTGAAGCTCCCTTCAGTTTACTCTGGCTGACAGCTCTGTTTCAACCCCTACCTTGGAGATGAGGCAGCTCAATATTTACTCAGCCAGAGAGGTTTGCCCAGAAGCCTTGCCTCCCCAGCCAGCTCCCGCTGGCTCTGCCCTGCAGCCCCCACCCCCTTCCCTTCCTGGTTCATGGAGAGTTCAGCCCTGAAATGGCTTGCAGCCCCCCACCCCCCAGCCCTGGAGGAGCTGCCTGTCCAGGGGATTGCTGAGGCCAGAGGGCCAAGGGGGAAGGGTCCCGGGCGTGGGGTCATGCCCTAGTCTCTCTACTCTTGCTGGACCAGCGCCTGGGCCTCCCAGAGGAGAGAAAACACAGAAAATGATTGTCTTTTTGGGGAAGGGGTGCATGGAGATTGGCTAAAATGAAACCGTTGGGATGGGAACGTGATCCAGGACATCAAAGGGCCACATATCTGCACATTATGAGTGCCATAAACTATGTCTAATGGTAGAGAAGCTTGATAAACTTGTAATTGTTCGGACGCGAAAGACACCAAAAGAGCTGATACAGTAAAGTGACATGCATGTTCCCAGCAACCACATATATGAAAACAGTCTCTTACCTCCCGTGATCACACCTTTCTAGAATGGAAGATCTGAGTAGAGTGAGATTTTCATCTGTTTTGCTCATTGCTGCCTTTCTAGTGTCTTGAACAATGCCTGGCACATAGTAGATGCTCAGTAAATATTTGCTGGCCAAGTGACTATTGAAGCAAAGTTCTCTTGTCTAGAAGCCAGGCACCCGCCATCCCCCCAAATGGTGTTCTGAAATGACGTCAGTTTCAGATGTCTGATTGATCCGAGACTACCATCCTGATCAATGTATTCACATGAAGGTAAGGGAAGCAGGGCCAGCAGTGGAAGAGGACTTGAGAGCTTTTTTCTTCTCTGCCTTTCCCTTCCTTCGTTTCAGGAATTTATCTCAGGCAAAGGACAGAGGTCCTCTGAGGGCTTCAGGGTGAGTCTGCTCCCAGGGTTCACGCGCCGAGTTTTTGTTTGTTTGTTTTGTTTGGGCTTCCTTTCCTTTAGCAAGTGTAAACACAAGAAGACTCGACCTTAGAAATGTAAAGGATTTGAAGGCCCCGCTGGTCGTTTAGGTTGGCAGAAATATTGGTAGAAAACGGAGAGAGAAGCTGTCCTCCTGCAGGGAGATCCAGGCGAGATCCAGACAAGCCTCCTTTCTCCTCTCCGTCTCCCAACTCAGCCCATGGGGCGCACTGTCTTTTATACACCAATGGACCAAGGTTTCCTGTTCTAAAAGTGAGGGTTTGGGGAGTTCCCACTGTGGCTCAGTGGAAACAAACCCGACTAGTATCCATGAGGAGTGGGTTTAATCCCTGGCCCTGCTCAGTGGGTTACGGCCCTGGTGCTGCTGTGAGCTGTGGTGTAGGTCGCAGACAGCGCTCGGATCCTGTGTTGCTGTGCCTGTAGGGTAGGCCGGCAGCTGCAGCTCTGATTCAACCCCTAGCCTGGGAACTTCCGTATGCCAAAGGCATGGCCCTAAAAATGAACCAAAAAAAAAAAAAAAAGTTTGGGATATCTTTCCTTTCTAGGCCCAAGAATGTGAATTCACACAGGGCAGTGCTTAGACTAGGTCTGGAAGGGGACAGCAAAGGGAAGCATTACTTTAAAAAATTTTTTTTTCATTATAGTCGAGGGAGTTTTTCCATCGTGGCGCAGTGGAAATGAATCCAACGAGTGTCCGTGAGGATTTGGGTTTGATCCCTGGCTTCATTCCGCAGGTTGGGGACCCAGCGTTGTTGCGAGCTGTGGTGTAGGTCGCAGGCGAGGCTCGGATCTGGCCTGGCTGTGCCTGTGGCGTAGGCCGGTGGCTACAGCTCTGATTTGACCCCTAGCCCAGGAACCTCCATATGCTGCAGGTGTGGTCTTAAAAAGCAAAAAATAAAATGAAATAAAAAATATATGTAGTTGATTTACAATGTTCTGTCCATTTTTGCTGTACTGTCAAGTGACCCAGTCGTATATGTATATATACACATTCTTTCTCTCATATTGTCTTCCATTGTGTTCTATCCACGTGGTTGAAAGTAGTCCCCTGTGCTATACAGCAGAGGCAGCATCCCTTTTAATGCTTAACAGATCTCAAGGGCAAGGACAGACACCTGTTGGAAGTTTCAGCCAGTCTGTTGTGGTCACTGTTGGGAATTGGTGACATCCTCCTGCTTATTCCGCTCACAGATCTGCACACGTGGCTTTTGATCACAGAAACAGGAACCTGACCTAAAGCAAGAACAGGGCAGGGAAAAGTGTCAAGGAAAAGGAAAAGTCACCCGCCACTGCCACACTCTGTTTCACCCGGGGGTTAGATTTCCAGATCAAGGGCCCCCTAGGAAGAATGGACTAGGGGAAGGGAATTCCTCAGCAGTGGCCTGGAAAAGCTCAAAGCTTCAAAGGTCCTGGGCGTGGCTCGAATGCTTTTGGCTAGCAGTCTCTGATTCTCCGTTTTGGACACAGCCTTTGCTGGGAGCTGTTGTCTTGGGAGAAGTGGATCTGAAAATCTGGACAAAATCTGGACAACACACGGTGCAGAAGAAAAGCCTTTGAGGTGTATGGAAGGAAATAGGCTTGGAAATTGGTGGAAAAACACCAACCCAGGTTTCTCTCCAGCCCTGAATTTCTTTCCGCCCTCCCCCACTTCCAGTTACTCTGCTGACTCTCCAATTTACACTCAGTCACTTTCTGGAACTCAGTTTTTTTTCTTTTGCTTTTTATAGGGCTGCACCCGCAGCATATGGAGGTTCCCAGGCTAGAGGTCGAATCAGAGCTGTTGCTGCTGGCCTACACCACAGCCACAACAACACTGGATCCAAGCCGCATCTTCGACCTACACCACGGCTCATGGCAACGCTGGATCCTCAACCC
The DNA here is from genome assembly GCF_016906955.1 of Phacochoerus africanus. Classification (NCBI taxonomy): domain Eukaryota; kingdom Metazoa; phylum Chordata; class Mammalia; order Artiodactyla; family Suidae; genus Phacochoerus; species Phacochoerus africanus. Next base: position 24,949,058 of record NC_062557.1, on the reverse strand, counting down.
ACTGAGCGAGGCCAGGAATCGAACCCCTAACCTCGTGGTTCCTAGTTGGATTCGTTAACCATTGTGCCACGATGGGAACTCCTGGAACTAACTCAATTTTTAATCTCTACCTTTGGGTCCTGGCAGGAGGGACACTGTCCTGTGTTGGAAGCAGACAGGAGGGTAACACCTACCCTGGAGGATGCCTGGGATGGAGTGGATTAGGGCAAGTTCCCACTCCAGCATGGGGTCTGTATTCAGCAAGTCAGGTTCAGTGATTTGGGTGCCCTGGAAATGGGGACTTGCAAAGACACCTGGGAAGGGTCTGCATGCTCCCAGGCCAGGTCTCCTGCCATACTGTGAGGAAGATTTCAAAATCCGCTGATACTTTCCAGAAGACAAGCCAACCCCCCTCACACACCTGCAGACCTATCTATAAACCTGCACTGTTACTTGTGCCCCCCACCAGCAAGCAAACTGATGGTGGACACAGCTCTGCACATGTGGCTGCAACAGTCAGAGAAATCGGGCTGGGGAGATAGGGGGTGTTACCTCCGTGGGAAGGTTCTCTTTCTCTTCACCCTTGGGAGCATCTGTGTTTTCTTTTTTTGGTTGTTTGTGTTTTTTTTGTTTTTTGCTTTTTATTTCTTTGTTTTATCTTTTCGTATTTTCTAGGGCCACACCCATGGCATACGGAGGTTCCCAGGCTAAGGGTCTAATCAGAGCTGTAGACACCGGCCTTCGCCACAGCCTCAGCCACGCTAGATCTGAGCCACGTCTGCGACCTACACCACAGCTCGCCACAAAGCCAGGTCCTTAACCCACTGAGCTAGCCCAGGGATCGAACCCACAACCTCATGGTTCCTAGTCAGATTCATTAACCACTGTGCCACGATGGGAACTCCCCCCCCCCTTTTTTTTTGCTTTTTAGGGCCTCACCAGTGGCATAGGGAGGTTCCCAGGCTAGGGGTCTAATGGGAGTTACAGCTGCTGGCCTACAGGACAGCCACAGCAACGTCACATCTGAGCTGCATTTGTGACCTACACACAGCTCACGGCAAGGCCAGATCCTCTACCTGCTGAGCAAGGCCAGGGATCGAACCCTCAATCTCATGGCTCCTGGAGCATATGTTCTGACTGTTCGTAGTACAAAAGGAAACTTCTGAGGCGTGTGAGTGGAAAACAGAAGAGTTCTCGGCGTAAAGTGTAAAGGAAGAGGACGTTTGCTCAAAATCCTTCAATTGAATCCATCTCTATGGAATTCCCAGAAGAGAAATAAAAGTAGGGAGGTAAGGAGTTATTTCTCTGTGTTTAGTGGCGAGTGGCTGCACAGAGAGAAAGCAAAAATTAAGAGAGCAAAACAAATAGACAAAAAATCCCAAACCTGACAAATCTCCTACTTTTTCTTCACAGAATACCTAAGATCCAGAAAGTCAATTTTTTCTTCCTGGTTTTCATTTGGGTGTTTGGACCCAGAGTTTGGAAGGCTTTACCTGAGTCTTCCCACGCTGGATAGGAAAAAGAAAAGGAGTTTATGCTTATCATTTAATGATGAAGGACAGAGGGACAGAAACAAAAATAAGAGAAGGAGTTCCCATTGTGGCTCAGCAGGTTAAGAACCCGACTTAGTGTCTCTGAAGATGTCTATTTGATCCCTGGCCTCACTCAGTGGCTTAAGGATCCAGCATGGCTGCAAGCTGCAGCATCAGTTACAGATGTAGCTTGGATCCAGTGTGGCTGTGTCTGTGACCAGCAGCTGCAGCTACGATTCCACTCCTAGTCTGGGAACTTCCACATGCTGCAGGTGTGGCTGCAAAAAGGAAAAAAAAAAAAAAAAGATGGGGGGGTAATCCAGTTAGTGCCCAAAACATCTTAACTTTGGGTTCTTTAACATCCTAATCTATTTGGGGAAAAAAATTAAACTTTCAAAAGTGTGTTAGGAGTTCCTATCGTGGTGCAGTGGAAACGAATCCGACTAGGAACCATGAGGTTGTGGGTTCGATCCCTGGCCTCTCTCAGTGGGTTAAGGATCTGGTGTTGCCATGAGCTGTGGTGTAGGTCGCAGACATGGCTAGGATCACACATTGCTGTGGCTGTGGTGTAGGCTGGCAGCTGTGGCTCTGACTAGACTCCTCGCCTGGGAACCTCCATATGCCTCAGGTGTGGCCCTAAAAAAGATAAAACAAAAACAAAAACAAAAACGTGTTAAATAAATCTACCCCCAAACCCTCCTTTTATGAAAAACGCCTATTTCACTAGAGGAAAAAAAAAAAAAACCTTTGTTTTTTTTAAAAGTCCTCTCTTTGAATAAGAAAGGGGGTTTATCTGCAATAGATCCTCCATCTGTCTCTATTCTTTCTAAGTCAAAGGGATGTGGACATTGGGAAAAAAATTCAAAGCAAATTTTGCTTTACTCTTTCTCTTCCTCCAGCTCTCTTGCACAGGAGAGCTGGAAAAAAACAGGGTCCTAGGTTTGAATTTAATTTCATCAGTAAGGAAACTTCTTGTTTTTCTGTCTTCTGTATGAGCCATGTGCTGAGCAGGGCCCAATCTCAGATTCCTCCCTTGGAAAACAAGAAAAGACCTGATTTTCTTTTTCTCTCTTTTTTTCCCTTCCCCAGAACCTCTAAGTTTAGTTTTCAGTATGATTTTTGGTGACAAGTGTAAATGTTTGCTCAGTTGCTGGGACATAACTCAGATTCTTCTCTGGGGTCAGGAGCCCTCCTCCATCCTCTCCTTTCAACTGAGGCAAGGTTCCAGACGCAGGGAGTTTTCCTGGAGTCAGAGGGTCTCACTCGGCACCCCTAGAGCCCTTCCCCGCTTCAGTCTGGAACTGAGAGCTGATCACAGGGTACCCAGTGTCTGAAGCCCTTGACTGTGGGAGCAGAGAGGAAAGGTCAGGGGTCCCTGATGGGTGTGAAGGGCAGGCTTTTTTCTGTAGGTGAACCTGGAAAGAAAGGACTCTACACACACACACACACACACACACACACACACACACGCAAAACCTTTCAAGCTTAATGGAGGAGTTTCATTTTTTAAGGCAATGGAGACAGAGGAGAAGGATGTTACTCATACATCTGCTTCTGGCAACAGGGAGAGGAATTTTTCTTCTGGCCTTTTGCACATATGGAGAGAAATTCCTGACCACTAAGGAGATACTGACCTAGCTTTCAGAACTGTATTGCCTTTGGATCTTTTGATGACTGTCTAGTTGCTTCTTAGCTCTCAGAGAGAGCTGAGGAGGCTGCATTGCTGGACTCTTTTCTGATCCCTTCTCTCTTTCTCCATATACCTCCTGAACATAACCCGAGAGCCTTTTACTTCTCTTTAGGGGAGTGAATTTCCCAAGACATGGCAGTGCAACAGGTGACAACTGCTGGGACTTTCTTTTCTCCATCTCACGAATGCCCACCTGAGACGGACTTAGGGAATGAAAGTGGGAAAAATCAAAGCAAAAGGACAATGAAAAGCTTGGAGATCCAAGACATGGAAACAACCTAAATGTCCGTGGACAGAGGCATGGAGAAAGAAGATGTGGTACATATTATTACTGGCCATTAAAAAGAAAGAAATAATGGCATTTGCTGCAACATGGATGGATCTAGAAATGATCATGCAGGAGTTCCCATCGTGGTGCAGTGGAAATGAATCCAACTAGGAACCACGAGGTTGCAGGTTTGATCCCTGGCCGCGCTCAGCGTTGCTGTGAGCTGTGGCGTAGGTTGCAGACGCAGCACAGATCTGGAGTTGCTGTGGCTCTGGAGTAGGCTGGCAGCTATAGTTCCGATTAGACCCCTAGCCTAGGAACCTCTATATGCCGAGGGTGCAACCCTAAAAAGGAAAAAAAAAAGAAAAGAAAGAAATTATCATGCTAATTGAAGATAGACAGAAGTGAGACACCAATATCATATGCTATCGCGTACATGTGGAATCTAAGAAAAAGACACAATGAACTTCTTTGCATAACAGACACTGACTCACAGACTTTGAAAAAATTATGGTTTCCAAAGGAGACAGACTGGGGGTTGGAGGATGGGCTGGGGGTTTGGGATAGAAATGCTATAAAATTGGATTATGATGATCATTGTACAACTATAAATGTAATCAAATTCATTGAGAAAAAAAAAAAAAGCTTGGAGATGGAAGGAATATAAAGACTTTATCCTGGAGTTCCCATCGTGGCGCAGTGGTTAACGAATCTGACTAGGAACCATGAGGTTGTGGGTTCGATCCCTGGCTTTGCTCAATGGGTTAAGGATCTGGCCGTGAGCTGTGGTGTGGACTGCGGATGAGGTTCGGATCCCATGTTGAAACTGTGGTTCTGGCATAGGCTGGTGGCTATATCTCCGATTGGACCCCTAGCCTGGGAACCTCCATATGCCTCAGGAGTGGCTCAAGAAAAGGCAAAAAGACAAAAAACAAAACAAAACAAAAGACTTTATCCTTTATACCCTCCCCCACTCTTTACTCTTGTCCTGGGCTGGGACACCTCTAGCAATGGGGTGTTCACTATTTAGAAGGGACACTCCCCCAAGGCTGGATGGCTCTAAATACTAGCAAATCCTTCTCATATGGAACAGGAGCTCGTCTCCTTGGGACTTGCACCCATTGATCTTACTTCTTTGCCACCTTCTGGAGCCAACAGAATTTCCCTTCACTCATTTTCCATACGCTCCCCCTTGAGATATTTGAAGACCACTGCCACGCGTATCCCTAGGTCTTCTCTTCGCCAGAGTAACACACATTTCCAGCTCCTTAATTTGTTTCTCCTGAGACCTGATTTACACATCTTTCTCCATCCTGCTCTGTCTTCCCTAATTAATATTGCCTACAAAGCAAAGCATCTGGAACTGAACAGAAAATATCAAGTGTGATTGGATTCGTTCTAAATAGAGTGGAAATATGATGTCCCTTGAGCTGGGCACTATATTTCTGTGGATAGAGGCAGGATAGCTTGGGCAGGGAAGGACAAGGGGGCAGGCTGGTGGCTGGTGAGAAATGGGAGGAATCCTTTCTCCCTTTCAAATCGAGTCCATCCACTTGACCTCTAGGGCTGCTTAGTCACTGATAGCATGATCCACACAAATCCCCAAGCTCAAGAAGGGAACCACCAGATTGGCAGCCATTTGTGGGGAACAAACATTTGCTGAGCAGAGTCTGTGTAATTTGTGAGAAGGGAAAGGAGCATGAGAGCAGAGAAACAATGTGGAAGGCGAAGAGAGACCCTATTATCTGAAGGGAAGGAAGTGCAGGTTTACCTAGCCTCAGGCAGCTACTCCAGTTCCACTCCTTATCGCTGCCGTCCAGGTAACTTGACTTCTTTCACATGGCTTTTCCCTACCTCCCTTCTTGGTGGCAGCTCTTATTATTTGTGTCATCATTGTTGTTGTTATTGACACTTGTATGGCACTTTGCTGTTAGCCCTTCCTTCCCATCACGTGTCTGGGAGGTTAATATGATCATTCTTCTCACACATGAAGAGCCCAAGGCTCAGGGAAAATAAGTAATATGCCCAAGGTCACATATCTGAAAACCAACGTATCATTTTCTGGTTCTGCCTCCAGCCCTCAAGAATTTGTATATGAGTCCACGTATTTGGAATATGCAATACATTTAGGATGTCAGCCTCTCTTTCACCTCATCTTCCTCTTAACCCTGCCTTAGCTATCAGACCTCCAGATGTTGTTTAGAGTCTGAGGTCACTGTTGTGTTTCCTTTTGGAGAAAAGATATCAAGCAGACTGCCCAAAGACTCAAGACTACCAGGTTTGGAGTTCCTGTCGTGGCGGAGTGGTTAACGAATCCGACTAGGAACCATGAGGTTGCGGGTTTGATCCCTGCCCTTGCTCAGTGGGTTAACGATCCGGAGTTGCCTGAGCTGACTCGGCTCGGATCCTGCGTTGCTGTGTCTCTGGCATAGGCTGGCAGCTACAGCTCCGATTAGACCCCTAGCCTGGGAACCTCCCTATGCCGTGTTAAGCGGCCCAATAAATGGCAAAACAACAACAACAACAACAACAACAAACTACCAGGTTTAACTAAGGACTATCTCTCTGTGTGTAAGCCTTAATGATTGAGAATTCCTGCAAATAAAGTCCAAGTCAGATATCAGTTGACTCGCAAATTATCCGAAAACCTCTAATGGTCCAGGGTTTGGTCGTTATGGGAGGTTTTTGCTTTAGGGGTCATCCACTGGGTGGGTGGGGGAGGGGCAGGTCTTCTCCAAGTTTGGAAAGATGTAGGCATTTTGAACATGATTGACCTTGATGTTGAAGGCCTCAGGTTTGGCCTGTTGCAGCAAGCCTGGGGACAATGGGAAGGGGAGCCGCTAACATGCATTTGTGAAGGTGTTCTGGTTGAGGACACATCTTTCCAAGTTATGATGAGTATGCAGGTGCAACGACTCCCCAGGTACTGGGAGTCATGACACAGGGATGGGTAAGAAGTCGGGGCTTTCGGCCTTGCCCAGGTACCTGCTCTCACACCAATCAATCGCCCTCCACCTCTCCCTCACCCCACCACCTTGTTGGAGATCTCTGTCATGGTAGACATAAAGATCAGAGCTTTGGAAACCTTGCAGAATAAGCAGACCAAAAAGTCCAAATCTAATCCTGCGAGCCTTCCAGCCCTGGTTGGCAAAGCCAGGCTCAGGGCAGATGCAAGCAGAAGCCTGGAGGCCAAGAGCAGCTTCCCATCCTATAACTCAGCCCAGGTCCTGGGGACTTTATAGACTGGTCCTGACAGCAGCATTAACAGGATGGGGAGTCCAGGGGGAGATAGGAAGAGGAGAGAGGAGAGCCACAGGGTCAGATGAAGGGCAGTAGATCACTTGAGTCTGGCATCTACTCTCCTCTTGTGTGCAAATGTTGCTTTAGCCCCAAGAAGCCACATTCCGGGACTAGTTTGCTTTTGCTGTTTATTTAAAAATACGCAGACTTGGCAACCTGTCTGGAAAGCTCTGAAGGGGGCTTCTGATAAGGGCATCGCATCATACCCCAGCAGCAAGGCAGTAAATGGAGAACATGCCGAAACACCAAAAAAAAAAAAAAAAACAAAAAAAACCCAGCAAACCCTTCCTTGATCCGATGTTGTAAAGAATTTGCCAAGTCTGCAGATAAGGAGATCGCTAGAGAGACTGCACGTGCGAGTCCCGGAGAGAAAGCCCATTTATTTTCCCTCTTTCCATTACCTTCTGCTCTCTAGCCCCACAAGGAAGCACAACAAGGGGGAGGTGGCTGGGAACTGGTTGTGAGGCTACGCAGCCGGAGTCACACGTAACCTTTCTTCCCGAGGTGCCCTGAGTGAGCAGGGCTGGAGGATCTCGTCTTTCCTTATCGGTTTTGAAATACAAGGCACAGAGACGCAACGGCTGCCAAGGGAAAAAGGCTATCACAGCGCAAATACCTGAAGGGGAGAGACGTATTTGAGAAAGAACAGATAACATTTTCAACATATTTAGAGATCCCAGCCCGTGTCTGTCTTCCGGATCCCCTCACCTGAGCTTCTCCCAGTAAGATGTGTCAAACAAATTAAATAGTTTAGGGGCAGGCAGGAGCCAGGCATCTCACCAGTCCTTTTTTCTTGTGCTGGAAGCGGCCTGGAGAAAATCGTGCTGAAATAATGGGTCTTGGTCATTTCACAAGCCCAAGGACCCCAAGCACACCTTATTTCACTTACTTTGCAACTAGTCACGCAGCCCCCTGACCAAAGGGAATATCCATTTTTGCTGAGAAACAGTAAAAATCATTAAATAGCCGTGAGAATATGGGCGGAAAGGGGGGTGGGAATTTAGAGTTCTTTTTATAGGTCAAGTCAAGGTTTCAGCACTCTTCCCATCATCAGCTCTACTAGTTAGCTAAAGAAATGGAGGAAAAGGATGGCACTTCCTGTCCTGGTGCAGCGGAAACGAATCTGACTAGGAACCATGAGGTTGTGGGTTCAATCCCTGGCCTCGTTCAGTGGGTTAAGGATCTGGCATTGCCGTGAGCTGTGGTGTAGGTTGCAGACGCAGCTCGGATCTGGCATTGCTGTGGCTTTGGTGTAGGCCGGCAGCTGTAGCTCCAATTAGACCCCTAGCCTGGGAACCTCTATATGCTGCAGGTGCCACCCTAGAAAGGAAAAAAAAAAAAGAGAAAAGAGGAGTTCCCGTCGTGGCTCAGTGCTTAATGAATCCGACCAGGAACTTTGGGGTTGAGGGTTCGATCCCTGGCCTTGCTCAGTGGGTTAAGGATCCGGCGTTGCCGTGAGCTGTGGTGTAGGTTGCAGACGCGGCTCGGATCCTGCGTTGCTGTGGTTCTGGCATAGGCCGGCAGCTACAGCTCTGATTGGATCCCTAGCCTGGGAACTTTCATGTGCCGCGGGAGTGGCCCTAGAAAGAAAAAAAAGAAAGAAAAAAGAAATGGAGGAAAAGGAATTTCAATGAGTTGGAGGCAATATTTGAAGAACTTGAAGGTGCTCCATACACAACAAGCTTGCAGAGAGAGTTCCGATAGGAGATCCAGGACAAGCCCAATGAAAGGTAGAGTAAGGAGGTGGGGTGTATTTTAAGGGGTCAAAAATCTGAAATATACAGCCAGGAAGAGACTAATTCCACACACTTCTTCACATATAAGGGTAACTGGGAAGAGAGAAAATACTAAAAGCTTATAGTGTGAATGAGGCCATCAGCTTAAATAATGAAAATATACTGGGTTTTAGGAAGAGCATGCAGAAGTTTCCGGGCCAGGAGTTGAATCTGAGCCACACAAGCAACCCGAGCCACAGCAGTGGCAATGCCAGATCCTTAACCTACTGAGCAGCCAGGAAACTCCAGAAGGGGGGTTCTAAAAGTGAGGAGAAAAGAAGAATGAGTGCTTAAGTGACCCTCTCTCCTTTTTTTTTTTTTTGTTCTTTTTAGGGCTGCACCTGCAGCATACGGAGATTCCCAGGCTAGGGGTCAAATCAGAGCTACAGCTGCTGGTCTATACCACAGCCACAGCAATGTGGAATCCAAGCCGTGTCTGCGACCTACACCACAGCTCACGGCAATGCCAGATCCTTAACCCACTGGGCGAGGCCAGGGATTGAACCTGAAGCCTCATGGTTCCTAGTCGGATTTGTTTCCACTATGCCGCAACGGGAACTCCTCTCTCTCCTTTTAGAATTGATGATACATATTCCTAATATTCTTGGCTTTTCATATACCCTTGAGATCCAGGACTTCCCCCCCTGTGGTTTGAGATCCAGTCTTACTGATTATTTTTCCCTCCAAAACATAGTACATTTTTCACTTTTACTCCTTTTTTTTTTTTTTCTTTTTCAGGGCCATACCTGCAGCATATGGAGGTTTCCAAACGAGGGGTTGAATTGGAGCTGTAGCCACTGGCCTACACCACACAGCCACACTAACTCAGGATCCAAGCTGCATCTTCGACCTACACCACAGCTCATGGCAACGCCGGATTCGTAACCCACTGAGCAAGGCCAGGGATCGAACCCACGTCCTCATGGATGCTAGTTGGGTTTGTTAACCACTGAGCCACAAGGGGAACTCCTGCTGTAATGTTTTTTGAGGAAACTCCATACTGTTTTCCGCAGCAGCTGCACCATCTTACATTCTCACCAGCACTACACAAGGATTCTAATTTCTTCACATCTTCAAAAACATTTTTTTTTTTTTGGATGGTCATCATTCTAATGGGTGTGAGGTAGTCTCTCATTTTGATTTACTTTTCCCTAATGATTACTGATGCTATGCATCTTTTCATGTGCTTATTGGTCATTTGTATATTGTTTTTGGAGAAATGTCTATTCAAGTCCTCTGCCCATTTTTATTTATTTAAAAAAATTTTTTATTGTTATTTCCCCAATGCAATTTTTTTTTCTACTGTACAGGATGGTGACCCAGTTACACATACATGTATACATTCTTTTTTCTCACATTATCATGCTCCATCATCATAAGTGACTAGACATAGTTTCCAGTGCTACACAGCAGCATGATTTATAAATATTTTCTCTCATTCTGTGAGTTGACTTCCACTCTGTTTTTTGTTTTTTGTTTTTTGTTGTTGTTGTTTTGTCTTTTTGCCTTTTCTAGGGCCACTCCTGTGGCATATGGAGTTTCCCAGGCTAGTGGTCTAAGCAGAGCTGTAGCCTCCAGCCTATGCCAGAGCCACAGCCACATAGGATCCAAGCCGTGTCTTCGACCCACACCACAGCTCTCGGCAACGCCCGCCAGATCCTTAACCCACTCAGCAAGGCCAGGGATCGAACCCGCAACCTCATGGTTCCTAGTTGGATTTGTTAACCACTGAGCCACAATGGGAACTCCCTCCTCTTTTGTCTTTTTGATGATAGCCTTCCTAACAGATGTGAGGCAAATGTTCATTGTGCTTTTGATTTGCATTTCCCTGATACTGAGCACCTTTTCATGTACCTGTCAGTTATTTGCATGTCTCCTTTGAAAAAATGTCTGCTCAGGGCATTTGTCCATGTTTGAGTTATTTTTATTATTTTATTTTATTTTATTGAGTTGTATGTACTCTTTGTATATTTTGGATCTTAATCTCTTACCAGATATGTAGTTTGCTAATATCTTCTCCCATTCTATAGGCTGCCTTTTCATTTTGTGGATGGTTCACTTCGCCATACAGAATTTTTTTACTTTGACATAGTCCTCATTTATTTATTTTTGCCTTTGTTGTCTGTGCTTTTGGTGTCATCTCCAAAACGTTACTGCCAAGAACAATGTCAAGGAGATTTTCTCCTACATTTTATTTTAGGAGTTGCATGGTTTTGGGTTTTGCATTTAATTCTTTAATCCATTTTCTGTTTTTTTTTTTTGTGTGTGTGTATGGCGTAAGATAGGGCCCAATCCAATGGATACCCAAATTAGACATCCAATTTTCCCAACACTATTTTTTTTTGTCTTTTTGCCATTTTGTTAACCACTGAGCCACAACGGGAACTCCTCCCCAACACTATTTATTGAAAGAGTCTATCCTTTTCACATTGTGTATTCTTGGTGCCCTTGTCAAAGACTAGGTTCTGGGCTCTGGGCTCAGTATTCTGTTCCATTGGTCTGTGAGTCTGTTTTTATCCAGTATCACACTGTTTTGATTATTATAGCTTTACAATGTAATTTGAAGTTGGGGAGTATTATGCCTCTAGGTTTGTTCTTCTTTCTCAAGATTGCTTTGGTTAGTCAGGATCTTTTGCGGTCCCACAGGAACTTTGGGATTTTTTTCTTTTTCTGTGAAAAAATGCCATTGTAATTTTGATAGGGATTGCATTGAATCTGCTTTGGGTTTTGTGGCTATTTTAACAATATTAATTCTTCCAATTAATGAGCAAGAGCTATCTTTCCATTTATTTGCATCTTCTTCAGTTTCTTTCTTCAGTGTCTAATACTTTTCAGCATAGAAATCTTTCATGCCACACCTATGGCATATGGAAATTCCCAAGCTAGGGGTCAAATCAGAGCAGTAGCCACTGGACTACACCACAGCCACAGCAATGTGGGATCTGAACTCTGTAACACTGGATCCTTAAGCCACTGAGTGGGGCCAGGAATCAAACGCACATCCCCATGGATCCTAGTCAGATTTTATTCTTTCTAATGCTATCATAAATAGAATTCTTTCCTTCCTTCCTTCCTTTCTTCCTGTCTTTTTAGGGCCACACCATGGCATTTGGAAGTTTCCAGGCTAGGGGTCGAATCAGAGCTATAGCTGCCACAGAAACGCCAGATCCTTAACCCACTGACTGAGGTCAGGGATCAAAACTGCATCCTCATGGCTACTAGTTGGGTTTGTGTCAAATGAACCACAACAGGAACTCTGGGATTCTTTTATTAATTTCCTTTTCAATAGGTCACTGTTAGGAGTTCCCATCGTGGCTCGGCAGTTAGCGAACCTGACTGGCACCCATGAGGACATGAGTTCGATCCCTGGCCTTGCTCAATGGGTTAAGCATCTGGCATTACTGTGAGTTGTGGTGTAGGCTGCAGATGTGGCTGAGATCCCATGTTGCTGTGGCTGTGGTGTAGGCCAGCGGCTACAGCTCTGATTAGACCCCTAGCCTGGGAACCTCCATATGCCGTGGATGTGGCCCTAAAAAGACAAAAAGACAAAAAAAAAAGTCACTGTTAGTGTGTAAAATACAACTAGTTTTTTTGTGTTAATTTTATCCTGCAACTATGCTGAATTTTTAAATCAGAACCAGCAGTGTCTGGGTGGTGTCTTTAGGGTTTTCACTATATAAGATCCTGTCATCTGCAACCAGAGAGAATTATAATTTCTTTTTTCCTGATATGGATACTTTTTGTTTCTTTTTCCTGCCTGACTGCTCTGTCCAGGTCTTCTAGCACAATGTTGAATAGAAGTGATGAGAGTAGACATCCCTGTCTTGTTTTTGATCTTGGAGGAAAAGCTTTCAGGCTTTTATCCTTGAGTACGATGTGAGCTGTGGGGTTTTGCCATATATAGTCTTCCTATGTTGAGGTTTATTTCTTTTATATCTAATTTATGAAGTGTGTTTAGTCATGAAATATGTTGAATTTTGTTAAATGATTTTTCTGCATCTATTAAGATGGCTGCATGGTTTTTATTCTTTCTTTTCTTAATACGGTATATCACATTTATTAATTTGCATGTGTTGAATCGTCCTTGCACCTCAAGGATAAATCTGACTTGATCATGATGTGTGATCCTTTATTTATGTATTTATTTGTTTGTTTGTTTTTGTTTTTTTGTCTTTTCTAGGGCTGCACCTGCAGCATATGGAGGTTCCCAGGCTAGGGGTCTAATCGGCCAGGGCAACAGCGATGCGGAATCTGAGCCATGTCTGTGAACTACACCACAGCTCACGGCAACCCCGGATCCTTAACCCACTGAGCAAGGCCAGGGATTGAACCTGTAACCTCAAGGTTCCTAGTCGGATTCGTTAACCAGTGAGCCATGACAGGAACTCCTATTTGTTTATTTATTTACTGCTTTTTAGGGCCACATATGGAAGTTCCCAGGCTAGGGGTCAGATCAGAGCTGCAGCCACTGGCCTGCCATAGCCACAGCAATGCCAGATCTGAGTTGTGTCTGTGACTTACACCACAGCTCATAGAAAATGGATCCTGAACCCACTGAGTGGGGCTGGGATCGACCTGCATCCTCACATATACTAGTTATGTTAGTTACTGCTGAGCCATAACGGGAACTCCATGTATGATCCTGTGCTCTTGAATTCAGTTTGCCTGTATTTTGTTGAGGATTTTTACATCTAAGTTCATTGGGCTATTGGCTGTAATTTTCGTTTCTTGTAGTGTCCTTGTTTGGCTGTGGTATCAGGATGATGTTGGCTTCATAACATGAGTTTGGAAGTGTTCTTCTCCTCTTCAATTTTTTGGAACTGTTTGAGAAGTATTGGCATTAATTCTTCCTTAAATATTTGGTAGATTTACCAGGGAGGCCAATGGACCTGAGCTTTTCTTTGTTCGGATTTTGTGTTTTGTTTTGTTTTGTTTTTGTCCTTTTAGGGCCACACCCATGGCCTATGGATGTTCCCAGGCTAGGGGTCTAATCAGAGTCGCAGCTGCCTAGCCTACACCACAGCCACAGCAACGCGGGATCCAAGCTGCATCTGTGGACTACACCAGAGTCCATGGCAACGCCAGATCCTCAACCCACTGAGCAAGGCCAGGGATTGAACCTGCATCCTCATGGATACTAGTTGGGCTCTTAACCCACTGAGCCATGACAGGAACTCCAGGGATTCTTGATGATTGATTTAATCTCCTTACTCATTTGCTTGCTCAGATTTTCTTTTTCTTTTTCTTTTTTTTTTGTCTTTTTGCCATTTCTTCGGCCGCTCTCGCGGCATATGGAGGTTCCCAGGCTAGAGGTCTAATCGGAGCTGTAGCTGCCAGCCTACGCCAGAGCCACAGCAACGCGGGATCCGAGCTGCATCTGCAGCCTACACCACAGCTCACGGCAATGCCAGATCTTTAACCCACTGAGCAAGGGTAGGGATTGAACCCGCAACCTCATGGTTCCTAGTCGGATTCGTTAACCACTGCACCACAACGGGAACTCCCAGATTTTCTTTTTCTTCATGACTCAGTCTTAGTAGTTGTATATTTCTAGGAACTTATCTATCTCTTCACAGTTATCCAGTTTGTTGGCATATAATTGTTCACAGCAGTCTCTTATGCTCCTTTGTATTTCTGTGATATTATATTACTTTACTGGATCCTCATAACAGTAGGTAAGGTATACATATTTGATCTACACTTTACAGAGAAAGAAAGTAAACTTCAGAGAGGTTACATTGCTTTCCTAAGTTTACATACCTGGTCACCGATAGAGTCAGGATTTGAACCCAATTCTTTTTTTTTTTTTTTGGCTTTTTGCTATTTCTTGGGTCGCTCTCATGGCATATGGAGGTTCCCAGGCGAGGGGTCAAATCGGAGCTGCAGTTGCCAGCCTACGCCAGAGCTACAGCAACGCGGGATCCAAGCCGCGTCTGCGACCTACACCACAGCTCACGGCAATGCCGGACCCTTAACCCACTGAGCAAGGCCAGGGATCGAACCCGCAACCTCATGGTTCCTAGTCGGATTCGTTAACCACTGAGCCACAACGGGAACTCCGTGAGCCCAATTCTTTCACTCCCATCTCATTGTCCTTTTCCCAAATAGGGTATTGCTAAAGTAACTGGAAATGCTTAGCTTGGAGTAGAAAAGATGTAGGGCAGATACTATAGGTATTTTCAAAGAGCTGAAGGATTGGCGCATGGAGTTCTTGAAAGGGCTTCCATTCATCCTGTTTTGCTCTCAGGAGCGATAGGGAGGGAACAGGAAGAACTTAAAGAAAAATCTCATATAAAATCACTACTATGTGGAATCTAATAAAAATGATACAAAAAACTTATTCACAAAACAGAAATAGAATCAAAGATTTCAAAACTAAATTTACAGTTACCAAAGGGGAAACATTGTGGGGAGGGTTGGGATTAACATATACACCCTACTAGATATAAAATAGATAAGCAACAAGGACCTACTGTGTAGTACAGGGAAATCTACTCAACATTGTATAATTATCTATACAGGAAAGAATCTGAAAAGGAATGTTTATATGTATATGCACAACTGATTCACTTTGCTGTACACCTGAAACTAACACAACATTGTGTACGTCAGCTGTACTTCAATAATTTTTTTTTTCTTGTTACAGCTATACCTGCAGTTTATGGAAGTTCCCAAGCTAGGGGCTGCAGCTGAGGCCTATACCAGAGCCAACGTGTAGCTGGAGCCGCATCTGTGACCTATGCCGTAGCTTGTGGCCACAACGGATCCTTAACTCACGGCATAAAGCCTGGGATTGAACCCACATCCTCATAGACTCTATGTCAGGCTCTTAACCCGGTGAGCCATGATGGGAACTCCAAATTTTTTTTAAGTTAAAAAAAAAAGAGAGTGGAGTTCCCGTCGTGGCTCAGTGGTTAACGAATGCGACTAGGAACCATGAGGCTGCTGGTTCAATCCCTGGCCTTGCTAGTGGGTTAAGGATCCGGCCTTGCCATGAGCTGTGGTGTAGGTTGAAGATGCGGCTCAGATCCCGAGTTGCTGTGGCTGAGGCGTAGGTCAGTGGCTACAGCTCTGATTCGACCCCTAGCCTGGGAACCTCCATATGCTGCAGGAAGTGGCCCTAGAAAAGACAAAAAAAAAAAAAATAAAAATAAAGAACAGTTCCTGTCGTGGCTCAATGGTTAACGAACCCAACTAGCAACCATGAGGACTTGGATTCAATCCCTGGCCTTGCTCAGGATCAGGCATTGGTGTGAGCTGTGGTGTAGGTCTCAGACAGGGCTCGGATCTGGCATTGCTGTGGTTGTGGTGTAGGCCGGCGGCTACAACTCCCATTGGACCCCTAGCCTGGGAACTTCCATATGCCACGGGTGCAGCCCTAAAAAGACAAAAAAAGAAAAAAGAAAAAAAGGTGTTAAGGTGCAGTATATGGCCATTTGTCAAGGGTATCGTAGAGCAGGTTCTTGGGTGGGAGCCTGGACCAGAGGACCATGAGGTCTCTTAATGATGCTAAGATTCCCTTTGGGTCTTTCTTCATATCTCCTGTGAATACATGTCCTGCAAACATTTGCATGGCTGGCTTGACCACCACCACTCCCACCAGAGAGGGGCATTCCCTCTTCGTAGAGGAGTGCGCTACATTTTGCTCCTAGAAGTCAATAAACAACCGTGACACAGAAGAAATAAATATTGGTTCCCACCAAGAAACGTGTTCCTTCTAATGATGCACCATCACGCTCTGAAAGCCCTCATTCCACCTGGAAGCAAGAAATCAAGATCTCCCAAATTCAAAGGTGTAATTATATGGGGAAAAGGAAAGAGTTGCATTAAGGACAGGCCGGGGGGACTGCTGAGCAAGAATTCCCATCTGCAGGCCACATCCTTCTCCTGGAACCGCTTTGAACACTTGGCCTTGGGTTCTTTCTGGGAGAAAGGAGAAGTCAGCAACCTGGAGAATCAGAGGAGGAGCCCACGTCTTAGGATATAACCCAACTGTCAAAAGTCCTTCCTGCTCTTCTGACAGCATGACGTCAAAGGAGACCAGGAGCCCTGACTGCTCCGTGCAGCACTGAGCTCCTGGGAGGAATGGGCATTGGAAGAACAGGGATGTCTACACATTCAGGATTTAATAATCTAGACGCATATTGTGCTCGCCCTTCTGTGAACCCTGACCTTCCTTTCAAGTCCCTGGCCTTCAGGTTCATTAAAAAATCGGGTCACTAGTGACCTGGGCCACAGTGTAACTGACACTGCCTCCGTCCTTTCATTTCTGCTCTGGCCCTGACGTGCTCCAGGGATGTGAAACAGCTGGGGCTCAGTGGTGAGAAAATAACTTGCTGGAGAAATCTGTCTACAGCAAGGACTTCAGTGTGGAGCTAGGAGATGGGGAAAGGACAGCAGGAAATAAGAGGTTTTGCCCTGGTGAGCAGGAAAATATTGTTTTCATGGGCCACCAGGATGCAGAGGTTGGGGCAAGGATGAAATTCTGAAAATCTCTTCTCTCTAAGGGAAAAAAAAAAAACCCCAAAAAACAAAAACAAACAACAAAAAAAGAGAGAGCGAGAAATAGCATCTCTCTAGCCATAACCAAAATATCTTTAGGGTCAGCCTTTGGGTCAGGCATCCCCCTCTAGTTTCCCACTGCAGCTTTAAGTTGTGGATCTAAGACCTCTCCCCATGTAGTTTTTAAAGGGGTGATTTGAGTTATGGTCTTGACAGCTTCTTTTTCAAAATGTAATTTCGAGGTCTTACCCACTGTCTCTGTAATTTTCCCTCCGAACCTTAACGGAGATAGAGCCCTGGAGACTTTGGATATGATCTGACATTTTCCAGGCCTTGATATTGAACATGTGATATAAGAAGTGACTCTGGGTCCACAGGATGTGCATACTGAAGGATGTGCTTCTCTGAGGGTGGGGCTGGGACACGCTGAGTCACGCATGCTGCCCTAGTGACAACATCGGCATGGTGACCAGCTAGGCTCAGGCGTGCAGCCTAAGACAGAAGAACAGCTGACCTAGCACTTAACCGCAATAAATGTTTGTTGAGGAGTTCCCATTGTGGCTCAGAGGGTTAGGCATCTGACATAGTGTCCATGAGGATGCAGGTTCATCCCTGGCCTTGCTCAGTGGGTTAAGGATCCGGCCTTGCCGTGAGCTGTGGTGTAGGTTGCAGATGTGGCTCGGATCTGGCATTGCTGTGGCTGTGGTGTAGGCCAGCGGCTGCAGCTCCAATTCGACCCCTAGCCTGGGAACGTCCATATGCCACAGGAGCGGCCCAAGAAATGGAAAAAAAGACAAAAAAAAAAGAGAGAGAGAAAATAATCCATAACTGTTACATTTAGAGTGGATAGATGATTAGGGCCTGCTGTATAGCACAGGGAACTATGTCCAATCACTTGTGATGGAACATGATGAAAGATAATATGAGACTGTGTATAGATGAATGACTGTGTCACTCCACTGTGCTGTACAGCAGGAATTGACACAACAATGTAAATCAACTATAATAAAACATTTTTATTTTTATTTTTTATGGAACCTCCATATGCGGCATATGGAGGTTCCCAGGCTAGGGGTCGAATCGGAGCTACAGCTGCTGGCCTACGCCACAGCCACAGCAATGCAGGATCCGAGCCGCATCTGTGACCTACGCCACCACCCAAGGCAACGCCGGATCCTTAACCTATCGAGTGAGGCCAGGGATCGAACCCACAACCTCATGGTTCCTAGTCGGATTCGTTAACCACTGAGCCACAACAAGAACTCTAAATAATAAAACATTTTTTTAAAAAAGAAAATAATCTATAACAGTGGCCAAAATAGCAAACTTAAAGCAGACTACAACTGCGTGGGGGTTATGGACAATAGAAGATGGGTCTTGGAGTTCCTGTTGTGGCGCAGCCGGTGGAAGTGAATCCAACTGGGAACCATGAGGTTGCAGGTTCAATTCCTGGCCTCACTCAGTGGGTTAAAGATCCGGCTGTAGGTCACAGATGCAGCTCGGATCCCAACTTGCTGTGGCTATGGTGTTGACTAGCAGCTGTAACTCTGATTCGACCCCTAGCCTGGGAACCTCCATATGCCTCGGGTGCAGCCCTAAAAAAGCAAAAAAAAAAAAAAAGATTGGTCTTGATGATAGTTTTGAAGATGTATATTGTTGGCTAAATGGGAGTCCATTTATATTCTTTTATTTATATATATGTTTGAAATTTTTTATAATAAAAAGGTTTTGTTTTGTTTTTTAAAGAATAAACCTGTGTTCTGTGCTCAAATTCTGCCCTTTCCATACTCCTCTAAGCTAACTCTTATTTTGCTGTCATTGAAGTTTTCTTTCAATGGCTGGGGTCTCTGTACTGATAATGGCTGCCATTTACTAAGCCTTCTGTTATTTCACTCTGAGAAGTGCTTTCTTTACAAAAAAAAAAAAAAGCACCCACTGTTTAATCCTTACAGCCACCTGATGATTAGGCCCTACTATCCCCATTTTGCGGATGAGAAAACAGAAGCTTAGAGAGGTCTCGTGACTTGCCAAGACCACACTCAAGATCATACCTGCAAGATCACTACAACCACTAGAATAAATACTAGAGCTGAGATTTGAACTCAGGTCTCTTCCACTTGAGCGCCCCATTTTTTTTTTTCTTTTAGGACTGCACCTGCAGCATATGGAAGTTCTCAGGCTAGGAGTCCAATGGGAGCTGCAGCTGCTGGCCTACACCACAGCCACAGCAATACAAGGTCCAAGCTACATCTGAGAACTACACCGCACACCACAGCTTGCAGCAATGCCATATCCTTAACCCACTGAGCAAAGCCAGGGATCAAACCTGTATCCTCAAGGAGACTAATTGGGTTCGTAGCCCACTGAGCCGCAACGGGAACTCCATGAGAGCTGCATTTTTTCTTCTTTTTTTGTCTTTTTAGATCCACACCTGTGGCATATGGAGGTTCTCAGGCTAGGGGTCCAATCGGAACTGTATCTGCCGGCTTACACCACAGCCACAGCAATGCTGGATCCTTAACCCAATGAGTGAGGCCAGAGATCGAACCTCCATCCTTACATCCTTATGGATACTAGTCAGGTTTGTTAACCATTGCACCACGACGGGAACTCCAAGAGCCCCATTTTTTTTTTTTTTTTTTGGTCTTTTTGCTATTTCTTGGGCCACTCCCTCGGCATATGGAGGTTCCCAGGCTAGGGGTCTCATCGGAACTGTAGCCACCGGCCTACACCACAGCCACAGCAATGCGGGATGCGAGCCGTGTCTGCAACCTACACCACAGCTCATGGCAACGCCGGATCGTTAACCCACTGAGCAAGGCCAGGGATCGAACCCGCAACCTCATGGTTCCTAGTCGGATTCGTTAACCACTGCGCCACGACGGGAACTCCAAGAGCCCCATTTTTAACTCCTATTATTTTGTGTGTGTGTCTTTTTAGGGCCACACCGCGGCATATGGAGGTTCCCAGGCTAGGGGTCCCATTGGAGCTGTTGCCGCCAGCCTGCACCGCAGCCAGAGCACCGCTGGATCCGAGCCGCGTCTTCAACCTACACCACAGCTCACAGCAAGGGGCTGGATCCTTGACAGAGTGAGGCCAGGGATCGAACCCACAACCTCATGGTTCCTAGTCAGATTCATTTCCGCTTCGCCAGGATGGGAACTCCATTAACTCCTATTTTTTAACCTTACAACCAGAGAGGGAACATCGTCCTCTTGGAGGCCATGGCATTTGAAATGTGTTTTCCTTCTCACACACAGAAACCCTGAACATGGAACTGTAGACATTCTCATCCCCACTGCTGGAAAATCAGGACTCGTAAACAGAAAAGGTCATTCATTCAGTGAGGCCTGTCTGTCCCTACCTCCCCGAGGGGATTCAAGCACTTCACTTTGTTTTGTAATCTCAGGTGGATGAAGCTGGCATCTACCATCTGAGCACAGGGGTCGTGGTTATTTGTTCAGTTCTTGCAAGTGACACTTCTATCAAAGTAGTGGGGAGGCAGGTGGAGTGGGATGAAGAGGGGACAATTGTTTTCCAAAGAGGTTTGGGTTCCACGTGTCTTCATGGATTCATAGAGGACCAGCTTTGGGCAGACAAGGTCTTTACCCCTCATTGGACTGGCCAAGGTTAAAGCGCCTTGGGATCCATAGCTGGGATGCCCCGACCTCAAGTCCTGCCTGATTTCAACCCAATCCAGTGCTGGCTAGGCCTCTCTCTAGCAGCAGCCTTCTCCCACCGGTGAGAAGAGCTTGGGCCTGTTATCTGGTGTGGCATCAAATATTTAGCTAGAGAACTTTCAGAGCGCTTCAGGGACGTGGGGGATTGTTTAGATATCAGATTCTCTCCTGCCAGGTCAAGCAAACCCCCTGTTGACGAATGGCTGGGTTTCCTCAAGCATCTTTCCCAGCAGCCAGTTATCTCATGTGCCCTTTAACTGGCTGTCCAGCTGAGAGGCCCCAGGCCTGCAGAAGCTGTTCTGGTAATCCCCGTCTCAGGCTCAAGCTGCTGCAGTGGGCGATGGAAGATTGTTTACAGAAGATGAAGGCTCACTGCTTGCACCTGGTTTCTGTCTGGCCCACGCTGACGGGGATGAAGGCTCCTTCATTTATCTCAGCCTCTCTTCTCAGGCAGCTCCTGCTGTCACAGCAAGCTTGGCCCAGTGTTTCACTCCCTGATAAGCAGCTTTCGGAGGAGCTGGGGAGAGCCACTTACGGGCCTCACAGGCCTCCCTCAAGATCCCCACCCCAGTCCAAGGGGCAGCAGGGCTGGGTGGTGCAGGGGTGGTGGAGGGTTTATTTGAAAGGTCAAGTGGACCTTGATTCCAGCTGTCTAGTGGGCAGGGCATTTTGCTCCTTCTGTCTTTACAGATTCTGCAAAGAGCCAGCCACATCACCCATCTGCCCTTTTTTGCTTCCAGGAGAATCAGAGAGAGAGGCCATCACTGGGCAAAGCACATTGGGGACATCCTTGTTTATGGAGGAGGGGATGAGACACACAAAGCTGAGAAAGGCCCGCTGGAACCGACACAGCATTCAGGAAGGATGAAGTTGAGAGCGAAGAGTTCAGAAGCGTCCTCCCGAAAAGCCCCTCAGGATGCAGAGATGCTCACGAGGATAACTAACATTTACGGGGTGCTTACCACGCACCCAAGCCCTGTGCTAAGCACTTGATCTCATTTAACCCCAAGAAGTAAATCCTCTTATTACATCCATTGAACATATGAGGAAATAGAGGCTTAGAGAGATTAAGTACACAGCCAGTAAAAAGAGCTGAGATTGAAACCCAGGATAGATTGGTTCCAGGGCCCCAAGCTGTTAACGACCATCCTGTAGTTGAGAGACACCCTGTGGGTGGCTGAGCGTGAGGGTACAGAGTTATGCGGCCACGGATGTGTGTTTAGGAACATGGGTGCCAGGTTTTACTTGGTGACCACCCTGGTACTTGAACCTGGACCGAAGAAGCAAATCTAGGTGGTGGGTTAGAGGAAGCAGTTTGCAAAGGGTATAAGTGTGAACTGGCCCCTCAAGGCAGCAGAATTTGGAGAGGGGCAGGGGACCCTGGCCCTGAGAGCTTTGGGGGTTTTGAAGAGAACTGATTCTCTTTGATGTGGATAAATCCACTTTTTGCCTTCCACCACCCCCCCCCCCCCCCGCCGGGGGAAAGTCAAGAATCCTTTGGACATGAATTCCAATAGTAGATATGGTGGTGGTACTCTTTGGATAGACCCAGACATGAATAATCTCAGTCTGGGGAGTCTATTCCCAATAATTGAATAATGCACTGACCCTCTAGGAAGGTGTCACCTCCCTTCTGGGACAGGTGTTTGGAATTGCGTAGACAAGTCACCACCCTCCCTTGCACTGGAGGAACACTGGGTCTGGCCAGAGAAAGAATCTCCTTCCTGTTCATAGGCTGGCCCTTTAAGCCCCCACAGATGCACCTGTCGTGATGATGATCTTGGGGAGCCAGGGAGGAGGGTGCGGATGGTGCCGGATGATTGTCTGGCTTTCAGACAATCCTGTTGAGGGGTCTGGAGCTTCTTCTTTTTTTTTTTTTTGTCTTTTCTTGTTGTTGTTGCTATTTCTTGGGCCGCTCCCGCGGCATATGGAGGTTCCCAGGCTAGGGGTCGAATCGGAGCTGTAGCCACCGGCCTACGCCAGAGCCACAGCAATGCAGGATCCGAGCCGCGTCTGCAACCTACACCACAGCTCACGGCAACGCCGGATCCTTAACCCACTGAGCAAGGGCAGGGACCGAACCTGCAACCTCATGGTTCCTAGTCGGATTTGTTAACCACTGCGCCACGACGGGAACTCCTGGAGCTTCTTTACTTTCAAAGATGGCTGTAAAGTTGGCAGCTGAGTGGAGAAGGACTGGGGCCCTGAGGTCTCAGTCCCAGGAAGGGTTGGTCCAGGGCTCAGGAGATCTATGCTCTTTTTTTTTTTTTTTTTTTTAAATAATTCCACTACTGAGTTGCTGTGGGACATTAAGAAAGGTTCCACAATCCCTGGACCCCCTCTTTGGGAACAGGGAAGTTGGTCCCATTCCCTATTGTTAGAATGTGACAAGGACGAAGACAAATGGAACCACTTAAAATAAGTGTCACCTACATTCAAGGCAAGGTGGCTTCAATAAAGGTAAGTCTGGGTCTCTGTCTCATTAGGTGGAGGTCTGGGCTGCTTCTTTATGGGAGCAGCCAAACCATCTCCCAGGACCTCACTGTCTGGGGGCAGAAAGCATTGACCAAAGGCCTTCAAGCTTCATTCCTCCACTTGCAGCTCCTATCTGACCCCTTGAAGACAGACAGTTGGAGACAAGGGGAGATTGGGGTGGGCGAGGGAGGGGATGATGCTCTGTTTCACACTCTTCCAACCTGACGCCGCCAGGACTGGGATGGTGACAGGCCCTGGGCTCAGCGTTCAGAGCAGCTGAGCCTTGTGGACAAGAAGCAGATAAACTGCACCAGGCCTCTTAATGAACCCAGCGCCAGCTTCAGATAAACTGTCGCCACTTACTCCTCCCAGTTCTCCCTTCTCCGGGAAACACTCCTCTTTTTTGCATCAGCAGTGGGCTTAGAGCAGGAGCTGGGGCCCCAGTGCCTGTTGCTCTCAAGGGACGTGCTGGAGGGAGTGCATCTTCTCAGGAGCTATGTTTAGAACCCTGGTCCAGGACTTCCCGTCGTGGCTCAGTGGTTAGCGAACCCAACTGGTATCCATGGAGACACGGGTTCAACCCCTGGCCTTGCTCAGTGGGTTAAGGATCCAGTGTTGCTGTGAGCTGTGGTGTAGGCTGGCAGCCATGGCTCTGATTGGACCCCTAGCCTGGCAAATTCCAGATGCCATGGGTGCAGCTCTAAAAAAAAGAGCTGTGTTTGATATCCCTTAGACCCAGCTGAATGCAAATCTCCAGGCCCAAAGAGAAGCAGGAATTTTTTTTTTTTGGTCTTTTTAGGGCATACCTACGGCATATGGAGGTTCCCAGGCTAGGGATCGAATTGGAGCTGTAGCCACCTGCCTCCTCCATAGCCACAGCAATGCCAGATTCGAGCCATGTCCATGACCCACACCACAGCTCATGGCAACACTGGATCCTTAACCCACTGAGTGAGGCCAGGTATCAAACCTGTGTCCTCATGGGTACTAGTCAGATTCGTTTCCTTTGAGCCATGATGGGAACTCAGAGAAAAAGGAAATTAGTAATTGTTGGAAAAATACAGATAAAAACCACTGGGAGATTGTTAACTTAAAAAAAATGTTCCCTAGACCTCAAGAGTATTTGCAGATAGATTCTTTTTCTTTTTTTTTTTTTTTGTCTTTTTAGGGCTGCCCCTGCGGCATATGGAGGTTCCCAGGCTAGGGGTCTAATCAGAGCTGTAGCCTCTGGCCTACGCCACAGCCACAGCAACGCCAGATCTGAGCCTCGTCTGAGACCTACAGCATAGCTCACAGCAACGCCGGATCCTTAACCCACTGAGCGAGGCCAGGGATCGAACCCATAACCTCACGGTTCCCAGTTGGATTCATTTCCACTGTGCCCACAACGGGAACTCCCTATTTGCAGATAGATTCTTAAAAGAGGTAATTAAGGGAAAAGAGGCCATTAGGGTGGGCCCTAATCCAATATGGCTGGTGTCCATATATGAAGAGGAGATTAGGACACAGACACTTATTTATTTATTTTTTGTCTTTTTTTTTTTTTTTTTTTTTCTAGGGCCGCTTCCCGTGGCATATGGAGGGTCCCAGGCTAGGGGAATCGGAGCTGTAGCCACCAGCATACACCAGAGCCACAGTAACGAAGGATCTGAGCCATGTCTGCGACCTACACCACAGCTCACGGCAATGCCGGATCCTTAACCCACTGAGCAAGGCCAGGGATTGAACCCGAAACCTCATGGTTCCTAGTCGGATTCGTTAACACTGAGTCACAACGGGAACTCCAAGATACAGACCCTTATTGAGGGAAGACCATGTGAAAACAGGAGGAGATGACAGCTGTCTTCCAGCCAAGAAGAGAGAGCTTTAGAGGAAACCAACCCTGCCAACACCTTGATCTTGGACTTCCAGTCTCCAGAATTCTAAGAAAATAAATTTCTGTTGTTTAAGTGAACAAACAAAAAATAATGTGTTTTCTTTCTTTTTTCTTTTTTTCTTTCTTTCTTTTTTTTTTTTGCTGCTCTTTTCCCCTTCATATCTCCTTTGAATCATGAAGTCTTTCCAGTCACAGAAGAGGTGCATGCATTACAAGCAGGAAAATTCTGTTTAGAGATGTTGGGAGTCCCATCCCAGATCAGCAGGACGGTGTCAATGATAAGACTAAAATCTGGGAGTCTCACTTCTCACCAGGGATATTTCATTATATTTCCCCTTCTATGTATCTCGATAATTGCTCCAATCTTATGCTTTCTTTTGGCCCTTGCAGACCATGCAGCTTCTGAGGTTCTGAGAAATGGGTCATCTCTTTGAAGGTAATTGGGACAAGCAGACTCAAGGTCATTTCTTCGATATTGCACACTGCTAGGATAACCCAGTGTTGGGCTGCACCCCTTGCAGTTGCCCAGCCTGAAGACCGAAGAAAGAGTCTGGAGGAGTTCCCATTGTGCCTCAGTGGTTAAGGAACCCATGAGATTTCGGGTTTGATCCCTGGCCTCGCTCAGTGGGTTAAAGATCCGGTGTTGCTGTGAGCTGTGGTGTAGGTCGCAGACACGGCTTGGATCCTGAGTTGCTATGGTTGTGGCTGAGGTGTAGGACAGCGGCTACAGCTCTGATTGGATCCCTAGCCTGGGAACCTCCATATGCCGCAGGTGCAGCCCTAGAAAAACAAAAAGACAAAACAAAAACCAAAAAAAATATTAATATTCTTAAGAGTGTGAGCAAATGATCATTTCTATTAGGAAAATTGATAAGCATTTTCTGAAGGCATTTGAAAAGAGGTAGATTTCTGTTTATTCATTGAGGTATAGTTGACTTACAATGTTGTGTTAGTTTCAAGTGTACAGCAAAGTGATTCAGTTTTATATATACATAAAACTATCTATATATGATAGATATATTATCAATCTATAATATAATATATTTAATATATATTATATATAATATCTATACATATTACAGATATTCTTTTCTGGATTCTTTTCCATTATAGATTTTCACAAGATATTGAATATATAGTTCCCTGTGTTTGTTGTTTATTTTTTTTATATATAGTAGTTTACATCTGTTAATCCCAAATTCCTAATTTATTCCTCCTCCCTTTCCCCTTTGATAACCATATATTTGTTTTCTGTCTGTGAGCCTGTTTGTTTTGTAAATAAGTTCACTTGTATTATATTATTTTTGGTCTCACCCACACATGAGGAAGTTCAGGGGCCAGGGATCAAACCCATACCACGCCAGTGACAATGCCAGATCCTTAACCCAGTGAGCCATCAGGGAACTACTGTATTATTTTTTTAGTTCCACATATAAGTATTATCACATGATATTTGTTGTTGTCTGTCTGACCTACTTTACTTAGTATGATAATTTCTAGGTCCATCCATATTGCTGCAAATGAGACTATTTCATTCTTTTTTGGCTGAATAATACCCCATTGTACAATTTTGTGTGTGTGTGTATACACATATATATACACAAAATTATATATATATATACACCATATTTGTATATCTGTATATACATACCATATATGGTGCATGTGTATATGTGTGTGTGTGTATACACATAGACACACAAACACACACACACTCCATCTTTATCCATTCATCTGTTGATGGATGTTTAGGTTGCTTCTATGCCTTGGCTATTGTGAATAAGTGCTGCTATGAGCACTGGGGTGCATGTATCTTCATGTGTTAGAGTCTTCATTTTTTCCAGATGTATTCCCAGTGAGGGATTGCTGGATCATATGGTAATTCTGTTTTTAGCTTTTTAAAGACCCTCCATACTGTTCTCCAGAGTGGCTGTACCAATTTACATTCCTACTAACAGCACAGGAGGGTTCTCTTTTCTCCACACCTTCTTCAGCATTTATTATTTGTCCACTTTTTTTTTTTTTTGGTCTGTTTGCCTTTTTCTAGGCCTGCACTAGTGGAATATGGAGGTTCCCAGGCTAGGGGTCGAATGAGATCTGTAGCCACCAGCCTACACCAGAGCCACAGCAACGTGGGATCCAGGCTGCGTCTGCGACCTGCACCACAGCTCACGGCAACGCCGGATCGCTAACCCACTGAGTGAGGGCAGGGATCGAACCTGCAACCTCATGGTTCCTAGTCGGATTTGAGCCATGATGGGAACCCCATTTGTCCACTTTTTGATGATGCCCATTCTGACGTGGGAGGTGATACAAGGGACAGATGTTTCTCATCTGGGGCAATGTCAGTGTCTGGAAGCAGGTCGAGATGATCTCAAGAGTCTTCGAACACTAGGATAAGGCTCAAGCCTGGGACTGGAGAGGATATGAAGTCTGTAACCTCAAGCATATCTGTTTTGACCGTTTTAAGATTCCATGAGACTTTGGCAGGAGATAGTTACAACGTGCAGGATATGATTTAGCAGGATCAAGGACCTTCTGATTTTTATCTCAATGTTTTACATCCAGGGTAAATGTTTTTAACTGAAGCAGATAGGCGAATACCACTTTTTTTTTTTTTTTTTTAAGGACCCAGCTGCTGTATTTGGATGGATTGATATTATCCTCTAATGGTTTCACCTAAGTAAGCAAAGACATGTCATAAATTTCTTCTGTTGCCACACAGTGGCTGCCTAACACAGCTCTAATCACTTAGTAGGGCTCTACTGAATTCTGAATGAGTTTTGGATGTTTACTTAGCTGGCGAGGCTCATCAGTATCATCATCCTTTCCATTTGGTTAATAAACAGTCCATTGCTTTTAGCTCAAAGGGTCACCCTTGGCCCAGCCTCAATAGCATCAGCCTGTGAGGAGTGTCGAACCTCAGGCCCACCCAGATCTACTGACTCTAAGTCTGCAGGTTAAAGAGATCCCCAGGTGAATCAAAAGCACATTAAAGTGTGAGAAGCACTGTCCCAGTACATTATCTCCTCTGATATGCTCATCTACTTATGAGGTATGAGGGAGATTTTTTTTTTTTTGCTTTTTTTTTAGGGCCACACTCGAGACATATGGAAGTAGCCAGACTAGGGGTCAAATCGGAGCCATAGCTGCCAGCCTACACCATAGCCATAGCAATGCAGGATCTGAGCCATGTCTGCAACCTACACCACTGCTCATGGCAATGCCGGATCCTTAACCCACTGAGCGAGGCCAGCGATTGAACTCGCATCCTCATGGATCCCAGTCAGGTTCATCACCACTGAGCCACTATGGAATTTCCATGGGCAACTGCTTTTATTTCCATTGGATATCAATGGAAACTTAGAGTCAGAGGGCAAGGAACTGGCCCATACTCACACAACTTAAATGCAGGAGCTGGAATTTGAATTCATATCCTTTTTTTTTTTTTCTTTTTTGTCTTTTTAGGGCCACTCATTGCATGTGAAGTTACCCAGCTAAGGGATCTAATCCGAGTTGCAGTCGCTGGCCTATGCCACATCCATAGCAACACCAGATTCTTAACCCACTGAGCAAGGCCAGGGATCGAACCCACATTCTCATGGTTTCGGGTTCATTACTGCTGAGCCACCATGGGAACTCTTGAATCCATATTTTTTGATTCCATATCCCAAGCTCTGTCTACTAGGCCAGGATTCAGAAGAAGGGGAGACAAGTATCTGATTCAATGCAAAGGAATTATCCTGAGAATCGACTTCGTGCTTCCATTTTTCTCATGCGTAAGATGCTCTCAGTAAGAGACAGCGCTATGATGTTGAACTCAGGTCTCCCTTCAGTCCTTTTTTTTCCAGCCTCCTACGAGCCTCTCTAACCCAGGCCAACTGCTTCACAAGTGCAGGCTGTTAGCAATAATTGCCAGCACCTGTCACAGTGCCTGGCATTTAGTAGGCACTCAACAAATGTTTGTTGAGCCAAATAGAATTACCCGGCATTAGTGCAAGCTCTCAGCGGTTGATTACCAAGGTGCACCCGCGAAGGAGGGTTCCAGGTCTTTGTGACTCCTCTCTGTAATTATAGGGAAACATTCCAATTACAGGTCCTTCTGATGGGACGAGGGACACCATCTTCTCAACCTGGAGGGTAAGATTTGAAAAACTAACTCCATTGTTGGCGTACATCTGTAAGTAGGGCCGAAGCCAGGCGCTGCAAATGCCCAGAGTTGATAAGTGCAGGATTTATATGCTTACACTGGAAAACAGGTTCTGCTGCCTTTTCTTGGACTGGAAGCTTGGTGAGTGTGGGAAAAATCAAGAGCATTGGCAGAGCCAAGTTTGAAGTCTGGGGTCCGCAGAAAGAGATTACTGGGTGACAATAGCTGGGATCTGCTTGTAAGAACTTACTAGTATTTGAGGCTTCCTCTGAGATTGTTGACAATGGGAAAAGCCTAAAGTTAACCACGCAGGGGATTCCAGTGCATCTAAGCTGACACAGGGCTGAGTAGCAAATGCATAGTTTTCTTTCTTGCTTCTCCAAGAGAGCAGAAATGAAGCAAAGCTCTGAGGAGGGCTGGATTATTCTACTATAAGAAGTTTTCCAAAGATCTGGGCTGTGAAGATGGATTCCGGTAGTAAACTTGATAGCTATTCTACTCCTCCATGCATTTTAGCTCTTCACATCAAAACATGACCAAAAGGAATATACAGTCTTTTTTTTCAAGGGAGCCGTCAACCCTCCCCCTCTCTGAGCAGGGCACGAAATTGGGGGTTCTTCTTCTTGGGTGCAGCTGGTTGTGCTGCCCTAGCCACATGTTCTCATCCAGCCTTCTTGGTGTCTGGTGAAATCTGTGAGCCATAAGACAGATAAACCTATAACTTGGTCTTCCGTCGTACATGTCAGATCCTCAGCTACAGAGCAAGTGAGCCCCAGATGCAACGAGATGCAATGTGGCCTTTGATCATATGAAGATTAGAGAGGCTTGGTTCATCTTCTTCCAACTTCCTTCGTAGCCAGCACCATGGCTCTTTTACTTCCACATAACAATCTGGAGAAGAGGAGATGCAGCTCAACTGGTGGGTGGGGTGGGGGAGGAAGGAAGTCCCCCCTCCCCCTTGTCCCTTCGCTGCTCAACTTGTTTTGGCTAAGAAATCTCAGCCTTGGGATTTTCTATGAGCTAAATCAGAAAGTGAGGCAGTACTCGCTTCACGGTGTATCTAGTTCTAGCTTCAAGGAGTTGTTCTCAGAGATGAGCAACGCCGTTCCTATTTCCTTTAATTTACTGGTTGGTTTGTCTCATAGCATTGTTGTTGGGAAGAAGGTGGCTTTCTTTCCCTTCCTATTTTCCCCTCACCAAAATCTTCTCCAGGCTCTTTGCTGGTTGATTCATTCATCCATCCACCAACTATGGACATGTAGAAGGCTGGGTGGGCATGGCAGAGAACTGACCACTTCCTCTTGTGACCCCCAGTGTCCCATCAAGCTGTGTCACAGCACTTCCAGCATTTTATCGCATTTATTTGGTATATTTTTGTGTATCTCCTCTTCAAAGATAATGAGCATCTTGAGGAAAGGAGTTGTATGTGTCTTTATCCTCACCATCTAGCCAAGGTGTCTGGCACATGGAAAAAAACTCAGTAGAGCTGATAAAATTGAATGAATGCGGAGGGTTGAAAGGATACGTATGATCAATCGGAGAGATCCACGTCTCAGAAAGAAAAACAGCAGACCTAAGTTCTTCTGAGTAGCCTGGGCCCGGGGTAAACTTGCAAAATGATTCTGGGATTGGAGATTTGATCTATAGCCTCATTGTGGCTGCTGTGCTGTTAATGGCATCACGAAGATATTTGTCAGGACTGAGGATAACTTTTAATATATCATCATTTTGAGTACCACATGGATCAGTGATTAAGCGTCACTTAGAGACTGTTGCAATAATACATTTGTTCATTGATTTGTAAAATTATCCACATACATATTAGTGTTCATTTTTTTGGTGTGCATTCTTTCCTTTTTCTTTTTTTGTCACACCCTTGGCATGTAGAAGTTTCTAGGCCAGCGATCAAACCTGTGCCACAGCAGCGACTCAAGCCACCTTACGGACAATGCCGCATCCTTAACCCACTGCACCACAGGAGAACTCCCTTGGTGTGCATTCTTGAACAGAACAGAAAATATCAAAGGTGAAAAGATTGGAGTTCCCGTCGTGGCACAGTGGTTAACAAATCCGACCAGGAACCATGAGGTTGTGGGTTTGATCCCTGGCCTTGCTCAGTGGGTTAAGGATCTGGTGTTGCCGTGAGCTGTGGTGTAGGTCACAGATGCGGCTTGGATCCCGCATTGCTGTGCCTGTGGTGTAGGCTGGTGGCTACAGCTCTGATTCGACCCCTAACCTGGGAACCTCTATATGCTGCAGGAAGTGGCCCTAGAAGAGGCAAAAAGACAAAAAAAAAAAAAAGATTGTAGAAGGAAATTCATGTCCTTCTTTTCACAAGTGAGGGATTGAAGCTCAGAGACTGAGCAAGAAACATACCACCAGTTGATGGAAGAGCTGGGATTAGAACCAAAACCTCCATCTTCGTAATACAATGCTTTGATACTATGGAGAAGAAGGCAGTGACTGTCCACGAGTTCCTTTTCTCTTATTTAGGGGACCTAAGCATTTTCTTCCACTTTATCTCTCAATATCTCTCTCGTTACTAACAATTATTGACCACTTACTATGTTCCAGGCACTTTGCTATGTATCTTCTCACTTAATTTTCACTCTAACCCAGTGAGGTAAGCCCAATAAAATAATAAGCATAGTAGCTCTTCTCCCTATTTTATAGAAGAACTGCAGGAAGTTAAACTTGCCCAAGATCTTATTGTTATTAAGTGGCAGAGTTGGAATTTCAACTCAATATATCCCACAGCAGAGTCCATGCTCTTAATCATGGTATTTTCTTTTTTTCTTTCTTTCCTTTTTTTTTTTCAGGGCCGAACATGCAGTATATGGAAGTTCCCAGGCTAGGGATTGAATTGGAGCTACAGCTGCTGGCTTACACCACAGCCACAGCAATGCCAGATATGAACCACATCTGTGACTTATGCTGCAGCTTGTGGCAATATCAGATCCTTAACCCACTGAGAGAGGCCAGGGATGGAATCTGCATCCTCATGGATATTAGTCAGGTCGTAACCCACTGAGCCACAATGGGAACTCCATTAATCATGGTACTTTCACTCAGATTCAAGCACTATCCCACTATGGAGAACTGAGAGCCTTTGCTGAGAGAAGGAATCAGTCTCATCGGTTAAGTACCAGTCTCCATCCTATTTTGTATAATCTCCACTGTAGCTGTTTGTAATGATTTGTTTTTATGTCCAAAGAGAGAAAGAGATTCCTGGTTCCAGACCCCAAAGTAGTGAGGAGGGGTGTCATACTACCCTTTAATTATTTAAAAAATTTAAATATTTTAAAATTTCCAACACCTCATACACAGAGAAGTTGCCTAATAAATTCTCAATACACAGAGAAGGTGCCTAATAAATGCCCTGGCACAGAGAAGGTGCCTAATAATGCTCAATACATGAATAGATAAATGCAACTCTTCTAAGAGCTCACAGGATTATCCAACATTAGCATAGCTACTCAGAGCCCCTGAGTTGGGGACTTGAGCCACCACATCTGTCCTTTCTGCTTGGTTTCCCTGTGGGAGAAAGAACAGCCTCTTTCATGCCCTACAAAACAGAAATGTCAGTAGGTAATCTTCATCTTTGGAGCCTAGTGTCTGGCCCAGGGACGCCTTTGCTGGATGCTCTGACAGTCCAGGTAAAGCACCTGCAGTGAGGGTGGGATCTGCGAACCCAGGGGCTGACTACAGCCTGGCATATGGGTCAGTACAGTGCTCCACGTAGGACGCTGCCTTTGTTCTCTGGTGTAACACAGACCCCTTATGAGGAGAGGGCTATGTAGGCAGAAGACAATGGGGGCATATGGCACCCCCCCCCCCCCTCACTATTTTGGTGTCTGGAACCAGGAATCCTTGGTGGCTGGGCTGGACTTCCTAAACTGTAAATGTCGCAGGCTTGGCAGCAAGAAGATTATCGGGGAGTTCCCTTCATGGCTCAGCAGTTAAGGATCCCGACTAGGATCCATGAGGACACAGGTTCGATTCCTGGCCTCGCTCAGTGGGTTAAGAATCCTGCATTACCTTGAGCTGTGTAGGTTGCAGATGCAGCTTGGATCCTGCGTTGCTGTGGCTGTGGTGTAGGCCAGCAGCTGCAGCTCTGATCCCACCCCTAGCCTGGGAACTTTCATATGCCGCAGGTGCGGCCCTAAAAAGCAAAAAAAAAAACCCAACCAAACAAAAAAAAAAACACAAAAAACATGTTATTACTGGGACCTGCTACCTACCGAAGGTCAACCTGCTGTTTCTACACAGGGCCAATTTCCCCAGATCCATGTTTCAAACTAGTTGAAGGGGTTCATGTCAGTGGCCCTGAAGTCTGACCTGAGATCCTGCAGTGTCTGCTTGACCTGAAACCTCTGCGTGGAAAGGTGTCACCTGGACCTCCTGTTTGGATGCTTCTAGTCAAAGCAAATCTCAATGACTCCCCATAGCCACTCCCTCTTCCCCCCAGGGAATTGACCTGACCCAAGCCTGACTAGGCAGAGTGCCTCGCCATCCTGCCTGACCCTTTCTAATGGCCAAGGAGTTCCAAGCTCCTCTCTGGAGAGGCTCTGGTGTCCAGCCACCGCTCTCCCAGAATGTGCTCCCCCATGGAAGAGGCCGGGAACCTTCCATTCTGAGTTCCCAAGAGAGGCGCGGACAGTCACGTGGCGGGGGTGGGGTGGGGGAGTCCCCTGCACTATAAATACTTCTCAGATGTCGCCTGTAAATCTCTGGATATATCCGCAGGCACAAGGAAGAGAGCTTGAATTAGAGCCGATTAGAGACCCGTATTCTCCCCGAGGAGGGCAAGTCTGCCCGTCAAGCGAGCCCCGCAAGGCCGCGGGGGCCACTCCAGGAGGAAGCATCTCTTACGACCGCTTTCCCGGCAGCCGAGCGAGCTTTGGGAAGGACAGACACCCTTTCACCTTTGCTCTTCTGCCCTTTGTGGTGAGAGCGCCCGGGTCGCCCCGGGTGTGCCCTCTTCCCGGTGAGTGCGGGTTGGGGGGAGGGCGCGAGGAAGAACCCAGACGTGGCAGAAGCCAACTGCCCGGGCCGGTGGGTGATTTATGAAGTGCTGAAAAGCATCTTCCAAGCTGTCATTTATCTTACAGCTCTCAGCCTAAATAAACACAGAATCCGCCTAATTATAGTTACAGTGGAAACACAACACCCGAACCTCACCACCATCGCTGCCCGCCCATCTCCTGCCCGGCTCCGCCCGCCGCTCGGCGCCCGCCCGCATCGGCCCACAGCTGCACCCTAGCGGCTGCCTCCGCGCCCCGCCCGCCCGCCCGCCGGGACCTCGGCGCGGCCCACCCCGCTCGGCTTCTCTCCAGACATCCCTCTTCTCCCTCCCTCCTCCCCTCCTTCCCGTTTCCTCTTTCTCTCGTTCCTTCGTGCACCCAAGCTGCGCATCCCTGAAAATAAGTTGTTAAGCAAGAGCAGAGGCACCGTCTCCATCCTTCCGGGAAACAGCACCTGCGGCCCCAGTCCAGCTGCAACAGGGGCTGGAGGGGATCCTTGGCCTGGATGTTCCTACTCTTTCCCAATCCTGGAAGCTTCTTTGGGTTGGAGCCCCCTGGTCCAGCCTGGCCCAAGGGACTCCTGCAAGGTCTAGGGAATTCTCTCTGTGGTTGACCAGATCAGGAAAGGCAGAGGGGCTGGGTGTTGGGTGTCCCTTAAGATAGAGAAAGAAGGAGAATCCTTTTGCTCCTTGGTGTTTTTGTGTCCTCCCAGGGAGGAGGGAAAGGCTGTCCTGCCTGATGATCCTTCCTCCCTCTATCACTGTTTTTGGACTTGAACTTAGAACTCCCCTTCTTCTTTGGCATGTGGGAGGCCTCCTGCTTTTAGAGACTCTTCAGCCCTGGGTGTTGAAGCAGAGAGGCCTGGACAGTGATGGCAGAGGGTGGTTCTGGATGAAGCTTTTGTCCAGTGGGGTATCCTCTCCAACTTCCACCTGGAGAGGTGGGGCTTAGGGCCAGGGCCGTCTGACAGAGCAAAGGAATCCATTTATTCTAACAAACAAGGGGGATCCACCCCATGACTAATGGAATCATAGTCCCTTCAACACTGCAGAAACCAGTTCCCTAAAAATGGGAATTTCAGAGCCCGAGGCAGTGCATCACCAAGGACAGTTCTGGATTTCATCCACGTGGTATTAACTTACACGCTAGCATATATATTACACTAGACATATAACTCACCCTAATTTATTGATGTCTTTCTGTGTGTGCAGGGTCTTGCTCTTGTAGACAAATTTGGGGATCTAATAACAAAGTAAAGGAAGGATTTCTCAAGGGCAGGTGTAATCTGAGTAGACCTCCTGGAAGATGTGGGCTTTGGAAAAGGGTATAAATAAAGAAAGGGCGGCCGCCTAGCAGTTGGATGGGAATGGAGAGGAACCCTTGAGGAAAGAGACTGGGTATGAGCTTATACGACAGAACAAGAAGAGGAAGCAACGCTATTTGCTCACTAAGAGCACAGACCTGGATATTTTAAAGTTTAATTTTGTGAGGGAGTGGGATGGACTGGGAATCTGGGGTTAATTGATGCAAACTATTGCCTTTGGAGTGGATAAGCAATGAGATCCTGCTGTATAGCACTGACAACTAGATCTAGTCGTTTGTGATGGAACATGATGGAGGATAATGGGAGAAAAAGAATGTATATACGGGAGTTCCTGTCGTGGTGCAGTGGACACAAGTCTGACTAGGAACCACGAGGGTGTGGGTTCGATCCCTGGCCTCGCTTAGTGGGTTAAGGATCTGGTGTTGCCGTGAGCTGTGGTGTAGGTCGCAGACGCGGCTCGGATCTGGTGTTGCTGTGGCTCTGGCGTAGGCTAGCAGCTTGAGCTCTGATTAGAACCCTAGCCTGGGAACCTCCATATGCTGCAGGTGCAGCCCTAAAAAGACAAAAAGACAAAAAAAAAAAAAGAATGTATATATGTATGTGTGACGGGGTCACTTTGTTGTATAGTAGAAAATTGACAGAACACTGTAAACTGACTATAGCGGAAAAAATAAAAAATCTTTAAAAAATAAAGTTTGATTTTGCTTCCTAACTCAACCCTGACTTGTATGATCAGAGGGTTGTGGGATGTAGTCCTCCACTGTTTTAGTTCCGGAATTGAAACCAAGCCAGAGCGGCCAATGCCACAGACCTATATAACTGTGAGAGGCTCTGGCAGCTGGGTTCAGAAGAGGGGCTCTTTTTTTATTTTTTTATTTAAATTTTTTTTTTCTTTTTCTAGGGCCACACCCGCAGCATATGGAGGTTCCCAGGCTAGGGGTCTAATTGGAGTAATTGCCACCAGCCTACACCAGAGCCACAGCAACACCAGATCCAAGCTGTGTCTTCAACCTACACCACAGCTCATGGCAACACCGGATCCTGAACCCACTGAGTGAGGCCAGGGATCAAACCTGCAACCTCACGGTTCCTCGTCAGATTCGTTAACCACTGAGCCACGACGGGAACTCCAGAAGAGGGGCTCTTGATTCAAGGTTTTTGATGGCACCAGCAGTCGCTCTGCTAGTCTATGGGCCCCCTCCAAAGAGCAGGAAACCTCCTCTCCCCCAAATCAAGCCTGCTTTAGCCAAGGCTTGGAATCCTGCACAGAGGAGAAAGTCAGGGTCTTTACCATAGTATGCAAAGGAGTGTAGCAAAGGAGAGATCCATTTTTTACTACTTATACCGCTGCTTATCCATTAAAGTAAGATAAAAATACCTGTTCCCTGCCTGGCTCCCAGAGCGCCAATTCAAATGAATGAGGATATAAAAGCTCATGGTAAGGAAATCTCTCCCTAGGTAGTTTCAGCTGAAAGAACAGCTCTTTAGCACTTCTGGTGAGTTAGTAGACGATGAGACCTCTCCTTATAGCTGGAGGGGTAATCTTTGCTCTTTTATTTTGCTTTTTACGGCTGCACCAGCGGCATATGGAGGTTCCCAGGCTAGGGATCAAATCGGAGCTACAGCTGCCAGCCTACACCACAGCCACAGCAACGCCAGATCCTTAACCTGCTGAGCAGAGGCCTGCAATCGAACCCGCAACCTCATGGTTCCTAGTCAGATTCATTTCCGATGTGCCATGAGAGGAACTTGTGCATTTTTTTTTTTTTTTTTAAATAAGAGGTGGGCGTAAAGCTCGGAACAGTTGAATGGATTTCCTAAAGTCACATAGTAAATTACTCTTGAAGACTTGATTCTTTATCAGAGCATAAATAAGTTTTAAGAATATGAACTCTCTGAAGACCAAGACAGAAGAAAAGCATATTTTAAAGTGATGCGTCTACTGCTTGGTGAGAAAACACATTTTGTTTATTTGTTTTGCTTTTTAGGGACAAACCCAAGGCATATGGAGGTTCCCAGGCTAGGGGTCCAATTGGAGTTACAGCTGCCGGCCTACACCTCAGGCACAGCAACATCAGATCTGAGCCGTGTCTGCGACCTACACCACAGCTCACGGCAACGCCGGATCCTTAACCCACTGAGCAAGGCCAGGGATTGAACCCTCACCCTCATGGTTCCTAGTCGGATATGTTTCCACTGTTCCACGACAGGAACTCCAGAAAATGCATTTTTGATAGAAAGAGCAAAAAAAACTCTCTCCTGGTGTTCTCTTGTGCTGTCTCACTAGTTTTTGTGGGGCTTTCTGCTTTTCCCTCTCTGTTTTCCCCCCTTGACTTGCCTTTTCTTCCCTCCTTCTTTCCTTCATCACAGTCCAGTCAGCACTTTTGTCTCCAGGACGCTTTGCTTTTTTTTTTTTTTTTTGCTGCCAGCCCTTTCCTGCCAGCTGCCAAGGCCTCCACTTCCCCCTGACTTCCTCAGTTGATCCTGTGCAGGAGCTGATAGCTTATCTCCGTGCGGCAACAAGAAAGTAAGATAGTGGACTCAGAAGGCAGCCACCCCAGAGCATCTCGGAAAACAGCCTGCTGCTATGAGCAGTCTTTCCCCCCACCTTCACCCCCACCCCAAGCAAAGGTCCCACTTCTCTCTTTCTGGTCTGGTCTGTACTGCTTCTTTCTTAAATTTTATTTTATTATTTATTTATTTATCTTTTGAGGGTCACACCCGTGGCATATGGAGGTTCCCAGGCTAGGGGTCAAATCGGAGCTGCAGCTGCCGGCCTACACCAGAGCCACAGCAACGTGGGATCTGAGCCACATCTGCGACCTACACCACAGCCACAGCAATGCAGGATGTGAGCCGCATCTGTGACCCACACCACAGCTCACAGCCAGATCCTTTAACCCACTCGTCAAGGCCAGGGATCGAACCCGAGGCCTCATGGATACTAGTCAGTTTTGTTAGCACTGAGCCACAATGGGACCTCCTCTAGTCTGGGCTCGTACAGTCAGATTTGGACAAAAGAACAGGCTGTGGGCAGCTGAGGCTGCTCATGTCCCCTTGTCTTTCAGATGTCCAACTTGAAAGGGAGTCTGAGTGAGTCCTGGTTTTGTCTCTGATGTGCTGTGCAACATCAGAAAAATCATTCCGTCTCTCTGGGCTCCAGCTTCTGCAGGCAGATACAATCCAACCAGTGTGGCCTACATGTATTTAACCCCAGGTTTAGGGCACTGGCAGGTCCCATCAGAGGAGTGGAGAGTAATAGAGTAATTGCCATTTCCAGTAACTTCGGCGGGGGCATGCCCTCCCACTTTTCTGCTTCCCTTTCCTGCCACTTCGTTCTGCACCCCTGTGACCTGACATGGAAATTTCGTCCCAGGCAGGGATTAGCTCATCTGGAGTGCTCCCAGTTTCAGTTCTGAGGACCCCTGGGGGTTGGAATACATTACTTATCATTTCTTAATCTAATAAATATGCAACTTTTCCTCTACTAGGACAATATTTTCCATTCCCACAAAGCAACAAAAAGTAGAGAAGTAATAACCAGGTCTTACTTATAGTGTGGGAACTCTATTCAATAGCCTGTGATAAACCATAATGGGAAAGAATGTGAAAAAGAATGTGTATATAAACTGAGTCCCTTTACAGAAGAAATTAACACAACATTATCGATCAACTATACTTCAATAAAATAAAAAGAAAATAAAAAAGAAAATCTATGGAAAAAAAAAAAAGCAGAGAAATTGCTTCTTCTGCTGCTGCAGGCTAAGCCAGTGGTTCCCAAATGAGAGTATTTCTTTGCCCTCCCCATGGTATTATCTGGAGGCATATTTGGTTCTGAAAACTGAGAGGAGGTGCTATTGGCATCTAATGGGCAGAGGCCAGGGATGCTGATAAATGGCCTACAGTGCACTGGGCATTCCCCCCCATCAAAGAATTATCTGCCCTGAACGTCAACGATGCTGAGGTTGAGAAACCCTGGTCTAAGTCATCATAGCATCATAAGCAAGATCCTTAGTGTAGTTTGGGGGCTCCCAGAACATGCAGGTGGCAAGAATTTGCCTTCGGAAGATGCCCATATCGTAGGGAAATAGGGCCTCTGGGTTAGGAGGCATCCTGTGTGAGAGGAGACACATGCTTCTTAACCCCACGCTGGGGGAGTTTATAGTCTAAAGAGAATCATATAGGCCTGCCATATATTAAACCAATATGTATCCATTGGGCATGGATTATTGAGCTCTTCCTATATGATAGGTCTTGTGTTAGAGGCAAAGAATGTCCTAAGTGAGTTCCCAATCCATGCCCATGGGCTGGAGGGTCCCTTCCTCTTGATCTTGTTTCCAGTCACCCCCGTGGGCAAGTCTTGACCAACATGCTTGTGAATGGGAAGAACATTTCAGAAAAAGAAAGAGCAGTATAAGGAGTTTCTGTGTGGTGTGGTGGAAATGAATCCAACTAGTATCCATGAGGATGCAGTTTCGATCCCTGGCCTCGCCCTCTGGGTGGGGGATCTGGCATTCCTGTGGCTGTGGTGTAGGCCAGCAGCTACAGCTCCGATTTGACCCCTAGCCTGGGAACTTCCATATGCCACAGGTGCAGCACAAAAAGGGGGGAAAAAAAAGGCAGTATAAAAAACTTCTAGGGAGCTAAGTAGCTACAACATTGGGTGTATTGCAGGCAGTGCTTAGAAAAGTAGAAGCCAAACCTGTGGGAAGGAAAAAAAAAGTGGCATTCCATTGCAAGTGCAGATAAACCACTGGGTCAAGCAGGCAGGCACAGGATGGAGATGCTGCTGAGGGCGGAGGCCTGGTAATTGCGGTCAGACTTGGGCCTGGTGACCCAAATGCTCTGAATTGCGTGGAGCAACCAGATTCAGCAAGGTTTTGCAATATGTCACGGAGCTCACAGTAAGTGTTCTGCGAACATGGTGGGAAGAGAGAAACCCTAGCCAGCCCAGTGCAGCCTGGAAGTGTTCTGGTTTCTTTCAGGTGGAGGTCTCCCTCCTTTATCCTCCTCATGTGATGGAATTCACTTACCATCGGCGAAGGAAAGGGAGGGACCTTAGAAGATGGGAGTTCTTGTCAGCATTGGCATAAGTGGCAGAAGGCCAAATACCTGATGCTGAACGGTCCTGCCAGGACAACTCCTTGGGCAAATTCTGTGAGCAAATTCCTTTTCTCATGTAGTGAGATACGGGGAAAATAGGCATCTATGAGAAATAGCACATGCATTCATTCAACTAACATTTATTGGGCACTTTTGATGTACAGGGATTATTCTAAGTACTCCAGGAATTACAAGGATGTGTTTACTGATTATTTATTCATTCACTAACAGTGCCACTATGTGTCTGGCACTGTGCTAAATGCTTGGGATATAGAGATAAAACACAGTCCCTTACGAGTCCATGGGAGAACAAGCATTTCTTTTTTTCTTTTTTTTTTTTCATCTTTTTGCTATTTCTTGGGCCGCTCCTGCGGCATATGGAGATTCCCAGGCTAGGGGTTGAATTGGAGCTGTAGCCACCAGCCTACGCCAGAGCCACAGCAACACCAGATCCAAGCTGTGTCTTCAACCTACACCACAGCTCATGGCAACATTGGATCCTGAACCCACTGAGTGAGGCCAGGGATCAAACCTGCAACCTCATGGTTCCTCGTCAGATTCGTTAACCACTGAGCCACGACGGGAACTCCAACATTTCTTAAATTCCAACCATGTGCCAAGCCTCAAGCCAAGAGCTTTATGTACCTCATTTTTGCAATACTCATAACACCCTTGAGCCTATTTTATAGATGAAGAAACCAAAGACCTCCAAAGTTTAAGCCACTTGTATGACATTGCATGATGGTAAAAATAGGATGACAACATGGGATCCAGAAATTCCACTTCTGGGCATATAACCAAGAGAATTGAAAGCAGGGTCTCTGAGAGATAAATGCACACCCATGGTCACAGCAGCACTATTTACAATTGCCAAAAGGCGGAAGCAACCCAAGTGTCCACCAGCAGATGGACGAATAAGCAAAATGTAGTGTATACACACAACGGAATATTATTCAGCCTTAAAAAGGAGGGAAATTCTGCATTTCCTATGCTACATACAACATGAATGAACCTTAGGGTCATTATGGTAAATGAAATAAGCCAGTGGCAAAGAGACAACTACTGCATGATTCCTCCCATATGAGGTATTTAGAGCAGTCAAATTCAGAGACAAACAGTAGGTTGGTAGCTGCCAAGGATTGAGGGAAGGGGGCATGGGGAGTGGTTGTTTAATGGATGGAGTGTTTCAGTTTTTTAAGATAAAAGGAGTTCTGAAAATTGGTTGCACACAGATGTGAATGTACTTAACTTTAGTGAACTGTACACTTTAAAATGATTAAAACTGTAAATTGTAACAAGGCTGTATTGTATAGCACAGGGAGCTGTACTCACTATCTTGTAATAAACTAGAATGGAAAAGAAGAGAAAAAAAAGGATATGTATATTTTGCATATATGCAATGGAATCACTTTGCTGCACACCTGAAACTAACACACTATTGTAAGTCAACTATACTTCGTATAAAAAAAAAAAATTTAGGTGTTCCCATTGTGGCTCAGCAGGTTAAGAATCCTACATTGTGTCCATGAGGATATGGGTTTGACCCCTGGCCTTGCTCAGTGGGTTAAGGAACTGGCATTGCCACAAACTGTGGTACAGGTCATAGACACATCTCAGAACTGGGGTTGCTGTGGCTGCGGTGTAGGCCTGCAGCTGCAGCTCTGATCTGACCCCTCGCTCGGGAACTTCCAGATGGCCTTAAAAAGAAAAGAAAACTTTTTATACCTGGTAAATGTTATGTCCTGTATATTGCACCACAATAAAAATTTTTTGAAATGTTTAAACCACACAACCTAGGTCTGATTCTAAGGTCCTTTTTTTTCCCCCTCACTACAGAAACAACTACAAAATAAGAAGGAAAGGAATGTGTCCCTAGGGGAATTCAGACAAGGGATATTAATTACCATGTCATTCTTTGCATCCAAAAATGACAGCATTACTCTTTTTCTTTGGGCAACTGGGACCAGAAAGGGGTGCTAGCCAATAGCCCCAAACCAAGTCAAGGCTTAACATCCTTTACGGAGCCTGACTCAGCTGAAGATTCAGACTCCTCCTCGTCTCAAAGATTTTGTTCAGCAAGATCCCCCCCCCCCCCGCCCCCACCGCCCCGGCCTCCCCAGTCTCATCCACCCTCTTCTATCCACTCACGCTGCTTTGCAAATGCTCCTGGCCAAGAATAGAGGTCACTCCTAATGGAACCAAGTTTTATGAAGGTGGAGATGTGGAGAGAGCAGCGCCCGGCAAACCTGTCAGGCAGGCAGAGTTTATCCTTCAGGCTGTGGGCTCCCCTTTGCTGCCGCTGTCACAGAGCCAAGAGTCAGGAGGCTCGAGTTGCAGCTCCCGCTGCTAATTTGCTGTGTGACACTGGAGAGACAGCCTTCCTCTGGGGGCCTTGGTTTCCTCATCTGCCATACGAAGGGTTTGTTCTGCATGGTGTCTGAGGCTCCTCCTCTAGCACTGACCTTTAAACTCTTAACCCCCTCACTCCACCGCCTCACCAGGGTCCTCCTGCTCTCTCATGCCTTCTCTTTCAGCAGAATTACTCTGGACAGGTTCTGATACATTCCTTCACACACAGGTACCTTATCTCCCAAGGGTATCTGCCTTTCCACTGGGATCCAGATGAGAGAGGATGAGGCTGCAACTTGAATTTTTTTTTTAAGGGCTGCACCATATGGAAGTTCCCGGGCTAGGGATCGAATCAGAGCTGCAGCTGCCGGCCTACACAACAGCCACAGCAACTCGGGGTCCAAGATGTATCGCGACCTATGCTGTGGCTCACAGCTATATCAGATCCTTAACCCACTGAGCAAGGTCAGGGATTGAACCCGTGTCCTCATGGAGACTAGTTGGGTTTTTAACCTGCTGATCCAACACGGGAACCCCTAACTTGGCTTTCTTTTGATTGCAGGAGCAAAGGGATTTTTGAAGGGGAATGGCGGAGTCGGGGCGGGGTGGGGGGGGGAAGGTGTCACTCCAGCTGCCGACCGGCAAGGCAGGACCTGGTCCAGGGCTCAGCCCTTGGGTGCAGATCTTGGCCCACCTCTCCATGTGTGGCCCAGGTGCCAACCCATCATGTACCCGCCTCTCTTTCCCGGGACTCTGTAGGGATGCTGGCAGCCCCTCTGTCTCTGGAGAAGCGTGTTCCAGCTCAGATACCAATGATGTCATCAAGATCCCCAGTCTGGGCTGGAATTTGGCAGAAAGGCTGGTGTCGCAGCTGCCTGTGGTTTTTCTTTTCCTCTGAAGGAAAGTCTGAGCAGATGATCTCCTAGGTGCTGCCTGGTTCCATGTGAGGAAGAAGCAGGATGTGGCTCCAGATCAGTGCAACGGGAGGGGAGTTGACAAGGAGACCCTCTGGGGCAACACATAGGTGACATATTTGTGGAGATGAAAGATCCCAACTTCTTTCAGTCACTTCCTCAGCTCTGCTTTTGTTCTTGGGAAACCTCATTTTTCCCCTAATATTTATTCACGAGGAGTTGGGGTTTTGGAGACACTGAGGAACAGCTGCTTTGGGTCGGAGGGAATTCACGCCACTGTGAAGGCAGCTTTTCATCTACTCAGGACAGCCAGGCTCCTCATCAAGAAACATCAGATGCTCAGGGTGGAGGGGCCTCCAGTTCCAGCAGGATTAATGTGCTGTTGCAGAGGGCCCCCGGCATTCTCTGCTCCCGGTCAGGCAGCCCCGAGGTGGGAGTGGGGACGGGGGACAGGACAGGGCAGGGACAGCTTCAGGAACACAGGGGAGACCCTTTGCCAGGAGAGGCATCCTTGCCTGGAGACCTCATGGGGCCTCTTTGACCAGCAAAACACCGTATCTGAGGCTCCAAGGGCCGGGAGTTCCAGACAGTCCTTGCCTTTCAGAACCTCATCTAAATGGGAGAAACCGGGGACTTCTACCCACCAGAGAACGAATCCAGATAACATACAGATAAGTAACATACAGATAAGTGCCCACTGGGGAGTGCAGAGGAAGATAGAATGAGAG
This sequence comes from Phacochoerus africanus, assembly GCF_016906955.1. Lineage (NCBI taxonomy): Eukaryota > Metazoa > Chordata > Mammalia > Artiodactyla > Suidae > Phacochoerus > Phacochoerus africanus. Next base: position 24,904,389 of record NC_062557.1, on the reverse strand, counting down.
AAAGACGTGCACAGGTTCTGACGGGGAAAGTCAGGAATTCAAGAATGTCAAAATAAAGAGGGGTTAGCAAAAAAAAAAAAAAAAAAAAAGGGATTTTAAGTTCTACTCCAACCCTCTTAGTTTCCAGATAGAGAAATTGTGAGAAGTGACTTGTCTAAAGTCTGCATCCAAGATGAGATTCAAATATAGGTCTTCTGGCCCCAGTCCAGGCTTCTTTCCTCTACATGTGATCTTTAAATGTCTGGTTTGCCCAGCGTTCTAGGACTGTACGCCTCAGTGTATCTCACCACGACTCACTAACTCTGCGGCTTTCCAACTATTTCCTCCTCACACACACCCTTTTCAGTCTGGCTTTCCTTTCATCCCTCTTGGCTCACTGCTTTTTTTTTTTTTTTTTTTTTTAATGCTCATCTAAACAAACTGTGCTCTGTCACAAGCTTCTGTGATGCTCATGGGGTTGTGGACGTAAGGCTCTGAGCACCACGTGAAGCAAAGTGCCGGGGATGTTTTTGCCCCCAAAGGGGGCATTGATCTTCAAGAAAGATGGAAGAAAATCAGGACTGTTCTTAGCTCTTCCTGAGGCTCTGGATTGGCTCCTCTCATGGTGCATTGTCAGCTCTTCAACCTGACACCAAGCCCTATCCTCCAGGGCTTTTACCTGGTCCTGCCTACCTGGTTACTTTCTCTTCACCTACCCCACCCTCATCTCCCTTAAGATTGGAGCTTTTTTTTTTTTTTTTTTTTTTTTTGTCTATTCTAAGGCCGCACCTGCAGCATACGGAGGTTCCAGGCTAGGGTCCAATCAGAGCTGTAGCTGCCGGCCTACACCACAGCCACAGCAACGTGGGATCCTTAACCAAGATTGGAGCTTTTAAAAGTGTTTGTTGGAATTCCCATTGTGGCGCAGTGGAAACAAATCCAACTAGAAACCATGAGGTTGCCGGTTCGATCCCTGGCCTTGTTCGGTGGGTTAAGGATCCTGTGTTGCCATGAGCTGTGGCATAGGTCTCAGACGTGGCTCAGATCCAGCGTTGCAGTGGCTGTGGTGTAGGCCGGCAGCTGTAGCTTGGACTCGGCCCCTAGCCTGGGAATCTCCATATGCCGTGGGTGCAGCCCTAAAAAGACAGAAGAGAAAAAAAAAGGTATTTGTCAGTAAGTGCTCGGTCCTTTGGATTAATCCTCATCATTCCACACTCATTTCTGGCTCTGTTTCTTCTTCTTGAACACATGCCTGAGGTTATTCCAAATTCTAAAAAAAAGGTTGAGGATTCTTGGATATATGCACAAAATGGGAGGAAATGGCAGATAACAGTAATTGAGATCACAAAAAGGGTAAAAGAGTAGAAACCAGAGGATGAGTCAGGTCATCTGGCTAAGCTCTTCTGCTACCTTGCTGTGCAGTCGTGGGCAAAGCCTTTAGCATCTCTGTGCTTTAGTGTCTCATTTATCAGGTGAGGGCAATAGGGCCGGACTCATCAATGTTTAATATAATGTAAAGGGGGAGTTCCCATCGTGGCTCAGTGGTTAACAAATCCGACTAGGAACCATGAGGTTTCGGGTTCGATCCCTGGCCTCGCTCAGAGGGTTAAGGATCCAGCGTTGCCATGAACTGTGGCTCAGATCACACGTTGCTGTGGCTCTGGTATAGGCAGGTGGCTACAGCTCTGATTAGACCCCTAGCCTGGGAACCTCTATATGCCGCAGGTGCAGCCCTAGAAAAAGAAAAAAGAAAAAACAAAAAAAAGATAATGTAAAGATCAAATGAGGAGTTCCCTGGTAGCCTAGTAGGTTAAGGAACCAGCATTGTCACTGCTGTGGTATGGGTTCAATCCCTGACCCTGGAACTTTTTCATGCTGTGGGTGTGGTAAAAAAAAAAGAGAAAGAGTGAGAATACTTAACAAAAATATGCATATTAATTGATAAGTATCTATTGTATCTAAAGATCAAATGAGACAGGAGATTTAAACTTTTTTCTTTTTTAATTGAAGAAATTTTCTTTTCTTTTTTTTTCTTTTTATGGCTGCACTTGCAGCTGGGGTTGAATCAGAGCTATGGCTGCCGGCCTACGCCACAGCCACAGCAACGCTGGATCTGAGCCACATCTGTGATGTATGCTGCATCTTGCAGCAACGCTAGATCCTTAACCCACTGAGCAAGGCCAGGGATCAAATCTGCATCCTTGTGGACACCATGTTGGGTTCTTAACCTGCTGAGCCACAGGGGGAACTCCTAAACTTTTCTTTCTGTGTTTTTTGTGCTTTTTAGGGCTGCACCCCGCGGCATACGGAGGTTACCAGGCTAGGGGTTGAATCGGAGCTACCGCTGTTGGCCTATGCCTCAGCCACAGCAATGCCAGATCTGAGCCACATCTGCGACCTACACCACAGCTCACGGCAATGCCGGATCCTTAACCCACTGAGAGAGGCCAGGGATCAAACTCGCAACCTCATGGTTTCTAGTCAGATTTATTTCCCCCCCCCCACCACCACCACAACGGGAGCCCTCTTAAACTTTTCTTCATTTAAAAGAATATTGAAAAAAAGAATAGTGCCACTAAATAGCATCACTAACAAGATTTCCTCCCAAACTTGCTATGCACTATATAAAACATATATATGTGTGTACACATATATATGTATATTCCTTTTTAGGGCCGCACTTGTGGCACATGGAAGTTCCCAGGCTAGCAGTTTGAATCAGAACTGCAGCTGCCTGCCTACACCACAGCCACAGCAACACCGGATCCTTAACCCACTGAGTGAGGCCAGGGATCGAGTACAGGGACACCAATCCCTTTTCGTCTATACTGCTCTACGGTGTGTGGGATCAGGAAAGTTCATCTCTCTGCCTGAGGGTTCCCATCTGTAAAATAACCAGAATAAAACTTATCTGAAGCCCTCTATTCAACCCAGTTCAACCGGGGATGAAGTTCAGTTCAATGGTCTCTTGAAGCGTTTGGGAAGGAAGATGCTGTGTCAACCCCAAATGGTTTTGTTATCCTCTCTTTCCAGAAGAAGAGGGGTGGGGGTGTACAGAGCTTCCTCTGGCTCAGCCCCTGAGCGGTGGCTGGAGCCTGCCAGGACCTCCATCTGCCCATGTCAGAGAACACACTAGGAATGGTGGTGCCAGAGGCAGATGCAACAGAGAGGGAGCTATGCTTCACCAGCTTGTCAGCATGTCATTAGGGTGTTCCTGTGGGAACCAAGAGCAGAGTCAGGAGGCAGGAGATGTGGGAGGGAGGGAGGAGGGGGGAGGGAGGAAGAGAGAGAAACGGAAGCGATGAAGGGGTCCATGCCAGGACCGCATTCATCCCTGTCAGGAGGAGAGCTCCATCAAACCAAGGCCAGGCCTATAAATCAGGCCATAATTAGTTGCAAAGAGAAAGCTTTAACATCCTCATCAAATTGATTAATACATCTTGCAGCTCAGGACAGGCTGGCCCTGCCTCAGAAAAACTGCACGCTCGCCCAGCTGGGTGGGGATAGAGTGGAGAGAAGGGACAGCGTTAGCCTCGGCGCTAAGGAGCCTGGTGAGTTCTGTCCCTCTGTTTCCTCACTCGAAAAAGCTCTGACAGGTGGTCGGCAAGGCCCCGTTCTGAGTCCAGGAGGTCATTTCTGGGGCCTGGAACCCGGAGAATGAAATGAATGTGCTGGTTTTGCCAGAGAGTAGCCCTGACGTCACTGGCAAGTTATTTTTTTCCTGCTGGGTCTCAGTGCCACCATCTAGAAAAAGGACATGTTGGACCAGAGGACGTTTGTTTCCTTCCAGTTCTGACAACATAAATGTCTATGAGCCCAATGGACAAGGACATCTGGAGGTCATGGCCTGTGAAGACCTGACGACGGGTTCAATGTCTAAGATTCCCAGTGGGAGGTCAGGAGTTTGGGATAAGCTTAAATAAGTTGGTCTAATTCAGGCTTGAGTTTACCAAGTTTTGCCTGCGTGTCCTTTCCTGGGGCTTCAACAGAGAATGTCTTTCATCTTTTAAGCCAGAACAGAGAGAAGAGATAAAGATCAGCTTGGGTTGGTGTTCTGCCCTTCTACTTATTAGCCATGTGTTTGGGAAAAGATATTTAAGCTCTTCAGCTTCCTTCTCTGTAAGGTAGGGATAGTATCTCCCTTCCTGGGTCATCACGAGGGGTTTAGATAAGATATATGGTTGACAAGTAATAGCCAGTACTATTATTATTTGGGTGACTCTGAATATCTTAATAATGGCATGTAAATCACATGGAAACTGAAATATTAAAGCCCAGCAAAAAAAAAAAAAAAATAAAGCCCTGACTCCCCACACGATGTTCAACTAGTCACCCTCCAGGGATGTACCATGAAGAGATAGCAATTTGTTGTGTAAAAAACACTGGACTTGAACTTGGGAGATTTGGGTTCTGATCTCGCCTTTGTAACTTCTGAGTTGAGTGACTTCATGCAAGACTCTTCACCTTTCTGAGCCTTGCTTTCCTGCAGGAATATGTTCATATCCAATCAGATAATGTGTATACATGATCCTCAGAAAATACAAATTATTATTCAAATATAAAGTATTTTATAAGCACTATTTGGATATCTGTCACTCTCGCCTGCGGCTAACTGCCCCCAAAGTTGCTTGTCTGGAAAAGCAAATCAAATAGGTTCTTTTTATCTGGGACAAGCTTCATTGTGCAAAGGGACCCTGTGTCCTTATGTCTTTTGTGAATCACACTTGTCTGGTTTCTTGCTTTAACAAAAACTCTGACCTAATTGCTTATAACAAATGAAGATTATCTATTTGGTGGTGTTTGGGTCACATGTAGGTTGCTGTAGTGACACTATCAAAAAAAACCATTCTTGCCTTCTTCTAGAATAATTGAACTGCTGGGCATATGGCTGCACATACATGTGTATGTACACTTCCCCAGTCCTCCTGGCAGTTGTGTGACTAAGTTCCTGATAAGACAATGTGAGCAGAAGAAATGTGGACCATTTATGGACTGGGACCTTAGCAAACGAGTATGCCTCTTCTACACTCTTTCATCATTCTGGGAACCAGACATGTGTATACCCTTGAGCCAGTTTGGATCAGGTGACAAAGGCCACCCTAAGGTGGAAAAGAAAGAATGAAGGAACCTGGGTCCCTGAGTGACAGCATGGAGGAGAGAGCTTCCTGCAACCTGGAACACAGACGGTTCTGTGAGAGAAAAACTTCTATCTTGCTGAGCCATTGTATTTCGGGAGATCTTTTATGAGTTTAATCTTTCATTCTGATTATTTATGTACACTGCTTATCCCCCAGGCATCCAGAAGTTTCCTTCCCAACCCACTATGTCTAGGCGACAGCACCAACTGTGTAAGACACAGCAGGAGATTCCACTGCTCCTGTTGTAGTTGAAGGCTGGGTCTGTGTCTAGATGAGTCATCTTCTGAAAATAATTTTATTAAGGAGCCCTCGATCCATATATACTTAAAACTACCCCCCCCAGTAATCAGATCCATTTCCTTGTACCATCATCCTGCCATAACAAAACCTACTCTATTTTAGGAAAGTAGCTGCAAGTAGAAAGCCAAGAGAAGGTGGAGCAGAAAATAAGACAAGTGCAGGTGGAAGATGCCTGGAAGGACCCATAAAAATCTGAACTTTGACCCTGGGCCAGGTGAAAGGGCAGGGAGAGCTCAGGGACTACAGGCCTGGAGAAATGGACCAGAGGTGCCCAAATAATACGTCATGAGCCTCTGATAGAGGAAGTAGAATTTTCCAAATCTGCACACTGCTTTCTTATGCTTCTAATCCCTGAGAAAACTTGACCCTCGCTGGCTGACCCACTGGCTTCCTCATGAGTTTGTCATCATCACTCAGGATTTTTACAGAACCTGCGACACTTAGCAAGCCCCCCTCCTGACACTCACCCCTCCCCTTTCGGAATGTAGTCCTGGGCAGACTCAGAATTGCTCTTTAAAATGTTTAACCGAGCTCGTGATTTAGAATGTATGGACTGAATACCTTCTTTCAAAAGCCAAGAGCTGTGGGAGTCTAGCAGACGTGGAATGGGGGCGGGGGGTGGGGGGTGGGCAGGGAAGAGGAGAAAGCAGAGGATGCGGCGCCAAAGAGCCACAGGTGGGAGCCAGCGTGGGGAGGAGGGCTGGCCTCACTTTGTCACACCACTGGCCCGAATCACAGGGCAGGGCCGGAAGGGAAGTGCCAGTTGCAAATGCTCCCACCTCATCTCACAGCTCACCAAATATTATGGCCTAGCACATAAAAACCAGAGTGCTCAGCTGCCAGGAGTGTTAAACTCAAGGAGCTGTGACCAGAAACAGGCGGGCTCTGGGGAATGAGAGCAGGGTGGTGCCTGCAGCAGGCCAGCCGCTCCCATTAAGCCCTGTGGCTCTCAGGCCAGCAACTGAAACCAAGCAGGAAACTTAGCCCTTGCCCCCAAAGCCAACTCTGCCTCCTGCCTCTCTGTGATGAGAGCATTTAGGGGAGTCCTGTGCCTCCTTAGCAGGAACAGGCTGCCTCTAAGCAGAAAATAAAGGTTTTTTGAGCAACATAAATCAATGAAAATTAGCAGGAGTCAAGGTGAAAAATCCATCCTCCACCACTTGGATGTTTGAGCCAAGGTTCTTGGTGATTTAGAGCTGTATAATTAGAGTGATCTGATTTCTCTCTCTCTCTCTTTTTTTTCCCCATCTTCCCTTTCCTTTCCGGACAAGGTCCTCGCCTATGAGGCAGAGCCTCTCCTAGCCGGAAGCAAGTGTGTGCACCTGTCACCTCAGCACCTGGATGGATGTCTGCATTATCTTGGCTCACCTCCTCCCTGCCTGCCCCTTAATGAACAGTCTGCTCCCGGAGTAGGTATGAGTTGTGGGTCTGGAGTCCACCGCTGCAGGGGCAGAGAGGTGTGGTTGCTGACCCCAAGTGACATGCGGCATCATCCCAGAGGTGGAGGAGGGGGGTGGGAGTAATCAGAACCCCTAACCTCTGACCTCTGGAACTGGGGAGAAGATTGATGACTGGCATGAAAGTTTCCCAGTCTTGCACCACCTGCCAGATTAGAACACAATAGAGCAGTTGATGGAAGTGTGAGCTGAGATCCAGAGAGGTTAGGTGCCCGGATATGCCTTAGAAAACTGAGACCAGAGTTCCTATTGTGGCTCAGTGGGTTACAAAGCAGGCTAGTATCCATGAGGATTCGGGTTGGATCTCTGACCTCGCTCAGTGGGTTAAGGATCCGGCATTGGCATGAGCTATGGTGTAGGTTGCAGATGTGGCTTGGATCTGGAGTTGCTGTGGCTGCAGTGTAGGCTGGCAGCTGCCACTCCAATTCGACCCCTAAACTGGAAATTTCCATATGTTGTGGGTGCCACCCTAAAAAGCAAAAAAAAGGGGGGGAAAAAGAAAAAGGAAAGACAAGAAAAGAAAACCAAGACCTAGAGGGACAAGGTGGTATGGGACGTGAGGGTGGCATTTAGAGTCGGAGAGACACAGGTTCAAATCCCATTTCCTTTTTTTTTTTTGTCTTTTTCTAGGGCTGCACCTGCAGCACATGGAGGTTCCCAGGCTAGGGGTGGAATCAGAGCTGTAGCCTCCAGCCTACGCCAGAGCCACAGCAACGTGGGATCTGAGCTGTGTCTGCAACCTACACCATAGCTCACGGCAATGCCGGATTCTTAACCCACTGAACAAGGCCAGGGATTGAACCCGCAACCTCCTGGTTCCTAGTCAGATTCGTTAACCACTGAGCCACAATGGGAACTCCCCTAAAGTGGTTATAATTGTAGTTTTTTGTTTGTTTGTTTGTTTTTAAACATCTGCCTCTGTGGCATATGGAAGTTTTTCTGAGGTTCAAAGGAAAAGTGGACGGGGAAACCCTTTGCCAACAACTCTATATGTAAGACGGAAATAGTGAATGATGGGATATATAATTATACTGCAAATAATTTCATTTACAGAATTTCTCTTAGGAAAGCAACTCTGCTTAGCAGATGCCTTGACATGTGCTTCTCATCTGGCCAGTGTTCCCCAAACTTTGCAGATGGGAGAGCATTGCTCTGACGAGAGAGAGGAAGCAGGAGAGAGAGGAAGGGCAGTGAGAGACCAGGTGTGGTGAAGGGGCAAGTGCAAGGCCATGCCTGTTGGATTGACCAGTGGGTATTTTAAGACCAATAACACCCATGAGGCCCCTTTCTGTTGCTCATGCTACATATTACTTCCTCTTGTGCCCCTACCAGGACATTGGGTGTGTATCTATTAAAAGCACCATTTTTGGAGCACTGACCACATGTATCTAGTGATTGACACACATGCTTTGATGTACTTCCACAGAGAAAAGAAATCAAGGCTCAGAAAACTTGGACAACGGGCTCGAGGTCACACGAGTGGCAGCTGAGCGGGGAGGGATTTCAACTGGTGTCCAGTTCTGGGTACTGTGCCCTGTTGCCTTCTGTGCCCTAGTTTTCTGGACGTTAAAAAGGTCACTTAATCTCCCAGTGGGCCCCAGTTGTTCTATCTTTAGGAAGAAATATCTTTCTTGCTTCTCCCTTGCTCACTCATATACTTGATAGATGAACGAAGTAATAGATGTGAAGTACTTTGAGAGCTTTTAAACAAACAACCCCATTGTGAAAGTAAGCTATTATTAATACCACATCTCACATGCTAAAAGGCCTGTTTAATCCACCCTGCCCTGAGGAGCCCACGAGGACACTTCCCTCCTCTGTTTAGTTTATCCTTTCTTGTCAAGTGCCAAGACTGTTCCATTTTGCTTTCTCTCTGCAGAAACCGAGCCTATGAACCTCTCCTAAAAATATCCAAAGTCCAAATACCATGACCCTCTCAAAGGAGTTCCTTCCTCCCATTCATTTCTTCAGCCCCCTCCAGAGATAGGGACCAACCCCTGTGCTAGAAAATGTTTAACAAACAACATTCCAGAAAAAAAGTCCTGTCCTGCTCTGTAGCATTTGCCAATTTCCTTGGTGTAAATGCTCTCACCAGGTCTGGTTTCAAACCATCATTTTGACATCACTGAGTGCAGAATGGGGAAGAGCTGTGTAGTAGTACACTAATATATTGAATTTCTACCATACAGCTCTAACAGACATAAAAAACCCCTAAAGGTTAGCTTTGTAGTAAAATTTAGCAAAATAATTAAGAAAGGATGAGTTTTAGTATTTATTATTTTGTTTAAAAATATAATTTATTTCACTTTAACTTTAATTTTATTTTTTCATAAAGTGTTTCGCAAAATTCTTGAAAATTTAAAAAATCAGTTCTTGCAAAGCAGCTCCAGTTTACCCGTATGCCTCACATGCACACACAAAAGCAGATAAACCATAGCCAGGAAGCCAAGGCCTGTTGGAGGAAGTGCCAAGTGCTCCTGTGATGTATTTTTCTATTCCAGAAACAAGAATTGCACACACAACAAATTGTATGCTGCACTGAAAATGGCTTTTGCATTCTCAAAGTTTCTTTTTTTTAAAAAAATTAGAGTATAAAAAAAGACGAAAATTAGAGTATAGTTGTTTTACTGTGTTGTGTTAATTTCTTTCTGCTGTACAGCATAGTGACCCAATCATACATGTATATATACATTCTTTTTCTTTCTTTCTTTTTTTCTTTTTTTGCTTTTTAGGGCCGCACCCGCAGCATATGGAGGTTCCCAGGCTAGGGGTCAAATCGGAACCACAGCTGCCGGCCTACACCACAGCCAGAGCAACACAGGATCTGAGCTGCATCTGTGACCTACACCACAGCTCTCAGCAGCACCAAATCCTTAACCCACTGAGCAAGGCCAGGGATCGAACCTGCATCCTCATGGATCCTAGTCGGGTTTGTTAACCACTGAGCCATGAAGGGAACGCCAAAGTCTTTGTTTTTTGAGCATTGACCATTGGCTGAACCCAACCAGAAGTCAGAGGACCAGGGAGCCTCTCCTCTTTAAGAAACATTTCATAAAGATCACTTCCCAGCACCAGTGCCATGAACAGGGGAGCAAAGGATAGGGACAGGACTTGGAAGGGGAGAGAGATCATCCGGCACAGGTCTTTGGTGGCTCATTGCAAGAAGACATTCCCATCCTAGCATCTTAAGCTAAAGCTTCTGCAACTTCAATGGGCATAATAACCATTTAGGGATTTCAAGGCAATTTTGCATTCAGCAGATCTTGGTTGTGGCTTTAGATCCCAGGTGAGGCTGACGCTGAGGCCTGTGGACCACACTTTGTGTAATAGGGTCTTAAGCCACACCCACGCCACCCTCTAAGCCCCAGTGGGTTTGTCTACCTAAGGGAAAAGCAGAGCTGTAAAAACCCCTTCATTCCCTTCCCACTTCTTACCTCCCCTTTCTTTCCTTCTCTCCAAATACTCTCTGATGCAACTCAATTATCTGGCACCAACCCCAAATTCTGTTCTCTGTCCTCCCTCTCTCCCAACACCAAGCTAGAAGGAGGTGAGTTTGCAGACCCCCAGCATTTGAAGGCAGGCCTCTCCTCTGGAGGAAACCCTTAGAGAATATTCCTAATTCTCCACGATCTCCCCAGTCTGCTTCTCCCTCGCCTTGTCCTCACCGATACAGCCAAAGCTGCTTGAGAAAGCCAGTGATCTCCCAAGAGGAAAACATTTTCATCCAAGCCCTGGGATTCAATAGGGGGTAAGTGCCTCCTCTCCCCGCTAGATTTTCCCCTGGGTAGAAACAACCCAATGGCCATTCCACTTTTTGTGCTTCCAAGGTGTCATCATTGATGAACCCTGGCTATAACTCAGGCTCCATCCCTAGCACCAAATGTAAGCCCCCCTTGCCTTTTTTTTTTTTTTGGCCACGCCTGCAGCATGCAGTTTCTGGGCCAGGGATCGAACCCCGGCCATAGCTGCGACAATGCCAGGTCCTTAACTGCTAGGCCACCAGGGAACTCCTGCAAAAGCCTTTCTGAAGGCACAGCTGTGAAAACTGTTCACAAAACCTGAACACTGAAGAACAAATGTGCAAGTGTTTGTGTGTAGGAAGGATGGCCACCAGGAGAAAAATCTTGGTCAGGATTCCTATTCCTGGACATGCAGAAGTCAGAGATGCTCCCATTTCTGGATTAATGGGAACTCTCATTCAGCTAGTGCTGAGTGCTAAGAATCAGGTTAAGCTTTCATTCTTTTTTTTTTTCCTTTCTTTTTTTTGTTTTTTAGGGCCGCACCTGCAGCATATGGAGGTTTCAAGGCTAGGGGTCCAATCAGAGCTACAGCTGCCGGCCTATGCCATAGCCACATTAACGCCAGATCCAAGCTGTGTCTGCAACCTACACCACAGCTCACGGCAACGCCAGATCCTTAATCCACTGAGCAAGGCCAGGGATCGAACCTGCAACCTCACGGTTCCTAGTTGGATTCATTTCTGCTGCACCACAACAGGAGCTTCAAGCTTTCACTCTTTATAAGTCAAGGATGCATGGGCTTGTGTCTTAGGAAGGATGGTTAGCTTCGTTCCAAAACGGGAGAAAGTGACTGCAGCTTTAGTCCCTGGCATAAGAAAGTCTGGTCCTAGGGGACTGCCAGTCATTGCAGATAAGATGCAGGTGTGCCTGTGAGCGTACACATATACGTGTGTGTATGTGTGTGTGCGCGCTTGTGGATTTGGTTGGCTAAGGAATGTAAAGCTGGAAGATGATGGATTGGGGGATGGATTAACACAATTCCTTCTCCTCGGAACCTAGATAATCTTAAAGAGGTATAACGCAACAACAAAGATAATTAGACCTAGGGCCTTTCGAGATTTTCTTCATCACCTATATTCACTGTCCACAACTCCTACGTAGGCTAATTTTCATGCCCAGGTCTAAGAAAAAGTCATAGTGGAGTGAGGATTTCCCAGGGTTGGCCTGTTAGTAAGATCAGCAAGATTTCCAGACCCCATGAATTAAAGACTTCCCCAAGGGACATGTGTCCAGTGCCTGGGGACAATCCTGCTCATTCCTTTCCCAAGAGAAAGAAGAGGATGAGTCCCCTGATTCCTGGCTAGGAAACATACTGTCCCATGACAGTCAGGTATTATTTATTTGGCACTTATCATAAAAACTCTTGACACCATAGAGCAGTTTGCAGTTTACAAGGAACTCTTTTTTTTTTTTTTTGGTCTTTTTGCCTTTTCTAGGGTGGCTCTCATGGCATATGGAGATTCCCAGGCTAGGGGTCTAATTGGAGCTGTAGCCACTGGCCTATGCCAGAGCCACAGCAATGAGGGATCCGAGCTGCGTCTGCAACCTACACCACAGCTCACAGCAACGCCGGATCCTTAATCCACTGAACAAGGCCAGGGATCGAACCTGCAACCTCGGGTTCCTAGTTGGATTCGTTAACCAGTGCTCCACGACGAGAACTCCTACAAGGAACTCTTCAATACATTACCTCATTTAATTTTTACAAGAAACCTAGGAGATAAGGTGAGGCAGGTTTATCACCATTTTATAAACAAGAAGCTGAGGTTCCGAGAAAGTTATATAACTTACCTAAGGGTACAAGGCTCTTAAGAAGTGGAGCCAGGACTAGAATTCAGGTTTCCTGACTCCTAATACAGTATCCTTTCTTTTTCTTTCTTTTTTTCCCCCCTTTTTATGGCTGCACCTGTGGCATACGGAAGTTTCCAGGCTAGGGTCGAATCAGAGCTGCAGCTGCAGCCTACACCACAGCCACAGCCACAGGCACACCAAATTCTTAACCCACTGAGTGAGGCCAAGAATTGAACCCACATCCTCAGGGACACTATGTCAGTTTCTCAACCCACTGAGCTGCAATGGGAACTCCTAGTATCCTTTATGTTGCCTTCCTTTTCACATACTTCTTCATCTATTCGCTGATTTTGTTCCCTTTCAGATATGTAAATGCCCTGACAGAATGGACTTTGTCTCTGCTTTGCTTTGCTTTTCCTCAACACCCACGACAATGCCTGATACATAGTATGTGCTTAATAAAATTACGTTGAATGAGTGAGTAAATGAAGGTTCTAACTTTGACTTCTTGGGACCCCTCACAATCATTACGCAGTGGATGAGTAAATATTATTGATAAGAAAAATGAGCTAATATCAGGAGGGTGTGACTGACTCCCGGGAGGTTTTTTTGGCTTTTTCTCTTCTTTTTAGGGCCACAGCCACAGCATATGGAGGTTCCCAGGCCAGGGTCCAACTGGAGCTGCAGCTGCGGGCCTACACCACAGCCACAGCAACATGGGATCCCAGCTGCATCCGTGATCTACATAGCTCATGGCAATGCCAGATCCTTCACCCACTGATCGAGGCCAGGGATTGAACCTGCATCCTCATGGATACTAGTGGGGTTCATTAACCACCGAGCCATGACAAGAACTCCCAAGGAAGGTAATGCATTTTGAGGAAGAGGGTCCCTGCTATGGCTTCTAGAATTCCAAGCACAGATTATTCTTAGCATTTCTCATTACCTTCGACTGCCCCTGGCTCATCCTTAGGGTGAAGACATTTGTCCTGTGAACAGATGCCCAGAGGTTCAGGCCTGTGCGGTTTTGATTTAGGAAAGAGGCACTATGGTTTGTGTCTCCATGTGGTCCACTGTCACCAGATAGGATAAAATGGTTTGTTTCTCTTGGCAGCCTCCACCCAACAGTTCCCCATGTGTGTGTTGCTTTCTTCAATTTTCCCCTCTACAAAATCTGGTCATGTTTAATAACAATAAATCAGAGGAGAGATTGCAACCTGGAAAAGAAGTCTAGGGCAGCCGGGGTTTCCACATCTGGGGCCCATGCGGGTTGAAGCGATGACAATTCCTAATAAATGTTAATGGAGAACCTCCTCAGATTCATACACTCCAGCCATAATTTAGCCTGTCCCTGTGCCAGATGACCTTTTGAACAACCAGAATACACCCATCATAGCACCAGCTACAGCCCTAGATTGTTTCCTGCATATGAAGGGGAAAAAAAAACAAAAAACAAAAAAACACCAGGCTTGTTGTTATTGGTTATTTTTTCTCCATTTTCCTTTCCCTGGATTTTTCTTCAAAGGCTCACAGAGCCTTGGGGCCCCCAGCCACCCAGGTGGTTGGAGGTAAAGGAGTCAAGTTGAAGGATATTTCCCTCTGGTCCCAAAGGAGGCATCACAAAGGCTGACCGCTAACGCCGTTCCCCCGCAAGACAGGGCTGGACATCAAGATACGGTCGTTCCCCCCCACCCCCCGCCTCCCATTTTTGGCTCAGAGACATTTTGCTGATCCTGCTCTATCTCTTTCCCAGCCACTCCTCACCCTCCCACCCCATGTACTAGCCAGTCTTCAAGGCTGCCTTCAATCTTTGGCTTTTTTTCATCCTACACCTTCGCCTCCATGAGTCTAATGTCCAGAGGGGGGTTTCTAGGTCTGATCTCCCTCTCTCTCTGTCTCTCTCTCTGTGTTGTGCGCATGCTCTCCTTCTCAAAATGCACCCCTGAATTTCTAACCAGGAGTTGGGTGTTTTCACTTGATAAGCAGCCACTCTCTAACATTCTACGTGTCTAAATTAACCCATCATCTCACCCAAACACTAATGACCTCTTCTGCAAATGTCTATATCTTGGTTAGGAGCGCTTCTGTTCTTTTAGCGATACAGACACTCCCTGTCGGCTGCCTCCTTTTCCCAGCTGATGATGGGGTTATTGCATTTTCCATCCCAATTTCACTTCTTTTAATTTCCACTGCTGCCCCACACTCCAGGCCCTTATCGCCTCACTTTGAAATTTCCTCCACTTTGGTCTCTTTGCTAAACCAACCCTGAACATGGCAATTAGATACATCATCCCAAGATGCTGCCTTTTTAAAAAATTTATCATTTTATTAAAGTATAGTTGATTTACAATGTTGTGCCAGTTTCTGCTGTACAGCAAAGTGACCCCGTCATACATACAGATTCATTCCTTTTCTTATATTATCGTCCATCATGGTCTCTTCCAAGAGATTTTTTTTTTTTTTGTCTTTTTGCTATTTCTTGGGCCGCTCCCACTGCAAATGGAGGTTCCCAGGCTAGGGGTCGAATCGGAGCTGTAGCCACCGGCCTATGCCAGAGCCACAGCAACGCGGGATCCGAGCCGCGTCTGCAACCTACACCACAGCTCACGGCAACGCCGGATCGTCAACCCACTGAGCAAGGGCAGGGACCGAACCTGCAACCTCATGGTTCCTAGTCGGATTCGTTAACCACTGAGCCACAACAGGAACTCCTCTTCCAAGAGATTGGATAAAAGTCCCTCTGCTATACAGTCGGACCTCATTGCTTATCCATTCTAAATGTAATAGTTTGCTTCTACTAGTCGCAAACTCCCAGTCCATCCCACTCCCCCACCTCCCCTGCCTTGGCAACTGCAACTCTGAGTCTGTTTCTGTTCTGTAAATAGGTTCACTTGTGCCATACTTTAGATTCCACTTATAAGTGATATCATACGGTATTTGTCTTTCTGCCATACTTCGCTTAATATGATATTTCTAGTTGCAATCCATGTTGCTGCAAATGGCACTATTTCATCCTTTTTTTTAAAAATGATGTTTATTTTTTCCATTATAGTTGATTTATAGTGTTCTGTCAATTTTCTACCATACAGCAAAGTGACATACATATATACATTCTTTTTCTCACATTATCCTCCATCCTGCTCCATCATCAGTGACTAGCTATAGTTCCAGTGCTATACTGCAGGAACTATTTCATTCTTTTTTATGGTAGAGAAGTATTCCATTGTATATATGAACCACATCTTCTTAATCCATTCACCTAAGATGCTGTCTTGATCATGTCCTTCCCCAGCTCAAAATTCTTTTGTGGCTCCCCATTGATTTATTATTATTGTTATTCAAAGTTATTCATAATTAGGTGCCCATTGCACTAAGATAATGTTGAAGCCAGATTTTTAAAGTTTTGGCTGTGCTTGCAGCAAGAGGAGTTCCTGGACCAGGAATCGAACGTCTCGCTGCAGAAGTAACCAGAGTCACAGCAATGACAACACCAGATCCTTAATCCACTCAGCTACCAGGGAACTCCCTTGGAGACAGATTTTTTTTTTGTCTTTTTGTATTTTTTTTAGGGTCACACCCATGGAATATGGAGGTTCCCAGGCTAGGGGTCAAATCAGAGCTGTAGCCCCTGGCCTACACCACAGCCACAGCAACTCAGAATCCAAGCCTTGTCTGCAGCCTACACCACAGCTCACGGCAATGCCGGATCCTTAACCCACTGAGCAAGGCCAGGGATCAAACTTGAAACCTCATGGTTCCTAGTCATATTTGTTTCAGCTGTGCCACGATGGGAACTCCTGAGCCAGATTTTTAGATTACAGATCTCATATTTTTTTCATTGTTTCCCCCTATCTGGTCTAATGACATGCCTAATTAGAATTTATTTATTTATTCAACAAATATTTTTTGAGCTACTGTGAAATGCCAGAGTCTGCTGAGAACTGGAGGATAAGCATGATAAACACTGTCCCTGACCATATGGAAACAATTTCTAGTGGAGGAGACAAATAAAAAAAAGAAAATAGGCAAAAATAAATAATCTAACTGCAGACTGTTATAAGTGTCAAAGAACTGAGAGAATAATGAGAGAATGCTACAATATTTTAATCAGGTCTCTAAACTCTCACTCTCTGGCTTCTGCAGCATCTGATCACTTCCTGGGAATTTACCCTCAATAGTTCCAACAAGGACAAGTAAAAACAATAGTTTGTGAAACAAATAACCCCCTGAGTGCATTTCTATTTTTGTAGCCCAAAGGGATATTAAACAAATCAAGCTATGTTTCTTGGACATTTAGAATCCAGAATGTAAACTAGTGACCCCTCCTTTGGGCTGCAGATGGAATGGATCTTTACCTCAATGTATGAGGGATTCAGGTTAAATATGGTGAAAAACCTCCTGGTAGGTCAGTGGAACAGGTACCTGAGGGAGTGTATCAGTCAACTTTGCTAAACAATGCTGTGTAACAAATAACCTAAAATTGCAGAGGTTACAACACTTGTTTCTTGCTCAGAAGTCAGCAGATTGGCTGCATTGCCTCTGTTCCAGGTTGTGGCTCTTATTCAGGTCCACTCCATGGAACTCATTTTGGAACCCAGGCCAAAGTGACAGGGGCAGGCTGTTCTAGTGGCCATGGATAGAAATGGTAAGGGTCTGGAGTTCCTTTCGTGGCACAGTGGAAACGAATCCAGCTAGGAACCATGAGGTTGTGGGTTCGATCCCTGGCCTCACTCAGTGGGTTAAGGATCCGGCGTTGCCGTGAGCTGTGGTGTAGGTCTCATGTGCGGCTCGGATCTGGTGCTGCTGTGGCTGTGGCTGTGGTGGGCAGCTGTAGCTCCGAATGGACCCCTAGCCTGGGAACCTCCATATGTGTGAGTGTGGCCCTAAAAAAGCAAAAAAGCAAAAAAAAAAAAAAAAAGAAATAATAAAGGCCAAGTCAAGCCTAGCCGAGCAAGTAGAATTAAAATCTCTGGGAGTTCCCGTTGTGGCTCAGTGGTTAACAAATCTGACTAGGAACTATGAGGTTGCGGGTTCGATTCCTGGCCTTGCTCAGTGGGTTGAGGATCCAGCATTGATGTGAGCTGTGGTGTAGGTCACAGATCCGGCTTGGATCCCACGTTGCTGTGGCTCTGGCGTTGCTATTGTGGCTCAGACCCCTAGCCTGGGAACCTCCACATGCCGCGGGTATGGCCCTAAAAAGACAAAAAAAAAAAAAAAGAATTAAAATCTCTGCTTACATTCCATTTCCAAAGCAAGTCACAAGGCTAAATCCATCATCTGTGGAGTGGAGAAATTTTCTCCCCCCTATGGAAGGACATAGATGAGAGTGAATATTTGCTGTACAATAATACACTCCACCGGAGGGAGGTTATGGAGTTTCCTTCACAAGTGGTCTTTACAAATAGAAGAGATTGTTATCTATCTGGGTTCCTCTGGGTACCATATTACTTGAAGCAGAGCAAAAGAGGACCAGAAGACATGATTTCTTAAAGATGCCTATTTTGGTACAAGGGCAATGTAATACGTATTTGATATCTGGTTGCCCCTGAAGCCCCTTTTCCTTTTCCACTGGAGCTGTGCCATGGGGGTGATTTGTAGCCCAAGTCTTAATATCAGAGTCTCTATGTGATTGTATACAAGTGACAGTCACACAGCAAACATAAATACAAAAGAGGTTCTGATACCATCAGGGAACAGTATTCCTGCCATCAGGCTAGCTTTGTCTGCTGCCGTAGTGCTGTTAACTCTGGAATGAAACTGGAGAGGTAACTGATGGTCAGAGGGGACTGGGAAGATTTCCATTTGTAACTGAGAGAGGCAGGGCTCAGCCAAAGGCCGGGCCAGAAGAGACTTTACCATGGCTAGATAAATTCAGTTTACATACACTTATACATTGTAGTAAATCACTTAATGATTTTAATATTTGAACTTAATCAAATGGAAAGAGAGGCACAATTGTAAACCCACACCCTCCGCAGTTTTTTTGTTTTATTTTGTTTTTTGGCTGCACCCACAGCCTATGACAGTTCCCAGGCCAAGGACAGAATCTGAGTCACAGAGGCGACCTACACGACAGCTACAGCAACACCAGATCCCACAGCACCACAGCGGGAACTCCCCTCAGCAGTCTTTCACTTCAAGTTTCCATGTTCTGCACTCTTTCACCCTGGATAATAATCTTTCTCTCTCTATTTGCCCCAGGGTGCTTAGTCTCCTTCTTTTCCCCTCTCAGAATCAGCTATTGGGAACTTTTCAGGTGCTACTCAAAGCATAGGCTCCAGATCACCTGCAGCTACACCCCCTGAGAATTTGTTAGAGATGCTATTATTGGGCCCCTCCCCCAGACTTGCTACATCAGAATCTCTGGGTATGGGGTGGGGAAGGATTGTCTCAGGAAACTGTTTTCATAAGCTCATCAGGTGACAATTAAGCACACTCACTGAGGTTTGAGAACCTAGGTAGGTCTGGATGGAACCCATGACTTGCAATTCTAACACTATGCAGATGACACTGATGCTACGGAGGCACACGTTGAGTAGCATTGCTTTAGAACACAATCATATACATATGAAATGACAGCCATCATTAAAAGCCTTATTGATTCTGACAAGATAGAGTCAAAGTCTTAGTGAAAGAAATGAGTCACTAATGGTGGGATTTCAGATAAAAGCCACCAGGTTAAAAAAACAAAAAGCGTATTTTGGTTAGAGAGGGGACTTGGAGCCTCTGAAGCCACAAATGTGTGTGATTAGCTTTCTTCCAAATATAGAGCCTGTCCTGGCTATGGCTGATTAAAGAGGGAGTGTTGTATGGGGAGGAGAAGCATAGGACTTGGAGTCAGGAGATCTGGGTTCTGATTCTTGTCTTGTTACTGGGAATGTAACCGTGGTTGGGCCCCTTATCTCTCTGATTCTCATCTATAAACTGAAGAAGATGGAGTTCCCATCATGGCTCAGGGGAAATGAATCTGACTAGCATCCATAAAGATGCAGGTTCGATCCCTGACCTCGCTCAGTGGGTTAAGGATCTGGTGTTGCCGTGAGCTGTGGTGTAGGTCGCAGACGCGGCTTGGATCTGGCGTTGCTGTGGCTGTGGTGTAGGCCAGCAGCTACAGCTCCGATTTGCCCCTTAGCCTGGGGAACTCCATATGCCATGGGTGTGGCCCTAAAAAAGACTAAATAAATAAATAAATATAAACTGATGAGTGCTACAATTTCTAACATCCCTACTACCCCCCCATTTTCTAATTACACAACATTATCGTTGCCTTAGCAACAATTTTCTCTCCAGGCACCTAAAGGTGTTTCAAAAATACAGGAATTCCAAGGTGCAGAATTGAAGGCCCATTGAGTTAAACACGTGGCCCTGAGTAACACTGCATCATGGAGGGCGTTAGGACTGACTTTAACTGTTCCACCACACCGTCCTTTTTTTTTTTTTTTTGGTCTTTTTGCCTTTGCTAGGGCCGCTTCTGCGGCAGGTGGAGGTTCCCAGGCTAGGGGTCGAATCGGAGCTGTAGCCACCGGCCTACGCCAGAGCCACAGCAACGTGGGATCCGAGCCACATCTGCAACCTACACCACAGCTCACGGCAACGCCTGATCCTTAACCCACTGAGCAAGGCCAGGGACTGAACCTGCAACCTCATGGTTCCTAGTCGGATTCGTTAACCACTACGCCACAACGGGAACTCCTCCACCACACCGTCCTTAGGGGGATGCTTGTTGAGCATCCAGGCTCTGAGCCGGACTCTGAGGTTGCGTTAGGACCCCTGCCTCCCACTTATTACTTGTGCGACTTTGGGCAAGTTTCTCTCCTAGAGCTGTAGCTTTCTATTCTACAGAACGAGGATGACAATACCTTACAGGGTTGTCGTGAAGTTTAAAAGGGTTAATACATTATATCAAGCGCTCAGGACAGTGTCTGGCACGGGAAAAACGATAAACCGAGGAGGAGGAGGAGGGGTGGTGCCCCGACAGTCCCTGCCAAGGACCGGTTGAATTCCAGGTTGCAGGTCTCTCTCATTCCTGTAGGTGGCGCCTCCCCTCGTTGAGCGCACTATCCGCGTCCTCGAGCGCCTGGCTTGAGGAAGCAGAAATTTTAAGTTTCTTTACATCTCTGCTTTGTTCAAGATTGCTAGAGCAGGCTCTCCTGCAATCCCCTGAAACCTGTGCGGGGTTTGGGGATCCTGACTTCCTTCCTGGAATGGCTCCGCCCCACCCCACCTCCACCAGAGGCCACTCACCGTCGCCAGGAGCGGGAGCCTCCCCTGCGGACGCAACCCTGTAGGCCTTGTCGTGGGAGGATTTCACTCCCAGCACCTGAGCCAGGGAGTTCAGTGGGAGTTTCTTTCCTGCTCGGTTAAAATGACAAATTGGTACATGAGCGCTTAATGAAAGATGCTGGAAACGTCCGTGGAGATCAGAAAAATCGCCTCTCCGAGCTGACAGCCAGGCCATCTGCATTCCCACATTCCTATTAATTCCTTAACAATAAACGACAGGAGCGCCTAGAGGGTTAACAGCTTAATTTAATCTCTGAGATTCCTTCGTGGAGCATCGAGAATCAGAAGGGCATTTACAAAACGTTATCTGCACACCTGATTTTTTCCCTACTTGATGTGTCTTCTG
The DNA here is from genome assembly GCF_016906955.1 of Phacochoerus africanus. NCBI lineage: Eukaryota > Metazoa > Chordata > Mammalia > Artiodactyla > Suidae > Phacochoerus > Phacochoerus africanus. The sequence continues at coordinate 24,883,295 of NC_062557.1, read as the reverse complement.
GACCTGTCACACCCATTCCTGACTTACTGGCACAGAGGCTCTACCCCTCTGGCTGATGGAATACTCTCTGCTGGGCCACTCTTGGGCTCCCTGATCCACATGATAGGGCTCCCAGTGTCACAAGATTTGGCTTCTTAAGCAGTTGCCCCCAATGCCGGTTTTATGTTATATCCCCCTGGGGCATTTTAGGGACAGGAAAGTCCCCATATAGATCCAGAAAGGTGGCGTCCCTGTTTCTGGTGAATTTCCTTCTCTGGTGGGAAGTAAAGGGAAGAGGGACATGGTAGCAGCGATCAGCTTGGAGGGCTATCAGGTCAGGCTTTGAGAGTCTCTGGCAGATCATGAACTATCTACTCACTGCAGAAGCCCCGTTCTAGTGCCATTTTATGCATAAGGAAACTGAGGCCCGGAAATGTTTGTTTAAGGCTGTATATCCAGGTAATGCCAAAGCCCTAAAGTAGGATTCAAGTCTCTCTACTCCTGGACAAGTATTTGTCCAACAATACGGTTGGCATATAGATCTCACTTTACGAGGTAACTCCCATTGGGAGGGGCTGTCCAGAGCCCTGTGGACTTCTCGGAAAAACTCAGTTACAATTTGCAGGTGTCTTCTAGGGACAGAGAGGGGGCAAAGGTGCCAGGCATGTGGCACTTGCAGTCTCTGCACTTTTCAGGCTGTTCCTTTGGGTTAGGTATTTAAAGATTTCTATTAAAATGACAGTGTTATCTGGGAGGACTAATGCACTAAGCCATTATCTCTCATTAACACCTGGGCTAGAATTCACTTAAGATTAGTTTGCCTGGCAGATCCCTAAGGGAATGAGTGTTCTGACCTGGATTGGGGCCTAGGAAAGGACACAGGGCCTTGCCCTGGAGGGTGGAATATTGAGGGCTTGGTGCAGACAGGGGGTTAGAAGATACTGGATATTCAGTGGGGCTGAGGTAAAGGGAAAAAGTGACCCTGAAGACTTTTGCACAGTCCTCTCCTGGCTACCTTTGCAGTATGTGGTTGCTACCAGTCACACAGCTTGATTCTCAGTTTCCCTAAATGTAAAATAAAGGGTTGGACTAGATCAGGCGTCCTCAAACCTGTGCATGTTAGAATCGCCAGAAGGGCTTTATTCTTTTTAATGCCAACATTTGGGTCCTACACAGACCAATTAAATCAGAATGTCCTGCCCCCCCCCTTTTCCACTTCTCTATAGAATGATCATAGTACTGGGAGTTCCCATTGTGGCTCAGTGGGTTAAGGATCTGAGGCTGTCTCCGTGAGGACTGGGGTTTGATCCCTGGCCTTGCTCAGTGGGTTAAGGATCTGGTGTTCCTGCAAGCCATGGCATAGCTCAGATCCAGTGTCGCTGTGGCTGTGGCGCAGGCTTGCAGCTGCAGCTCTGATTGGACCCCTAGCCTGGGAACTTCTTTATGCCCTAGGTGCCACCATAAAAAGAGAGAGAGAGAAGAAAGAAGTATTTAGTGAACAGCATTAAGAACTCTCATGACTGATATTTGAATTGTTAAAACAAAATTGCTAAAAAAAAAAAAAAAAGAATTATCCTGGTATCCGTCATGATACCATCCGGTCCCTACATATCTTATACACTTACAATTCTAGTTTCTGCATCTTTTTGCATTTTTTGAATGTATCAAAATGCTTTCAGAGGTAGGTATCAAGAATACTTGACAAAAAAAGCCTCCATCGCAGTTTTCACTGTCTCACCAAATAAGAAGGGTACACGTCCTACTTTGGTTCCTCAGCTGAAAAATACCACAGCTGACCAGACTTCTTTCATCCTTGTGTTTCTTTACCCTCAGCATTGGCTCTTGGGCTTTAGAGCCAAAGCTTGGCATGGTTGCTCTAGTTGAAGAAATCATGTCCTCATACAACTATGTTCACAGGCACGACGGAAAAAAGAGCGCAGGAGCCTCAGGCATGTTTATCTTTGTGTGTGTGTATGTGTGTGTGTGCACGTGTGTGCTCATCCTTTTAATTAGAAGAAAAATGTCCCCATACGTCTCCTAGTGCCATATTCCTCTTACTTCTCATTGGCCAGAACTGGCTCACATGACCCTCTTTAGCTTCAAGTGAACCTGAGAAAGTAAGAACCTGGTATTTTCAGCTTCTATCATGAGAGGCAGCTCTGCTAGAAATAAAGAGAGGTGAGTATGGGGTAAGCTATTTAGAGAATCTGCCCAATTGCTGTAAATATATCCGGTAACACAGAAGACAAAATTAAATATCTAGAACCAGGGAGCTCCTGTTGTGGTTCAGTGGACACAAACCCAACTAGTATCCAGGAGGATGCAGGTTCGATCCCTGGCCCCACTCAGCAGGTTGAGGATCCAGCATTGCGGTAAGCTGGGGTGTAGCTTGAAGACGCAGCTCGGATCTGGCGTTGCTGTGGTTGTGGCGTAGGCTGGCAGCTGCAGTTCTGTTTCAACCCCTAGCCTGGGAACTTCCATATCATGTGGGTGCGGCCCTAAAAAAGACCAAAAAAAAAAAAAAAGAAAAAGAAAAAATAATCTAGAACCAGAAGTTATAAGTTAAGGACTTAAATGCAGCTGCTTCTTTATATACTACTTTCTTAAGCAGCTAAAGCCTTTTATTCATATCTGCAGCGCTGGCTCCTGAGACCACATCCTCCCTACCTAGACAGGAAGTATAAAAGAGGATCAAGGCGATTTAGATGTGCTTTGTTTATTTGTGATGTGACTATAAATGTCTTCCTGAACATCAGACTCCTGTCCACTGGGATCTGATTCCTCCACCCCATTTGTCAACTGACTTCGTGGTGCTTAGACCTTTATCATGCTCTTGAACAAGGGAGACCACCCACTTTCTGGTCACTGCACCTTCCTCTCCGGATCCCAGACCACTGGTGTTTGTCTGTCCTTGATATCTGAGAGCTCTCTAGTGGTCCTATCTCCTTGACAGACAAACCCAATCCTGCTGCTGGGAGTGTGGGGGAAAAAAAATAGAAAAAACCCTGCATATGTGCACGCACTGTATAAAGCTGAATACATATGGCACTAACCAAACGTGTAAGATTGAAGGGGAACCAAACCAAGAGACCATCAGCTGGGGCAATCATATCAGGGCTGGTTCCTGGCAAAATCTGACATTTTGAAAATTGTTTTTGGTTAATGAGTTAATACCTTTAATATAGAAAGAGTTCCTGGCGTTCCCGCTGTGGCACAGCAGAAAACGAATCCGACTACTAACCATGAGGTTGAGGGTTCGATCCCTGGCCTCGCTCAGTGGGTCGGGGATCCAGCATTGCTGTGAGCTGTGGTGTAGGTCACAGATGCAGCACGGATCCTGTGTTGCTGTGGCTGTGGTGTAGGCTGGCAGCTGTAGCTCCCATTGGACCCTGGCCTGGGAAATTTCATGTGCCACGAGTACGGCCCTAAAAAGAAAAAAAAAAAAAAAAAGAGTTCTTAAAAGCCTATGGGGGGAAAAAAACGGACAAATACCCCCAAAGAAAAATAGGTAAGGAGAAAACTAGAATTTATAGAAGTAGTAATACTAAGGGCCATAGATGCATTTTTTTAACAGTTCTTTACCAATAAGCAAATAAATGTAAATCAGGACGAGATAGGAGTTCCTTGGTGGCTCAGCAGATTAAGGATCCGGCATTGTTATTGCTGTGGGTCGGGTCATTGCTGTGATGTGGATTTGATCCCTGGCCTGGGAACTTCTGCATGCTGTGGGTGTCACCAAAAAAAAAGACAAGATATGAATTCTTTCAACTTGACCGAGGTTTAAGAAGGTTCTAAAAAATATAATACTTAAAGTACCGGATAAGATCAATAGCACTTGGTCCATTCCCACTGTTTCTGGTGTGCTTTTGTTTGTTTTGTACTACAGAGGCTGGAAAGCTAAATACTATATTTTCCAACTAGGATACTAGATGTGATTTAGGTTTCACTCATTAAATGCACTTTCCTGAGATTTGGAGGATGCTCTTTGCTGTCCAGAAGCCTTCAGCCATGATTCCTTTGCATTGGATCCTTCGGACTACTGAACACTGTGGCACATAATAGGCTTAATGTTTTTGGTACTTTAAGTAAGTTAAAAAGCAAGTTTTCCTTGTGTTATTAGCTCAAGGAAATAAAGTACTCAGTTCCAAATCTGGCTTCGTGGCCTTGGACAACTTACCTGCCTCTCTGGTGGGTCTCAGTTTCCTTCTCTGTACAGTGAAAGGAATTTATTAGATGACTCCTGCCCTCTTGACAGCCTAGCCTCATGCCAATCACACACAGTGCTGGCTCCTCTTTTCTGGAAGAATCTGTCAGGCAGAGGACCTTCACCCAGCTTGGAGGTCAGTGGGAGAGCCCCAAACTCCGGAGGCAGATCTCATCTCTTTGGTCAACTCATTTGGTCAGGGTAGGGACCATTTATACTCTTGGGGTTGGTATCCAGGTGCTTGGCCATTTTAGTTCGATGACTCTTCTACACAAGTGGATGGGTGATGTGGTGTTAGGAGTCCTTAACCAGGAGTTCTGAAAACCCTCCTGTCCCCTATTTCCCACCCCAAACCCCTCCCTGAATGCTGGCACAGTGCATTCATCATTAGAAATGGCTCCATTAGGTCAAGGGATTGTTTCAAGCTAAAGTGAAAATACATTCTCAAAAGAAGTAATACATTAATATATTCACCCCGACCGACCTCATTAGTGCTCATGACGCGTGAGGTTAGATAACCAGTTTGGAGGGCAGGGAGCAGATCTGGAAGAGAGGGGGAGAACGGACAAAGCCTGACTGGAAGAAGGGGTGCTCAAGGAAGACAAGCTTAGGTGAGATGTGACAGGGGACACACGAGGAAAACTTGGGGGCAGCATGAGTATACTTCATTCATTCATTCCAACAAATAAACATGTATGAAGCCTTCATTCTATGCCGGGCACAATGCTAGTTGTGGTGGATACAGAGGTGAATACATATTAGTCTTGGTTCCTAAGGGAGGGGGAGGGCCAAATGTAACCTGAGCAAGAAAGTATTCTATACACTATATGTCCTCAGCCTGTGCACAAAAGGACCAGGCCATTTTTCCTAGAGGCATCAGAACAAATATCATGGAAGCAGGATTGCTTTCCTTCCTGGTGTGAAGAAGGTGCCACCAGAGGAGGAAGAAAGGAGAACAAACTGTAGCTACCTTGTCACTTCTTATCAGGGCCAGCCTTGAGAAGGGATGTGACTTTGTGATTGGATAAGGAGGCAAAATAAATTTATAGACACATTGGAGGCAGAGTGTCTTGATTCCTTTGGCAGTTGGAGAGCAAGCTGCTTGACCAGAGCCTGAGGGTCACCCACAGCAACATGGAGTCAAGCCTGCGGTGGCCGAGAGTGTGGCCTTGGCTGTCACCCTCCCTGGGTTTGAACCCTGGCTCTGTGACTTGAACAAAGTCCTTCCCACCCCTGATTCCAGTTTTCTGGTTTGTAAAATGGGGAGAAAATCGTACTCATCTCACAGAGCTGGGAGGACTAAAGGAAATAATGGGAGTTCCTGTCGTGGCTCAGTGGTTAACAAATCCGACTAGGAATCATGAGGTTGCAGGTTCTATCCCTGGCCTTGCTCAGTCGGTTGAGGATCTGATGTGGCTGTGGCTGTGGCTGTGGCCGGCGGCTATAGCTCCGATTCGACCCCTAGCCTGGGAACCTCCATATGCCGAAGGAGTGGCCCTAGAAAAGGCAAAAAGACAAAAAAAAAGAGGAAATAATGCATAGAAAGCCCCCAGTGATTGTGCCAGTTACCTGCTATTTTCTGAGATATGTTCTATGAAACAGAAATGGCTGAGTTCATTGGCAGAGCCAAGGAATTCTAGCTCTAGTTCAGGATCTTTTGTCTCACTGATGAAACCAACAGCCTCTTCATGGTGTCCCAGGGATCCTGTGAATCTTTTTTATAACCCCTTTGCCTGCCTCATCCCATTCCTTTCCCATTCAATTCTTTGTAATTTATAACCATGCCTCCTGCTCAAGAAATTCAGGACAGGAAAATCTGAGTGTGTTTAACAGATCCACCTAGGGTTCATTGTTCATGTTAAAAAATAATTATTTGTTTTACCAGAGAATTAACCTTTACAAAGTTAATTTCCTGTGTACATGCAGAACTGGCAGCAGTATATAAAAACTTATTTTACATACATCTTAGAATCATAAAATTGTGAAACCTTAAAGACGGAACTGGCTTTAGAAATCATCTAGGCCAGCGGTTTTCACAACTGTAGCAACCTTATTTCTTTAGAAGTCTTTCTTGGAGTTCCCGTCGTGGCTTAGCAGTTAGGGAACCCAACTATCATCCATGAGGGCTCAGGTTTGATCCCTGGCCTTGCTCCGTGCATTAAGGATCCAGTGTTGCCATGAGCTGTGGTGTAGGCCAGCAGCTTCAGCTCCAATTGGCCCCCTAGCCTGGGAACCTCCATATGCTGCAGGTATGGGCCTAAAAAAAAAAAAAAAAAGTCTTAGATTTCCCAGATACATGATACAGAGGAACACAGAACTCGTTTCTTTAACCAGGGACGGGGGTGGGGGGGGGGGGCAGCACTCCTTCTCTTACTGTCTATCCCTATCCTGGACCCAGCTTTGGAACCCCTCTGAGGAACCCTAAGGGCTTCTAGGAACAAAACTTGAGTTCTACCACAACCAACTTACTCTCTACATTCCTTTGCAAAACTTGATGCTCCTGCATTTCTATCCATTCCAATGTCTTATTCATTTTCTTTTGAAAAGTACAGGTTCCTGGAGAGCAAAAGCCTTTTTGTTTAAATTAAAAAATATATATATATATATATTTTGTTTAAATTAAAAAAAATATATATATATTCTTAGTTTTCTCTGGATGTAAGTGGGGTCGTTAAGATCTTGTTAAAGTCTTCCTGTTAGTGCCAGAAATGACCAGAGACTCTTATTATATATAAACAGCCTTTATTGAATCTTTGAAAAGTGATTTCATAGAACCATTGAATTTTCAGCTTGAAGGGACCTTAGAGAACGTGCACTTGAACACTCTCATTTTCTGGATGTGGAAACTGGGGCCCAGATAAGTGATTCGGTTGATGCCACGTTGTAAGTTAATAGCAGAGCTGGGACAAGAGTGCTGGGCACCTGAGTCTTGGGTTTCATCTTGTAACCAGTGGCTGCTCTTACATGACTAGACTTTTATACACACTGAAAACACACTTAAGCTACCTGTAAATCTCCTTTTTTTTTTCTCAACAGTTAACCCAGAGAGTGATCTTAATAATCCATGGCCTATACCTTACTACGTAAAGGTAAAAATGGACTGACATAGGAAGATGTCCAGGATATAGCAAAAGGAGATGCAACTATTGTGTGGGGGATGATTCCATTTTGTTTGTTTATTTATTTATCTTATTAGAGTTGATTTATAATGTTTCTTCAGTTTCTGCTGTACGGCAAAGTGACCCAGTCTTACACCCTGTCCATCCCACTCCCTCCCCCCTTCTCCCTGGCCATCACAAGTCTGCTCTCCGTGTCTGTGCCATCTCGTTTAAAGCTTAGGTCATTTCTCTAAGGTTTAGCTGAAAGTATTTCTCTAGTACACATGACTCAAGTACCTAATGGACACTCAAGTATCTAATGATGTGACAACCACACCTATTACTTTATGTAAGTTGACACTGATGCATGACTCTCACAAGCAGAAGAGGTTTTATTTACTTCATCTTATATTTACTACTGCACAGTGTTGCACAGTATGTATGCATTCGAGTTTTCCCAATCCTCTATCGACAATATTTAGGTTATCTCCAATTTTCCAACAAGCTGCAGTGACAGTCCCCACACAAACATCCTTTTGTAGAGCAGAGCAGTTTTGTGGGACAGATTCCTAGAAGTGGAATTGTTGGGTCAAATTTTGGGATACGGTACGGCATTTATTCTCATCTTTTTCTTTTGCTGCCAAGACTAAAGTGAATAAACCACAGCATCTGTACACGACTTTGTAGTTTCCTAAAGCTTTCACATACACGATGTTACTTGAGCATTTTAACAACTGTGTGAGTTTACAGATGGGGAAGATAAAGTTTAGGTAAGTTAAGTAATTCGTTTGAGTCCTTTAGCTAGAAGGTAGAGCCAGATTTGAAAACTAGGTCTTCTCACTCCAGGTGTAAGGCCAAAAGTCTCCAGTGAAAACACAGAGATAAATCACTCGGGTGGGAACAGGAATGTGAACACACTCTCTTTGGGCAGCAGAGGCCACCAGTCTGACCTGTTGGTGGATGCTGGCTGGGGCACAGACATCAACTGGCCTTCACCTTAACATCACCTTAACACCTTCAAATCACCCTGAGAGCATTTCAGGTGTATCTTCAGAAACAATCATTGCCACTGTCTCCTGAGATGAGAAGAGGTTCAAAAGAGTATTGGTGAAACCCCTTGGCCCTGGATACAGAGGAGAGGAGAAGCCCTAAGCTTTGCTAATTAGACTTAACGAACAGGCCTCTATGAGCAGAAGGGGTGTGTGTGTGTGTGTGTGTGTGTCAGGGGTGGGGTGGGGGGTGGGGACACATAAGGCACTTTTTCTTCTGGAGACAGAGGTCTCTGCTCTGCTGCATTTCAACTTGCCAGTGGGTTTCTAGCACTGGCTGGGGCCCAATGAATAGCTGTGACACTCAGGATGTACAAACATCCTTTCTTCTGGCCTTGCAAACTACTTACTGATGCTAAAGCAATTAAGTCTTCTTTGGTTTAACAGACATTTATCCAGCACCTACCATGTGTAAGGCCCTGAAGCTACTGACTTAGTTTGGGCTGCTGTAACACAATACCATAGACTAGGTGGCATAAATTACAAACATTTGTTTCTCACATTTCTGGAGGCTGGAAGTCCAAGGTCAGAGTGCCAGCAGGGTCAGGTTCCTGGTAAGAGCCCTCTTCCTGGTTTACGGATGGCTGCCTTCTCCTTGCTGTCTCCTCGCAGGGCCAAGAACAAAAGATCTGTTTCTCTTCTTTTTTATAACTAAGGGCATGAATCCCCTTATGGGGGCCCCCAACCTCATGACCTAATCTAACCCTAATTACCTCCCAAACGCCCACTTCGAATATCATTATATTGAGGATTAGGGTCTCAACCTAAGATTGGGGGGTGGGCACAAACATTCAGTCCAAAGCAGGTGTGAAACTAAGCAGTGGACAGAGCTCCCTGTCCAGAGACCAGGAGGCCTCCTGTGGCACCTTCATTCTCAGCCACTCAACTCCACCCAACCCTAGATCTCTTGGGAGCAGAAGCTGATCTGGCAGGAGGAGAGCTGGCTAAGGCCTATCTTGTCACACGGTGGCTGTGGACCAGTGGCTATGAGGGGGCGTCGCAAACTTTCAGGCCTGGGCTCAGTCTCCTCTTCTGAGATCCTGTTTCTAAGCTGCACGTTATGCTAGGAGGAGCCAGGGAGATTTATTTGGTGACCTTTCAGGATGCGGAATCCAAGCAGGGGGGGAGGGAGCAAATCAGCTCCGAAGCGGTTAATTTTACTGGCTCCTAAATTGATAAGCGGTGGGACGTCAGTCTGAAATGAACTCGCCTTGTTCGAAGGGGTTCTAAGACAGCGGAACTCAATCAGCAGCGGGCCGCATGGTTCAAGGCTGCAATTCATCCCGCCGTGCCTCTGAAAAATGGGAGGTGACAGTTCATTTTGCCAGTGACAGTCTGTCGGTCTCGCTCGCTGCTTCTCCCGTCGATTGCCTGGCTGAGGTGAAGTGCAGCTCCGAGACCCCCTCGTTTGGTATTCCACTCAGCTGAGCAGGAGGGTCCCAGGACCCAAGGTGTGCAAATCTTGCTCCACCCCTGCAGCTTGTCTTCTTCACACATGCATGAAATGCCCGTGCAAGATTCTGGGTCCCAGGAGCCATCTTCCCACTTCCTGGACCCCACCTTTCCTGCCAACTTCCACTTCCGGTGAACGGGGTTTCCACCTCCCTCCAGGACCTCGTAGAACAAAGCCATCCTGCTCAGGGGCCTTCCAGCCTCCAGAGAGAGGACTGAGGGAGCAGAGAGAAAGGGACGTGGGTGCAGCAAAGTTACTGCTGCCCGTGGGGGCGCAGAGGGAACAACCGACACACTCAGCAGGGCTCTGCCTTCCCCACTGCAGCTTTAGCTTTTGAAGAAACTCCTGAACAAGGGGACAGAGAGAGGGAGGAGAAAGGGAGGTGACCCTGTGATGCACACACTTAATCCCGGACTGCTGTCCTTTCCCAGTACTTTCTATTTCTCTTAAAAAAAAAAAAAAAAAAAGATTAGGAGTTCCCACATGGCTCAGCAGGTTAAGGACCCAGCAGTTGTCATCGCTGTGACTCTGATTACAGCTGTGGCATGACTTCTATCCCTGACCTGGGAACTTCCACATGTTGCAGGCATGGCCAAGGGAAAAAAAAATTAGAGCTTATGTATTTTTGTTAACTTTTCTTATTTTGATAACTGACGGGTATTATTTAAGGAAATATCCTTATTCTTAGGAAATACTATGGAAGTATTTACAGGAAAAGGAGTATTACGGATGAAACTCACTCAAATGGTTCAGAAAAAACTGTAAATTTACATAAAAAGAAAATAATAAAGCAGGAGTTCCCTGGTGGCCTAGTGGTTAAGGATTTGGCATTGTCACCACTGTGGCTTGGATTTGATCCCTGGCCCGAGAACTTCCACATGCCATGGAAGTCGCCAAAAAATGAAAATAGTAAATTAAATGTGAAAAAGCTAATGATTGATGAATCTAGGTAAATAGTGTACAAGATTTCTAGGTACTCGTGTCCCTAAACCTCTCTATAAGTTTGAAATTAATTCAAAATAAAAAGTATTAAAAAAAAAAACCCAAAGACTTACCTTCAGCATTTCCTCAATAAGCATTTGTTGAGAACCTACTAAGCACCAGGCACAGTAGGTGCTGGGGATACAATGGTGAACGAGATAGGAAAGGTCTGGATCCTCAGGGAGCTTACACTTGAGGCGGGGAAGACAGGTCTTAGATGTATAATTACAGATGGGACTTGAGTTTTGAATGGCAGGTCTTAATGCTACAGGAATGTATAAGAGGGAGATAAGCCAGCATGGAGAGCCAGGGATGGTTACCAGAAGAAACAATGTTTAAGTTGAGACTTCAAGTCCAGTAGGGGTCAGCTGAATGAAGGGTATAGGGAAAAGTGTTGCAGAGGGAGGGAACAGCACATGTGAAAAAAAAGAAAGTGGGAGTAGGTGTGTGTCTCACTGAGAGACTGAAAGAAGTCTGCTATTGAAGATGACAGAGAGTAAGGGCTCGGATCCCACGTTGCTGTGGCTGTGGTGTAAGCTGGCAGCTACAGCTCTGAATTGACCCCTAGCCTGGGAACCTCTAGGAACCTCCATATGCTGTGGGTGCGGACCTAAAAAGCAAACAAATTAATAATAATAATAATAATAATAATAATATGTTTAAAAAGGGAGAGAGATCACTGGCTATAAGGTGAAAAATGGGTTGACGAGGTATAAGACTAGAGGGCTACAAGGTGAGAGGAGACAGTGAGGGGTAGCAGGACTGGAGGGCTGGAGAGATATTGATAGTTTTGAAAGATATTTAACAGGTGGAATAAGCAGAGGGATAAAGAAGAATGACTGACCCTCATGTTTCTAGATTGGGCAACTGGATTGTCCACAGTACCATTACTGGCCTAGGGAGGATGAGCTGAGAAGGGAGGGTTGGCTAAGAAGGGTGAGTTGTAATCCCTGCAAAATCTGGGTCTACCCTGCACATTTCACAAGCAAAAACATAAAGCCTAGTAGGGAGAGACATAGTCAGGCTGGAACTTATACTCCAGCGAGTGAATGGACCTAAACTTCTGTCCAATCGCACCCCTGATTTTCAAGAACATGAACGTCCTGTGAGAGAGAACCTGAACCTTTTCCATAGAAATTTAGGCATGTACAGGCAGATTTGTCGGGATCTGTGATAGACAGTTGGGATAGATTGCCTTCTGTTCAACAACTCTACCGACTTTTAGAAACAGCAATTCATCTTGTCTAAGAATTTCTTCTCCCTCATTTCCACCCACTTGGTTTCTGCAGGAAATGCTCTCTTCTTCCATGATAGCTGACCCAAGGTGGGCCAAGGAGAGCCCACTCTATGGCCTAAGACACAACTGAATCTAGGGGCTCAAAGACAAACTGCATTTAAGACCTACTTTTCATGTCCAAGTGTTCAAGCCTTCCTTAGAATGTGGGTGACAATTAACTTGCTTTTTTGCCCAAGGCTATATGACTTAAGTTTCTGTCTCATACAGTTGAAATCTTAATACATGGGGCCCTTAAAGAAGCTGGATTGTTGCAAAGACAAGGAGAGACTGTTGAGAGAAAGGAAATCACAAAAGCGAGAATGGAGCCAGCAGATGGGCCACACTTAGTGACAAAGTTTTAGTGGAAGGCAGCATGTGGTTATAATTAAGCCGTCCTGACCCATTGGCTGGGGGTACTGAAGTCTCTATCAGGTGAAGGGAAAACAAGGCTACACCTCATGGGCATCATGGCAAAAGTAGGCACTTTTCAAAATGAGCCAAGAGAACCAATAAGAACCAATGGGGTGACAGACGCAGATGTGATGCAAGTCTGTGACATAACCCTGGAAATATCAGAAAGACACAAGAAAGGAGAAAGAAGGACCAAAATCACTGCATTTGAGAGATGGGGACTATCGAGCCAGTGGTCTTAGGGACACATTGTTAAAGTGATCTCCCCTGGCAGTACCTGGGAACCCAGAGGAAAACTTACTGGCACACTCTCATACTAAGTGAAGTAAGTCAGAAAGAGAAAGACAAATACCACATGATAACACTTATATCTGGAATCCTTATATACGGTACAAATGAACCTTTCTACAGAAAAGGAAATCATGGACCTGGAGAACAGACTTGTGGTTGCCAAGAGGGAGGGGGAGGGATTGGGACGGACTGGGAATTTGGGGTTAATAGATGCAAACTATTGCCTTTGGAATGGATAAGCAATGAGATCCTGCTGTATAGCACTGGGAATTATATCTAGTCACTTGCGATGGAACACAATAGAGGATAATGTGAGAAAAAGGAATGTGTATATGTATGTGTGACTGGGTCACCTTGCTGTACAGTAGAAAATTGACAGAACACTGTAAACCAGCTATAATGGAAAAAATAAAAATCATTAAAAAAAAAGAAAGTCTATGATTCAGAAATAAATAAATAGGAGTTCCCATCGTGGCTCAGTGGAAACAAATCTGACTAGCATCTGTGAGGACACAGGTTCGATCCTTGGCCTTGCTCAGTGGGTTAAGGATTCAGTGTTGCCATGAACTGTGGTTTAGGTCTCAGACATGGCTTGGATCCGATGTTGCTGTGGCTGTGGTGTACACTGGCAGCTGCAACTCCGATTTGACCCCTAGCCTGGGAACCTCCATATGCCACAGGTGTGGCCCTAAAAAGACTAAATAAATAAATAAATAAATAAAACTTACTGGCATAAAGAGAAGCCACTGACGAAGCTTACATCTGAGGTAGAAATTGAGTAAGTTTGACCAAAGATAAAAGATTCCAGAGGGCAATGATCAAAGCTCCTAGGGAAAAAATTTCTCAAATAAGCATTGCTTGCCTTCAGATACCTTTTGTTCTCCATCCTTTCTTGGTACCCGATCCCTCAAGTTTATTTTAATATTAATATTTAATAATTTTTAATATTTATCCAGGCCTGAATTCTCTTCTCTTGCGTAATGCTCAAGGTCACAGACATCTCTTGCCCTTGCGTCCTATCAAAATTTACTTGCCTCTCTCCTGTATCAGCCCTTTAGGACTGCTACTGATCTGATAAATGGATGTGTACTAATGGGATAAAGAGTGAGAACGTGGTGACCTGTTAGCCCTGCCTGTAATTCATATCTTATTCATTTACAAATTCTTACTACCTGACACTGTTCCTGGCACATACCAGGTCTTCAGCTCATGTCGGCTAAAATGAAACGGATGGAGTATGCTTTTTTTCACTCAGACTTTCTGGAGACAATACCTTATTCAGAGATAAGGTTCTCCCTGATGGTAAGAATTTCAAGTAGTGTGGCATATCAGAATATGGGGAATACTTGGGGGCAGATAGAATTTCAACATTTCTCAAACCACACCATGAGGTCAGTTGCCTACCCTGGCTCTGTCGAGGAGGCCACACCTGTACCTCGGGCCACATGAAACATTAATGGAGCATTTGTTTTGGGAGCTTCTATTTTGGCCCCAGACATCTTTGGGCACACAGTTAACACTCCGGCATTAAATAGGAGAGTATTTTGGTCTCTAAATAGCCTTGCATTGTCATTTGACATAATGATGATATTATTATTATTAATTATTATTATTTTTGTCTTTTTAGGGCTGCAACCGCAGCATGTGGAGGTTCCCAGGCTAGGGGTCCAATCGGAGCTATAGCTTCTGGCGTACACCACAGCCACGGCCAAGGGGGATCCAAGCCGCGTCTGCGACCTACACCACACCTCACGGCAACACCGGATCCTTAACCCACTGAGCAAGGCCAGGGATCAAACCCAAGTCCTCATGGATGCTAGTCGGGCTTGCTAACCGCTGAGCCAGGACGAGAACTCCGATGATGATATTATTAACATAGCATTTGTGGGTCATGACTGGGTCTAATAATGAGAATGGGAATATTCAACAACTATCAGTTTTACGCTTTTTCAGGTTGTATGTTTTTTGAGGGCAGCCATATTGTCTCTACATGTTTGTGTCCTGGAGCTTTGAACACAGTAGGGACTTAATAAATGTTGAAGAGAGGAAAGATGGAAGGAAGGAAGGAGGGAAAGGAGGATTCCTGCAAAGGCATTCCTAGTTCTCTTTGTAACTAAAGACCCAAGGCCTTTTTGCAGTTAAGGTTAACAGAAGTCCCAAGGAAAAGAAATATTTTGCCATGCTCTATTTCCTTTCTCCTTTTCTTGTGAAGCGGATGGGTCCATTGAGGACTAAACCTGTCATGTTAGCTCCAAACAACATGACTGCCCTGCCTCAAGTTATCCTATTAGATGGAGTATTAACAACTTGGACCAACAGGAGGAAAAGAGAACAGGTTTCCTCCTCCTCCTCCTTCTTATCATCCTAGAAGGAGCTTTGCTGCTTTTGCCACTTCTGGCCTGAGGTCCGCAATAACCTCTGGGAATTGGACGTGCCCTTTGACACACTGATGATGCTAAGCTTGGGGCAAGGGACATAGGCTACTTACAATGTGTGCATTACCACTTGAGTAAGCAACCACTACAACAGGATACTGGAAAAGGCTGGGAAGCCCTTACTTTTAGAGTCCTGGAATTTTGGATGTTAGAGCTGGAAGGAACCTCATTTCCTCACGTACAGGAGTTCCCATCATGGCTCAGCGGTTAACAAACCCAACTAGTATCCATGAGGATGAAGGTTCGATCCCTGGCCGCACTCAGTGGGTTAAGGATCCAGGGTTGCCATGAGCTGTGGTGTAGGTCACAGGTGTGGCTTGGATCCTGTATTGCTGTGGCTGTGGGGTAAGCCCGCAGCTACAGCTCTGACTGGTCCCCTAGCCTGGGAACCTCCATATGCCGTGGGTGTGGCCCTAAAAAGACAATAAATAAATAAAAATTCCTCATGTACAGTTGAGGAAGTGAGTCCTTTAACAAAAAGAAAAGATAACCAAATTACCATCCTAGATGATTTAGTTGCCAGAATACTGCTGCCCAGCCAGATAATCTCTTGGAGTGCCTATAAAGGCTTTGATTTCAAGATGCTGTGTTGGACACCAACCAATAAACCCTCTGAAAAATGAGACTTATGCTCCCCTCAGTGGCCTGAGAGAACAGTGTGGATTGAGTGGGGACAACTGTGCAAAAGCCCAGAGTTCTGTCACTTAGGTATTATCTTCTCCAGAATCTTTCCTCCTTTGGCATCAGCTCACACAGGAAGTGGTAATGCTATTATCTGTAGATTCAGCCAAATCACCATTTCCTGACTCTAATGTTCAACCACCACTTTTGAATCTAGCCCCCTTCTGCCCCCCCCTCCCACTGCCCCACTTCCTTTCTGCTTCAGTTTGAGGCTCAGAAGCATCCGGAAGCAAATTAGCTCTCAGCTGAGCAGAGTGGGGCCCTGACACCCTTGTGGTTCTTCTGCCGTTACTTTGCTGGAACTCAGGAACCTCACTTCTCCCATCTGGGCCTCAGTTTTCCCTGTAAGTTATGGAGTTTCTAAAGTACCTGCCAGCCTTGAACACTGGAGATTCTTTGATGAGATTCTGAAAGAAGAGTCTTATGGATCAGCTGCTTTTGGAAAGAAAAATGTGTCATACCGCCCTAGGAATCTTTTCTTAGCCCAAATCTTGTTTGTCTGTGTTGGTTTGTTTTCAGAGCCTTACACAGAAACAGCGAAAGAAATCAGAGAAGCAGGGTGACTGGAAACTGAAGTCTGCCAGTGTCTCAAAATGGCCTGAGCAGATCTGGGCTGAGGCTAAGTGGAATTCAAGGAAAAAAGTGGTGGGCTCCTCCTGTGACGCTGCTTCATTTCTCTCCAGGCCTGTTTTCCATCGGTTTAGCACAAAGCTCTGCTCTCCTACTCTGGGCCAGCTCAGAAGGAACTGCGTCCTGGTTTTGTTTCCAAATCAGGAGAGAAGTGAAGAAGTCCTCCTGAGGCTCTCCAGTGGCAATCCCTGTGCTCTGTTTTCAACCATAGACTGAGGGTTAGAAGCCCTCCTTACTAGCACTGGTGAGATGAAAAATTCACTTCCCAGGGCAAGATTCCACTGAAGATGGTAGCGTTCCCCCCTATTAAGAATAATGGGGGAGTTCCCATCGTGGCACAGCCCAAACAAACCCAACTAGGAACCATGAGGTTGCGGGTTCGATCCCTGGCCTTGATCAGTGGGTGAAGGATCCAGCATTGCCGTGAGGCGTGGTGTAGGTCGCAGATGCGGCTTGGATCTGACATTGGTGTGGCTGTGGTGTAGGCCGGCAGCTGCAGCTCTGAGTTGACCCCTAGCCTGGGAACTTCCATATGCCGAGGGTTCGGGCCTGAAAAACAAAATAAAAGCCAATATATATATATATATATATATATATATATATATATATATATATATATATATATATATAAATATAATCAGGTACCATCTTCTCCTGGGAACTTTAGAAGCCCTCAGCCGTCTCTTCCCCAGACATTTTCTCCCTGGGGGGCAGATGCTGAAAGCTGGAAGTTAAATGACTTGTGCAAGGCTACTCTGTTGGTGGCAGACCAGAGATGCAAACCTCAGCCAGTCTTCCAAATCCTTAGTCTGGTTCTCGTTGGACCACGCCACAGCTGCTCCTTGTAAAAGGGACAGTGGCGCCTCCTGAGGACACTGAGCAGGCATGCCAGGTATTGATGTGACTGCTGTTCTGGTCCCCTGTGACCTTTTATGTCCTGCTCAGACTGTGGAGGAAGCAGCTCTGGGGCAGTGGGGGTTGCCATATGCAGAGCTGCCCCGGCGAAGATAACAGGTTGTCTGTCAACATAAGAAGCCTATGTATGGCCCGGACCACAGAGCTTCCACCAGAGGAGAAATTAAACCTGTCTCACATACCAATCCCAGTGCTCTGATTACATTTACAGAGGTCATGGCCTGCATTCTGTCACCATGGAAACCTCTCATGCTGCCAGTGTGTTGTCTGTTCTGTGGTTGATATTTAAAGGCAAAGTCACAGGCCCCATTCCCGAACTATCGGCTGCCAGGGGCAATCGCTCTCTTTCGCCAGCCTGGGTCCTGGTGCTTCATCCCAGAGATAAGAGGAAGAGATGGGGAAAAGGGCCCACCTGTCTCTAAGAGGCAGGCCTTTTTGGTGGAGCCAGGTTTGCAGGGAGGAGGGCTCTGGGATGGAGGTGGGGGTGTAGCAGATGTAGGGGAACCAAAAGGCACCCCGACTTTGTCAGAATACAAGCATCTTCTCACAGACCCATGAGCCCGGTGTTAAGTGGAGCCCTTCTTTCCCTGATAACTTCCAAGTCGTGAGCACATTTCAGAGCAGCCAGATGGAGCTGGAGAAGGGCCCTCTGCCCGAGTGCCCTTGGTGATTTCGATTTTGCACATCTGGTAGCTGTGTGAATTGTGCTGATAACAATACTGTTTATGAAGGATCCCTGCTTCTTCCAAAGACCCACAGCACTGTCCTGGAAAAAGCTACCAGGGGAGTGACTTATCAGGAGTCCCAGGTGTTGGAAGAGGTAAATAACACCTGATTCAACAGAGTAGGAAAAGAACACAAGTGCTGACTCGGCTTGTGACCATCAATTTTTTTTCTTTAGTCTCCAGACAATTATTTCCACACCATTGAATGGAGTGTAGATAACACCGGCACCTTAATAGGCTGGGAACAGAGGCTGTTTAAGGGAGATTTTAAGCACTGTGAGCATAAAATGAACATGAATATTCTGCAATATGCATCTTACAACTTGTCATTAAGTGGATGGCCTCAATGATGTGATGCAACAGGCTTTGATTGGAATATTGAGCTCTGAAAAAGGAAATTCTGCATCAATAGTTTCAAGATGTGGAATATCACATATTACTCAATGAGACGTGTCATTGTGTTGATAGTGCATATGCTAAAAAGTACAGCAGCAGATGATAATGGCTTGAAGCTTCGCAAGACACCTTTCCTTAGGCATTTACAGCCATTCCCTGAAGCTTCTCAATGTCCATGGTGGTGGAACATGGTATGTGCTGAAATTACAACTCAGGAGTTGGAGTGGATCTATTTGATTTAGTTTTTAATCCTCCAAATGATGAGGATTTAAATTTTTCCCCTACCTTTTCTTTCTATTTCTCAATTCCTTTACTTTTTCATCCAGTTTCTCATTCACCGTATTTTTTTTTTTTCCCCTTTTTTGGCTGTCCTGGGGCCTAGGACCTAAAGCCAGAGATCTAAGCCGCAGTTGTGACCTACGCCATGGCTGGGGCACAGCAGATCCTTTCACCCACTTTGCTGGCTGGGGATGAACCTGCATCCTGGCGCTGCAGAGATGCCACTGACCCTGTTGCACCATAGTGGGAACTCCTCATTCACTTTCTTCTTTTCCCTTTTCCTTTCTTGCTTGTTTTATCCCTAGTCCATCGCCCCTACCCTCCCCACACCTCCACACCCCCGTCATCAACCCCCCTCTACTTTCTGTAGAGCTCAGCCCTGCTGGCAGCCCTCCAGACTAAAGAGGCTACTGACTCCTGGGATATAATCTGCCTTGTGATTGGTTCTTCCTGGGGTCTGTATTTATAGTGGAAACTTGATTTCTGCCACAATGAGTGAAAAGAGGAGTTAATATCTCATGCCTTCCAGATGAATGTTTTCCCCGTATGGTTTGAAAACACTGCAAGTATTCCAGAATAGACAGGGCAGGGAAGAAATCTTTGAAGGTGGGCAGAGAGACGCTGCAGGCTGATTATCCCAATTTGTTACAGCCTGGTGCCAAGGAAGCCAAGGCCATGCTTCCCATCTCTTTAAAGGCAAGTTAGCTTCTTAAAGAGGAAAAAAAAAATCTCATCCTTCAAGACCAATGACACCCATATCTTGGCCAGTCATTCTCAAATGTATCTTTAGTGAGCAAGGAGGTTCCAAAAAGAGGTCATGGATATAATTCAGTGTATATAGTCGTTAAGCACCTCCCAGGGGCTAGTTGTTGCAGGGGTTGCAGAGATGCTAATAATTGCTAACATATATGAAGCATCAACCATGTTACAGGCAGTTATAAACATACTATATGTTAGTTCTTTGGATCCTCACAACAACCTTGAAAATACTAATAGTATTGCCATTTTATAGATGAGGAAACTGAGGTTTGGAGAGGATAAATAGCTTGCCCAAGGTGACAGCAGCCAAGTGGCAGATTCGAGCACAGGCTGTCTGATTTTGGGGCCACTGTCTCTATATCGCCTCTTTGGTGGGGTCATGACTGTGCCTCCGGATGTGTATTTTGGAAAATGGATGAAGAGCAGCATGGGATAATGGGGAGATGGGATGCTGAAGGCTGGATTGAAAGCCATTTCAATATCACCCCTCAATAAAAATAATGAGAATCCAGCGTGGTGACACTCAAGAATCAAAGGAGGGTAAGAATTGAAGTCATTGTGAGAAGGGAAGATAGGTGGGTTTGGTGGATCTTTGGAATGGGGACGAGGAAGGATCCAAGATGAATCCTATGTTTTGAGTTTGGATTATCAGACAACAGCAATTTCTTTATAAATGTTACATTTGATTGAGCATATACTATACATGATTTACATACGCCATCTTATTTAACCTGCACAATTACACTGTTAGGTAGGGATAATGATATCCCATTTACAGATGAGGAAACTGAGGCTCCTAGAGCTCTGTCCAGAGGCTTAGAGGTGGCAGATGGCCCAGCCAGAACTGGGACTCACTAGCTCATGCCACTTTCATGGAGTTTTGTTGCCATTACAAGGATGAAGGGGAGAAGAAATAACACAGTGGTGGAACTGTTCAGAGAGCCAGGTGGAAATGTGGGACCGTGGTATACATTAGAAGAGTCAGCTGCATGGAGGGCAAAGTCGGGGCAGTGGGAGAATGAAACCACTGGGATGCAGAGAGCAAGGAGAGAAAAGAAAGGCGAGTGTAGAATGCCGGTGAATATCTGTGACTAGAAGGCAAAATGCAAAGAGCCAAAGAAGGAGGCAGAGAAATAACAGGAAAGACAGGAAGATGATCAGGATAGGGTGGTACCTGAGGAAGCTGGAGCTCAAAGCAAGAGCAAGTGGCCAGTGTGACCCAATGTTACAGAGAGAGGTTGGTAAAGTCTGAGCAGAGTTAAGAAGGAAGGAGGGCATTGGTGCCCTTGCTAGAGTCACTTCACTGGTGCAAAGACAGATGGGCAAGGAAAAATGAGGTGAGATCTGACAGGGGGGAAAGGAAGGAGGAGAAAGGATGAGATTAGAGAAGGTAGCAGGGTTGAAGAAAGGCGTTTGTTTGTTTTCAGGATAGAGGAGACCAAGGATGTTAGCAGATGGAAGGACAGACTGAAGATGAAAAAGATTGTGAGACTGAAGATCCTAAAAGGAGAAGGTGGGATCGTGAATTCTGTAAAAAGATAAGAGGAGGAACAGTTCACCCATGAGAGGACAAGGAAAGGTAAAGTCTAAAAATCAACGCAACAAGGACTGAGAGTCCCGTCCTGCATATGGGAAAGCATGGCTTACACTGGTAGAAAATGCTGCCAGAGGGAAAGTCCAAGGCTCTGTAGGACATTGAGGACAAGAATGTTTAGGAACAGACATCTAGAAAGGGAAAAATCATCAGTGGTTAGTGAACCTGACTAGCATCCATGAGGACGTGGGTTTGAGCCCTGGCATCGTTCAGTGGGTTAAGGATATGGCGTTGCCATGAGCTGTGGTGTAGGTTGCAGACATGGCTTGGATCCAGTGTTGCCATGGCTGTGGTGTAGGCTGGCACCTGCAGCTCTGATTCGACCCCTAGCCTGGGAACCTCCATATGCCGCAGGAGCAGCCCTAAAAGGACAATAAAATAAAACAGGAAAAAATCAAAAGCAACACTGGCTCAATTCTGAAGGAAAGGAAAGAATGTATTTGGGGAAACCTAGAGGTTATTACACATAGGATGTCCATTAAGGGAAAGGTATTTTACCCACTTTTTTTTTTTTTTTGGCTTTCTAGGGCCACACCAGCGGTATATGGAAGTTCCCAGGCTAGGGGTCGAAATGGAGCTGTAGCCACTGGCCTATACCTCAGCCACATTAATGCAGTATCCAAGCCATGTCTGCAACCAACCGTACAGCTCACAGCAATGCCAGATTCTTAACCCACTGAGCGAGGCCAGGGATTGAACCTTCGTCCTCATGGATACTAGTCAGATTTGTTTCGGCTGAGCCACGATGGGAACTCCCTTTACCCACTTTCTTGCATTGAGATAATCACCCATTGCTGATGTTATTTCTGACTCCAGATAGTTTTTCTGTTGGATTTGTGAATATTGGTGAGTCTGGCCAGATTACATCAGTTCCTCTTAGTGTCCCTGTTCCTCCAAGCATATGTGCACCTGTGCTGTTGCAGACAAGAGCTTTCTATCAGATTCTAAATAACTGCTCCTTCTCTCACCTTGAATCCCCCAGGCCCAACCCTGAATTCTAAGACCTATAGTTAAAGTGATGGGGGAGAAAGGGCAGAAATAAAGGAAGGGGCTTACGCAGCTTAAACTTCTGCCTTTGGAAAAAACAGATGAAAGGAAACCAAAGAAAGCCAGTTCAACCTTTGGGTTACTTTCCTTATATTATTTATCTTTAATCTCCTTAATCATCTCCCAAGGAAAAGATTACTCCTTTCACAGTTTTCCAAAGTTACTATGCCTGCAAATATCTACCCTATGAAATTAGCCTTGGCCCCCCATAGACTGCCCACACATCCCAGAGCATGCTCAGCCTCATCTGGCTGCTGCTGACACTTCTTGTGTGCCCTGCCCCCCTTCAGATTCCCAAGAGAACCAATCAAAGATAGAGAATGTCAGAGTCAGCAATGCTTTTGGTCTTTAGGGCTTCTGTTCGGCTGAGCAGTGCCCATGGGGGATGTCTAATGTGGTCTAAGGGACAGGCAAAGAAGGTAGGAAAAAAGTGACTGAGGAATACAGGGGAAATAATAAGAAGAGTGATAGGAATATGAGATAAAGAACACAGAAAGAAATGCTACTATTTAGATGGAGGAGCACCAGTTATGATTGTTTCACAGAGCTGCTCCAAGATCCCTGGGCTGTAACTATCCATCTCAGGTCTTCAGTTGTACAAGCACTTTGGACCAGTACAAGAGAACCAGGATTCTAATGCCAGCACAGCCCCTGCAGAGTGGGGTGACCCTGGGCAGAGCACTCTGTCAGTTCCTCATCTTAAATTTGATCACCTTGAAGATTCTTCTGAGTTTGCATAGTCCCTTGTTCTATTCTGAGCCTGTGCCTCACTGAGAATCTGCTTTGGGAATGTTCCCTGATACCATATGAGAACCTGCTTACTTTGTTGATATATTAGCAAAGAATCTGGAAGTGTGAGCTGGAAGGGGAGACCATCGAAGTGCATTTGTGTGAGTGTGTGTGTAACAAGACCCTTCTAAATCAAAGGGTTAGTTAATTAGTAAGAGCAAGGTTTCTGGCAAGCTGCAGAAACCCTGCATTTTAAGGCCACTGAGCGATGCACCCAAGTGAGCATCTTGTGTCCGGCTCCTCTGCCTCAAGGGGGCCATGAGGCTTGGTTTCCGGGGCCTTGCCAAGCATGCAGTGAGCCTGGTTCTTGGCACTGGCCAGATGCATCATCTCTCTTTCTACAGCCTTTAATGAAGTGTGCAGCTCTTGTCCTCATTAGGCCCCAGCATCGTCAATAAAAGAGTCAATAAACCCGGTTGATGGGGTTGGGACCGAGGGGCTGAGATGCAGTGGCCGCGCATCCACAGGGCAGACGTCAGCTCCACCGCGTGTCATGACCCAGCATCCAGGGATCAATAACCAGCTCAGAATAAAGCCCAAGAGCTGCCCTCTGCAGTCTCCTTTCCAGACCCATTTCACCCAGGGCGGAGCGCTGCCAGCCAGCTCCTGCTTTGCTTGCAGTTGTTCCCACCCCTTGCCATTCTGGGTGCCAGATGCTCTTGTTTCTTCCTAATGGAGCCCTCTGGACGCCCCATGGATGCATAGTTAGTGAGGGCACACCTGGCATGAGAACATGCAGACAGCATCTCCAGGCAGACCAGAGGCTGGCATAGGCCCTGTTTTCTGTGTCTTCTGTTTGCTGACAGTGCGTGAGGGGCCCCGATGGACCAGGCGGTATACTTTCTGAATGTTGTGATTTGGACTCCATTCCTGGCTCCTCTGCATCGCTTTAGGTGCCCCTATCTTATCTAATTACAAGGAATTTCACATTAATTTCATGGCCTCTGTGCCAAAGGACCTCTTATCTGTGAGGACCTTGCATTTTAACCTTGTCATTCTATTGTTGTTTGCCTTTAAGGGGGAGACTGCTAAGAAGGGGATGCTAAGATCTTGCTGGAATTGGGGCTGAGGGGAGGGGAAGAAGAGGGAGGCAGACAGACCTGAGATTTGTGTATTCTGCTCCATCCCTCTGCTTGTGTGTAGAGACAGCTGGCTGCTTACTTTCATGACAGCCACATGGTACCCAGCCACACAGAACAGGACCCAGGCAGGGACTCGTCTGCTGCCAACCTCTCCAGATCCCTTTGATATTTCCGACAGGGCAGTAAAGGACTCTTGACTATCACATTTTGCCCCGCCCCCTCTCCACCTCCTCTAAGACTCCTCTGTGTGGTTTCCATGGCTACCCCCAATCAGATCTGGCTTCCTGCAAAATTGGATTTCAAAGAAGGACAAGGCTTCAAAGGAATTTGTCCATTTAACAGAATGTCATTAGGAGTGAGGCTGACTGCTGAACCAGGGTCCTACGAAGATTAAGGAGGGGCTGCACTCATGTATGGAGGCAGGTTTCTGTCTGCAATGAGGAACCTTGATGCAACATGACAACGGCGTATTGGAATCTGCCAGTCACCGCACACTATCCAACTCTGCACCTCCCTCCACCTCTTCTCTCTAAAACCCAGAGTGGATGTAGACTACCTTTGCCTCGGGTGGCTGCTGCTTCCCTTGGTATAAGTAAGCTATGACGGGCAGTGAGGCCTGATAGGAGGTGCAATTACCTGGGTTTATTGCTTTTTATCAAACAACCCATTAACTTGTAGCTTCTATTAGCATTTGACAAATATCCTTGAAGAAGAGGGAGAGGTTGTCCAATTTCCTACCATTGCTAAGAGGAAAGCAAGGCAAAGTGCTGGGGTTATATATAGGAGGGGCAGTGTTTCCCTTGCTGTTTTTTAGAACGATTTTAAACTTACAGAAAAATCACAACACTAGGGCAGAGTTCCCTTATGTCCTCCCTTACTTTTTTTTTTTTTTTTTAGGGCCATACCCACAGCATATGGAGGTTCCCAGGCTAGGGGTCAAATTGGAGCTGCAGGTGCCAGACTACACCACAGTCACAGCAACGTGGGATTTGAGCTGAGTCTGTGACCTACACCACAGCTCACGGCAACGCTGGATCCTTCATCCACCAAGTGAGGCCAGGGATCGAACCCACAACCGCGTGCTTCCTAGCTGGATTCGTTTCCACTGCGCCACGACGGGAACTCCCTCCCTTGCTTTTTAACACATCATAAGTACTCAAAAATGGCTTAACAGCAGCTACGATTTTCTAGAAGGAACAGTGAGTGTGGTGAAGATGTGCCAATGAGGAGCTGGTATTTCTCTGGAGCCTGCAAGAGGCAGCCTGCCTGTTATCTCTCCCAGGACAAGAGGGCCTTGCAGGAGCCAGCTTTGCCACAGAGTCTTGCCAGCCTCCCCCCTCCATTTCCACCCCAATTTACTGCAACCTGTGGGTGGGTCATGTGACCTGGAAACCAAGGAAACCTCTTCTGACTGCAGGACTCAGACATGTAAAGATGGCTCAAAGCCACTGTATCTCTGAAAGGATCAAGCCCCCCAACCTTGAAATTTTCCCTCTGGAGGGGAAACAGTGCCAGGAGACAGGCCCTGCTACCAGGAGTCTTCCTGGACAGTTTCTCCTTGCTGCTCCCATCCCCATACTCATGGCTCCTGAGGCCTCTGTAAAAGCCACTTCACCCATCTTTTACATTTCCTCTCTCTGACCACTCCCAATCTTTCCTATATATTCTGCAGGTAGAATCTGAGAATAGAAACTCCATTTTTTTGCAAAGAAGAAAATTGGTAGAGGTTTAGCGAGGTGCGCGAGACCACATACTGCCCAGGGACTCAGGTTAGCTCACCCTCCAGCTCAAAATCTGCCAATGACTCCCCAGTGTCCACTCAGGTGAGTTCAAAATTTTCACTCTGACTTTCAGGTCCCCTTACAACAGAACTGCAATTTTTCTTGACAGCCGTAATTTCTGGCCACCATCCAGTAAAAGAGTGTTATTAGCTGTTCCTCAAGCAGGAGAAGGCTTTTCCATCTTTGTTTACTCTGGTCCTTCCACCTGGAAAGCCCTCCTGCCCCTTCCAAGTCGGTGTATTCAGAGTCGTCTCAAATGCCACATGCACCATTAAACACACATACACCTGCCTTTCCCTCCTTTTCTTATATTCATCTCCCTCCTTTTATCGCCCATGGCACTTTATACTTTTTTCATGGTAGGTGGCTCACTGTACATAAAAAAACCTCTTTAAGATAATTGTAGATTCACAAACGTTAGGAGAAATGACACAGAGGGATCCTGTTCACCTAGTTTTAGGTACCATCGTGCAATATCACAACACCATATCACAGCCAGGAAGGACATCGACATCTCTGTACTTGAATGAGAGAGAGGCACACTTTTTTGATCTTGTCCTTCACTCACCTCCCTCTGCCAGCTCTTAGAAAGAAAGGGCTCAGAGCCCTCTCCCTCAGCTTTCTCCCTGGGTTACCCCTTCTTTTCCTTAAATCCTTTCAGCCCGTCTCCACTGCAGCTGGACCGCTCTGAGCACCCCCCGCCCCGCCCCGCCCCGATGTTGGTGGTTTGAGATTATTTATTGGGATTTACGGTCATTCTCTTTAAACATCCTGGTTTGTCTGACAAGTGCACTTTCCGCCCTGCTGTTTCGGGCAAGGACGTGCCAGCTGAGTCAGGAATGAGTGCACCGGGGCTTGGCGGGGACTGACCCTTTCTTTGGATTCTGGCTCCTCGTCCCTCACTTCAGGCGCCACGGTGGCTTTTCAACCTGTCCCCCGAGGCCCGCTGTCTCGGGCTTAGGATGGGGAGCCTCTGAGGGACGGGATGCTGGGGGTCGCGTCACCAGTTTCGGCGGGGCTGGGGCGTGGGCGGCGGCGGCGGCGGTAGCGGAGGGGGGGAGTCCAGGGCGCGCGGGGCGGCCGCCGCCTCCTCCCTCGGGCGCAGGCGTGGGGGCCGCGTGCCCCGCGCACAGGTGTCGTGGCCCGGGCGCCCCGCCCGCCGCGCGCCGCTTCCTGGGCGCGCCCCGCCCTGCGGCTCGGCCCCCGCGGCGCCGGCGACCCAGGGCCAGGTGCTGCCGCCACCCGCCTGCCCGCTCGGCCCTCTCCCACCGCCTGCCCGCCCGCCGCCCTCCACATGCAGGCCGCCGTCGCCCTCCCCGAGGAGATCTGTTGGCTCCTGGAAGGTAACGCCCCGTCCGCCCGGGCGCCGCCGACCCCGCCGGGAGGCGCACGTGCCGAGCCGGGCAGAAGCCCAGACGCCAGCGGCTCCCAAGGCCGGCCTTGGCCGTCAGCTCCCTCAGCCACCACCTTCTAGAACCTCGAGGCTCCCGGAGTCCTGACTCCGCGGTGCCAGCTGTGCGGCCTCCCAGCTCAGCGGCGCTTTCACTCTCCTCAGCTGCACATTTTCTTTTTCCGCCGGGCGCCTCCACCTCTCGCTTAACCTCCAGGCTTCTGAGCAAAGTTCGGGCCAGGTTCTTGGTCCTTGGGCCGCCGTGCTGGCCTTCAAACCAGTCCCGTTCTCTTCATCCCTTTCTCGCTCGTCTCTTTCTGGCCCTGACTCCGTGTGTCCCGCTCGCAGGGGACCCTGACCTTCCTGCTTCTGCTCCTCAGGCTCCGGGCGGCCAAGGCCTGGGTGTGAACTCAGAGCCCAGACCTCAGGCCCCCTTCATCCGCCTTCTGACTCCGGGGGTCCCTCTGGCACCCTGGTAGGCTGGTCCCTGTATCAACATCTCTTCCCTTTCTCGAAGTGCCCCATTGCGCTGTGTTCTCCTTCAAACTGTCGTGCCCAAGCAGCCCTTGTCAGAGTTGAGGCCAGACACGCCAACACTCAACACATCCTGCTGTCACACTCCGGGGACACTTTTTGCCAAAGGGCAATATCATCTGCTCTGCTCACACTTTTTCTGGTGAAAGTAACTTGCTTCCTCTGTAACTGACCTTCCGGAGGGACGAGGGACGGAGCCCGCTTGGAATCTGTGCTTGCATTAAGGGTCCCAGGAGGAAACTGCTCAGAATTAAGCCTTTTGGCATCGATGTGACATTTTTGACACATATTTAACAGATGGCCTGCTTTGGGCAGGTCATACTTTTGGCAAGCAATTTTTTTTTTTCAGTTCCTCTCAATGTAATTGGTTTTGTATCTCCATTACCTTGTTATCTTGGTATAAATGCCTCCTAATCAAATATTTGGCAAAGTCCTCTCCATCTATTTGTAGCACTGTTTCCATTCTGGGTTGCTTCTATGTAAAAGCTGTCAAGCAGGTATTTCTTCTGAGGTGAAGTTTCCAAAATTTATTTTACTTATGACCTGAGTAAATCTAAACTTTCAGAATGGAAAAGTATGTGCAGGGTAGAAGAGCATCATCTTGGGTGTCTAAGGAGAAGCAACCTAGCCTTTCCTTCTGCTGTTGGTTCACTAATTAGAAGGGTAAACAGAGGTTCTAAGTATCTGGTTGCCAAGAGAAAAGGAACTGTGGCAAAAAGTTTCATTTCGCCCTTGCAGTTAAAGATAAAAACTAATTCTTTGTATTGGTATCTCATTTGTTGAGAGGAAACCTATTTTACAAACTTGTTAAACTGTACTTCCGTTTTGTGTGCAGCCTTGGTAGAAAATTCCTTTTAATTTCCAGAGGCTTGCAGTGAAATCCACTCCTTCAACATTTTTGATATGCAGTTCTTTATTGTTCAAAACTGACACTTTGGTAAACAACTCATTTCTGCACCTGCCACCTTCCTTTAGTTTAGATTATTTTCTTGTTAGCTGACTGTTTTTAATTGAAGTCTTCAGATCTCCTCCTAAAGCAGAACCTTTGTTTGCTGACAAGTAGAGCAGGGTATGAATGGAGATTAATTGCATGTCACATACTTCTGTATCAAACTTGCTGTGTCTTAACAATCTCTGTTGGTGCTCCGGTCTTGAGAATATATGGAGGAGTCTGAGATTAAATTTTAAGGATCTTCGTTGGCTAATGTATTTCTTTAAGGATTTTTTTTTTTTAAAGGTTTGCAATTAGAGCCTGAATCTAGATGCTGGAAGTAGAGAGAAAAATGTGAAATTGGGATTCAGCAGATAATTCTATTGAAAAATGTTTGAAGGATATGCTTTTGAAAGGTTCGTGTAATCATAGCAACATACTGATTGTAGGTTTTGTTCTTTATGGAACACACTCTGGTGTAGACCAGCAGGATTATTCATTGCACTACGAATAATTTGTAGATATTAGATACCCATAATGGCTATCAGTTTATTGTCTATTGCTATTTGTCTCCCCCCACCCATATTTTTTAAGGTTAACTGTTGACAATTAGGAAATATGTAGGTCCTGATCCCTATATCGTCACTCAGTGGAGGGAGTCACAGGGTGAGAGAGCTGCCACATGAGTGCTGCCACAGGCCCGGGGTTGGGGGGGAGGTGGAGTTTCCACAGTGAATTACTACTTTCATAAACCAAGGCATAAGCATTTGCACAGTGATTTAATGCTGGCCATCACAGCAATAAGTTAAGCATTTATTTATTTATGACTACATGAGCATAAATGACAGGGGCATTTTTTGACATAATGTGTGTGCTTTGAAAAATAAAATATGCAAAGCATTGTGAAAGGTTTATGCCAAATTTTGCATAATGAAGAAAGGAACAGAGGTCTTATATTAATTTTGTTTAAGGGTAAAAGTTTAAACATCTGAAAATGTTTCATTTGACCAAGAAACTCCACTACTAGGAATCTGTGTTACTGAAATTAAAGGACGCGAAGTATGTATGTACAAGGATCCACACTAAATGCCCTTGAGTTGGGAAGAGTGGAGCAGTGGTATGAATGAATTCTCCAACTTATGGAGTATTTTGCAGTGATTAAAACAGGAAGTGGTGGATCTGTATATATTGGCTTGGAAAGTGTCCATAACATATTTTTAAGACTAAAAAGTAAGGTATACAATAGTATATAATAATATCCCATTTTTGTTTGAAAACAGCAACACAACTCCCCCAAACCCCCACATATTATAGTTTATGTAAGCCTAGAAAGTAGTAAGAAAGAATACACACCAAGCTCTTAACATTAGTTTCCTTGAGAGGAGAGTGAGAGGGTAGGGGAGAGATTATTAATTTTATTTCATATATCTTCATGTTTTTTGAACTGTGACAATGACCATGTATTACTTTGTAATCAGGAATAAATAACCAATAAGTTTATTTAAAAGGTAAAAGAACAAAAGATCGAAGCTTGGAGACATCAGAGTTCAAAAGGAACCATTAACCAGGGTTGTGATTATGTTTTTCTATTATTAGCTCTGGAAGTGTGTGGAAGGTGGCAATTTGTTGTTGTTGTTGTTGTAGTCTTTTCTAGGGCTGCACCCACAGCATGTGGAGGTTCCCAGGCTAGGGATCTAATTGGAGCCGTAGCCACCAGCCCACACCACAGCCACAGCAACGCAGGATCCTTAACCCACTGAGCAAGGCCATGGATCGAACCCACAACCTCATGGTTCCTAGTCCGATTTGTTAACCACTGAGCCACGATGGGAACTTTTTTTTTTTTTTTTTTTAAGTTTTCTTGGATTATGGGCAAATGTTAAAGCAGTGAGAGGTTTCTAGAGAAACTCAGGAAATGGCTCCCTCAGATAGGCTCTGTCAAGCTGTCTTGTAGAAATGGTAACTAGTCCATATCAGCAAATAAGTACCTTATAGATAAGTGAAGGGCATTTACTGCCTTATTGAAAGAGTAGAAAATATTCAGGTCTGTTTTCACATAATCAGGCCTCAGATGTAGAAGTTATCTTTTTGTTTTTGTTTTGTGATAACCACTCTGAAAACAAAAACAATGGCGTACTGGCAGTTTGCATAATCTTTGTTTCACAGATACAGACATAATCAGTTTCTTCCTTGTCTTTCTAGCCCCATTTTTGAAGTCAGGAGCACAAGAGGCAAGTATATAGGAAGGAGAATTATTTCTTCAGTTCACAATTTGTCTTGTGTTTTGGAATGGGCTTAATGACATTCCTCTAATAGCTAACAGGTCCCGACTATCTGCAAAATACCTAAATCCTGATTGGAATATGGAGTAAAGCCAAATTAACATCCACGACTCGGTTGCATTTAGTAGTAATTGTTGCATTAATGCTGATTCTGATGTTTGTGGTTATTTATTTTTAAACTTCTTTGAAAAGGAGCAGTCATTAATTGTTTCCTTCCAGATCGTTCTCCAGATTTGTATTGGTTGATGCAGCCAATCATAAAATCCTTAGGGCCGCACCTACAGCATATGGAGTTTCCCAGGCTAGGGGTTGAATCGGCGCTGTAGCTGCCAGCTTATACCACAGCCACAGCAATACCAGATCTGAGCCGTGTCTGCAGCCTACACCACAGCTCACGGCAACGCTGGATCCTTAACTCGCTGAGCGAGGCCAGGGTTCAAACCCGAGTCGTCATGAATGCTAGTCGGATGCATTAACCACTGAGCCATGACGAGAGCTCCATAAAATCCTTCTCAGTACAGTAAAACTCTGTAAAAGAGTGAGCTGTGCTGGATAGCTGAAGATATTCTCTTTAAGCACTTTGACTTTTTCTTCTCATTTTTTTTTTACTGTTTTTAATTTTTTATAATGATTTTTATTTTTTCTATTATTGTTGGTTTACAGTGTTCTGTCAGTTTTCTACTGTACAGCAAGTGACTTAGTCACACACACATGCGCATATATATATATATATATATATACACTCTCTTTCTCACATTATCCTCCGTCACATTCCATCACAAGTGACTAGATATCATTCCCAGAAGCACTTTAACTTTCTATTGTAAACATTTGTGATCAATTTTTTCCTCAAATGCTGTAGGAACCTTTCACACTTCCTCAACCAACCAGTCTGTGTTAAACGGGACGGCCTTTGAACACTTTTAACTTAGAGTTGTTATAGTAAATAATCAACTATCATACTTAATGGAAATATATTGAATTATTTAGGGATGTTTCTGCCATAATTGCTCCCGGACTCCTTTGTGGATATCTGTGTCTGTTTTATATCTTGATTTTTTGTCATTTTTTTCCCTACTGTTAAGCCAAGACTTTGAAGTGCTCTTAGTATATCTATATCCCCAAAACTATTGGAACCTCAGCTAATTAAGTTTGTTGAAATTAAGATATATGTGAAAGATAGTAAGAAGGGCTCTCTTGATGAACACAATACCCAAACCTTTAGACCTGCGCTTTATGAAATGTACTTTGGCTACTCAGATGCTTTTTTGCTTAATTTTTGATGTTGGGTTATCTTGTAGATACTTGAGGTTATAGTTTACTTGAAATCTGAAGGGTACATGGCAACACTTCTATTTCCTATTTCTTTTCTTTTCCTTTTTTTGGTCCTTTTTTTTTAGGGCTGCACCCACAGCATATGGAAGTTCCCAGGCTCAGGGTCTAATCAGAACTGCAGCTCCCAGCCTACACCACAGCCACAGCCCCACGTCCTCCTAATACTAGTCAGGTTCGTTACCACTGAGCCACAATGGAAACTCCCTCTGTTTCTTTTTTATATTAAAAATTAAAAAAAAAAATGGAGTTCCCGTCGTGGCGCAGCGGTTAACGAATCCGACTAGGAACCATGAGGTTGCGGGTTCGATCCCTGCCCCTGCTCAGTGGGTTAACGATCCGGCGTTGCCGTGAGCTGTGGTGTAGGTTGCAGACGCGGCTTGGATCCCGAGTTGCTGTGGCTCTGGCGTAGGCCAGCGGCTACAGCTCCGATTAGACCCTAGCCTGGGAACCTCCATATGCCACGGAAGTGGCCCAAAAAAATAGCAAAAAGACAAAAAAAATTTTTAGTTATAGGAGTTTCCGTCGTGGCTCAGTGGTTAACGAATCTGACTAGGAACCATGAGGTTGTGGGTTCGATCCCTGGCCTTGCTCAGTGGGTTAAGGATCCGGTGTTGCTGTGAGCTGTGGTGTCTGTTGCAGATGCGGCTCCGATCCCACATTGCTGTGGCTCTGGCGTAGGCTGGTGGCTGGGGCTCTGATTGGACCCCTGGCCTGGGAACCTCCATATGCCGAGGGAGCAGCCCAAGAAATGGCAAAAATACAAAAAAAAAAAAATTTAGTTACAAAAGTAATAATGTTCATTGCAGAAGACTTAGAAAACACAATGATATATAGTCACCCATTTCACCAATTATTAAATTTCCATGTATTTTTTCAGTTATTATTATTTGTACATACTTTAAAAGTTGAGGCAATTTGTGTATATAGTTTAAAATTTTTTTATTACAGTTGATTTACGGTGTTCTGTCAATTGCTGCTCTACAGAAAAGTGACCCAGTTATACATACACACATATATATATACACTTTCTTTTTCTCACATTATCCTCCATCATGTTCCATCACAAATGATTAAATATAGTTGCCTGTGCTATACAGCAGGATCTCATTGCTTATCCACTCTAAATGCAATAGATTTCATCTTCTAATGCCAAACTCCCAGTCCGTCCCACTCCCTCCACCTTTCCCTAGGACTTCCAACACTGTGTTGAATAAAAGTGGTGAAAGTGGGCAGTCTTGTTCCAGGTTTTTGCAGGAAGGCTTTCAGCATTCCTCCGTTGAGTACTGGCTGTGGGTTTGTCATAAATGCCTTTGATTATGTTAAGATTTGTTCCCTCTATACCCACTTTTGTAAGAATTTTTATTGTGAATGGATGTTGGACTTGGTCACATGCTTTTTCTGCATCTATTGAGATGATCATGTGGCTTTTGACTTTTCTTTTGTTAATGTGGTGTATGATGTTGATTGATTTGTGTATGTTAAACCATCCTTGTGAACTTGGGATGAATCTCATTTGGTCATAGCGTATGATCTTTTTTATATGTTGTTGGATTCAGTTGGCTAAAATTTTTTTGAGAATTTTTACATCTATATTCATCAAAGATATTGGCCTGTTAATTTCTTTTTCTTTCTTTCTTTCTTTTTTTTGCCTTTTGTTTTTTAGGTTCACACTCTCAGCACATGGAGATTTCCAGGCTGGGGGTTGAATCAGAGCTATAGCTGCCAGCCTACACCAGAGCCACAGCAATGCATGATCCGAGCCATGTCTGTAGCCTGTACCACAGCTCCCGGCAACACCAGATCCTTAACCCACTGAGCGAGGCCAGGGATCGAACCTGCAACCTTAGATTCATTTTCACTGTGCCACAATGGGAATTTCATTAAAAAATTTTTTTTTGAAATTATTTTTTTACTTTTCTTTTTTGGTAGTATCTTTGTCTGGTTTTGGTATTAGGGTGATGGTGGCTTCATAGAATGGCTTTGGGATTATTCCTTCTTCAATCTTTTGGAAAAGTTTAAGAAGGATGGGTATAAGCTCTTTGTATGTTTGGTAGAATTCACCTGTGAAGCCATCTGGTCCTGGACTTTTGTTTGTAGGGAGTGTTTTTATTACATATTAAATTTAATTTCTAGTGATTGGTCTCTTTATTTGATCTATTTATTCTTGATTCAGTTTTGGTGGGCTGTATATCTCTAGAAAGTTGTCCATTTCTTCTAGGTTGACAAACTTGTTGGCGTATAATTATTCGTAGTATTCTCTTTTGGTTTTTTGTATTTCTGCAATCTCCGTTGAGATTTCTCCTTTTTCATTTCTTATTTTGTGTTTTTGAGTTCTTTCCTCTTCTGAGTCTGGCCAGAGGTTGTCAATTTTGTTTAGCCTTTCAAAGAACCAGCTCTGGGTTTTTATTGATTTTTTTCTATTGTTTTTTGAATCTCTATTTTATTGATTTCCTCTCTGATCTTTATGATATCCTTCCTTCTGCTGACTTTAGGTTTTGTTTGTTCTTCTCTTTCTAATTCTTTTAGGTGGTAGGTTAAGTTGTTGATTTGAGATTTTTCTTTTCTGAGGAAAGTCTGTATCACTATGAGCTTCCCTCTAAGAACTTCTTTTGTAGCATCCTAAAGATTTTGAATGGTTGTGTTTTCATTATCATTTGTCTCAAGGTATTTTTGAATTTCCCTTTGATTTCCTCATTGACCCATTGGTTTTTTAGTAGAATGTTGTTTAGTCTCCATGTAGTCAGTTTTTTCTCATTCCTTTTCCTGTGATTGATTTCTAATTTCATGCCATTGTGATCAAAGAAAATTCTTGAAATAATTTCTATACCCTTAAATTTGTTGAGGTTAGTTTTGTGCCCCAGTCAATCCTTGCGAATGTTCCATGTGCACTTGAAAAGAATGTATATTCTGATTTTTTTGGATGTAATGTCCTGAAAATATCAATTAAGTGTAACCTTTCCATTGTGCCCTTTAGGATCTCTGTTGCCTTATTGATTTTCTGTCTAGAGGATCTGTCCATTGATGTGAGTGGGGTGTTAAAGTTTCCTGCTATGATTGTATTCCCATCAATTTCTCCTTTTATGTCTGTTAGTATTTGTTGTGTGTATCTGGGTGCTCCTATATTAGGGGCATATATATTGACGAGTGTAGTACCCTCTTCTTGAATTGACTTTTTATCATTAAACAGTGTCCTTCTTTGTCTTTCTTTATGGCCTTTCTTTTAAAGTCTATTTTATTGATATGAGTATTGCAACTCCTGCCTTCCTGTCTTTTCCATTTACATGAAATATCTTTTTCTGTCCCCTCACCTTCAATTTATATGTGTCCTTTGCCTTAAGGTTAGTCTCTTGAAGGCAGCATGTTGTAGGCTCGTGTTTTTTTTTTTTTTTTTTAAATCCAGTCTGCCACTCTATGTCTTTTCATTGGAGCATTCAGTCCATTGATGTTTAAGGTAATTATTGATAAATGTGTATTTATTACCATTTTAAACCTTGTTTTCCATTTGATTCTGTGTTTCTCCTTTGTTCCTTTCTTTTTTTGGTTGGATGATTTCCTTTTATTTTATGTGTGTGTCCTCTTCTTTTTAGTTTTTGTGAATGTATTGTTTGGTTTTGATTTGTGGTTGCCCTGTTTTTCAAGTATATTAACCTCTTCTTTTTTTTTTTTTTCTTTTTAGGGACACACTAGCAGCATATGGAGGTTCCCAGGCTAGGGGGTCAAATTGGAGCTACAGCTTTGGGCCTACACCACAGCCACAGCCACAGCCACAGCTATGCGGGATCCGAGCCGTGTCTGCGACCTACACCACAGCTCACGGCAATGCTGGATCCTTAACCCACTGAGCGAGGCCAGGGATTGAATTTGCTACCTCATGGTGGTTCCTAGTCAGTTTTGTTTCCGCTGCGCCGAGACAGAAACTCCTGTTAATTCCTTCCTATACCTGCTTGCTTTAGCCTGATAATCATGTAGGCTCAAACACATTCTAAAAAAAAGATAATAATAATAAGAATATAGATTTTTCTTACTTTCCTTCCCCACATTTTATGATTTTGATGTCCTTTTTTAACATCTTCATGTTTATCCTTTTGCTGTTCCTTGTCGCTTTTACAATAGTTTTTTGTTTGTTTTTTAGTTCTGTATAGTGGCTTATTAAATGGATTAATTTCCAGTTGTGATTTCCTCCATCATACTTCTTCTTACATTTTTATTTAGAGGAGCCCTTTCAGTATTTATTGTAGAATGGGTTTAGTATTGCTGTACTCTTTTAGATTTTGTTTGTTGGAGAAATTCTTTTTTTTTTTTTTTTTTTTGGCCATTTCTTGGGCCGCTCCCGCAGCATATGGAGGTTCCCAGGCTAGGGGTCTAATCGGAGCCATAGCCACCAGCCTACACCAGAGCCACAGCTACGCGGGATCCAAGCCACATCTGTAACCTACATCACAGCTCAGGGCAACGCCGGATCGTTAACCCACTGAGCAAGGGCAGGGATTGAACCCGCAACCTCATGGTTCCTAGTCGGATTCATTAACCACTGCGCCACGATGGGAACTCCTGTTGGAGAAATTCTTTATTTCTCCTTCTATTTTTAATGATATCCTTGCTGGGTAGAGTATTCTAGGCTGCAAATTTTTCTCTTTTAGAGCTTGGAATATATCTTGCCATTCTCTTCTGGCCTGTAGTGTTTCTGTAGAGAAATCAGCTGATAGCCTTATAGTGGTTCCCTTATAACTAACTCTTTTTTTCTCCTCTTGCTGCCTTTAGAGTCCTCTCTTTATCTTTAACTTTTGCCATTTTTATTATAATATGTCTTGGTGTGGGCCTGTTTGGGTTCAACTTGTTTGGGGCCCTCTGTGCTTCCTGTATCTTGATAGCTGTTTCCTTTATTTATTTATTTATTATTTATTTATTTATTATTTGGTCTTTTTGCCTTTTCTAGGGCCACGCCCGAGGCATATGGAGGTTCCCAGGCTAGGGGTCTAATTGGAGCTACAGCTGCTGGCCTACACCAGAGCCACAGCAATGTGGGATCCAAGCCGAGTTTGCAACCTACACCACAGCTCACCGCAACGTTGGACCCTTAACCCACTGAGCAAGGCCAGGGATTGAACCCGCAACCTCATGGTTCCCAGCTGAATTTTTTAACCACTGAGCCATGATGAGAACTCTGATAGCTGTTTCCCTTAGATTTGAAAAGTTTTCAGCCATAATTTCTTCAAATATATTTTCAATCCCCTTTCCCTTTTCTTCTCCTTCTGGAATCCCTATTATGCATAGATTGGCCTGCTTTATATTATCCCATAGGTCTCATATTGCTTTCATGTTTTTTCATTTGGTTTTCTGTCTACTGTCCTCATTGTGTGATTTCCATTATTCTATCTTCTAAGTCACTAATTCACTCCTTTGTATTATTCATTCGGCTCTTCAGTGCTTTAACTCAGCTTGTGTCTCTGCAAACGAATTTTCTAATTTTTCTTGACTCCACCTTATATTTTCTAGTTCCTTTCTAAAGTAATCTGCATTACTATTCATTTCTGCTCATAATTCCTTCATATTCATTCTTAATTCCTTTAGTATTTTCAGTGTCTCCTTTTTGAATTCGGTGTCTGTTAGACTGCAGAGGTCTGTTTCATTGTTTGCTCCTTCAAGGGAATTTTCCTGTTCTTTTAACTGGGAATGTTTCCTGAGCTTCTTCATTTTGCTTATATTTTTCTTATCCTGTGAGTTTAAGGAAAACAACAACTGTAGTCTTGAAGGGCTGTTTATATACAAGAGTGCCCCTGGGTATTTTGTGAGGGCCTACTATTTATTTTTGGTGTAAGGGCTGCTTTTGGTTTGGATGCTTGCTGTCTCTTTCCTCAGTGTGTGCAGACTCTTATTCCCTTGATAGGGTGCTTTGTATGCTTCGAGGGAGATGGAGGTAATGGGCAGGGCCAGTAGCCAGTGCCTGATTGCTGGGCTCTTGACCATGGCAAGGACCCATGGAAAGATGGCACAAGCTGCTCCTAGTTGCAGGATCCTGGGATTTGGCAGGGACCCTCAGGTACGTTTAGGCGGCACCCGCAGTACTTGGCAGTGGCAGCAGCAGGGTATGTGTGTTTGCATTCCCAGGGGAGTGAGAGAAACAATGGGTGGTGCTCAGTTGCAGTGCCCTCCTCTGTGGGGCCACAGGTGGTGCCTGTTCATGGACCCCTAGTGGTGGCCTACCTCTGGAGTCTGCCTCCACCACCTATACACCATGCAAAAGGCATCCCATCCCGCTTAGCCTGCACAGTAGGTGCCCGGCCACCTGTAGTCCACATAAGAGAGGCCTTTCACCTGTAGCCTCCACCAGAGGTGCCCCACCTTCCAAGAGTCCACACATGTGCAGAGAAAGATATTCCTATGGTGGTCTAACCCTCCTCCTCTTGCCCTTCCCAACAATGGGGCCTTGCTTCTCCTGTGGGCCCAGACCTCCTCCTGGGTTCCCTCAGCTGTGGTGCTCCACTCCTCAGCCCTTGGTGCACTGCTCCCTACGCCCTCAGGCTATCTCCACAGCCAACCATAGTCCTCTCCCCAGAACTGACCTCCAGAGCCTGGGTCTCAGAGCCCAGCCCCCAACTGTCTCAGGCTATGATGTCAAGGGGCAGTAGTACCAACGCTCTGTGCAGCTCTCTCTCTGCTTTGCCCTCCTCAGTCCAACTACTGCACTTTTCTCTGAGGCTTCGAGGTCCCTCTGTCTTGGCTAATCTCCCCATCAGTTAGGTGGCTTCCTTGGGTTCCTTTCCTCTTGCACAGCACCCTCTCTCTCTTTTTTTCCTTTTGTTCTACCCAGTTATATGGAGGATTTTTGGCCCTTTTTGGAGGTTTAAGGTCTTCTGCCAGTGTTCAGGAGATGTTCTGTATGAATAGTTCTACATGTAGATTTTTTTTTTTTTTATGTTTGTGGGAGAAGCTGAGTACCTCGTCTTATTCCTTTGCCATCTTGATCCTGCTCTGTGTGTCTAGTTTTTTGTTTTTGTTTTTTACTCTTTGGCTGCCTTGTGGCATATGGAGTTCCCAGTCTAGGGATCAGATCCAAGCCACAGCAGCAACCTATGCTGCAGCTGTGGCAATGCTGGATCCTTAACTGACTGTGCCAGACTGGGAATCAAACCTGAGTCCTGGCCCTGTAAAGATGCCACTGATAGTTTTGTATACTGATTTTTCCACTTGAAGTTTTTCACTTGCTATGGTGTCTTGAGCATTTTCTTAACGTGATTTTTTTTCCTTTGAGTGATTTTGGAGTTATATATCCTGGTTTTGTTCCACTGATAGTTTTACCCTTATGACTAAAAACAAAAAAGAAACATGTCCCTTTGATTAGCAATACTAAGAATGAAACAGTAACTTCTGGCTCTTTCCTCCAGTGTGAAATGTGAAATTGCAGATACAATCTGAGATTTTAGACTCAGAGAATTATCAGTGTTTTAATTATGTATATTATATTACAAGAAAGTTTTTTGGCATTTACTTAATAATTTAAAATCATGGCTACAATAATATTTTTTCCCTGTTTAATTTGTTCATTGCTTACTTTTTTGTACCATGGCCTTTTCATTCTGAACTCTTCATCTCTTAGATATTTAGACTTTGCTAGAACAGTAGCCACTGGCCACAGGTGGCTATTTAAATCTAAATTAACTGAACTTAAGTAAAACTAAAAATATCAGTTCTTCAATTGCTCTAGCTACATATCAGCTGCTCAGTAGCCAAAGTGACTCTTGTATTCGATGACGCATAAAGCTCTAGCAGATAATGATCCAGAATATAATGCTGAGTGAATTTCTTAGGAAGGGTATTTTGATACTGCACTAACTGAGACCCTCCAGGTTTGCATATGTGTCTGTCTTGTTTCATATAAACTCAGCTGTGGGCTTGAGATTCTAGGCTCATACTTCTCTTCCTTCCTCTTTTTCTCAATTCAGCCTCTAGAAGGTCTACCCTTATCGTCTGGTCTTCAGTTTTATGGAGGAGAAGTCTGATGCCAGCCTGATATATTTCTTTTATAACCCATTCCTCCTGCTGCCTGCCTGGATGTTTAAGGGATAGTTTTCTCGGTTCTCAAAAATGTTACTAGATAATTTCAAGGTTTTCGACTTTTTGATAATTTTGCCTGATATGTAGTGAACCCTTTTAATCTATAGATTCAGGCCTTGGGAAGGTTTTTCTATTGTCATTGCTTCTACTCCATCTGTTTTATTCTATCACACTAGGGTTTGTGTTACAAATATACTGGCCCCCTGATCTGTTTCATCTCTTTTATTGTGTCATCTGTCACTGACTTCATTATGGTTTTAAATTCAGCATTTATTTATCTTAAAAAATTGCCATGTATTTTTTCCTTATCACTCATCGTTTTATTTTCATTACATCTATAAATCTGGCTTATAGGCATAGTGACTTTTTGGATGTTGTTGACAATATGATTAGAAGTTTTCTAAACATTTGCTCTTTCATAGTAAGTCAACATCAAAGGGAGCCATTTTCTCTAGTCCTTCAAGATGTTTTTTTCTTTTTGAACATTAGTGTTTTCTCATAGGTCATGTATATTTTTGTGTTCAGTTTGCCTAGATTCAAATCCTAAATTTACTGCTTTCTTACTAGCTGTTTGACTTTGGGTCTTAGTTTTCTCAGCTGTAAAAGGGGAATAATAATAATACCTATATCACAGAGTTTATATGAGGAATAAAAGAATGAATATTTGGAAAGAGTTTAGAATAATACCTCAAAGGTATCTATCTACACACCATATGTTTTATAAATAAAATTAATTTTTTTTTCCTTTAAGGAAGTTCTATTGCTCTCCCTTCTTGCAACTGCCTCTGGTCAGAAAAACTCCTAGGCATGACCATTTGCTTGGGTTGATAATTCATTCTTGCAACTCCAAATTAGGCAAGGTTTGTAGGAGTTCTTGCAGGATCTTTTCCATTTCCTTCCTTCCCTGGATCGGAGTCCAGTGATAATTTCTATGAGAAGCCTTATGGAGGAAGGAGAGAGGAGTTAGCCACAAAAAAAAAAAAAAGATGTTAGGTCCCTTATCTCCTTACCTTGTTACAGAATGCTGTGTATGTGTGTGTTTGTGTAACATAGTAGTTCTGCATTGCTTGTTAGCTAAAAAATTGAAAGATTTAATCTTTTCCCCCCTCCCTTTCTGTTTTAACAAATAGAAAAAAGTTTTTTTTAATTGGTAGAAATATTTTAGTTTCATGTCCTAGATGTTAGGTGAGCTGCTCAGGCCTTTTGAACTCTAAGATCTACTCCCCACATTTGGAAGCCTAAACAACTCAAGGTCTAGGTAATTCTCAAGGGGCGTGCATTCCCAGGTTTACTTTTCCTTCCAGGATCTCCTGCCTCCGTGGTGCTTTCCATAGGCGAAAACTAGCGGTTTCTGAATGGGGTGATTTTGTCCCTCAGGTGACATTTGGCAACACTTGGAGACGTTTTTTATTGTCATAACTGAGGAGGATGCTATCGGCATCTAATGGGTAGAGGCCAGGTATGCTGCTCAGCTTCCTACAACGCATGGCACAGCCCCCACAACAAAGAATTGTCTAGCCCAAAATGTCAGTGGTTCCAAGGTTGAGAAACCATGGCCTTTACAGATCCTTGTCTTCAATTTCCACAAAAGCCTATCCATATGAAGCCCCCATGATTGTAGAAGACCTCACTGGAGATTCAGGGAGAAGGAGTAGGGGTTTCCCCTGTATCAGTACAAACAATTTCAAATTGAATATTAGGCATTCCTATGCCTAAGCTCCCTTTTGCCAGTCCAGTCTTCACAGAGTGTCTTCTGGCCTTTCACCTGATATAGTTCCCAACCTTATGCTTTCTCATTGGCACTTTTCCCCTTTATCCTGTCTGGAGCAAAACAAAAAAAAAAAAATGTTTTTCCTTTGCTACATGGAAAGTCAGTTTAACTCTCTCTTTAGTGATTTAGGTTCCCACTAACACCCACACACAGAGAAACAAGTTACTTTTCCAGACAATGGCGATTCTCCTCCTAAGAGAAATTCTAATGCCAGCTATTAAGGTAATAACATTTTACCTCATTACATAAGTGTAATACTTAAACATTTCTTAATCATTTTAAATACAGAAGAAATAAGATAAGCTTCAAGTTTTACCATCATCTGAGAATCTTAACATATTGACATAACTATCATCGATCTAACTTTTTCACATTATAAACCATTACACTGTACAGAAATCCTATAATTTCTGCTACATTTATTCATATTTATTTCCCCTGTGTTTCCAAGTTCATTGCTTGCTTTTCCGGTTTGTCAGTGCTGCATTATAGGTTAGGTGATTATAACAGATGGCTTTTCAGGTTTGGAGTCTTTGGGTTCCACTGTTTAATTTTACTCGCCAGCTTTTACATGGAAGATAGGCCAGATGTGAGCTCAGAAACAGAGTCATCTTAGCATCCAGAGAGCAAGCTTTCCGGAAGGTTTATGGCTTTGATAAAATCATTTATGAATTACTTAAATTCTCATCTAGAGTCTCCTAATACTGTTGACATTCTGGTATTAGTATGTTATAGGGAAATAAAATTTTT
Source organism: Phacochoerus africanus (assembly GCF_016906955.1). Lineage (NCBI taxonomy): Eukaryota > Metazoa > Chordata > Mammalia > Artiodactyla > Suidae > Phacochoerus > Phacochoerus africanus. The sequence goes on along the minus strand of NC_062557.1, from coordinate 24,840,392 downwards.
ATTCACATAATAGGAGCTTTATGAAAATGTATCCAGTGGCACATATTTATACATACTTAAACCAATATTGTAGATAAGTTGGAATTAATTAAGGTACTTATATGATAAATCAAATATGAGATGTGTAGTGTGATACTTAGCTACAGAAAATGTTTCCTAACTGCTCTGTAATAACTGTTCTTAAAGTCACTCTCCCTTTAAAGTAAATTTTCCCATTTGATAATTCTTTATGTGAGCCTCTTCATCCATTGATCCCTCCCTCCTTTCCTTTCTTCCTTCCTTCCCAGGATTTTATTAATGTATAATTTACATAAATAAAGTGCAGTAATTCTAAGTGTTACAACTGGATGACTTTAATCTATGTATATCTGTATGGCTACAACCTGTGTCAAAACACAGACATTTCCAACTCCTGAGAACGTTTCCTTTCCAGGTCTCGAACTTCATAAATCAGGATGATCTCTTTTGTGTCTGTCCTCAACATAATGTTTTTGAGATTTATCCATATTGTTTCACCTATCAGATTTATCTCATCTTTTTGCTGAGTAGTATTCCATTGTGTGACTCTTCTGCAGTGTGTTTATCCATTCTTCTTTTTTTTACATGTTAAATTCATATTTATTTATTTATCAGCTGTGGGGTGCAGCAGCTTGTTGTGGAATCTCAGTTCCCAGATCAGGGATTGAACCTGGTGGTGAAGATGCCATGTCCCAACCACTAGACCACCAGAGAACTATCCATTCTTCTTCTGATGAACATTGGGTCGTTCAGTGGGAGTTATTATGAATATAGCTGCTCTAAGTGTTCTTCCGTAACTTGTTTTGTGAAATTATCTCCTGGATAATTATCTAGGAGTGGAAATACTGGGTCATAGGGTATGAATATATTTAATGTTATTGGAAACTCCTGTTTCCCAAAGTGATTGTACCTGATTTACACTCCCACCAACAATGTATGAGAAATTCAGGAGTTCCTGTTGTGGCGCAGTGGTTAACGAATCTGACTAGGAACCATGAGGTTGCGGGTTCGGTCCCTGCCCTTGCTCAGTGGGTTAAGGATCCAGCGTTGCTGCGAGCTGTGGTGTGGGTTGCAGATGCGGCTCGGATCCCGCGTTGCCGTGGCTCTGGCGTAGGCCGGTGGCTACAGCTCCGATTGGACCCCTAGCCTGGGAACCTCCATATGCCGCGGGAGCGGCCCAAAGAAATAGCAAAAAGACAAAAAAACAAAAAAAACAAAAAACAAACAATGTATGAGAAATTCAATTGCTCCGTATCCTCCTCAACTTAATGGTGCAATCTTTTTATTTTAGATATTCTGATAGATGTTATGGTCCATGTATTTTTTTAATTACAAAAATAACTTATGAATATGTTTTTATTGTAGAATATTTGCACAGCATAGAAGTATATAGATTGCTTAACCCAGCCACAGGCAAGAGAAAGAAAGAAAATTTATCCAAATTGGAAAGGAAGAGGTAAAATTGTCATTATATGTAGATGACATGATACTCTGTATGGAAAACTCAATAAAGACTCCACACAAAAACTATTAGAACTAATAAATGAATTCAGTAAGGTAGCAGGATACAAGATTAATATACAGAAATCTGTGCATTTCTTTACCCTAACAATGAAATATCAGAAAGAGAAAGTTAAAAAAAAAACCTTTAAAAAATGTGTGGGAAAAAACCCCTAGGAATAAACCTAACCAAGAAATTGAAAGACTTATGTGCTGAGAACTGTAAAACATTGATAAGAGAAACTGAAAACAATTCAATAAATGGAAAGATACCCCATGCTCTTTGATTGGAAGAATTAAAATTGTTAAAATGGCCATACCACCCAAAGCAATCTTCAGATTTAATGTGATCTCTATCAAATTACCCATGACTTTTTTCAGATATCTAGAACAAATTACCCGAAATTTATATGAACCACAAAAAGACCCAGAATTGCTAGAGCAATCCTGAGGAAAAAGAACAAAGCTGGAATCATAACCCTTCCAGACTTAAGACAATACTCAAAGCTACAGTAATCAAAAGAGCATGGAACAGAACACTGTAAACCAGCTACAATGGAAAAAAATAAATATCATTAAAAAAAAAAAAGAGCATGGAACAAAAACAAACACATAGATCAATGGAACAGAATAGAGAGCCCCCAAAATAAAACCACATATCGAGGGAGTTCCTCTTGTGGGTTAGCAGTGATAAATCCATGAGGATGTGAGTATCCATGAGGGGGCAAGAATATACAAGGAGAAAAGACAGACTCTTTAGCAAGTGGTGCTGGGAAAGCTGAACAGCCATATGTAAATCAATGAAATTAGAACACCCTCATACCATTCATAAAAATAAACTCAAAATGGCTTAAAGACTTAAGTATAATACATGACACCATAAATCTCCTCAAAGAGAACATCAGCAAAAATCTGACATAAATTGTAACAATATTTTCTTAGCTCAGTATCCCAAGGCAAAAGAAATGAAAGTTAAAAATAAACAAATGGGGAGTTCCTGTTGTGGCTTAGTGGTTAATGAACCTGACTAGCATCCATGAGGACGTGGGTTTGACCCCTGGCCTCACTCAGTGGGTTAAGGATCTGGCCTTGCCGTGAGCTGTGGTGTAGGTCGCAGACGTGGCTCAGATCCTGACTTGCTGTGGCTCTGGCATAGGCTGGCATAGGCCGGTGGCTACAGCTCTGATTTGATCCCTAGTCTGGGAACCTCCATATGCCGCTGGTGCAGCCCTAAAAGACAAAAAATAAATAGACAAGTGAACAAATGGTCCTAATCAAACTTATAAGCTTTTGCACAGTAAAAGGAACCATAAATTAAACAACCTATGGACTGGGAGAAAATATTTGCAAATGATGCAACCAACAAGGGCTTAATTTTCAAAATACACAAACAGTTCATACAACTCAATATCAAAAGAAAAAACACCCCACAATCCAAAAAATGGGCAGAAGACCTAAATAGACATTTCTTCAAACAAGACGTCCAGGAGTTCTCTTGTGGTACAGTGAGTTAAGGATCTGCTGTCCAGATCACTGCTGTGGTGTGGGTTTGATCCCTGGCCTGGAAACTTCCACATGCTGCAGGCGTTACTAAAAAACACAAACAGGAGTTCCTGTTGTGGCTCAGTGGTTAACAAATCCAACTAGGAACCACGAGGTTGCGGGTTCAATCCCTGGCCTTCCTCATTGTGTTAAGGATCCAGCATTGCTGTGAGCTGTGGTGTGGGTCGAAGATGCGGCTCGGATCCTACATTGCTGTGGCTCTGGCGTAGACCGTCAGCTACAGCTCCGATTCGACCCCTAGCCTGGGAACCTCCATATGCCTCGGGAGTGGCCCAAGAAAATGGCAAAAAGACAAAAAAAAATAAAAAATAAAAATAAAAAACACAAACAAACAGACAAAGCAAAGAAGACATCCAGATGGCCAACAGGCACATGAGAAGATATTACAGAGCCATAAAAAAGAATGAAACAATACCATTTGTAGCAACATGGATGGACCTGGACATTCTCATGCGTGAAGTAAATCAGACAGAGAAAGGCAAATACATGATATCATTTATATGTGGAATCTAAAAAAATGACAGAAAGGAACTTATTTGCAAAACAGAAACAGACTCACATAGACAACAAACTTATGGTTACCAAAGGGGAAAGGTAAGGGGGAGGGATAAATTAGGAGTTTGAGATTAACATATACATACTACTATATGTAAAATAATCAACAAGGACCCTACTGCATAGCATAGGAAACTCTGCTCAATATTCTGTGATAACCTATATGGGAAAAGAATCTGAAAAAGATTGGATATATGTATATGTTTAAATGAATCACTTTGCTGTACATCTGAAACTAACAAACACAACACTGTAAATCAACTATACTCCAATATAAAATAAAAATTAAAAAAGATGCTCAACATTGCAGTTATTGGAGAAATGTACATCAAAACTGCAGTGAGGTATCACCTCACTCCAGCCAGAATGGCCGTCATCAAAAAGTCTACAAATGAATTCTGGAGAGGATGTGAAGAAAAGAGAACCCTTCTACACTGGAGGAGGTCATGTAAATTGGTGTAGCCACTATGGAAAACAGCATAGAGGTTACTTAAAAAACTAACAATAGGGAATTCCCGTTGTGGCTCAGCAAGTAAGGAGCCTAACTAATATCCATGAGGATGCAGGTTCGATCCCAGGCCTTGCTCAGTGGGTTAGGGATCCGGTGTTGCCATGAGCTGTGGTCGCAGATGCTCCTTGGATCTGGCATCTCTGTTGCTGTGGCTGTGGTGTGGGCTGGCAGCTGCAGCCCTGATTCAAACCCTAGCCTGGGAACTTTCATATGCCACAGGTGTGGCCCTAAAAAGCAAAACCAAAAAACCAAAAAAAAAAAAAACAACCTAGCAATAGAACTACCATATGATTCAGCAGTCCTACTCCTGGGCAAAGGGAATCAGAAAAGATGAAAACTCTAATTTAAAAAGATACATGTGCCCTGACGTTCACAACAGCACTATGTTGTGGACACTTGGCTATTTATAATAGCCAAGACATGGAAGCAACCTAAGTGTCCATACATTCAGTGTAACCTGAATGGATATAGTTTATTCAGTGTCTTGTAATAACCTTTAAGGGAAAAGAATCTGAAAATGTGTGTGTGTGTGTGTTACTGAATCACTTTCCTGTGTACCTGAAGCTAACACAAAATTGTAAATCAACTATAGTTTAATGAAAGAAAAAAAGAAAAAAGGAGTATATAGACAACTTGATTTTTTCCACTGTTATCCAATAACAGTGTTGGATACTCCGTATGAATCTGTGTATATATATTCATATATATGTATATATATTTTTAAAAGCTGCTGCAAAATATTTCAGAATTTATTTAATTATTCTCCTATTGATGGATGTTTAGATTGTTTCCACATTTTTTATGTCCATAGTGCTTTCAAGAACATATCTGTATCTTTGTGTGTACATAATGCAAACATTTTTGTAGAACAGATTCTTAGATTCTCAAATGAAGATTACAGAAGTGTTAGTCCTAGACTGGTAGTCTGACCAATAGTTAAAACTTAATCCAAAATACTCTGGTTTTTGTCTTCTCTGTGTTTGAGTATACAGGTATTATCAATTTTTTTCCCCATTACATGAGGTAGGAGAATTAAAAATACGAACACCACACATTTCTTGGGTCATGGGGCGGAAACAGTCACCAGGTTGAAGCTAACCACAACCAGAACATGCTGACAGTTTCTCTATTGTATGCTCACAGTTTCCTGCAAGCCAAAACAAAGCTGGTGGGTATGATTTTAGCCTTGCCAACAAATTTTACCTCTTAACAAAAAGCAAAAAGTATATGCCTTAAAGCTTACAATTAATTGCCAGATCAAAAATTTAGTGCAAGAGAGTTCCTGCTGTGGTGCAACAGGATCAACAGTGTCTCTGCAGTGGCAGGGAATGTGGGTTCGATCACAACTCTGGCTTGGATTGGATTCCTGGCTGGGGAATTTCATTTTCTCTGGGGCAGCAAAAAAACAAAAAATAATTTAACGCAAGGTTTAAAACAGGTTCTAAGTGGGAGTTCCCATTATTGGCTCAGTGTGTTAAGAACCCCACTAGTATCCATGAGGATGTGGGTTCAATCCATGGCCTTGCTCAGTGGGTTAAGGATCCGGTGTTGCCACAAGCTTTGGTGTAGTTCACAGAGGGATCCGGTGTTGCTGTGGCTGTGGTTATAGACTGGCAGCTGTAGCTCCTATTTGACTCTTAGCCTGGGAACTTTCACATGCCACTTTACGGCCTTCAAAAGAAAGAATGAGAAAAACAAAACAAAAACCAACCAACACCAAGTTCTAAGTAAACTGAAAGTCATTGTCCCCCACTATAATACTTTTATTTAATTGGTATGAAAATAGGCAAGACACGATTTCTGTGAATGTATCCATCATTACAGTAGAAAATTAAACACTGAAATTTTAGAGGTTTGATTTTATGAGATATTTGAGAGTCACTGCAGAAATCCCAGTGGTCTGATACTTTGAGTGTATCTGTGGCAAGGAGTCAGGAATTGCTGTTTTTTGTTTGTGTCTACCAGAAGCTGTCAGTGAGACTTGGTAGACGTTGGATCAGCAACCAGTCCAGTTTCTTCTATAAAACAGCAATGTGTAACTTAAAGGGATAGTTGTGACATTTAATTAAATACCCAGATAAATAGAAGACCCAAATATCTGGAGTGGAATGTGGTCTTCTTTTATTTCCCAGATAGAGGTGGTCTTGGTCTGCTAGGCATGGCAAAGTGAGTGGGCACCATTTGTTTCTGGAAAGGGTGTCTTATTGTTAGCAGCTCACTCATGGAAGTCCTAAGGATGATGCATATCTTTACTCCCTGCCTGCAACATCAATCCAAACAGAGGACTCCTGGAGGGGTCCCTGGGAGGAGACCTTCCTCCCCTTGATCTTGCCATCTCTTCCCCACAATCCCAACAAACAAAAGCTTTCTACTCCCCTCCCTTCTCCGTACAGGTTCCCATCTCCATCCTTGAGGGGTGATGTCTCATCTGCAAGGCTTTAATTCCTTCAAAATGCTCAGCTTGAAGTATCTATAAGATAAACATTATGATTAGAAAAAAATGCTAGGTATCATTGAATATTTAAGAGATGAATCTGAAGTAGCATCCTGCTCCTAGGTTTGCTTTTTTTTTTTTTAATCAGTATGCTAACATTTACTTGAGTATTTTCTTATAGACGCATTGCTTTTATGGGAAAAAAATATGTTCTTTCAGTTGATTCCCAGACCAGGGGATCATAAAATGACATATTTTGTGGATCATAAAATGACATATTTCTCTAATAAGGCTCTTCAGAGGGATGATGCTGAGGCTGGACAAGAAAGGACCATAGTTCCCATAGATTAGGATTATAAACTATGTATATTTCTTATTATAGCTTTTGGAAATTTATCTCAAGCATCTTACATGTGCACCCAATAAAGGCTGTTTGTCGTTTAATCCAAATTTTAAATTTAACTGTGTGTCATTTATTTTTTAAAAAATTCTTTTGTATTTTACCTAGAGAATACCATAGACGTATATATATATGTGTGTGTGTGTGTGTATGTATATGTATACATATCTATTTAATTTTATGGCTGTACCCATGACATGTGGAAGCTCCTGGGCCAGGGACTGAATCTGAGCTGCAGCTGCAACCTATGCTGTCGCTAAGGCAATGCCAGATCCTTTTAACCCACTGTGCCGGGCCGGGGATCTAACCCATGCCTTCACAGGGACCAGAGTCGCTACAATCGGATTCTTAACCCACTGTGCCACTGCGGGAACTCCTACAGACGTAATATTTTGATGGGGAATGATCTTCTAACTTGAGACTCCAGAAACCCTTTCTGTCCTGAGGCCTGAGCCACTCCCCCTTCTGCTGGCTTCGTCTCTTGGTGGGAGTACACCTTTATCCCCCATTCCCTAACTCTCAGCTCTGATGTTGGTATTGTGACTGGGGAGCGACTGATGGTAAGGCTGGGAAGGGTATGAGGAGCTGAGTGGAAGCTAGGTCGGGGTTCCCAGGATTAGGGAAGAGACTGTTTAATAGGCTAGAATGAGAGTGGAATCGGCCTCACCTGGGGGGGAGGTGGAGTGGGGGGGTGGAGTGGGGGGGGTGGAGGTGAGAGCCCATGGGGGAGCCAGAGGGAGCAGAGAACAGAATATCCCTTTCTCATCTCCCCCTCTTCCTCTCCTGTCTCCTTTACCTCAACCCCATCTCCTACTGAGAGTGCGTCGGAAATTTAGAGGTGCTGTGATAAGAGGAGGGGACTGTGAGATGGAGTGAGGAGTGATGAAGGAAGTCAGCAAAAGGTCGTTGATGTGAAGTGACAATAAAAAGCAGCAGCAGTGAGAGAACAGAGGATTTCTGTGACTGTGCCCAGCTAGAACAACCATTCATATTTAAAGAGTGTTTACAAATACTTGGGGACTTTTTTTTTTTTTTTTTAAGCTAAAGAAAGGGCCTAAAATACTGCCCAGCATTAAACTTAATAGAATTAATTTGGTGAATGATTTCTGCCTGTGCCATCACTTTTGCACATAGACAAAATTCTCAAGTATTTTCTTGGGTGTAATGCCAGTAAGTAGTTCAAATACTTTTGCAAACTATTCCCCTCTAGAAACACTTTGATTGGCATTTGGTTGATGGAATTGTTTTCAGCAGCATTTGGCCATTCATCCTGCCTTCAAATAGAAGGTTAATTGAAACAAACTTTTGAGTTTTAGAAACTTGTATCAACAACAACAGTTTGTAATGGTTAAAGAACACCAACTTAAATCTTTTTTTCTTTCTGTCGTTTTTAGGGCTGTACCCACGGCATATGGAGGTTCCCAGGCTAGGGGTCTAATCAGAGCTGTAGCCGCCTGCCTATGCCACAGCCACAGCAGTGCCAGATCCGAGCCGTGTCTGTGACCTACACCACAGCTCACTGGCAATGTCAGATCCTTAACCCACTGAGCAAGGCCAGAGATCAAACCCGAAACCTCATGGTTCCTAGTGGGATTCATTAACCACTGAGCCACGATGGGAACTCCTTTTTTTTTTTTCTTTCTTTCTTTCTGTGGATTAGGAGCATTGCTTAGAAAACAGATGGAGGCAACCTTTATCTCTCATTGGTTTGAAAAATGTGACCCATAAGATGTCATTCTCCTCCCAATAAACTAAAGAGTCACCTTATAAATGAGAGGCACCTTATAAGGGTCACCTTATAAGGGTCACCTTATACATAAAGGCCAGAGATTTAGGAGAATATCAGAGACTTTCATCGGTCTATAGAACCTAGCAATCTTGGGTGTGTCTTGTCAAATCAGAATCTTTTCAGCTAGCCTTAGACCCTGCAGTGGTTTCTCCCAGAGGTATGATCATCATATCAGGTCTACAAGTTTCCACATATCCTCTGTTCCCTTGTCCTTCAGTTTTCTTTTCCTACTCTAGTGTGCTGGAATAGATAAGCATCAACTGCCTGGAAGCTGAGGGAATTTATGTTTTAGGGAAGCTGGGAATTATACTAGGAAGAGGCACCTTCTCCAGAGCTATATTCGTCTTTTAAATATGGGACTTAAAATAATGGTATATTACTTTTAGTGCAAAATACTTTATATTGCACTATAATCTTTCACCACTGTCAGTCTTGCCCCTAACCTTTATGTTCTGCCCTCCCAGTTGGAATTCTTTCAGTCTCTACAAATGCACTAAGATCTATCACCTCAGGACCTTTGAACATGATGTTCCTATTCTTTTTTTTTTTTGGAAATCAATGTCATTTTCTATAATGAGCTTTAGGCTATAAATTTTAGAATCTTTAAAGTATAATTAAATTTAAATTAAAAATACAGTAACATCTTAAATTGTCTTACATTTTTTCTTTTTTCTTTTTTTCCCTGCCGTACAGCATGGGGATCAAGTTATTCTTACATGTATACATTTTTCCCCCACCCTTTGTTCTGTTGCAATATGAGTATCTAGACATAGTTCTAAATGCTACTCAGCAGGATCTCCTTGTAAATCTATTCTAAGTTGTATCTGATAGAAGTTCCTATTCTTGCGCCATTCTTTTCCTCATTCTTCCACCTCTTCCCCACCCCCAGCATACATACTTGACCTGATAATGTTAGGGTTTCAGATGAAAGGTCAGTTGTCTGAGAGATCTCTCTGACTTAACTTTCCTCTCTAGACTTGGTGCATCTACTGTGGGCCTGTGCCCCCTCATTTTCTTATTATAACTCATATTACAATTTATTCTTTTTTTTGTTTTCTCTTTTTAGGGTCACTCCCGAAGGATGTGGAGGTTCCCAGGCTAGGGATTCGGAGCTGTAGCTGCCAGCCTTTACCATAGCCACAGCAACGCCAGATCTGAGCTCTGTCTGTGACCTATACCAACAGGTCACAGCAACACTGAATCATTAACCCACTGAACGAGGCCAGGGATTGAACCTGCATCCTCTTGGATACTAGTCAGATTTGTTTCCACTGAGCCACAATGAGAACTCCCACAATTTATTCTAATTGTCTCTTTAAATCTGTTTTCTTTACCAGGCTTTGAACTTTTAGTTTAGATCTATCTTGTTCACTTTTTCAGTACTTAGCACGTAATGAGTGCTCAATACACAGTTGTTGAAGAATAAAGGCATTTAGAGAAAAGTGGCATGGTGTATGGTATGTTTCTGATTTTGTCTATTCTCTTTGGTATGAGGACATTTACAGCAATGTAGTATTGCTCACGCACCAGTCAAAGATAACTAGATGTAGACCCTGTAACATCAGGTAAGGTGTGTATAGTGAGTGCTGTTATGTCAGAGGCACCACTGGAGTGTTCTTACTCAGTTAGAGGTGTTTTTCACACTTGCTTTTGCCATTGCAGGAGCCTAAGGCATCCTGATGTGGTAGGACATACCACTTTTATTAGAAGAGTTCTTGTTTGTACATGGGTGATTGCGTAATAGAAAACCCACTCAGAGAGCGTGGTGAGCTTGGTTAAATACAGGAGGTGAAAATCTCTTTCCTGTTCAGTGGTGGGTAGTGTGTTTCTGCTCAGGCACCTTCAAATCATGATCACTATAACTTGCATCATCTTCTAAATTAAAGACAAGTGTATTGTATGTTGGCCTGTAATTTTCTTTCCTTAATAGCTTATGGAGTCTTGATATCAGGACTATGCTGGCTTCATAAAATGAGTTGAGAAGTGTATAAAATACTAGATGTATAATCCCTCATATAGCTCTTGCTTTTGACTTATTTGTGTTTTCAGGATTATAAATTTGTTCACCGAGTGAGTTGTGGGAGTATTTTTAGATCTGGTTTTTTTAAAAAACGGTAAGGCAGATGGAAGAGGTTTGTGTCAGTTTTATTTCCCTGAGTAGATGACACTTGCAGGTGAAGGAACAAGTATTCAAAGTAACATTTGAACTTCTAAAGTGTTTTGAAGCGAAGCCTCCAAAAAAGTAATTTAAAGTGAAACTTAGAAAGTAAAGTCATGTAAAGTATCAAGTTATCTCGTTAGGAGATAATTATATGTTATTGATTCCCTTTTAGCAATTTTAGTATATACAAATACAACTACATGGGATGTTTTACTTGTAAGAATTTAGTAAGGAGTAGAAATTCAAAATAATATATATATTTATCATCTATAGGCATAAAGTATACATTTTAACCATTCATCTCCCATAGGATCTTTATCCCCTACTTTCTGCCTGCCTGGGTGGTCTCCTTTCCTGTCCACAGCTATGAAGCAGCCCAGCACACTACCACTGAGTGAAATAAAGAGGGAGAAAAATTAAAGTCTATCTATCTAGTTAAGAGTAATATTACATTATACTTACATAGTGATTTTTATCTTATTTTTCATATTCTAAAACATTTTAGAACATTTAGAAAATATAGAAAACTATGAAGATGATAAAAATGGCTTGTAGTTCCACTACCTAGAGACGACCCTTGTTAATATTTTGGTGTTTATCACAGTACCTGACTGACCTTTAGGAAGGACTCACTAAAGATGAGGTTAGTAAATGAATTTAACACAGTCCCTCCCCTCACCAGTTTGGGGGCAAAATTATATTACATAATATTTCACTTGGTTTTTTTGGCTGCACCCTTGGCATATGGAAGTTCCCAGGCCAAGGATTGAATCTGAGCTGCAGTTGCGACCTATGCCACAGCAGCAGCAACGCCTGGATCCTTAATCCACTGTGCCACAGCAGGAACCTCTCCACGTTTTAAAAATTAGTCAACTTTTAAAGAATAGTTTTAGGGAGTTCCCATAGTGGCTCATCAGTAACGAACCTGACTAATATCCATGAGATTGTGGGTTTGATCCCTGGCCCCGCTCAGTGGGTTAAAGTATCCTGTGTTGCCTTCAGCTATGGTGTAGGCTGCAGATGCAGCTTGGATCCCATGTTGCTGTGGCTGTGGCTGTGGCTGTGGCTGGCAGCTGCAGGTCCAATTCGACCCCTAACCTGGGAACTTCCATATGCTGCACCTACGGCCCTAAAAAGCAAAAAGCAAAAACAAAACAAACAAAAAAACAAAACAAACAAACAAAAAAACAAAACAAACAAACAACCCCCCCCCCCCAACCAGAATACTTTTAGATTTACAGGAAAATTGAGCAGATCTGGGCATTAGGCATGCTCATTGTTAGTGAGGTTATTGCTAAATGCAAGTCTGTGTGCCTGACGCATAGTAAGGCCAAGCAATACTGAAACTTTGGAATTTGGAACCAGAGAAAGGTTTATTGCAAGACCCATGCAAGGAGACAGGTGGCTTGTGCCCCAAAGAGACCTGAACTCTTGGAAGGCTTTCAGCAAAGCCCTTAAAAGATATATTTTTAAAAAATAAATTTTATTGGGGTATAGTTGACTTAGAAAGTTGTATTAGTTTCAGGTGTACCACAAAGTAAACCATTTTTTTAAAGTAAACCAGTTTTTAAAGGCTGGGTGAGAAAGGGGCATTGTTAGTTGTTACAAATTTCCTGGTGTCGGATCCTTTGTTCTGCTAACCTCCAACAGAACAGATGTTATTCTCTGTTCTGCACCTTTTTATTCTAAAAATGTAATACTCTTAAAGATCATAGCCTTAAGAATAGGCTATCCTGTATATTTTAGGCTATAGGCAGCATCCTTTTGCAAAAGGTACAGGGCCAGGATGACAAAGCACAAGTGACAGAGGCCAAAGTTTAAAGGGAAGGTAAAGAAAAAGAAACAGATCTAATATGGGGTCAGATTTGTTCTTCCCTATTACAGGATGTTGTTTCTAGACAATCTTTTTTTCTTTTTTGGCTGCAGCATGTAGCAGTTTGATGTGGGATCTCAGTTCCTAGATTAGGAATATAACCCCGGGGGCCAAAGTGGTGAAGGCACCTAAGCACTAGACCAGCAGGGAACTCTCTAGGATGTTGTTTCTTTTAGGCCCTTTCTGCTGACAAAGCAAGGAAATAAATATGTGTGTGTGGAAACCCCATGTATATATACAAAGTTAAACATGAGTTCTTACTCTAATTCATTTTAGACCCCTTTCCATTCTATTCTTTTTTAAAAAATAGATCTAACATTGGTTTGTAACATATGTTTCAAGTGTACAACATTGTATTTCTACTTCTGTATACACTACAGCTGTGCTCACCACCAAATATTTAGTTTCTATCTGTCACATACAGTTGACCCATTTCACCCTCCCCTCTTCCTCTCTCTGGTAACCACTACTCTGTTTCTCTGTATCTGTGTGTTTGTTTTTGTTTGGTCTGTTTTGTTCATTTATTTTATTTGTTTTTTATGTTTCATGTATGAGGAAATCAGCATTTGTCTTGCTCCACATTACTTACTTCACAGAACACAATCAAGGCCCACCCATTGTTGTTACAGATGGCAAAATTTCATCATATTTTATGGCTGACTGATAGTCTGTAGATACCACATCTTTTTTTTCCATTCATCTATCAATGAGATAATAAGATGGGTTATTTCCATATCTTAGCTACTGTAAATAATGCTGTGAGGAAGATAGAGGTGCATATGCGTATCTTTTTAAATTAGTGTTTTTGTATTCTTTGGGTGAATACCTAAAAGTGGAATAGCTGGATCATACGACATTTCTATTCTTAATTTTTTGAAGAATCTCTATACTATTTTTCATAGTGGCTGTACACATTTACACTCCTTCTAACAGTGTATGAGAGTTCCTTTTTTTCCATATCTTCTTGAGGCCTTAACGGTTTCTTGCCGTTTTGATAATAGCTCTTCTAAGGGTATATCTCAGTCTAGTTTTGATTTGCATTTCCCTAATAATGATGTTGAACGTCTTTTCATGTGTCTGTTGGCCATCTCTTTGTCTTCTTTGGAAAAATGTCTGTACAGCTCCTCTCCTTAATATTCTTTTTTTTGGGGGGGGGGAGTTGTCTTTTAGGGCCACACTCACAGCATATGGAGGTTCCCAGGTTATGAGTTCAGTCGGAGCTGCAGCCACCGTCCTACACATCGGCCACAACAAAGCAGGATCCAAGATGCGTCTGGGACCTACACCACAGCTCATGGCAACGCCAGATCCTTAACCCACTGAGTGAGGCCAGGGATCAAACCCTCATCCTCATGGATGCTAGTCAGGTTTGCTAACCACTTAGCCACGACAGGAACTTCTTAATATTCTTTTTTTTAAAAGTATAGCTGACTTACAATGTTGTGCCAATCTCTGTACGGTGAAGCGACCCAGTCATACAAATATATACATTTCCTGTTTTACATTATCTTCCATCATGGTCTATCCCAAGAGACTGGGTATAGTTCTCTGTGCTTTGCAATAGGATATCATTGCTTATCCATTCTAAATGTAATAACTTGCATCTACTAACCCCAAACTCCCACTCTCTCCCCCCAACCCCTTGGCAACCACAAGTTTGTTCTCTATGTCTGTGAATCTGTTTCTGTTTTATAGATATTTTAGATTCCACATGTAAGTGATATCATATGGCATTTGTCTTTCTCTTTCTGACTTATGAGAAATCTCTAGTTGCATCCATGTTGCTGCAAATGCCATTATATCATTCTTTTGTGGCTGAGTAGTATTCCATTTTATATGTGTACCAAATCTTCTTTAATCCATTCATCTGTGAATGGACATTTAGGTTGTTTCCATGTCTTGGCTATTGTGAATAGTGCTGCAATGAACATACACGTGCATGCATCTTTTCTTTTCTTTTCTTTTCTTCTTTTTTTTTTTTTTTTTGTCTTCAGGGCCGCACCCGTGGCATATGGAAGTTCCCAGGCTAGTGGTCTATCAGAGCTGCAGCTGCCGGCCTACACCACAGCCACAGCAATGCCAGATTCAAACCACATCTGTGACCTACACCAAAGCTCGTGGCAACGTTGGAACCTTAACCCACTGAGCAAGGCCAGGGATTGAACCTGCATCCTCATGGATACTAGTCAGATTCTTAACCCTCTGAGCCACAATGGGAACTCCTGCATGTATCTTTCTGGATTGTAGTTTTGTTTGGATATATGCCCAGGAGTGGGATTGCTGGATCATATAGTAGTTTTATATTAAGTTTTTTGAGAAACCTCCATACTATTCTCTGTAATAGTTGTACCAATTTACATTCCTACCAACAGTGTAGGAGGCTTCCCTTTCTCCACATCATCTCCAGCATTTGTTATTTGTAGACTTATTAATGATGGCCATTCTGATGGGTGTGAGGTGGTACCTCATATAGTAGTTTTGATTTGCATTTCTCTAATAATTAGTGATGTTGAGCATTTTTTCATGTGCCTCTTGGCCGTCTGTATACCTTATTTGGAGAAATGTCTATTTAGGTTTTTCATTTGAGTTGTTTGGTTGCATCATTTTCTCCAATTCCGTAAGTTGTCTTTTCATGTTTTTTTTTAAATTATTTTTTTATTTTCAATGGTTTCCCTTGCTGTGTAAAAGCTTATAAGTTTGATTAGGTCTTACCATAATATTCAGCAATCACACTCCTAAGTATAAGACAGTTTTTTCAGCAAGTGATGGGAAAACTGGACAGCTGCATGTAATGTAAATCAATGAAACTAGAACACACCCTCACACCATGTACAAAAACAAACTCAAAATGACTTAAAGGCTAAACATAAGACAAGGCACCATAAAACTCCTAGAAGAGAATGTAGGCAAACATTCTCTGACTTCAACCATACAAATGTTTTCTTAGGTCAGTCTCCCAAGGCAATAGAAATAAAAACAAAAAGAAACAAATTTATTATGAGTTAATTTTATGAGTTAATTCAGGTCTTTGAGTAATTTTTGTAAAATGTGAGAGCTGTATCTTTTTTATTTTTGCATTTGGATGTCTAGTTGTTCTAGCATCATTTGTTAAAAAGACTGTCTTCTCTTTGAATGGCCTTTACTCCTTCGTCAAAGATCAGTTGATTGTGTTTGTGTGGGTCTATTTGTGTTCTCTATTCTAGTCCATTAATCTGTGTCTGTTCTTTCAAAAATACTACTCTGTCTTGATCACTGTAGCAAATAGTAAGTCTTTTTTTTTTGGCTTTTAACTCAATAAATTTTTTTGGCTTTTAACTCAATGAATTTTTTTTTGGCTTTTAACTCAATGAATTTTATTGTATTTATAGTTGTACAACAATGATTACAACCCAGTTTTCCATCCCAAACCCCAGCCCATCTCCCCCACCCACCCCAACCTGTCTTCTTTGCAAACCATAAGTTTTTCAAAGTCTGTGAGTCAGTATTTGCTCTGCAAAGAAGTTCATTGTATCCTTTTAATTTCTAGGTCCATCCATGTTGCTGCAAATGCCATTATTTCTTTCCTTTCTATGGCTGAGTAATATTCCATTGTGTATATGTACCACATCTTTATCCACCCCTCTGGAGATGGACATTTAGGTTGCTTCCATGTCTTGGCTATTGTATATAGTGCTGCAATGAACACTGAAGTACATGTATCTTTTTGAGACATGGTTTTCTCTGGATAGTTGTCCAGGAGTGGGATTGCTGGATCAAATGATAATTCTATTTTTATTTTTTTGAGGAATCTTCATACTGTTTTCCACCATGGTTGTGCCAATTTACATTTCCACCAACAATGTCATAGGGTTCCCTCCACACCCTCTCCAGCATTTATTGTTTGTAGACATTTTGATGACGGCCATTTTGGCTGGCGTAAGGTGGTACCTCATAGTGATTTTGATTTGCATTTCTCTAATAATTAGTGAGAGTTGAACATCTTTTCATGTGTTTTTTGGCCATCTGTAATGTCTTCTTTGGAGAATTGTCCGTTTAGGTCTTCTTCCCATTTTTTGATGGAGTTGTTCGGCAAGTAGTAAATCTTTAAGTTGAATAATGTCAGTCCTTCGACTTTCCTCCTTCTCCCTCCTGCTCCCTCCTTCTCCTTTTTTTCTTCCTTCTTCTGCTTCTTCTTCTCTTCTTCCTCCTTCCTCTTCCTCCTCATCCCTCTACTCTTCCTCCTCTTCTTCTCCTTCAGTACTGTGTTAAAAATGTGCTGTGAGGGGTTCCCATAGTGGAGTGGAGCGGTGGAAACGAATCTGACTAGGAACAATGAGGCTTTGGGTTCAATCCCTGGCCTTGCTCAGTGGGTTAAGGATCCAGCGTTGCCATGAGCTGTGGCGTAGGCTGGCAGCTACAGCTCTGATTAGACCCCTAGCCTGGGAACCTCCATATGCTGTGGGCGTGGCCCTAAGAAAGACAAGAAAGACAAAAAAAAATATGCTGTGAGAATTTTTGAATTCCTTAAATTTTCTTTTTGAATATTATTTTTAATTGATTATATAATATTTCATCATATGATCAATGAATAACCAATAACCGGTGTTAAGTGGAAAAGCTTTAGAACATTTGGTGTCTCATTTTTGTAAATGAAAATAAAAGAGTTGTATTAGCATAGAATAAAACCTGAGTGGTTGCAGGTAATTATGATTTTCTTCCTTATATCAATTTCTTTTTTTTTCCAATTTTTCTACAATGAGTAGCAATGCCTTTTTTATTAGAGGGAGAGGTAAATAAGTTTGTGTTTGTTTTCTAAACTCTGAGAAATGTATTTTCTCCCTTTTCCCCTCTCAATCTGACATTGATAATTTGGTTTTTCTCTTTTTTTTTTTCCCTTTTATGAATCTTGTTAAAACCTTTAGAGGCTTATCAAATTTATTGGTCTTTTAAAAGAACCAATCAATGTTTTTTTCTGCTAATTTATTTCCACTCTTTATTATTTTCTTTTTCCTGCTTGGGGTTTAATTTGTTCTTCTTTTTCTAGTTTCTTAAGATGAAAATTTAGATCATTGACTTTAATCTTTTCTTGTTTTCTAACATGAGCTGTTTGTTTCCCTTAAGTGTGGATTTAGCTGCATCTTACAAATTTGGGTGTGCTGTGTTTTATAATCATTCAGTTCATTCAAAGAAGAATATTTCCTCCTTAATTTATGTTATTTCAAATCGTTGAGGTTTTTAAAATACCTCATTATTATTGATTTCTAACTATTGATTTCTAACTTAATTCCTTTGTGGTCAGGAAACCTACTCTAAGATTTTAGGCTTTTGGTGTTTATAACACTGATTTTATGGTCTAGAATAAAGTGCACTTTTAAAAAATGTGTATTCTTCATTGCTGTATTGTATGCATTGTTGGATGTACCCAGTCTATGAATGCCAATTAGCTCAAAGGGGTTGAGAGTGTTGTTCAGGTCCTCCATCTCTTTGCTGATTATTTGTCTAGTTGTTTGATTAGTTTCTGAGAGAGGTTAGTAAAATCCCCAACTATGATTGTAGATATGTTTTTTTCTCACTTTAGTTCTGTTGGAATTTGCTTTAAGTATTTTGAAGCTATGTTATTATGTGCATTCACATTTATAATTTTCTGTCTTTCTAATGACGTAGTCCTTTCATCATTATGAAATATCCTTCTTTATCTCTTGTAATACTCCATGTCCTGAAGTCTACTTTGCCTGACATTAATATAGTATCCTCAAAGGCATCCTTGTCTTGTTCCTAAGAGCTCTTACCACAAGGGAAAAAATTTTTATTTCTTTCATTTTATATCTATGTGAGATGGTGGGTGTTCACTCGTCTCATTGTGATAATCACTTAATGAGTATGTAAGTCAAATCATCATGCCATCCATCTGAAACTTAGACAGTGCGGTATGTCAGTTATATCTCAATAAAACCAGAAGGGAAAAAAATGTGTTTCCTGTACACAGCCTATAACTGGGTCTTGCAACCTGTACCACATCCCATGGCAACACCAGATCCTTAACCCACTGAGGGAGGCCAGGGATTGAACCTGTGTCCTCATGGATGCTGGTCAGATTTGTTTCCACTGAGTCACAATGAGAACTCCTTTCCTGCCTTTAAAAAAAATTAATCAATCAAATCAGATGTATTCCATTTTAATTTCTCTATTTTAAAAAAATGTTCCTCCCTATTGTGTTAGGGTTGTTCCGGTGATTACAATGTGTTCCTTAACTTATTGCAGGCTACTCGGAGTTAATTTTATACCTCTAAAGGGGGTTCATTTACTCTCCTTTCTCGGTCTTCTATTCTATTGTTGTCACATTTTGCATGTATACATGTTATAAAATGTGCAATGCAGTGTTATAATCTGTGCTTTAGGTTGCCAGTTATCTGTTGAAGAAATTAAGAGGAAAAAAGTGCTAATTTTTTTTTGACACACCTGCAGCATATGGAAGGTCCCTGGCCAGGGATAGACTCTGAGCTGCAGCTGTAACCTACACTCACAGCTGCAGCAATGCTGGATCCTTCACCCACTGTGCCACAGTGGGAACTCAATAATATTTTATACTTATCCACATATGTAGCATTTTGTTAACTATTCTAGACCTGAGTTTCCTTTGAAGTCAGTTCCCTTCAGCTTCATGAATTTTATTTAATTTTTTTTTTTAAGAGCAGGTTTCTTAGCAAAAAATTTTCTCATTTTTTGTTTATCTGAAAAGTGTCTTTTCTTTCACCTTCATGTTAGACAGCTATTGTCACTGGATATAAAATTCTGGGTTGAAAAGGGTTTTTTTTTTTTTTTTTTTTCTTTTTAGCACACTAAATTTGTCATTCTAGAATCTTCTGACTGCCATTATTTTGATGAAAAGTCAACTCTATCATTATTCTTCTGTGTAATGGGTCATTTTCTCTGGCTTCTTTGCAATCCTCTTTATCTTTCGGTTTTCAGCAGCTTGGCTACAGTTTGCCTGTGTTTAGCTTTTTTATATTTATCCTACTTGAGGTCCACTGAGTTCTTGAATTTGTAAATTGATAGTTTTCACCAAATTTGGGAATGTTCTCATTAATTCTCTTGGCACATTTTCTTCTCAGACTTCACATAGATGTAAGTTATGGCATTTGATGTTTTCCCAGTCCACTAAGCTTTTTGCCTAAAGGTACTCCCCAGCCACTCCACCCCACAACGTGAAGGGAATGCCTTTATGTGAAAAGCTATATAAATACAAGTCTCACCCTGCAGCTCCTTTCTTTGAAGGATCAAATCCCCTCTAATTTCTGCCTTCTCTTGGCTACTGTGTGGTGCCTCTGCTATTACCCAGAAAGCTATTGATTTGCTTCTATCTAATATAGTTTTGTTACCAATAGATAATAAATATCATCAGAGGAGGAGTTCCTGTCGTGGCACAGCTGAAACGAATCCAGCTAGCCTCCATGAGCTTTCAGGTTCAATCCCTGGCCTCACTCAGTGGGTTAAGGATCTGGCATTGCCATGAGCTGTGGTGTAGGTCACAGGTGCCTCTCGGATCCCGCATTGCTGTGGCTCTGCCATAGTCCGGTGGCTACAGCTCCAATTAGACCCCATATGCTGTGGGTGTGGCCCTAAAAAGACAAAAGACCAAAAAAAAATTCATTAAAACAAACAAACAAACAAGTAAATAAATAAATATAATCAGAGGAGGTTTTGTTATATTCCAAGAGGCTTATGTAAACTCCTCTTTTAACCTATTAAATAAATATATAATACATTGATAATATTGAAACATCTTTATATTCCCAGGATAATCTATATTATTTTTTAATATACCACTAAGTTTGATCTACTGGTATTTTATGTAGGATTTTTGTATATTTTAGCTTAAAAGTGACTCCTTTTTTGCTCTTTTAAAACTATGGTTTTGCTAACTTATAGAAAATGGTTTGAGAAATTTCTTTCTTTTTCTATGCTCTGGGATAGTTTATATAGAATGAGAATTGTTTATTACTTAAAAGTTTGAAAAACATCTATAAAACTATGTGAATCTGAACTTTAAAAAAATGTGTTAGCAATGCTTTTTTCTTTCCTCCTTGTTTTTAACCTATTCTGGACTCAAGTTTTCCATTTCTCAATTCAGTTTTAGAAATTTATATTTTTCTCAGAAATGTTCACTGAGATTTTCACATTTATTTGCGTGGCATTTTATTTTGTTTACATGATACTTTATTTTTGAAAATAGTCTTTAAAGGGGAAAAATGAAACTCACTATCGTAAAATTCAAATATACATTAAAGCACAAAGAAGAAAATTAAAGTAACTTGAAATCTCACTAACTTAGCAAATATTTCATTATCTTTTAAATTTTTTGTTGCTTTTTTATTTTATTTTTTTATATTTTTGCTTTTTAGAGCTGTTATTTTTATTTTTATTTATTTTTTACTTTTTGGCTTTTTTGAGGCAGACCCACAGCATATGGAGGTTCCCAGGCTAGGGGTCTAATCAGAGATACAGCTGCTGACCTAAGCTACAGCCACAGCAACGCAGGATCCAAGCCACGTCTTTGACCCACACCACAGCTCACGGCAACGCCAGATCCTTGACCCACTGAGTGAGGCCAGCAATCAAACCCGAAACGTCATGGTTCCTAGTCAGATTCGTTTCTGCTGCACCACGACGGGAACTCCTGTTGTCGCTTCTTTTTATTCTGCTTCATTTCTATATATTTGTACTTTCTCTCCTTTTTCCTTGATTACATTTGCTAATCACTGATCAGTTTATTGGATTTCCCCCTCACCTCTGAAGAATCCCAGCTCTTTTGCTATTTAGCGTTTCTGTATATTTTTCTCACTATTTTAAAGTTCAGTGGTTTTTAATGACTAAGTCGTGCTATGGAACCCTTTTCAAAATTAAAATGTTATGTGAAATCCCAGTGTATAAATAGATAAAAGCCAAGCACTTGTGATTAAAGCAAAGGGGAGGAAAGTGAGGGGAAGGAAGGGAGTTTCCCAGATTCTCACTCACTTGACAGCCCTCCCCACCCCCGTCCCCCTGAAACTCCTTCTCTTTCTTATCAGACACTATGACTCCAGAGAACACTGTTAGACAATCACCACTGTTCTGATTTAGTAATTCTACTTTTATCTTTATTGTTTCCTTCCTCCTGTTTTCCATAGGCTAGTTTTATAGCTCTTTTCTGATTTTTTGGATTTGGTGCTTACTGTATTTCTTTTCTTTCTTATTTAATATTGGAAATATTGAGGTCTATGAATTTGTCACCCTGTACAATGTTGGTCATATCTTATAATATTTCTCATAGGCTATTTTCCCAATAGGTGGTAATTACAGTTTTGAGTCTCCTCTTTGACCCACAATATATGTAGGAGTGTGTTTTCAATGACTAAGTGTGGAGAGATTTGTTTACTCTTTTACGTATTAAGTTGTGATTTTATTTTTTTGTGGTCATAAAATAAGATCTTTCTAATTTTGAGTTTTCAAGAAATTACTGATTTTTTTGGTAACCCAATGTTTAATGAATTTTTAAAAATTTTCCATGCCAGCTATCTTACTTTTTGGTTACAGAGTTTAGTTCACTTCTATCATCTATCTTACTAATTATATTACTTAAATCCTCTGTATCTGCACTATCCAATGTAGTAGCTGTTCTCCACATGTGATTATGGAGCATTTGAAATGTGACTAGTCTAACTTGACATGTGTTTTTAAGTATAAAATGCACACAGGGTTTTGAAGATAGAATACAAAAACAGGTGAAATAGTGCAATAATATTTTTTATTTTTATTACATATTGAAATGATAATATTTTTGGTCTATTGAGTTAAATTAATTATATACCACAAGAATTAATTTCATCTCTTCTTGGGGTAGCTTTTGAAATGAGGCTGCTAGGAAAATTTAAATTATAAAGTTCCCATCGTGGCTCAGTGGTTAACAAACCTGACTGGTAACCAGGAGGACTCACCTTACTCAGTGGGTTAAGGATCTGTT
Organism: Phacochoerus africanus; assembly: GCF_016906955.1. Taxonomy (NCBI): domain Eukaryota; kingdom Metazoa; phylum Chordata; class Mammalia; order Artiodactyla; family Suidae; genus Phacochoerus; species Phacochoerus africanus. The sequence continues at coordinate 24,817,609 of NC_062557.1, read as the reverse complement.
GTCTCTATGATCTGTGGAGTAGACTGGCAGCTGTAGTTCTGATTCAGCCCCTAGCCTGGGAACCTCTGTATGCTGCAGGTGCATCCCTAAAAAGAAAAAGAAGAAAAAAAAATTAAATTACATGTGTAATTGTTTCTATTGGATGTAACTGCACTTGGTCTGTACATTACAGTTTTTTCCATAATTTCTATGTATATTTCTCTCAGTTTTCACTGCATATATTTTAGCACTATGCTGTTTAGCACATAATAGGCCATTTCTCTTATGGATTGTACTTTATATAAAATAAAATGACTCTGTTGCCCTGTTTGAGTTCTACTTTGATAAGAATTATTGCTGTTCTTACTTTTTTTTTCTTTTTTTTTTTGTCTTCTTGCTATTTCTTGGGCCGCTCCCACGGCATATGGAGGTTCCCAGGCTAGGGGTCGAATCGGAGCTGTAGCCGCCGGCCTACGCCAGAGCCACAGCAACGCGGGATCCGAGCCGCATCTGCAACCCACACCACAGCTCGCAGCAACGCTGGATCCTTAACCCACTGAGCAAGGGCAGGGATCGAACCCTCAACCTCATGGTTCCTAGTCGGATTCATTAACCACTGCGCCACAACAGGAACTCCGCTATTCTTACTTTTTAAGAACATTTGCTTAAGGTGTTTTGCACGTCTCCTTTTAACTTGAGCTTCATTTTATTTCAGGTGGATGTCTTTTTTTATTGTTTACTTTTTAGGGCTTCACTCGCAACATATGGAAATTCCCAGGCTAGGGGCTCAAGTAGAGCTGTAGCTGCTGGCCTACATCACAGCCACAGCAACACAACCCCAGATCCAAGCCGTGTCTGCAACCCACACTACATATAGCTCATGGCAACTGGATCCTAAGGCCACTGAGGGAGGCCAGGCTCAAGCCTGCATCCTCATGGATACTAGTCCGATTTGTTTCTGCTATGCCACAGTGGGAACTCTCAGGCGGGTATCTTTTAAACAGTAACTAAATTAATTGTATCTTTTGACATAGTCTGAAATACTTTCCTTTTTTTTTTTCTTTTTACCACTGCACCTGCAGCCTATGGAAGTTCACAGGCTAGGAGTCAAATCAGAGCTGCAGCTGAGGCATGCACCACAGCCACAGCAACACTGGATCCAACCTGCATCTGCCACCTGCACAGCAGCTCACAGCAACGCCAGATCCTTAACCCACTGAGCAACCTGCATCCCCACAGAAACAATTTTCAGTTCTTAACCTGCTGAGCCACAACAGGAGCTCCTGCTTTTTTTCCCCACTTATTTCTGTTAATTTTTTTTTCTTTTTTAAGTTGAAGTATAGTAGATTTATAATATTATCTAGGTATACAATGTAGTGATTCAAAATTTTTTTAGGTTATACCCTATTCATAGTTATTTTTATTGGCTATACTCCTTGTACTGTCCTTATAACTTATTTTTAATAAGGGAGTCTAAGTTTTCACAATTATCATCAGTGATATCAATGATCATCTTATTTTATGAGTTATTTTTTATTCTAAGTCCTTCTCCTTTTTCTATATTTTATTATATTGAATATTTAAAAAATCATATGTTCTACTTTTATTACATTATTGTTTTGAAAAATCATGGTTAATGCATTTGCTTTAATTATCATTGTCCAGGATGGAATAGTATCCATTAGCCTTACGTAAATGAGTAATTGAGCATGTTTTTCTTCCTCTCTATTCCTTTCCTAACTGGAATTCAGATACTTATTACATTTTTTAAACAAATGTCTTAATTGAGAATTAATTTTTAAAATAGGTTTTAAACCATACTTAACCACAATTATCTAGATTTAACTGATTTTGCTGTTTTGAATTTCATCACTACTACTTTCTCTCTGTTGATTAATGTATCCTTGAAAAGATTTTCATCAGGAAAGAATGTAAGTGGTAGAAATTCAGAGCCACACTGTTTAAAAATGTTTTGCTGGTCTCCTTGACTATATTTAGAATTCCTGAGTGCAGCATTTTTTTCCTTTAAAACGCTGTAAAACATTCATCCTCTGGTGCTTATGTTGTGGAGAGGCCGTTTTGACTGTGTTGTTTTGTAGACTACTTATTTTTTTCTGTCTGCGTGTTTGAGGGATGTTTTCATTTTCCTTCCATTTTGAAAGTTCAGGAGGATATGTGGAGATGTCGTCATTCAGTCATACATTCCTTCATTTGTATTTTTTAACAGCTTCATTGAGATATAGTTCTTATACCGTACAGCCTACCCATTTTTTTTTCTGTCTTTTTCGGGCCACACCCGTGGCATATGAAAAGTTCCCAGGCTAGGGGCCGAATTGGAGAACAGCTGCCTACATGACAGCCACAGCGACGCGGGATCTGAGCTGCACCTGCGACCTACACCACAGCTCACGGCAATGCCGGATCCTTAATGCCAGGGATTGAACCTGCCATCTCATGCCTACTAGTCAGGTTCATTACCACTGAGGCACAGGGGAACTCCCAGCCTCCCCTTTTAAAGCATAAAATCCAATGGCTTTTAGTATAGTCTTCACAGAATTGTGCAATCATCACCACAGTAAATTTAGGAACATTTTCATCATGCCCAAATAAAACTTGAACCCCTTTAGTCTTTCCAATATGCCTCCCTCTCTCCCACAGCCCCTAAGCATCCACTAATATACTCTGTTTCTATAGATTTTTGCTTATTCTGTCTATTTCATGTAAATGGAATTACGCAATATGTGACCCTTGAGACTGGTTTCTTTTACTTGGAGAAATTATGATTTCACAGATTTATTTGTATTGCAGCCTATATCAACATTTCATTTTTATTATTGAATAATATTCCATTGTATAGATATGCCACATTTTATTTATCTGTTCATTGGTTGATGGACATTTGGGTTTTTTCCACAAATTGGCTATTAAAAATAATGCTGCTATGGGGAGTTCCCGTCGTGGCGCAGTGAAAACTCCTCAGATTTGTCCTTCTTTTTCAGAACTCTTTTGGCTATTCTGGGTCCCTTGGATTTCCAAATGAATTGTAGAATTAGCTTGTCAATTTCAGCAACCAAAAAAAAAAAAAAAAAGAAGCAGCAGCAGCCAGATGAGATTTTTATAGAAATCCGTAAATTAATTTGTGGAATATTCCCATAATGACAGTAGTAAGTCTCATATATAAACATGGGATGTCTTTCCATTTATTTAGGTCTTTGATTTCTTTCAGTAGTATTTTGTAGTTTTCAGAGTTTAAGTTTTATGCTTCTCTTGCTAAATTTATTTCTAAGTATTTAATTCTGTTTTATGTTATCTTAAATGGAATTTTCATAATTTAATTTTGGTTTATTCATTGCTATTATATAGAACACAACTGATTTTTGTATATTAACCTTGTCAAACTTACTGAACTCATTTATTAGTTCTAATATTTTTCAGTGGTTTCTTTAGTGTTTTCTATATATAAGATTATGTCATCTGCAAATAGAGATAGTTTTACTTCTTCCTTTCTAATTTGGACTCTTTTCATTTCATTTTCTTGCATAATTGCCCTGGCTAGCACCAGTACAATGCTGAGCTTAAGTAGTGAGAGCAGACATCTTGTTTTAGAAATAGGGGGAAAGCATTTAGTCTTTTACTTGTGGACCTAAAACAATGAAACAACCAGTTATTTTACCAAAAAAAAAAAAAAAGGTTTTACTTGGGAGCAACAAAGATTTGCATTTCAGAACTTGCAATCTATGGTGATCCACAGGCAAGTCCAGAGACCAAAAGAAAGGAACTTTCTTTTATAGAGGATAAGGAATTGGGAGGGGCTATTATAAACAAAGAGCTCCCTGGAGGAAACTGGGAGTTCGAAGTGTAATGGCTTTTCATTGGCTGAGTCAAATAGCAGTCTCTCAGTGACTAGACTCTTGGAGGTCAAGGAGAAAATTCTCCTTCTTCCTGCTGGGTAGTAAAATAAGCCACTTTCTTCCTGTTGGAGATGCAAAGGTACATCTCTTCCTGTTGGGTCTACAATTGACATCGATGGGTAGGGCATGAGAGCTCCCTCTTCTGGCATCCTGGCTTTATTTAAAATGATGATTTGGTTTATTAATTTTCACACATGGTTTAAGTGTGATGTTAGTGGGTTTTTTGTAGGTGGTCTTTATCAGGCTGAGGACCTTTCCTTCTGTTCCCGGTTTGTTGAGTGTTTTCTGTCATGAGGTGTGGTTGAATTTTGTTGATGCTTTTTCTGTATCTATTAAGATGATCATGTGGTCTTTGTCCTTTATCCATTAATACGGTGTATTATATTAATTGAATTTTGGATAGCATTTTTTTTTTACCTTTTCCGTCAGCTTCTCTTTTCCTCATTATTTAGCCTTCAGAGGACTTTTGAATAACCTAGCAAATGACATATGCAATAGATGTGATGCAGGTCTTAGAAGTTGTGGTGGTCCTCTGCAAAATTTTTGTTTCCAGAACTTTATGCCCCATCAGAAGTCCTGGTGCTGGCTATCTAGGATTTTTTTGCTTGATGCCATTCGGTGGTGTGAATGTAAAACAAATTTTTAAGTGTACTTATGTAACCCAAGTGTATAAGTTCATAACAGTATTCGTATGATATATATACATAATACAGTTTCATATTACAGGCACTATTTTTGGAGATGAAAAATTTTAACTGTATTATTTATATGCTTTTTTGGTATGATAACCCTTCTATGCATAATTAGGTGTGTAGCTATCATTTTTGGCCATTATAATCATTATCAATGTATTTTGTCTTTGAAGATTCGTTAAAGTCCTCTCCAGTTTCTTTCAACATAGTATGATTTGTTTCATATTATATATTTCTATCATGTCTCTATTTTATAATGTATGCTCACATTAATGGCAGTTTCCTTCTCTTGGACACTTTTTTTTCTTTTCCATGTGGTTTCCTTCACCCAGTTGCATTGTCATTTTCATTGATGATGCATATGCTAATTAATTTTTTTTCTCCAAATGCCTGCCCTTTTTGTTCTTGATTTTGTGTTTCAGCTCTATTTTATTTTATTTTATTTTGTTTGTTTGTTTTTGTCTTTTCCAGGGTTGCACCCACGGCATATGGAGGTTCCCAGGCTAGGGGTCTAATCAGAGCTGTAGCTGCTGGCCTACGCCAGAGCCACAGCAACATCAGATCCAAGCCTCTTTGTGACCTACACCACAGCTCACAGCAACGCCAGATCCTTAACCCACTGAGCGAGGCGAGGGATCGAACCCACAACCTAATGGTTCCTAGTCCGATTCATTAACCATTGAGCCACAATGGGAACTCCTCAGCTCTATTTTAAATTTAAATTCTGTTCATTAGTATTTCTCTATAGTTTCTGTTGGCCTGTGACCATCTGTTACTTGTTAGTAATGTTTATATATTTTTGAAACTGACGGTCTCTTCTCTGCCTGGGTGTTAATTAATATTTAAACGTTTCTTTAAGATGGTTTAGAAAATAGTTATTTCTGGAGTTACCATTGTGGCTCAGTGGTTAATGAATCCTACTAGGAACCATGAGGTTGCGGGTTCTATCCCTGGCCTCTCTCAGTGGATTAAGGATCCGGTGTTGCTGTGAGCTCTGGTGTAGGCCAGCAGCTACTGCTCCATCCAGTTAGACCCCTAGCCTGGGAACCTCCATACGCCGTGGGTGCGGCCCTAGAAAAGGCAAAAAGAAAAAAAAAGGAAAAAAGAAAAGAAAGAAAATAGTTATTTCTTGTGGTTACTATATCCATTACCTTTCTAAATTCATACCAAGGTCTTGGATTATCAGAAAGTGTCACTTACAGGTACATATACATTTTTATTTATTTTTTATTCTAGTGAACTATATGTAACATAAAATTTACCATCTAATCACTATTAAGTGTGCACTTCTGTGGCATTAATTACTTCACCTTGTTCTGCAACTTTAAAGTTTTTAAGGAGAAAATAGTTCTCATTTCTTAGTCTTTCATATTCCTTAGTATTTTTTCTTTTCCGTTGATGAACTTTCTTTTTCTTTTATTTATTAATTTTTTGTTTTCTTTTTAAATTATTATTATTAAAGTGTAGTTGATTCACAATGTTTCGTCAAGTTCTGTTGTACCACAAAGTGACCCAATCACATGCATTTCCCTGTGCTGTACAGTAGGATCCCATTGCCCATCTATTCTAAATATAAAAGTTTGCATCCCCAAAACCCCAAAATGCCCATCGATCCCACTCTCTCCTCTTCCCCTCCTCAGGAACCCCAAGTCTGCTCTTCTTGTTTCTGTTTTTTGTTTGTTTGTTATTTTTTTTTAAATTTTTTTGTCTTTTTGCCTTTTCTAGGGCCACTTCTCACGGCATATGGAGATTCCCAGGCTAGGGGTCCAATCGGAGCTGTAGCCGCCTGCCTACACCACAGCCACAGCAATGTGGGATCTGAGCTGCATCTACGACCTACACCACAGCTCACGGCAAGCCGGATCCTTAACCCACTGAGCGAGGCCAGGGATCAAACTCACAACCTCATGGTTCCTTAACCACTGAGCCACCACGGGAACTCCTGTTTGTTATTTTTAGATAGGATCATCTGTTCCCATATTTTAGATTCTACAAATAAGTGATATCATATGGTATTTGTCTTTCTCTTTCTGGCTTTCTTCATTTAGTATGAAAGTCCCTACATCCATCTATATTGCTGCAAATGGCATTAGCTTGTCTTTTTTTATGGCTGAGTAATATTCCATTGTATGTATGTACCACATCTTCTTAATCCATTCATCTGTTGATGGACATTTAGGTTGTTTCCCTGTCTGGGCTATTGTGAATAGTGCTGCTATGAAAATAGGGGTGCATGTATCTTTTTCAATGAAAGTTTTGTCCGGATATGTGTCCAGCAGTGGAATTGATGGCTCATATGGTAGTTCTATATTTAGTTTTCTGAGGCACCTCCATACTGTTTCCCATAGTGGTTGTACCAATTTACATTCCCACCAACAGTGGAGGAAGGTACCTTTTTCTCCACACCCTCTCCAGCATTTGTTATTTGTTGCCTTGTTAATGATGGCCATTCTGACTGTTGTGAGTGAGGTGGTATCTCATTGTAGTTTTGATTTGCATTTCTCTAATAATTAGTGATATTGAGCATTTTTTCATATGTGTGTTGGCCATCCGTATGTCTTCTTTAGAGAAATGTCTATTTAGGTCTTCTGCTTGTTTTTCAGTTGGGTTGGGTTTTTTTTGCTGTTGAGTTGCATGCGTTGTTTGTATATTTTGGAGATTAGACCCTTGTCTGTTGCATCATTGGCAAAGATTTTCTCCCATTTGGTAGGTTGTCTTTTTGTTTTTTTATGGTTTCCTTGGCTGTGCAAAAGTTTTTGAGTTTGATTAGGTCCCATTGGTTTATTTGTGTCTTTATTGTCATTATTCTAGGAGGTGGATCAAACAAGATGTTGCTGTGATTTATGTCAAAGAGTGTTCTGCCTGTGTTTTCCTCTGGGAGTTTTATAGTGACTTTTTTTGTTTGTTTGTTTTAGATGCTGAGGAGTTCCTGGCAGAAGGTTTGCGGAATGAGAACCTCAGTGCTCTTGCAAGGGACCACAGAGACCATATTCTACGGGGCTTTCAGCAAATCAAATCTAGGTTTGTAAACTGGCTTCATTATTCTTCTCCATAAGCTTTAAAACAATTTATAATCAGTAATATCTATTTCAATTGTATATAAATTAGCAAGCTAAGACATACCTATCATATTTCTTTATACTTGGTAAAGGCTTAGTAAATGTTTACTGAATTGAGTTGGAGGTAGGCAGGCATTGTTAGGGTAGTTAGTTTGCCAGGATGGAAGTATTTTGTAATTATGCATGTTAAGAAAACTATTCTGCTTTTAGCTTTGGATTGTTATGTTTGTTCTTGAACACTTGCACAAAATGTTTGAAAAGCTAAATATTTATGCTTGTCCAGATTCCTAAAGGGGGAGATGTTAAGCAGTATGAGATAATTTTTATAATGATTTTTGGTCTTGATTTTGCATCCACATCTCCTTCCCTAATATAAAATTTAAACCAGACTTATCCAGTTGACTCTCTGACCTTATTAGAATGTTTTAGTCTTAGACTGTTTGGAATATCATGCTCATGAAGGTTTTTTTGTTGTTTTTTAAAATTTTTATAATGATTTTTATTTTTTCCATTATAGCTGGTTTACAGTGTTCTGTCAATTTTCTGCTGTACAGCATGGTGACCCGGTCACACATGCATGTATACATTGTTTTTTCTCACATTATCATGCTCCATCATAAATGACTAGATATAGTTCCCAGTGCTATTCAGCAGGATCTCATTGCTTACCCATTCCAAAGGCAATAGTTTGCATCTATTAACCCCAAATTCTCAATCCATCCCACTCCCTCTCCTGACATAATTCATGCCTTTTATAATGTGAGCACCTGTCAGATGCATACACTTGCTTGAGGGAGAAAAAAAATAAAATTTTTCCTTTATAATATGTTTCCCGACCACCTCTTGCTTGAAATGTGATAACTGAATGAGAGTTGAGGATAAGTGAGTACTATTTTAAGCCTTTTCCAACCTGGTGGCGATGTGATTCAGAATGTTTGAACTGAGGACTCTTAGTAAAGGGAGAGCTTCAGCAGGGTTATGACTGGGATTTAATTTGTATGGCTAATCGATCTTAGCGTCAACTTTAGAAAGCTCATCGAAACTCCTTAGGAGCAGGGAACTTTATCCTTTCTAAGGGCACAGCCAGAATATATTCCCTCCAGGAATGTGAGAGAACCTCACAAGATGCCCTGCTGGATCTTAATCGATCTTTCCTGCTGGCTAATTAAGCATCACTTTTACTCAGCAACTGGGGACTGTGTAATTATCAGCTTGGGTTGCCCTGAATAATTGAAACAAACAGAATGCAGAAGGTGTGAGCTTTTTGCAAAAGTGAGAATATCTATAATTTTGGGGGACCTGGAAGAGTGTTTAAAACAAACCTCCCCATAATGTTACTTTATTAGTAGATATGTTTAGGGTTAGTTGCATACCTGAAGGCTTAGTTAGTAACCCATAGAATTTTATTTTTTATTTTTATTTATTTATTTTTTTATTTTTTTACTTTTTAGGGCTGCACCCGCGGCATATGGAAAGTCCCAGGCTAGTTGTGGAATCGGAACTGTAGCTGTCGGCCTATACCACTGCCACAGCAATGCTGGATCTAATCTTCCCTGCAACCTACACCACAGCTCAGGGCAACGCCAGATTCTTAACCCACTGAGTGAGGCCAGGGATTGAACCCGCATCCTCATGGGTCCTAGTCAGGATTGTTAACCACTGAGCCATGAAGGAAACTCCTTGCTTTTTTAAAATACAAAGTTGAACTTTGTATTATAGCGTTATTATAAGGATGGCATGAGGGATAAAGGTGGGATTATTTTAAATTGTATATGTAGAGATGCCTTACATATAATTGTGTAGGTGGTGGTGTTAATGGTATAAATCTGTGATAAGGAATGTAAAAAAATCTTACTGCATCTGTAGAGACAAATATTCAATGAGGAGGGAGTCTCCTTTTCCCTATTTGTCCCACTGCCTTTGGAAAAGGGCTACATTTCAATCTGAAATTGGTAATAAAAGGTGATCTTTGTGGTGACTCACTGTTATCACTTACATATTATTTCTTAGTCCTCTTTTTAAGTGCATACACACATATCCATACACACGCACCCATGCACGCACACATAGAAGCTGTATTTGTTATGAGATAGAGAGTGTTCCTTATTCTCAAAGAACTTGCTGTGTGGTTTGTGGGATAGACATTCAGGAAATAATCAGCAGGAGTTTTAGGAAACATCTGCATTGTTGATGGGAGCTTTCTGTTCATTGATTTGTTGCAAGAAAGATGACACTTTATTTAGAATTTCATAATTATCAGATCGGGAGGAAATGAGGAGCCAGAAATTAGATACTGTACAAGAAAATGGAAAAATGAGGCTTTCTTTTGGCAATCTGTTTGAAATTGTCTTACATTTACCCATTCAGTCATCACCCTGTTAATGTAACCCTTGTTGTGCTGAATCTTCTTTGCAGCCACATTGCGTCTGTAGTCCCATTTATGGCCCATTGATGTTATGTACTTATACGTATTGATACCACTTGGTTTGAAAACACTGACAGCTTGTCTACTTTTTTGTGTGTGGAAGTTGTATCTCTCACACAGGCGAGGTATGAAGAGAAATTTGGAGTCATCAAACTTGAGAGTTAAATGTATATGGCAAATTGCCAAGTAACATCAAAAGAATTATTGAGGAGTTCCCATCGTGGCGCAGAGGAAACAAATCCAACTAGGAACCATGAGGTTGCAGGTTCGATCCCTGGCCTCTCTTAGTGGGTTAAGGATCCGGCGTTGCCTTGAGCTGTGGTGTAGGTCACAGATGTGGCTCAGATCTGATTTGCTGTGGCTGGGGTGTAGGCAGGCAGCTGTAGCTCGGACTGGAACCTCCATAAGCCATGGGTGCGTTCCTACAAAAGAACTTGTAGGAAGTTCTTTGGTCTTTTGAGGGCCACATTCCCGACATACGGAGGCTCCCAGGCTAGGGGTCCAGTCGGAGCTACAGCTGCCGGCCTACGCCAGAGCCACAGCAACGCCAGATCCGAGCTGCATCTGTGACCTACACCACAGCTCATGGCAATGCCAGGATCCTTAACCCACTGAGTGAGGCCAGAGATCGAACCCAAAACCTCATGGTTCCTAGTCGGATTTGTTTCCCCTGTGCCACGATGGGAACTCCAAGAGTCACTTTAAAGTTTTTTTTTTTTTCGTTGTTGTTGTTGTTGCTATTTCTTGGGCCGCTCCCGCGGCATATGGAGGTTCCTAGGCTAGGGGTTGAATCGGAGCTGTAGCCACCGGCCTACGCCAGAGCCACAGCAACGGGGGATCCGAGCCGCGTCTGCAACCTACACCACAGCTCACGGCAACGCCGGATTGTTAACCCACTGAGCAAGGGCAGGGACCGAACCCGCAACCTCATGGTTCCTAGTTGGATTCGTTAACCACTGCGCCACGACGGGAACTCCTAAAGTTTTTTTTTTTTTATCTTCAGTCATATTAAAGAAATAAAATTTTAGAGGTCTGACAAATTTGTGGGGAAGGATAGGAACTAATCTATTAATTTGGCATGTTAGGGCTTATGTGGAAGGCAGGTAAGAAATCTCTAGCAGGATAATCTAGGAAAGCCACTAGATAAATATAAACACCATAATTACGTATATTTCCCCCCAAATTTCCCATTCCATCTTTGTTGTGTCTTTAGTAAACTCTAGGGGCTTGGCCCTAATTTTTATGGTGGCTCAGAATTCAGTGCTGTTTGCCATGGCTGTGGACCTGCTGTAAGTTAAAGCATCTGACTCCATTATAGCTGTTATGTGCCACTTGCCACCTTTCTGTTACCTAGAGCGACTGACCCTAGGAAATGATAGTTGTGTCGAGTCATGGATGTCCTCCAAGTGCTCATCTTTTTTTCAGTACAGGTAGCTTTGCTATTCTCTCTTGTCTCAGACTTAAAATTGTATCTGTAGTTCTGTCTTACAGTTTTTTTTTTTTTCTTTTTTGGCTTAAAAGTGTTACCCATGAAAGATAATGTTTTCCGGAGTTCCCGTCGTGGCGCAGTGGTTAACGAATCCGACCGACTAGGAACCATGAGGTTGCGGGTTCGGTCCCTGCCCTTGCTCAGTGGGTTAAGGATCCGGCGTTGCCATGAGCTGTGGTGTAGGTTGCAGACGCGGCTCGGATCCCGCGTTGCTGTGGCTCTGGTGTAGGCTGGGGGCTACAGCTCCGATTCAACCCCTAGCCTGGGAACCTCCATATGCCGCGGGAGTGGCCCAAGAAATAGCAACAACAACAACAACAACAACAACAACAAAAAGACAAAAGACAAAAAAAAAAAAGATAATGTTTTCCATGTTAGATAAAATAAAAAACGGATGGCAATTTCTGTGATTCCAAGGAAATGAAGTCCTGTTGTGGTATTTGACGTCCTGAGCTGTGATGTTCATTGCTCTTCGTCGAAGTGCCCTAAAAACTAACGGCTTTCACATTCTGAGTCCAAATTTCCACTGAGCTCTTTAGAGAATGATTAGGATGAAAGCGAGGTAGAGGATCCTCCTGTTTTATTACAGAGGTCACTGCAGGACCAGTGCCAGATGTGAGACACCTGGAATGAAGCAGACATGATCTACATTCAGACGTCAGATCGTGTTCTTAGGCATTTGCAGAAACAGTTGAGCATTTCTTAAGTTTGATTCAGGGGAGGCCATCAGACAGCAAGAATATGTTGGGTGTGGGGGAGGGGATGAAGAAAATAGAATATTTTTACTGCTGAGGTAGGGATAAATTCCCTTTCCATGGCTCATTTTGGAACAGTTAGTCATTTATGCTCACTGTTGGACGTGAAGGCCAGAGCCAATGGAAACAAACTTGGAGTATTGTTTCCTGTTATGAAACTTAAAGGAGTTCCAAAAAGAGACAGGTAGATTAATAGCATATTGAGAAAGAAATAAAGAAATAACTTACTGTAACAGGGTTATGGCACAAACCCTGCAAACCACAGGACATTTAAAGTACAGGCTGAAAGAATGTCTTGAACATGTCTCATTGTAGGTGGTTAGCATATAGCTCTGCATGAAACATGATATGTTAGTATAAATACCATAAAAATAATTCCAGTTCTCTTTGGGAACTTCAGGTTTTCCTTGTCAGCTTAACATGCATTTAGCTTTAAAACAAGATTTAGTCTAAGACTATATTGTTCTTGTGTCTTTGTATTATAGAAAGAAAGACGAGGAGTTAGTCTGATATAACTTATGGGAGCAAGATTTTCAAAGTGGTATAATGTAAATAGCATTCCCATTACCACAGAGAGTTTTACTTTTCCTATGTGCTGATGACTGAGCTTAAAACCCCCAAACAAAACACATTCAAGTGAGTATGTTTATCAAGAGAAGTAATGTGGAATGTGTTGGTACATTTGTGTTACTTACAAGTTTAGATATTTGCTCCTAACATTCCTTTCTGTTGTTCATTTTGCTATTTACACCGGAGTTTCAGAGCTAATGAAAGAAAAAAAAAAAAAAAAAGACTGGTAGGTACTTGTGCAATCCATCTAAGTTTCAAGAGCTCTGAAAAGGCTCAAATGTCATAGCAATAATTTGACCACATCTCAAAGGTTAAAAATTCCTTTCTTCCTTTTTCAGTTCTGTTTCTCTCTACCTGTCATTTTTTTTTTTTTTAAATGGCCACACCCACAGCACATGGACATTCCCAGGCCAGGGATTAAATCTGGGCCGCAGTTGCAGCCTATGCAGCAGCTGCCACAATCCTGGATCCTTTGACCCACTGCACTGGGCTGGGGATCAAACCTGCACCTCCTTAGCCACCCGAGCCACTGCAGTCAGATTCTTAACCCACTGGGCCACAGTGGGTATTCTTCTCTGCCTCTCATTCTTTTTTTTTTTTTTTTTGTCTTTTTGCTATTTCTTTGGGCCGCTCCCACGGCATATGGAGGTTCCCAGGCTAGGGGTCCAATCAGAGCTGTAGCCATTGGCCTACGCCAGAGCCACAGCAATGCGGGATCCGAGCTGCATCTGCAACCTACACCACAGCTCACGGCAATGCCGGATTGTTAACCCACTGAGCAAGGGCAGGGACCGAACCTGCAACCTCATGGTTCCTAGTCAGATTCGTTAACCACTGCGCCACGACAGGAACTCCCCTCTGCCTCTCATTCTTAACCAAGAAAGAAAATATAAACCCACAACAACTTTAGGGCTCTCAACTGCCAAATTCCTGCACTAATTTTCTGTTATTTAGTGAGTGTATGTTGGGATTTCATAATCATGTTAAATATTTTTGGAGATACACTTAGTAGGGATGGTGAGAGGCTGTATTTTTTGCTCTTTTAGTCTGAAATGCTCTACAGGTAGTATTGATATAATATTACCTGCTGTTGATCTTTTAGCTTAACCTGGAAAGGAAGATTATTTTGTTATATGTTATTTTATACCAAGTCTCTTATATTTTCAAGGCAGCCTTGAAATGTGTAACTTTCCTTTTAATTTTATATGATGATGATTTTGTTTATTCTTTTTTATTTTTTATTTTTTTAATTAATTTATTGTGTCCGCTGTACAGCATGGGGACCAAGTTACACATATATGTATATATTTTTTTCCCTCCCATTGTTTGTTTATTCTTTCACTTGTGTGGGTATCTTGGATTTGCTAGCAGCTGTAAGATTAAATTGATCCCTTTTGGTTTTCTATTATCATGGTATTAGTGGGCAGAAACTTCTCCCTTTGGTGATTTCATAAAATAAATATTTTATATAAATAACTTGGGTGTATAATAATTTTTAGTAAGTGGGTTTTTTAATTTTAATTGTTTAATTACTTATTTTTGCTTTTTAGGCCGGCACCTTTGGCATATGGAAGTTCCTAGGTTAGGGGTAGAATCCAAGCTACACCACAGCCACAGCAACACCAAATCTAAGCAGCATCTGAGACCTACACCATAGCTCATGACCACACTGGATCTTAACCCACTCAAAGAGGCTAGGGATTGAACCTGGGTCCTCATGGATACTAGTTGGGTTCATAACCCACTGAGCCACAATGGGAAATCCTAAGTGGGTTTTTGTTTTTGTTTTTTGTTTTTTTAAAGCTTGGATGAATAAATGTGTTCCTTTCAAACCTTTTTATTAAAAATTCCCAGTAGTGAGCTCTTTAAACTTAATAACTTGTTCTATCGAGAGCAAAAGGAATTTTGAAATGAGAGCTAAGAGAGAGGCAGATACCTGAGCTTGTATCCTTCAGGATGGACTGACCTATTAGAATAATAAGCTGAGCACTACTCTTCAGCCGTGCAGTTAGCTTGCTGAAATTTGCTTTACTCCTGATGGAATTATAACTATCATTATCTCTTGGGCACATTTCTATTATCTACTCAAAATGAATTTGTCTTGAGAAAAAAAAAATGAATTTGTCTTGGAAGGTCTCAAAAAACTCAGTGTCAATTTTTTAATACTAGAAGCTTTTCTATGTATCTATAAATGAAGCTCTTAATTCATATATTGTGTTAAAAGATCATTTATATGAAATTACTATCTTAATTTTACCACCGTTTTCTTTGGCCTTGATTTTAAGTCTCAGCTGATCTGGAGCTAGTCTTTTGTCCCAGTGCTGTACTATTTTCTCTGCGTATAGAAAGCCAATGGGGGGGGGGGGAGTGCTTCTCTGTATTCATCTATTTGTGGCTCTCTAGAAACTTGTGGCATGAGGCCTTCCTGATGTGGTTTTTCCCTAATTTGCTTGCTTTCTCTTATTTCTGATATAGATCCACCCTGTCTCCACTTCCTGTATTACAGTGAAACTGGAGCAAAGGGGAGAGAAATGCAAGAGCACTGGGTCAGCTGTCAGAACCCAAACTCTTTGTTCTGATGTTTTTTCTATAACACCAACTGATTCAATTAAAGATTCTCCTAACCATGATCTTATGTTTTCTTTTTAAGTTACCGCCTCCAAAATGTTGTTTGGAATTATTTTTTTCCCTAAATGTTACAAAAATGCAAACATTACCAATGAAACCTTGAAACTTCTATTTGATTTCTTTTTATGATATCGTTATGATTTTTCCTTTTCTTTAATTTGCAAAATGATGCAGGAAATTTCACTTCCTTGGGATTTAATTTTATTTCATGATTCTGTTGAAAATGAGTTGGGCCTAAAGTGGGTTTTTATAATCACACCATGTGAATCATTTCTTCTTTGGAAGCTGGATCTTCTCTCCCACTGTGTAGTCTCATCTAGTCTCCCTGAAGTGTGGTGCTAGCAGAGTTGATAATGAAATGCGGTCCTACTTATCAAGCTCAGCAAAGGACTCAGAGAAGTTGGAAAAAAAAAAATCAATCCCACAGGGACTTCTCCAGTGCTATGTATCCGTATTTAACCCCCATGCATTTAAAATGGAAATGAGATATCTTAGGGTTTTAGGTTTTGATTTACACAAGATGTCACCACCTCCTTGGCAATGGGAATATTTTATGGACCAACTGCTGACCTGTTTGGGAAGATCTCAGCCTATCGCCCCAGGTCCAAAGTAGTTTCTTCATATTTCTTTCGAAACTCTCAGCAGTGCTTTGCAGCAGCTTTGATTCTTCAGGCTTCAAAGGATGCCCCTTCCAGGGCCAATCTTCCAAAAGAAAAAAAAAAAAACTCAGTGTAGGGGAACAAACAGCTCATAAAGGAAGGGGCAGCTATCCCTGTGGCGGCTCTTACTGTAGTTAATTAATAGGGAGTTTACACACCAGTAATACTATGGCTTTTCAAAGCCAAGAAAATTCCAATTTGATGCTAATGCTTTGTTACAAAATTCCCACTTGGAGGGACTCAGTCTTCAATAGTCCAGCCTCAAATTGTTTTATCATAGATATAGTGTGGCTTATATAAGATACATTATCATTAAACACTCAACCTCAAGCTCCCTCTTGAGTTTGTGAGCCTTGCTGAAGTTCTCATTATAATTTATAGAAAACTCTATGCCCACATCATCTCCAATTAGCTCTGTTTTCTCTGATTCTCTGTATCAGTGAATGTCTCTAATTTGTGAATTCTGCTGTGACCACAAGGTCCATTTTACAATTTGGTAATAGAGACCTTTTACCATGTCTACCAAATGCCTTGGTTCTTTTGTTGATGAGAGAACTGAGATATAAGAAATTACTCTAAGTAATTACTAGCAGAAATTGACAGTACATTATAAATCAACTGTAATAAACAATCTATCAAAAAGTTTAAAAAAGGAAAAAAGAAATTACTTGAAGTAACAGAATTAGTAAAAGAGTAGGATTTTGAATGTAGAATTTCTAATTGGTTGTATAGTTTACTTACCCAAGCCATTCCAAAAAAAAGAAAAAGGAAAGAAAAGTAAAAGGTTGGCATCTTTCAAAAGCTTATGGTTTAAAGACACTGCTTTGGGAGAGACTCCCTGATGTGCCTCTTTCTTGCTGTAGGTAATAAATCCCTTTCTCCTCCTGCTCTTTGGCTTGGTTGTGTCTTGACTTGACACTCACCAAGAGGCAGACCTTGTTTTTTAGGTAACATGTCTTGCAGGGTAACATTTGCAAGGGGATTGTTGGGGTTGGGGGAGGACATAGTAAGAGACCTTTATTTTTAAATTTCTTTTTAGTTTTAATCCTGAAGTGTACTCTACACTCTAGAACCCTGGGAGTTAGAATTGTAGAATTATGAAAATGTGAAGGCTTCACAGCTCTAGTCTTGCTACTGACTTTGTGCCTTTTGGTAGATGTTGAGTCAAAAGACACAAGTCAAGGATCAGGAGACTGAAGGATGTATTGCTTGGAGCAAGTTAGGGTCCTTCCCACAGCAGTGTTTCCTGGAACAGCCAAATTGGGGAATTTTGAAGCTATGGATGCACACATATTCATGGAGGGCTTGAGCAGAGGAGAATTCAGCATGGAATTAGGGCCAAGATCCAAGGAGTCCAAGATCTAGTTGATTGAGGTCAGGAGGGTCCACCTCATCCTCACCTGGCTGGGGGCCTTGGTTCCTGCAGAAATCGAAGATGGTATCAGGAGTTCCCGTCGTGGCTCAGTGGTTAACAATCCAACTAGGAACCATGAGGTTGCGGATTTGATCCCTGGCCTTGCTCAGTGGGTTAAGGATCCGGTGTTGCCGTGAGCTGTGGTGTAGGTCGAAGACGCGGCGCGGATCCAGCATTGCTGTGGCTGTGGTGCAGGCCGGCAGCTACAGCTCTGATTAGACTCCTAGCCTGGGAATCTCTATATGCCGCAGGTTCAGCCTTAGAAAAGACAAAAAAAATAAAAAATAAAAAAATTTTCAAAAGATGGTATCAGATTGTGATGTATATCCCTTGAGGAGGAACTAGGGCTCTGTTTTATTGCTGAACTATTATTTCTTGACTGCTTTCCCCTTGTTCCTGCATTCCCTTTTTTCCCTTAAGATTATTAATTACTGAGACTTTTTCAGGGGCAGACATTGTGGCCAGGCTTAGATCACAGAATGGCTTAGGACAAAAATGGCTTCTCTTATGTCAAGAAAGCCATACCTGGTGGTCTTTCTCCAAGGGCCCCCTACTCTATCTGCTTCTGTTTTGTTTCCTCATTTAATAGGTGAGTCAGCTGAAGCCATGGAGATCCTCTTACTGATTCAGCTTGGTGCCTGACATGCAGCTGGACGCATAAGCTCATAAGAAAGCACTGAAGCCATGTGCTGACGGACCACCAATGGCATTTAAGTGATTGAGCTGAATAATTGTGGTGCTACAATAAATTGTGGGGAGGGGCGCATATCCGATTGTAACTTTTCTATATAAATACTTGTAGGAAGGGAAGCAGATAGGGTAGAGGGTCTTTGGAGAAAAAGAATCAGATAGGGCTTTTTGACATGAGAAGCCCTTTTGTAGTCTAAGCCTGGCCACACTGCTTGCTCTTGAACTGGTCTCAATAATAACGATCTTAAGGGAACAAAACAACAAAGACCGTTATTAGGCAAGAGAAGTAACAAGGGCACAGATAATAAATCAGTTGTAAACTCCCAATTTTGTTTCTTTTTCTTTTTTTGCTTTTTAGGGCTGTGCCTGCAGCATGTGGAGGTTCCCAGGCTGGGGGTCTAATCAGAGCTACAGCTGCTGGCCTACACTGCAGCCATAGCCACTCAGGATCCGAGCCGAGGGTGCAACCTACATCACAGCTCAGGGCAACGCCGGATCCTTAACCCACTGAGCGACACCAGGGATCGAACTGGCAATCTCATGGTTCCTAGTCTGATTCGTTTCTGCTGCGCCATGACGGGAACTCTCCAGTTTTGTTTCAATGGTAAAAATTGGCCTGAAGCCCTTGCTTGAGCTGTGTGGAAGAATTCAGAGACCCCCTCAAGTGCTCAACCACCAGGTCAGTTGGAGCCTAAGGGTGATAATGTCAGCCTTTGTGACTTCAACCGGAGCTTGAATTTTGTTGACCTTGGCCCTAGGTCCATTCTGGGTTCTCTGATCAGGCCATTTCATGTGCCCTTTGCTTAGAGCTTTCTCAATTTCGCTGTTCTTCAGGAAGACACAGCTTTGGGAGAGATCCTTGGTGTTCTGCTTAACTGCTGCAAGTAATAAATCCTTCCTTCTCTGCCCCCCATCCTCCCCCAAAAACCTTATTAGTTTAAAATAACTGTAACTAAATATTGAAGTTTAGTTATTTATATATGCATGCTAGAGTACAGCAATGTCTGCAGTTTATTTTGGGATGTGTCACAAAATAAGATAGATGAATGGATGGATGAGTATATGACAGAACAAATATAACAAAATGTGAATCATAGAGTCTAGGCTGTGGGTACATATGGGTATTCTTTCACCTTTTATGTATATTTGAAACATTTCATAATATAATGTTGCAGAAAATGTTATTTGTTTCACTTTGGTGTTCAGAAACCATGGACTTCATTCACTGTGGTTGCAGAAAACCATAGACTTCCTCAATTTAGAATTGTAATAAACATGTTTGTGATTTTTTTAGGATGATAATTTTCTAAGAATAACCATATTATTTCTGGATGATAGTAGACTAAGGGATACTCCTCCAGTTTGTTATTTATGACATAACTAACTAACTTTCAGTATCCAACTTTTATACTTCTTTAAAACTTCCAGGCCAGCAATTATTGAGAGCTGAAATTCAATTCAAACATTCTGCCCAGGAGATCCTGAAATTTTGATCTTTTTTAAGGAAAGGCAATTTCTGACTTTTCTCATAAATTTGATAAAAGGAAAGCTAATATGAGATTGGTAGTCCAGTAGGAAATGGAACTCAATTTTACATTTTTTAAATCATTTTATGGTATTAAAAATGACAGAGGTTAGAAACAGAGCTCTTATTCTTTTATTGAACTAGAATTGAAAGTGGCAGAAAATCATTTTGGCCCTGGTGCAGTAAATGTTATCACTAAAACATGTTCAGGGGATATTAGGATAGTCTCTCAAGCACCAGAGACAAAAGTTCACAGAACAAGAACTGATTTTTCTGTCCTTATCTTGAAATTATTAGATGTACAGGAGATGAAAGTATCTGAGCTCTAAGAGGACAGGGGATGGAGTATGTGCTGAAAATGATAATGTCTCCATTCTGGAAAGAGATGAAATGGAGAGAATATGGTGGGATGGGTGTCTTGCAATGACAGGCACGATGGAGGGAGTTGGTAGGGCCAGCAGGGCCAGCCCTTGAAACAGCCCCAGGGCCGAGGCATCCGGAAGTGGTGAAATTATACTTGTGCCAAATTATGAGCTGACGATGAAAATGGTAAGAAAGCAAGCAGTACTATTCATTAAAAGAACTGCTTGAAGATTTTATTTAACAGAGAGATTAAGCTGGAGCTGTCAGCAGCTACTTTATTTTGAGAATCTGGTAGGAGAGAAATTTTAAGTCCATTTGGGAAAAACCAATCATTTTTGAGTGTACAGTGTGATTATTCTTTAGAATTTTGTGTAAATGGAGCAGGTTGGTAGGCATATGTTTGCTGATCCTATAATGATTAACATTCAGAATAAGTAAAACTCTTGTGAAATTGAGTTTTCAGGTTCCAGCCAGTGTTCTATGCTGCCATATGGCATAACTAGAATTAATTGCTGCTCCCAGTCTCTTATTCTTTTACTGAATATCCAGGTGCCCTGTTTGAAATAGTAGAGGTTCTGTGAAAGTATTTAATCACATGAGATAGATGTTTGACATATTGGTGAAAACAGTGTGTGCAGCTAATAGTTCCTTAAAAGAAAAAGCCTTTTGTAAGGTTTTCTACCCCAACCCTGCCCCCCCCTTTTTTAGAAGAGACGGATGGACAGTAGAGTTAGCAAGGAAGAGAGAAATTCTCAGGACTTTGTAGGTCAGTGTAAATAGAAAAAAGCAAAGCAAGAAATCCTTTGTGTTAGTCTTTAGCTCCTTGATACTCCAAGACTGGTCCATAAACCAGCAACAGCAGCATCACTTGAAAAGTTAGAAATGCAGAATGTCAGGCACCATCAAGTGCGAACTTCTGAGTCAGAATCTGTATTTTATTTTTTATTAAAATTTTTAAAAAAATTTATTTTTTATGGCTGCACGCACGGTATATGGACGTTCCCAGTCCAGGGGTTGAATCAGAGCTGCAGCCTATGATCTAGGCCACAGCCACAGCAATGCCAGATCAGAGCCGCGTCTGCCCTGAGCGGCTCACAGCAATGCCGGATCCTTAACCCCCTGAGCAAGGCCAGGGATCAAATCCACATCGTCATGGATACTAGTTGGATTCTTAACCCACTGAGCCACAATGGAAACTCCCAGAATCTGTATTTTAATAAGACCCCAAGGTTATTTGTATGCACATGAACATTGGGAATTTTAAGTTCATTTTAGCAGTTTCTTAGAACTCAGAATTCATATTTCTGGAGATTATAAACTCCTTAAAGGCATGGATGGTCTTATGTTCATTAAAATTTTTTTAAAAGGTCTATTTTTCTGCCATGTGGTATGAGCTCAGTGATGTGAGTTGAATGAAGGGGAAAATGCTGTTATAAATGTTTTCTGGTTCTAGGCTAAACTTTCGAATAAGACCCTCTTTAGTAGGAAATTTACTGTTCAGTAGCCAGCCTCACAAGTTCTTTTCCGGAGATAGGATGCTTTCTTTTTACTGAGCATTAAGGGTTACACAGAGCCATTTGTAAAGATAGTGTCCGTCTCTTCAAAAGTCTCCTCTGATAGCATTCCTCTAACATTCTGTGATAGGAGGTTACAAGGTTGCTGACCAGGTATGAGAGTTTTGTGAGAGCCTGAGGCCAGTCATTCCACCCGTGAGCCATCACAAGCCCTCTGCCCTTGGTCATCATCCTTCCTATAAAGCTTTGCACTTCCTTGTCACCACCATCTCTCATCTTTCAAGGACCTCTCTTCTAATCCTTTCCCTTGTGTTTCCCAGAATCCATGTTCTGTTATAATTAAACTCCACTCTATCTTCAATGTCTTTTCTCCATCTCTGCTCAAGTAAAACATGGCTCTTCTGCAGGACAGTGTTTTGCTTGCCATCATCTTAAATAGACTTTGCTCATTTTCCAGAAATGCTGTTGGCCTCCTTCGAGCTCTTTGCTGTCACTTCTAGACTTTTACTCTTCAATCTTATCCCAAACCGCTTTCCTTTTGAGATTTGTCTACGTGGCTTTACAATACTCTGTCCCTCTGTCATCTTTTGAGTTTGGAGTCCCCCTCATGCTATTTGAGGGCTGAGGCTATGACTCACAGTTGTCATCTTCACTCCACTACTACCACTGCCTCCCAGAGACCTTCTCTTTCTTAAATTTAGCTTTTCCCTCCCAATTGCATCTCTCCATTCATCATATAAATATGCTGAAATATCTCCTAATAGTAAGAAAAACAGACAAAAAAGTAATAATAATAAGGAGTTCCTATTGTGGTACAGCGGAAATGAATCTGACTAGAAACCATGAAGTTTCGGGTTCAGTCCCTGGCCTCGCTCAGTGGGTTAAGGATCCACTGTTGCTGTGAGTTGAGGTATAGGCTGGTGGCTACAGCTCCGATTGGACCCCTAGCCTGGGAACCTCCATGCTCCCAGGGCAGAATCTTGGGTGTCACTCCCCAAATCATCGACAAGCCTATTGATTCTTCATCCTAAATCTGTCTTCTCCTTTCTATTCCCTTTGACACTGGTTGAACTTTAGTCCTCATAGGAGTTCCCTGGTGGCTCAACAGGTTAAGGATCTGGTGCTGTCACTGCTGTAGGATGGGTTCAGTCCCTGGCCTGGGAACTTCTGAATTTCATGAGTATAGCCAAAAACCAAAACAGAGCAAAACAAAACCGCTGAACTTTAGCCCTCATAAAGTCTGACTTAGAGCTTTGCAAAATTCTCCTTTCTAATTCTCTGTCTCAAGTTTCTCCCTTTTCCATTTTATTCTGCTCTTCTATTCTGTTGAAAGGGCAGACTTTTAAAATGATAATTTAATCCTTCAAGCTGTAGAAAGAGGTACTGATGTAGATATGCTGTAAGTGAAAAAAAAAATGGATTAAGTGGATATATATGTATATATTCACAGAGAAAAATGCCTGAAAAAAATACACCAAAATGTTAATAATAGTAACCTCTGGCAAGTAAAGTTGGAGTGATTTTTAATTTCTCCAACTCTCTGCAGTGAATATGAATTTAATCCTTAATCACTGATATCAGAGACTTTCCTATTTTAAAAAAGGGCAGGGATTTAAGAGCCTAAGAGTATTTCATTTCCAAGAGGAAAAGGAGTTGGCACTGTGGGGGTTGAGGGGGTGGGGAGTGGGAAGAAATGGAGAAAAGAGGAAAGAAATAGGCTTTAATTGTAGACTTGGATCACGTTTGTCCAAATAAACAGCTGTGTTTGGAGGTGTTTTACTCTATGCCTAAACACACACACCCATTAAGGTAAAATTATTTCTGAGTCACATGAATACAGCAGTCCTTTGAATAATTTATGATGATTTTTCTAAAATATATATTTTTTAAATCAAGGAACTTCATTCTCAAGTTCTTCATTAGATGAGGTATCACTGACTGAGAGCAACTTCAGTTTCTTAGATATTACCTTTCTGAACTGACGCAGGATGAATCCCTCATTAGAAGAGGATTATCTACACTCTGTGTGACTATTTAGTAAAACATTTGTATTGTGGGACTAGTTTTCCACAGTGATGGTGCTTGAGTAAATCATTCACTTCCTCCTTCTCCAAACTTCAGTCACCATGATTGATTTTTATGTGGGTCATGAAAAGAAATGGAATTAACTAAAATCAGGGTGAGGATTACAAGCTGGAAGCAGTTAATTTACTTAGCAAATATGTATTGGTTATTTGTTTACTCTTTGTTGGGCCCTATGCCAGACGATCATGACAGTGCCACAGAAGGTATATCTCTGTTTTGCAAGTTCTTGGGCCAGGGAGTGGCCCGACTTATGAACAGAGCCAGCGTGGGTCCCACAGTCTCTAAAGGGCAAAACTCCAGGTATATAACAAATACAAGAAACCGAACATTTCAGACTGTGGTGTAGTTTCTTAATATTTGTTACACACCTGGAGTTTTGCCCTTTAGAGATTCATCTGGGCTCCTAGTCCTCTTTTAAAATAGATATTGACCAGGATGATTAGGGATTTTTGGTTGTACCTTCATGTGCATTAGCCCTATTTTATGATTTCTTCTAACTTTTGGTTAGGATGATTGTGCTGAGGAAATTCAGTGGCCAATAAGTCTGTCGAACCTGTGTTATGGGCAACGCACAGTACCAGGTACACTGAGGGTTTATAAAATTTACAGAGCATCCTTTGCCTCAGGAAGAATGAGGGCTTTAGAGACTCTTACTTCTGCAATGGAAGAGTAACAGTCCCAGCTAACATTCATCGTGCAGTTATCATGTGCCAGGCTCAGTGTTGAGGGCTTTGCATACATTATCTCATTTAATCCTCACAATCCCATTTGGCAGAGGAGAAAAATGAGGTTTAGAGAAGTAATCAACTTGCTCAAGGTTCTACAGCTGTTAGGTTTTGGAACTGGAATTTGAACCCAGCAGTGTGATTATTTGGCCAGCACTCTTAGCAAGGCTCAATTTCTTTTTAACAAGCAAATAACATTACTTCATTCAATTCAGTTATTGAAGCATCTACTATGTTGTACAGAGCATTTTTTGGTGAATATGACAGGTTCCAGTCCTTCTGTAACTTATTTTTGAGCAGGATAAACGGAGTAATTATACAATACACCCACCTTGTAAGATTGTAGTTATGCATATGAAAGTGCCTAATGCAAGGTAGGTGACATTGTAGATACAAAAAAAAAAAAAAATTCCCAAGAAAACTTTCAACCCATTGAGAAAGATATGAAAGTATGCACAAAAACTATCATTCGAGATACATTGTGGCTATTGCTATGGAAGAGATATCCCATCAACTGTGCTGTGAAATTCCAGAAAAAGAAATCACTTCTGTTTGGTGGGTTATGAGAAGCTTTCATGGATGATATGGCATCGTGGCTTGGTCTTGGGTTTGAAAGGGATGGATTTTTCATCAGATAGAGTGCACACAAAAGTAGTATAGTATGTGCGCAGAGACAGAGGAGATAAAAGTTTAGCCATGTGTGAGAACCAAAGGGTGATTTTTTTTTCTTTTTCTTTTTTTAGGTATAAAGGAGTAATGAGAGCTATAGCTGAAAAGATAGGGTGGAACCAAATCATGGAAATGGGAGTTTTGACTGGGATTTGGGGAGGAGAGGTACGTAATTTAGGAAAGGAAAGCATGGGACAGAGATGATGCTTTGATAGGGAATTATGGGCATCGCGTGAGTCCTTGGTACCTGGACTGAGGCCACTGGGAGACAGGAGATGGTTGCCCAGGGAGAGAGAATAAGAATGTCAAAGTTTGCCTGTGTTTATTCTCTGTGCCCAGACAAGGAAGACAAATCTTTTTTTCTTACCAGTATCTCTTGCTTTGAGCTCATATTTATCTCCTTGGTGCCATAAGCTGCCTTTAGTTCATTATGAGCTTCATAAGCTTTTATGGATAGCCAGATAATCTAAGCACTTTTCAGAAATTTATGTCAATGAAGAAATACATTCTAAGTGGCTGACTTTATGCTTTGACTTTTGAAATGTGATTGGTTTGTGTATTAAAGATTGTATTTACTGTATTTCAGATCTGTTGACAAGACTTAATCAATTTTTGAAGCAGATTCAGAAAACTTACCATTATCCATTACTTTGTTTCATTAGGAAAATGCATTTCAAAGTCTGAACAATTGGAAACCGAATTTTGGAATACAGTCTGTACTTGAACTGGGGGCTGCCTGTCAATAATTCTCCTAATAGGCAACCATTTGTAAAATACCCATGTCCTGTATAGCATTTAACAAACTTGCCCCATTATGTGAATTACCTAGGAATCTTGTTAAAAATACAGATTTCTAGATCGATACCCTGGGTATGCTAATATACTAGGTCTGGGATGAACCCTGGGGAATTCATGTATCAGTTAGGGTTCCAGGGAGTTCCTGTCGTGGCTCAGTGGTAACGAACCCAACTTGTGTCCCTGAGGATGCAGGTTCGATATGTGGCCTTGCTCAGTAGGTTAAGGATCTGGCGTTGCTGTGAGCTGTGGTGTACGTCACAGCTGCAGCTCGGATCTGGTGTTGCTGTGGCTGCCGTATAAGCTGACATCTACATCTCCAATTCCCCCCCCCCAGCCTGAGAACCTCCATATGCCACAGATACGGCCCTAAAAAAGACCCAAAAAAGGGGTGGGGGCTCCAGGAGATTCTTAAAATCAGGCAAAAGTATGTGTAAAAATCTTTATTAGAAGACACCCCTTTTGTTTAGGTTAGGTAGGTTGGTTTTAAACTGAATTTTAACAGTGAAGAACAAAGGAAGATTTGACTGGAAGGTGTGAGTAGGCTGTTGGTTTGGGTGGTAAGGAGGATTCCCCAGTATGATTGGGGGTAATTGACAGGAAAAGCTTACCTGCAGGGCTTAGGGCCAGCCAGTAGCTGACAACATTTCCACCTGCTTAGCTGTGAGGATGAGGGATGGAGACATGGTCAGAACAAATAGTGTGGGTCCTTTCCTTGTCCTGATGTTTACCTGCTGTCTTTTGTGCTGCCATGTGGCCTGGCAACATCTGGAGACATTTCTGATGCTGGAGAATCCCCCTGAAATGGGACAGAACCAGAAGTCCTGGCCCCAGGATGGGTCAGGGTAAGTCCTAGGATTGACTGGTTGTTGTGGTTGAACTGCTGGTGACCTCTGACCTGTATTGATGCAGCAGTAAAACTGATCACATAGTCATAAGCCTTTAGATCTAAGTCAGTTCCCCACTTTATGATTTGGATAATTATATGTAAGGGTTTAACTATGACTGCTGTAGGTATTATACAAAGAAATACTCGCGAAAGAATGCTGTTTTAGTATAGAATCTTGTACAATTAGAAAAAAGTCAAGTTGAGGGCAAAACTATGAAATAATTTTTAAAATGATTTCTGTGTCTCTGTGTATATCTTACTTCTTAGCCAAAAGAAAGTGTGCACTTAAGGATAGGATTTTCTCTCTCTTTTTTTTAATTTCAGCAATTCATTGTAGTTTTTAGAGTGATTGCCAGTGAAGCCTCTTTTCTAGATTCTATTTCTATATGTTTATTCAGATTTTGGTGCAGTGTGAATGAGTGAAATAATATTATGTCTTTAATTAGGATTCTGTTGTTATTTTTCAATTAATCTGTGTCAGTAGCTTTAGCATTTGTATTAAATCATTTTCTTCATGAAAGCTTTTAACGAAGAAACAAATTGATTGTATTTATATATTGGATTCTTGCCACTGTGATGTGTATTCGGTCATGTCTTTTGAAGTATATTTTTGCCGGTCATTTTGTGGTTAATCTTTGAAGCCAGGCTTTGGGGCGAAAATTCTTCATTTGGATGAGGGCTTTAATTTAACAAAGCTTACTTATTTTTATCTTTCTCTTCTTATTTTCCTTTGATTTCTTTTCCCTCTTGCTTCTGTGTGAGTAATTTAAAGAAAATGAAGGTAACTTTTCCTATCTTATTTGGGATAAAATCCACTCTGTAGCATTGCTCAGAGAGCCTTGCCTTCTGCCTGCTTCTCCAGCCCTGTCTCTACCTATTCCTGAAATGTACTCTATACTATTCATGCTGGACGCAGACAGCCCTTCTGCTTCTCCCCTCCACTCACTCACTTATTGAGCACAAGCTCTATGCTACTGCCCCTTGAGGGTTCAATGACATAGAGAGATAGGAAGCTTGTAGTGTGGTACACAGGTGCTGCTGAGAGAAGTGCACAAATGTGCTGGGGGAGCCCCTAACTCAGGAGACTGAAGTGAGCCTCAGAAGACCTAGCAGGGGTTCACTAGGAGAGGAAGGGGCACGGAGGGGAAAGTGTGCTGCAATGACATGTGAGAGCAGGAGTGTGAGCAGGGCAGGGGAGGTCCAGGCTTGGGGGGAGCCACTGGAGGATTCCAAGCAGGAGAATGATAATACTGGGTTTGCATGTTAGGTCATTAGAATAATTACGGTGTTAATGACATAACAGTTGAGAATTATTGAAGCCTGCCAGGCCTAATGCTTGTGTCTGTCATCTCAGTTAATCTTCCCAAGAATCAGGCAAGGCAGGTATGGTTATTATTTCTTTTTCTTCTTCTTCTTCTTCTTTTTTTTTTTTTTTTTGCTTTTTAGGACTGCACCTGCGACATATTGAGGTTCCCAGGCTAGGAGTTGAATTGGTCTATGGCTGCCAGCCTACACCACAGCCATAGCAGTGCTGGATCCGAGACGGGTCCTCGACCTACACCACAGCTCAGGGTGACGCCGGATCTTTAACCCACTGATGGAGACCAGGGATCGAACTCACATCCTCATGGATCCTAGTCAGATTCATTAACCATGAGCCATGAAGGGAACTCCCCTATTTCTGTTTTTAAAGATGAGGAAGCTGAGGCTGCAGCTACAGTCTCACAGCTAGAAGACGAAAGCACTGGAACTCCAGCCTTTGCCTGTCATGGGTACTGTGTTTCCTTCTCCATCAGCACTGAGGAGAATGGGTCAGCGAGGAGCAAGAGGGCAGGTAGACCACTTGGGACATGGTTATATTGCTCTGGGTGAAGTTCGAGGGCTTAAATGAGTTCAGTGCCTTTAGAGATGAAAAGGAGCTAGACTGAAAACGTATTAAGGGAGTCGAATCTCCAGGTCATAGTGATTGATGGGATATATATAGTAATAGCGAAAGGGGTAAAGGATGACTCTGTTGGGTGGATGGAGATGTCAGTCCTTGAAACAGGGAACATGAGGTAGGTAGTCCCAAACCTCTTTGGGACTTTGGAAACAAAGGACAGTCCTGAGAGAGAAGAGTAGAATACCAGTATCTCCTGCTTTTAATATTTTAATTGATTTTTTAAAGTATTTAATGTGCACAGACACTGTTGTCAAGTCTTTGGCCAGTGGTTTCTTCCTGGCCAGCCTGAGCTCCGTGGGCGTGCCCCTCTAGTCTTCTCATACTTTCTTGCCCTTTCATCTCACAAGCCTGGAAAAATTCTAACCTTGGGTCAAGGCAGCTGTCCACCTTTTCTGATCTTATACTTGGGCAGCTAATCAGTGCTAGAGAAAAATCACACAATTGGATGGAGTTCCCGTCTCGGCTCAGTGAAAACAAATCCAACTAGTATCCATGAGGCCTCGCTCAGTGGGTCGGGGATCTGGCATTGCCGTGAGCTGTGGTATAGGTCGCAGATGTGGCTTGGATCCTGCATTGCTGTGGCTGTGGTGTAGGCCAGCAGCTATAGCTCTGATTCAGCCCCTAGCCTGGGAATCTCCATATGGCATAGGTGTGGCCCTAAAAATCAAAAAAAAAAAGAAAAAAAGAAGGAAAAATTACGCAATTGGATGGCCACCACAGTGAATTTTTGTCTCCAGCCTCAGCTGAACCCTTAATGATGTCTGGCAGTTATTTCACATGCCACATATCAGCAATCTTTTCAGTTTTCCTCAGTGTTCCTTCCCCTGCAAATCTTTAGCAGTCTTTACCTCATCCCATCACCTCTCACTCTTGCTCTATATCATAGCCTCTTTCACAAGATAAAGACTTTCGTGTTGGAACCCAGATAGATTCCTGCTCTGCACCCTCTTTAGACATGTCCACTTTGGGCCTCAGCCGCCTGCTCTCATAGGCCTGGCCCCTCTTCCTGGCCTCCTCTCCACCCTGGGCCTGGCCTCTCTGTGCCCCTCCCCTCCCAGGCATCTTCCTCTGTGTGATCCCAGATCCACCCCGCAGCAACTCTTATCTGCGGGCAGTAAGATAGGCTCTGGAATTAGCCATATCTGGGTTCTTCTGGCCCCAATTTTTTCCTTGTGTGTGATTTGGACCAGTCACATTACCTTTGCACAATTTTGCACTATTCCAGCTAAATTGGCCCACAGTTCAGGCTTTCTGTGCTCTTAGTCCCTCATGGAAGATGGGGCAAATAGTGGAGATTTGTTAATATTTGGGAAAATGAATTCAGTATTCATAACTTGAGATATACAGGGTATTTCGACGTGTTCATGTTCACAAACCCACGCTGCCCAGAGGAGCTCTAGGAAACTAGTCCAGCTTCAAATTTTTTGGATAACATTTGCTCTCAAGTGAATAAAGTGACTGTGTTCGTAAGGAAAATATCAAAGGAGTTTTCAAATGAATGTCACATTTTTGAACCTGTTCCTGATTCTGCACGAGATAAACTGTGGTAGCTCCACACTGTGGATTTTTAAACTCTTACGGTGCAATCAGATAACCTCTCCATGCTTTGTTTTTCTCATCTTCAAAGTGAGGGGCTTCTAGAAGTTCCTGTTGTGGCTCAGTGGTGACGAAGCCTGACTAGTATCCATGAGGATGCAGGTTTGATCCCTGGCCTCACTCAGTGGGTTCAGGATCTGGCGTTGCTGTGGCTGTGGTGTAGGCCGGCAGCTGTAGCTCCAGTTTGACCCCTAGCTTGGGAACTGCCATATGTTTAAAAAAAAAAAAAAGTGAGGGACTGGATTAAATTATGTTCGATGCCCTTCCTGCTATAAAATTCAATGAGTATATGGCCCACAGCCACAGGGGTAGTCAGTTAGTCACTAGTCAGATAACTAGGAATCTTGGTGGTCCAAGAGTAGCTATTAACCTGAAGCAAGCGAAAAACCAAACAAATTAGGTTTTAAGCAGCTATGGTGACAAAAATGGCAGGGCAAGAGCCAAAGATAGTACAGATTAAAAATGTGTTAATCAGCTGGAGTTCTTTGTGTGTGAGTTCTGCTTTGTTTTCACTGAATACACAAGTTTCAGAGAACTAGAAGACATCTCTGACTTTTCTTTTGACTCTCTATTCCCAACCTTTCTCCACGTCTATTATGAAATCTCTTGTCTTTCGCTTGCTCTCCAACAGTTTCCTAAACTGCTTCCCACCTTTTCTCTCACCCATTCAGGCTGCACATTTCTGCTGGATTTGATCACAGTGGACATTATTCCCTATCCTTAAAAACGAGCAAACCAACCAACCCTTCATTTGCTCCCTTGTGTCTACAGAAAGAAAAAAAATTTAACTCTGACCTGACAGAGTCTTTTATTTTGCCTCAACATACCTGGCTAGCATTTTTCTTTAATAGTTTATTGAATTGTATTGGCTATTTCATGTAGGGAGTATGAGGATTGTGTAGTCATATAACCATGATTCGTGGTATAAATGCTAGAACAACAAGAAGAAATATTAGAGTGCAGGTTTCCAGTAGTGAAAGAGCATAATCATTGAGCTCGCAGATTTCTTTTTATTTCTTTTTTTGGCTTGTTGTCTTTTCAGGGCTGCACCTACGGCATAGGGAGATTCCCAGGCTAGGGGTCCAAACCCGCCTACACCACAGCTCACAGCAACGCCAGATCCTTAACCCACTGAGTGAGGCCAGGGATCGAACGCGCCACCTCATGGTTCCTAGTTGGATTTGTTTCCGATGCACCACAATGGGAACTCCAAGCTCGCAGATTTCTTACTTGTTAGTATCCAGAGTGGATGTTGGATTGACCATAGCAGAGATTTCATGTGGTAATAGTGTTGTAGAAGACTCTGGTGGTGAATAGGCTTTTGTTTCATGTTTTGCTTTGTAGGGACACAGTTGCGGCATATGGAGGTTCCCAGGCTAGGGGTCAAATTGGAGATGCAGCTGCAGGCCTAAGCCACAGTCACAGCAATGTGGGATCCCAGCTGCCTCTGTGACCTACACCACCAGCTCATGGCAATACCCGATCCTTAACCCACTGAGCAAGACCAGGGATTTAACCTGCATCTTCATTGATACTAGTTGGGTTCGTAACCCACTGAGCCACAACAGGAACGCTGTGAATAGGGTTTTATTTAATTAATTTACTTCGTATTATTTCTTTTTTGTTGTCTGGGAATAGACTTGTGAAAAAAAATTTTTTTTGCCTTTTTTGTCTTTTTAGACATAAAAGACACAGCCCACAGCCGGGGCATATGGAGGTTCCTGGACTAGGGGTTGAATCAGAGCTGCAGCTACAGCCCTAGGCCACAGCCATAGCAGTGTGGGATCTGAGCCACGTCTGTGACCTACACTACAGCTCATGGCAACACTGGATCCCTAACCCACTGAGCAAGGCCAGGGATCAAACCCATGTCCTCATGGATACTAGTCGGGTTCATTAACCACTGAGCCATGATAGGAACTCTTAAGAATTTTTTTTTTTAATTCATGGATAATATTGTCAACATCAGATAATGTTGTTTGCTTATTAAATAAAAGTTTAATTATGACTGTTGTGTTTTATAAGAGAACATTGTGCTGTCTTTTAGGGTGGGTTTCTAAAGGTTATGGATGTAGACTCAAGATCACAGAAATGTTGCATCCTCCAAAAGAACCCAGGACTTTCTTATGACAGGTCCTTCTATTACTTGAGTTATGTGTCTGTTGTTACTGTAATATTTGTTATTTATTATCTTAGATTGACATCTCTTCATGTGTAAATATCTCTTATTATAGACTAGATTGTAAGCTTCTTGCAGGCAGACACTAGGTCTTATACTTTTGATGGACTGAAAGGAACTGGGACCAGAGTGGGTACCATTCCCAGGGACTATCCCATTCCTGCCCAACTCTTTCTTTTTTTTTTTTTCTTTTTTTTTAAATTTCCCCGATACATTATTTTTTTTTCTACTGTACAGCATGGTGACCCAGTTACACATGCATGTATACATTCTTTTTTCTCACATTATCATGCTCCATCATAAGTGACCAGACATAGTTCCCAGTGCTACACAGCAGGATCTCATTGCTAATCCGTTCCAAAGCCTGTCCAACTCTTTCTAAGGCTGGTTATCCCACCCTTGGGTCCTAGGCCTCTGATGTCTCCACCAGAGACTTCCACCAGGTGGTGCTATTTTCCCATTTCTGTCCTTGGGTGTCAAGCCCTATCCCCCTTTGCCCCTTGCCCATCCCTTCTGCAAGGTAGTAAAGTAGATGAACACTGGTAGTATAAAGAGAATTTGAAACCAAGTGAATCTTTTCAAGTGAAAAAAAGAGGTTATAGGAAGTATGTATAGACTATTGGCATTGTTTAGAAAAGCCATTTCCTTGGGTGTAAATCAGTCTTTACCATGCGGCTCACTGTTCAAGGTCAACTGCAAGGGTTTTCCTAGTCTTATTAACTTGCCATTGTAATGCTGCTCAACCAGGTGTCCATTTGAATTCCATGATTCCATTTCTAATGCCAGGATAATGCTTCAGTGTTAGTCTTTTCAGTCTGTTTGGAGAGAGCCATTACCAGAGAACAGGGATGGTCACAAGGGAAAAAGAAGTCTCTGGACTTTGAGTCTGGCAGACAGCCTATCCATTTAGAAGGCACCACTGTTTGGGTACAAAAACTAAGGTTTAGATGTGGGCATCTGTAAGTCATCAAGAAGAGGTTTGATTTTTTTTTTTTTTAACAGGTGGTTTACCAAGGCAGGGAATATATGATGCACTTTAAATTTCTGTAAGTCACAGGTAAAATAACGCTTTTAATACCATAGTTGCAAAAAGCATTCATCTAGATGTTCTAGATTTACAGCACACAGATGTTGGCCTTTGCATAGCTAGTTTTATAATGCCATTACACATCTATTCTTCTAACCCAAAGAGTCTTATTGTTTTGGAGGGGGAGAGTTAATTCACATTTTTGGAAACCTAATGATGTTTATGAACGCTTCCTCAAGTAAAAGGAAACAGATAATAGTTTCCATGTATAACTTTATAAAAGGAGTTCATGAATCTCCCAAAGCTCAGCATGGACTCCACATTAAAGACTTCTGATGTGACTTCCCCCTGCTACAAGGCTGTCTGACAGAACAGTTATACCTTCTCTTAATACTAGATTTTTTTTCTATATTACAACCAATAGAAATGCAGTTAATATGAAATGTAAGAACTTAGCGTTTATACATTTAGAATGGATAAGCAGGAGTTCCCGTCGTGGCGCAGTGGTTAACGAATCCGACTAGGAACCATGAGGTTGCGGGTTCGGTCCCTGCCCTTGCTCAGTGGGTTAACGATCCGGCGTTGCCGTGAGCTGTGGTGTAGGTTGCAGACGCGGCTCGGATCCTGTGTTGCTGTGACTCTGGCGTAGGCCGGTGGCTGCAGCTCCGATTCAACCCCTAGCCTGGGAACCTCCATATGCTGCGGGAGCGGCCCAAGAAATAGCAACAACAATAACAACAACAACAACAACAACAAAAAAGACAAAAAGACAAATAAAATAAAATAAAATTAAATAAAAAGAATGGATAAGCAATGAGGTCCTGCTTTATAGCACAGGGAACTATATTCAATCACTTGTGATAGAACCTGATAGAAGATAATATGATAAAAAATGTATATAAATGTATGACTGGGTCACTTTGTTGTACAACAGAAACTGACAGAACATTATAAGTCAGCTATACTTTAATAAAAATAGAAAATAAAGAGATAAAAAGAACTTGGGCTTTGGAATCAAGCCAACCTGTATACAAATCTTGGTTGTACCGCTTCATAGCTACGTGATCCTGATCAATTTGTTTGACCTTCCTGAGTCTCAGTTTCCTCATCTGTAAAATGAAGATAATAATAGTACTGACTTCATAGGATTATAATGAATATCAAATAAAATAATATATAAAAAACATATCATAGCACAATACCTAGCATGTGTTAAGTGCTGGATATGTTTTTTAAATTATAATTAGGAAACTGAATTATTTTTTTCTTCCTAGGTATTTCCAATAATATGAGGATAGTTATAGTTGCTTGTCTTATCTACTTCACCAGGACTTATCTAATTAACTGGCCCAGGAGTGGTTAAAGCCAGCTAGTTAGATTTTTTTAAGTTGTTGTTTTAATCTCAATAACCATGTTCATTGGTTAGCTCCTGCAATCAAGAATTTGACACCCATCCTCAACCCCCAATCTAATGATTAAGGGTCAATAGCCTAATTTTTAGGAGAAATCTAGTGTTCTGTGAATCTTGAGTGGTAGACTAGAACACAGTGTGATTGCAGTTTGAAAGATACTGAAATATAAAGTCAAAAACGACATGATCATCTCTATAGATGCAGAAAAAGCATTTGACAAAAATCCAACATCCATTCATGATAAAAACTCTTACCAAAGGGGGTATAGAGGGAACATGCCTTAATATAATCAAAGCCATTTATAACAGACTCACAACCAATATACTCAATGGAGCGTTCCTGCTAATATCTGGAACAAGATAAGAATGCCTATTTTCACCACTTTTATTCAACAGAGTATTGGAAGTCCTAGGCACAGCAGTCAGACAAACAAAAGAAATAAAAGGTATCTAAGTTGAAAGAGAAAAGGTAAAATTGTCACTCTGTGCAGATGTCATGATACCATATATAGAAAACCTTAAAGACCCCACACAAAAACTACTCAAACTGATCAATGAATTTAGCAAAGAAACAGGAAACAAGATTAACATTCAGAAATCGTTTGCATTTCTGTATGCTAGCAATGAAATATTAGAAAAGGTATGTAAAAATACAATACTTTTTAAAATCGAACTCCCCCAAATTAAATACCTAGGAATAAATCTGACCAAGGGGTAGGCAAAAGATTCATATGCTGAGAACTTATAAGACATTAATCAAGGAAATTAAAGAGGATTCAAAGAAATGGAAAGATACTCCACACTCCTGGATTAGAAGAGTTAATATCATTAGAATATTATACTACCCCAAACAATCTACAGATTCAGTGCAATCTCTATCAAATTACCCATGACATTTTTCACAGAATTAGAACAAACCATCCAAAATTTTATATTGAATCAAAAAAGACCCAGAATTGCCAAAGCAATCCTAAAGAACAAAAACCAAGCAGGAGGCATAGCTCTCAGACTTCAGACAATATTACAAAGCTACAATAATCAAGACAGTGTGGTACTGGTACAAAAACAGACATACAGACCAATGAAACAGAATAGAGAACCCAGAAATAAACCCAGACACTTATGGCCAATTAATCTTCGACAAAGGAGGCAAGAATATAAAATGGGGAAAAGACAGTCTCTTCAGCAAGTGGTTCTTGGAAAACTGGACAGCTGCATGTAAATCTGTGAAACTAGAACACACTGTCACACCATGCACAAAAATAAACTCAAATAGCTCAAAGATTTAAACATAAGACAAGATACCATAAAACTCCTAGAAGAGAACATAGGCAAAACATTCTCTGACATCAATTGTGCAAATGTTTTTTTTTGGTCAGTCTCCCAAAGCAATAGGAATAAAAACAAAAATGAACCAGTGGAACCTAATCAAACTTACAAGCTTTTGCACAGCAAAGGAAACCATTAAAAAAAAGACAACCTACAGAATGGGAGAAAATAGTTTCAAATGATGCAACCAACAAGGGCTTAATCTCCAAAATATACAAACAACTCATACAACTCAACAGCAAAAAAACCAAATAACCCAATTGAAAAATGGGCAGAAGATCTGAATAGACATTTCTCCAAAGAAGACATACAGATGGCCAACAGGCACATGAAAAAATGCTCAACATCACTATTATTAGAGAAATGCAAATCAAAACTACAATGAGGTACCACCTCACACTAGTCATAAGTGTGCAGATAACGAATTCTGGAGAGGGTGTGGCAAAAAGAGTACCATCCTACAGTGTTGGTGGGAATGTAAATTGATACAACCGCTATGGGAAACAGTATGGAGGTGCCTCAGAAAACTAAATATAGAATTACTGTATTATCCAACAGTCCTACTCCTGGGCATATATCCAGACAAAACTTTCATTGAAAAAGATACATGCACCCCTGTGTTCATTGCAGCACTATTCACAAGAGCCAAGACATGGAAACAACCTAAACGTCCATCGACAGATAAATGGATTAAGAAGATGTAGTACATATACGCAATGGAATATTACTCTGCGTAAAAAAGAACAAAGTAATGCCATTTACAGCCACATGGATGGAGCTAGAGACTCATACTAAGTGAAATTGGAAAGGGAAAGACAAATACCATATGATATCACATATCTGGAATCTAATAAACAGCACACATGAACCTATCTACAGAAAAGAAACAAACTCATGGACATGGAGAACAGACTTGTGGTTGCCCAGGGGGAGAGGGAGGAAGTGGGATATACAGGGCGTTTGGGGTTAGTAAATGCAAACTATAGCATTTGAAGTATATAAGTAGTGAGATCCTGCTGTATAGCACAGGGAACCATATCTAATCACTTGTGATGGAACATGATGGAGGAAAATGTGAGAAAAAGTGTATATATGTGTATAGCTGGGTCACTTTACTGTACAGCAGAAATTGACAGGACATTGTAAGTCAACTATAATTAAAAAAAGAAAGATACTGAAATATATCTGTAGATAGACCATATCTATTTCATCCATGGCACTAGGGAAAAGGACTATTTACAAAAGATATTCAATAAATCTATGTTGACTGAATTGTTACAGTAGTAAAATGTCTTTGGAGAAAGACCATTTTTTGCTGAGTTTTTTTAAGTGAGAATGAATATATACATATATATTGTCTTTCTAGGGCCGTACCTGCAGCATATGGAGGTTCCCAGGCTAGGAGTCAATTCGGAGTTGTAGCCGATGGCCTATGCCACACCCACAGCAATGCCAGATCTGAGCCGCGTCTGCAACCTACACCACAGCTCACCGCAACACCAGGTCCTTAACCCACGGAGCAAGGCCAGGGATCGAACCTGCATCCTCATGGATGCTAGTCATGGATGCTAGTCAGATTTGTTTCCCTTGAGCCATGACGGGAACACCCTACATTAGATTATATTTTTAAGACTTTCCTCCTTAACTTCTTATTAGAGTGCCTCTTCTGGA
Source organism: Phacochoerus africanus (assembly GCF_016906955.1). Taxonomy (NCBI): domain Eukaryota; kingdom Metazoa; phylum Chordata; class Mammalia; order Artiodactyla; family Suidae; genus Phacochoerus; species Phacochoerus africanus. The sequence goes on along the minus strand of NC_062557.1, from coordinate 24,779,618 downwards.
ACTAGTTGCTAGAAAACTTGTCCGCCTCATTCACTAGGTTTGTAACCATGGGCAAGTTATCTCACGTCTTGATGCCTCAGTTTCCTCATTTATAAAATGGGCATAATAACGGGGTTAGAGTATGGAAGAAGTCGGTTAATATAAGAGAACTGCATAGAACAGTGCCCAACAGTATGTTCCAAAAATCTTATTATTATCATATTATCATTGTTATTACTACTGCTGCTACAGCTGCAGCTGTTTATCAAGACTCCCTCAGTATGGTGGGTTACTTTTATTTGTTACACCTTCCGCTAAACTAAAGTTCAATTAAAACCTCTTTAATTTTAAAACAAAAATAGCAGCATTTGTCTTGACGGTGATGTAACCCTAAATTTTCAAGCCTCTATTCTGTAAAGTAGACTAAACCTTGTGAAATCTTATTCTTCTATTTTCATTTTTGGAGGCACAAGTAAAGATGGATTTCTTTTGACTGAATGTGAAAAATCATCATCAATATGGTTGCAGCATTTTTTCTCGGCTCCTTCGTACTCATCTTTTTCCGGTTCCAGATATCATTTGCATGGACCTGATGATGTTGCGGATGGATATTGCAGAGGAGTGATAGCTTTCCTTTCATATTGAAGCTGAAGCTTCAAAGAGAAGATTAAAGGAGTGTTTGTTATCTATCTGCACAGGCCTGATATGAAATTCTCTGAGGCTTTTAAGATAAATACAACTCTGTGTGTGCATTTGCATGCTTGCTCTTCTATATACTTCTATTGTGGTCTTTGTATTTTGGTTTAAAATTTCTAGTTTCAGACTTGTTGGAGTCTCTGGCTAAGGGATAATTGTTTTCAGAGTGAAGGAGAAGAATTAGAAGATGTTGGCCGGATTTGACTAAATGCCTCCTAAAGAGTGTAGAATTCTCTAGTGTGGAATCATCTTTCCAGAGAATGGGATCAAGGCCATCATAGAAGATATTTAACAAGACAAGATCAAGACCTTAAATGAGTGCAGCAGAGAATAATCCATGGCGCCCTCCAGCGAGGGATGAGATTGCTCACCTTTTGGCCTTGTCTTTTAGAAGTATGCTCTGTGAGCTGTGTGTGCATGTGCACACCAGCTCATTTTAACAGACTTTCTCTAGGGTTGTAACGTAATTAATATTTAGAGCAAGAAGAGAGGGAAACGCGGTAGGTTTCCAGGATAGCTTCATAGGTTCTGAGAAAGAAGGAAACTACCATTCTACTTCATGTCATTCCACATCAAGTTCTATATATGACTTTTATGGACAGAAATGTTAAATTACAGCATCACCAAAGATGAAGCAGATTATGCTATTTAACATTGACTAGGAGTTCCTGTCGTGGCGCAGTGGTTAACGAATCTGACTAGGAACCATGAGGTTGTGGGTTCGATCCCTGGCCTTGCTCAGTGGGTTAAGGATCCAGCGTTACCGTGAGCTGTGGTGTAGGTTGCAGATGTGGCTCGGATCCCGCATTGCTGTGGCTCTGGTGTAGGCTGGTGGCTAAAGTTCCGATTGGACCCCTAGCCTGGAACCTCCATATGCCGAGGAAGTGGCCCTAGAAATGGCAAAAAGACAAAAAAAAAAAAAAAAAGACTAGATAGACCTGATACTTTATTGGGTTAAATTTAATTCTTTCCCCATAATCAGCCTTCTTAAGATAGAGCTACTGTTGGTAGAAGCAATATACTTGGTATATGTGAACTTGTAACATTTTCTTAATTAATAAGAGAAACCAGGAAACCAGGGTACTTTACAGTAGGTAGAGAAGGGAATTGAAAGATGTGTGTGAGCTGTGTGGGGTTTGTGCAGGGAGGTGGGGGGAGCAAACAAAAGAAGAGGCTAAGATCATTACTGACCTATTTCATTTGTTTAACGATTTGCCATGAGTTGATGCCTTAACTGCCATGGCATGCCTTGGTTTTTTCTGGATCAATAAATGAGAACAACACTTGTTAGTAAAGTTTTTGCTGTTGCCATCATTAACATTTTGGAAAGAAGAGTGCACACACACAGTTTGCACTCCCTCATTTTTACGTATATCAAATTAGAGGTTGGGTAATTATTGGAATTGGGGGTCAAGGTAATGCCTTAAGAGAAGATGGAAAAATAGGAACAGAAGATGGAAAATGGCTCCCTCCTTTGCTGATTTGCTTGATTAGCTGTGTTTTACAGAGAGGAGTTTTACGGAAAACTTCTCACAGTGGCCAGGTTCCGTGGGCAGCTGCACTGTCTGCTAGGCTGAAAGGGACTCATCATACTCATGTGTGTGACCCGTTTGAGTTACAGCCAGTTCCAGTTTACATATGCCCTTATGTCGACTCGGACGTCCTTTCCCCCCCCAGTGTTCCACCTTTACATCTCTCACCCCTTCCTCCTCTTATTGCCTCTCGCCTTTGCCACTGAAGACGTCAGAGCTGTCCTAAACTGCTCCTACCCTCTAACCCAAGCGTCTTACATTCTTTCACCTGATTGCCCAGAACTGTCCTGGGAAAGGGAAAGGAACAAGAAAAGCCAACTGCGAGGTTTCTTCATCACATTCTCTTTCTCACCTCTGCTAATTCCCACAAATTCAGGTGGATTATGGCCTCTCTGCCCCCCGCTGATCTCCTTTCTCTCCATTTTCTGAATTTTTATCTTATAAAGAAATAACTTCGATCCTCGCCGGGCTGATGTTCCTCCCTAAAGTAGCCCCACCTTATTTCAGTCAGGTATGTACTGAAATCTGCGCCATTATCACCAATATGTTACCCTTTTCCTAATCTTTTTGGGGTTGTAAGTCCTTTTCAGAATTTGATAAAAAACTGTGGGCTCTCTCCCTAGGAAGAAATGCTTCTATACACATATACACCCCTGAGAAGTCAAGACCAGGATAGAAAATTATTCTTTGTATTTAGTGGCATGGAGGTCACTATGTTCATAGGAAGAATTAACATGTGTTGACTCTAAGCAAGATCGGAGTGTGTGGAGGAGTGAGTGGGAGGTGAGGAAATAAAGAGAAAATCTATAGATAACACTTTTGAAACTTTCACTGTGACATGAAGGGAAAGAGGACAGTGGATGGAGGATGTGACGGGGGTGGCAGAGGGCTTGCTTTATTTTTATATGAGCATAAATGCTGATGGAAAGGGCCAGGTTGAGAGGAAGAGGTTGAATATATATACAAGAGAAAATCAATGTAGAATAATATAAGGTTCCTGTGAAGGCAGGAGGAAATGGAATCCAAAGTGCAATAGACTTTTGTGGGTAGCCACCATATAACATTGCTTCTATGGGGTAAAAAAGCAATTTAGATTTCGAATAAGTGACTTACAAATAATCCTTTCCGCCACTGCTGTTTCATTCGTTTTGAAACTTTGAGGGTTGTCAGCCTTGCCAAGCATTTCCCAAAATAAAGGAGGAGATAGAGTACTAGAGTGGACAGCAGGAATCCCAGTCTTGGCTCAGACACTAACATGTTAGATGACCTTGAGTCAGTCGTTCATGCTTCCCTTGTAAAATTAATCATTTAGGCCTCGAAGGTATTTGGGGATGTGTTGAGTGGGGTGGGGGGTGGGGTTAGTTGTCATTAATAATTGGAGGTGCCACTAGTTTTTGGTGCCCAGGACCAGTGATGCTGATTGTCCTGTAATACATAGGACAGCTTGTTATACAAAGAATTGTTCTGTTCAAAGCCTGCAGAGCTTCTGATGAGACACTCTGGACCATGGCTAGGTAACCTCTTAGACCTTTCCATCTCTCAAGTCCAGCTTACCTAAGGAGGTACAATGAGTTAAATACCCTTTCAAGCCTTTAAGAATCTTTCACATCTCAAGGATAATGCTTTGGGTTTTCTTTGAGTAGGTCATAGCTTTGGCTAATTGTTGACTATTTAGGAAGCTTTTTGGACTGGGTGCTGTACCTACAATATGCCAACCAAGATTGAGAAATACAAGGTTCACTTATCTCTATTCTTTTTCCTTGTATTTCAGGTACTTTTGGGATTTTCAGCCTCAAGGTGAGTCCTCTTTAACTGTTCATGGCTTTATTCTAAAAATGTATAGACGGTATTATTTACTTCTATCTCATCTAAATAAGCTTCTCCAGAGCCAGCCATTCATGAGAAAAGTTAGTGGAGTGTTTAATTAACCTTCACCCCGCTGGGCCCCCTGCCCTGCTTTTTAGCAACAAGAGGCTCTGATGCTTCTGCCTTCTGAATGGATTAGTGCTAGATTATTTCATAGAACCAAAGCTTTAATATGTTTTTATTCCTTGAGCTTTAATATGTTTTTATTCCTTGAGCTTTGTTAGATGCCAACAGGAACCACTGGCATTCAAATAAGATGGTGGCCGAGTCCATAATAAAAGCCTTGGGAGGGCTCCAACTCAGCTAATCCTTCATTTGCTCCAGAAATAAATTCCAGTATGTTACCTCCTCGATCACAGTGCTCTTCTACACAGCCTGCCTGTCTGGCAGCAGAAAAATGTCAGCAATGGAGTAGTGCTGAAATTCCCACAAGAACAGTGTTATCACATTTTAATATGAGCCTCACTGCAGCCTCAGCGCGTCTAATTGCTTTCAAACCATTGTTTTCCTGCTTTTGCTTGATGAACCCAGCATCTGGCATGATTCTGAAATGTACAACAGTCAGCTGTGTGCAAAATTTTTTTAAAAAGACAGGACTAGAACACATTTTTTTTAAAGATACAAAGTGGGAATTTTTTCTGAATTCAGTTTGAGGGGTTGTTTTTAAAGTGTATGCATTCTTAATTTTTAGTATGCTGGTTGAGAATGTCAGAAACCTCCTGAATATTAATTATCTCAAGTTATTATAAATGGGGGATTTTTATTTTCTCAGAAAATCACAGAGCATTTTAGATTAAGCTCACAAAAAGCTTTGTGAACTAGTTTGCTCTGTAATATTTTTTAACCAATTGCAAACTTTTCCAATATTTTTTATTCTCTTAATGTTGTCAATGTATCTAGTCCCAGTGAGCAGTAATATCTTTAAAAATTCAAGTTGTGGGTAATGATACTTGTATTAAAATTTTAATTTTCCCAGTTCATACTTTCAAGTTTATATAAGATTTCCTTTAAAAGCAAACTTTAAGAAATAAAAATCTTTTATTTGTAAAGCTTTTTAGTTTTTGTAAGTTAAAGTCGTAGCATTTGTAATATTTTAAATAACGTGGTATGGTGTTACTGTATATCTCACTGTCCTAAAGCATTTATGGCTGAAAACGTAGATTGAGGATAGAGGATTACATATAATAATATAGCAGTTTGCTTTGCAAAATGTGAAATATGCTATTTGGGGAATGGCCGTATAGTTCAGGGTTTAACAGCTGTTAACCAAAATCCACAGGGGGCAGAATATGAATGTGAACTGGCAGAAATGAATGGAACTGTGAGGGGAGAATTAATTACTAAAGGAGAAATAAAGAATTAGTGTCAGAGATGTGGTATAGTAATGTGCTGAGAAGAGAAAATAATTTTGGAGCTTAACACAAGAGACTATGTGGGGCTAAAAAACAAAGCAGCACATCTTACCAGATTCTTGTATCTTCCAACATAGGGTACCTTCTACACAGCCTTTCACTCTTAGAAAGAGGTCACAGGTAGAGCAGCCAAGGGGACAATTGAAAAGAGTTTATTTGAAAGAGAAAACTGTATTTGCTTCTTGACAATGATTGGACAAATTCTTTGCTCATTTGGAAGTAAATGTAAGGAAAGATCAAGTCCTCGTGTGACTTAGCCCCAGCTTTGCTCCTCTTCCTAAGACATTTTTTGTGAGGGGAGACAGGAAGGAATAGCTTTTCCTTTGTCCCTTCGATCAGATCTTGGCTGATTGTTTGCTTCAGAAACTGGTAGGGTGGGTGGGAGCACCTTAGGTCTATCTGAGATGCTAGAGGACAATTCAAGATTATGGAAATAATAGAAATGTATAAGAGCCTTTTTATTTATGGCAGGATCCTTTGTGCAGGAAGATGATGGCAGTTGCCTAAATACACACCTGTGTTCTTCAGGATATTTGGACTAAAACAGAATCTGGTGCCCAGAAGGAAAATAGCCCTTAATTTTAAAAGAGATCTTATTTATAAACCTCTTTATTAGCATACATTTAAACATCTGGTAACATCTGTGATGAGTTGGTACAATGTGCTGAAAAGATAATTTTTAAAGAAGGATGCTTAGGACAGCGGACGGCCTAGACCAAGAGAAGGATTGCAAATAAAGATTTTCTTATCCCTCATTCCATCCAATCCCAGGCTTAATGTGGTAGAGGAGTGACCACTGAATAGTATTAGGGAGAGTTTTCCCCCTGTTCTGGAGAAGAAACATGGCATAGTAGAAAGAACATGAATATTGAGGCCTGATGGACCTGGGTTCAAATCCCACCTGTATCATTTAGCTAAAGGTTCTGTGACCTTATTAAGTTGCTTAATTTCTGTGAACCCAGGCTTCCTTATCTATACATTGGGATTGTGCCAGACACTGTGCTAAATCCTTTAAATGCATTATCTTATTTAACTCTCAGAACAGCCCTATGAAATAGGTATTAATATACCCATTTGAGGAGTTCCCGTCGTGGCGCAGTGGTTAACGAATCCGACTAGGAACCGTGAGGTTGCGGGTTCGGTCCCTGCCCTTGCTCAGTGGGTTAACGATCCGGCGTTGCCATGAGCTGTGGTGTAGGTTGCAGACGCGGCTCGGATCCCGCGTTGCTGTGGCTCTGGCGTAGGCCGGTGGCTACAGCTCCGATTAGACCCCTAGCCTGGGAATCTCCATATGCCGCGGGAGCGGCCCAAGACCAAAGAAATAGCAAAAAGACCCCCCCCCCCCAAAAAAAATACCCATTTGATAGATGTGGGTACAGAGGCACAGAGAGGTTAAGATGTTCAAGGCCATGCTTCTCAAGGATTCTAACTTGATCAGTCTGTTTTTGTGTTTTGTTTGTTTTGTTTCGTCTTTTTAAGGCTGTACCCACAGCATATGGAAGTTCCCAGGTTAGGGGTCAAATCAGAGCTGTAGTTGTCCACCACAGCCACAACCACAAGCCACAGCCATGCCAGATCCGAGCCGCATCTGCAACCTGCACCACAGCTCATGACAATGCCAGATCTTTAACCCACTGAGGGAGGCCAGGGATCAAACCTGCGTCCTCATGGATACTATTCAGATTTGTTACCTCTGAGCCATGACAGAAACTCCTAACTTGGTCAGCCTGACTTCACAGCATATACTCTTTTTAGAAAAAAAATAACAGCTTTATTGAGATGTCATCCACATGCCATAAAATTCACCCTGTAAAAACAGACAAGTCAGTGGTTTTTAGTATAGTCGCTGAGTTGTGCATCCATCACCATTATCTAATTTCAGAATGTTTTCATCACCCCAGTAAGAAACCCCATGCTCATTAATAGTTCCAGAGCTCAATATTCTCATTGCTGTATTTTACTGTCTCATTGCAGGGTCATCACAAGGACTAGAGGAGTAAGCCCCTAGCACTGTACCTGGACATAGCATAGTTTCTGTTTATGGTAGTGTAATGGTAACTCTTTCCCTTACATTTTCGCCTAAATTTTCTTATTGGTCCACTATCGACTTCCTGAATGATGTTCATTAAAAAAGAATAAAACATAGGAAAAAACAAAACATAATCCGAATAATGTATTACTTTAACGTAGAAGGAAGATAAATGAAAGAACTCTCTTAATGAGCTCAAGTATAATTAGAAAATATGGGAAAGACTTTTTATTTTTAAATATGATTGAGATTCCTTTGATAATTCAAGTCCCGCTTACTTTTTTGTGTTTTTTGGCCATGCCCGCAGCATGCAAAAGTTCCCAGGCCAGGGATTGAACCTATGCCATAGCAGTGACAACACTGAATCCTTAACCCACTGAGTCACCAGGGAATTCCCAAGTCTTGCTTACTTTTGAAAACTTTTTTCCTACTTAATTTTTCACTTAAAGTTACAAAAGGAGTTCCCATCGTGTCTCAGCAGAAGGGAATCTGACTAGTATCCATGAGGACGAAGGTTCTGTCCCTGGCCTCGCTCAGTGAGTCGGAGACCGCGAGCTGTGGTGTAGGTCTCGGATGCAGCTCAGATCCCACATTGCTTTGGCTGTGGCATAGGCCAGGAGCTGCTGCTCTGATTCAGCCCCTAGCCTGGGAACCTCCATATGCCATGGTTGCAGCCCTGAAAAGAAAAAATAAAAAAAGTTACAAAAAAAATTCATTGGAATCTTTGCCATGGAACTTTTACCATTTCAGCAATCAGATATCTAAAACACGATATTGGTTGGATGTCTAAACAACAGTATTAATTTTAACCTTTTAGATATGATAACAATAGCACTTGGCATTTAGCATACTGACAGTTATAATTGAATCAAAATTTCAATTACAGGGCAAGTGTTTACAATCTAAATTTTGCTATAAAACATCTTCATGAATATTAGAAAAATTTCCCACCATGGATCCAGAGCCTAAAACAAGTGACGCAATATTTATATAAAAATTTAAGAAAGACCATGGGACTATTATAAATACATATAACAAAATTATATTTTTTTCTGTCCAGTGGTCACTCACATTACATTTGTGACAATGGTAAATATGCGCCAGTGAAATTTCTTGCCAGCTCGAAGATTCCTTGAGTATCTGCATGGGTGGTATAGAAGGTTTATGAGAAAATTATTTAGTCTATTTCAATATGGAAACTTTCCACTGCATTAATTTTAAAAATCTTATTTTTAAATTTGTCAAATAAAATCAATGCCTAAAAACCTAGCTTTGCAAACTAGTGCAAAGTGAATTTTAAAAATGTTGTTATAAAGCCACATTACCTGTGGATTAAAGGAGATTTAAAAGGCATATCAATTAAAGTGTGGATCTTATTTGCATCCTGAGTAAAACAAACTATAAAAAATGATATCTATGAGAGAATTAGAAATTTGAACACTGACCGGATATTTAATGTTAAGAATCTACTGCTAATTTTTCAGGTGTGACAATGGCATTATGTTTATTTTATTTTATTTATTTTTTTGTCTTTGGTCTTTTCAGGGTCGTACCCATGGCATATGGAGGTTCCCAGGCTAGGGGTCGAATCAAATTGGAGCTGTAGCCGACGGCCTACGCCAGAGCCACAGTAACTCAGGATCCAAGCCGTGTCTGCAACCTACACCACAGCTCACCGCAACGTGAATCCTTAACCCACTGAGCAAAGCCAGGGATCTAACCCGCAGCCTCATGGTTCCTAGTCGGATTTGTTAACCACTGTGCCACGACAGGAATTCCATGTTTATGTTTTTCTAAAAAGAGTCGTTGTCTTAAAGAGGTGTGTGCTGTAATATTTAAAGATAAAATAATAGATTCTAACTTATTATTCAAGATAATATGGGAGAGGGAGAAATAAATGGAGGTGGAGGAATAGGTGAAACAAGATGAATTGTAAGTTAATTCTTGTTGAAGCTGAATGTTGTGTACATGGGGGTTTATTACAGTGTTTTGCCTACTTTTGTACATTTTTTAAATTCACCATAATGCAAAGATAAAGAAAAAAATCTAAGTTGAGATTAATACAAATGTAGCATTCTTTTCTTTCTGTTATGAAACCTGGTACATTAATGCATAAAATACTGTATGTATCTTGGACACAAAAATACATAAATTAGTGAGGGTTTTTTTTTTTTTCTTGGAAGTTTTTGTTTCATGTTTAAGGTTTTGTGAAGGGAAGAGGACAAGCTTTGAAATCAGACAGACCTGAATTCAAATCTTAGCTCCTCTACTAACAAGCCTTGTGAGCTGTAGCAAGTGCCATAATAATCTCATCCATAAAATCTTGCTGATAATATCTCCTTCACAGTTACGATGAGTTGTGATGAATTATGATGAGATGATGAACACATGAGGAGTGCCTGCCACTTGGTAGGTACTTACTAAAGTGGTAGCAAGAATTATTTTTATGTTCCAAAGTAGAGCAAGGCAAGGAAATTGATGTATGGAACTTAGATAATGTATATTTCACATATCTTTCCATAAAATTCATCCATTCCAGGTGAACCTTGGTCTAGAGCCATGTATATTATTTGTGAGGTTTGCATTTAAAGAATGTATGTGCAGACTTTTTATTGATAGGCACTTCAGAGGTTAGATTTATGGGCTTATGGCTCTGTAATGTCTGAGACATGTTGAATCGAAGCATGGATGTCACTTAACTTCTCGTCTCTTACTATCACATATTTGGAGCATGTAGTTATGACAGCTACAAGAAGCAAACCATTAAAGCAGCAAAGAAACACCATCTTAGCACTAAAACAAGGAGAGAAGGGTTTCCCTTTGAAGCTGAAGAGAAGTGTTTTTGAATTAATGGAGTGTATAGTGATTTACTAAGTTTTATTTATGAAAATACTCTTTGCATTCATGCCAAAAGGTTTTAGCACAGTCATAAGTAGGATTTATACAAAGAAACATAGCTGAAATTTATGATGTGTTTGCAAATGTAAGAAAAAGTCTGAATTTACAATATTTGTAATTTATTGTTAAGTATCTTTCTATCACCATTCCTGGAATGCTAATATTTTATAAACACAAGTGTTGGTTGTGAACCTAGAATTTCCTAACCTATGCTACTTTTTAAAAAAGAAATCTTCCAGAATGTTTTCCATGTCTTTTGGGAATTTAATAGGGGAAAATGTACACAGGACGAATATTCCCGCCCTTGGCTATAGCCCAAATTTTTAGCATTAACAATCTTGACAGCTACTTTTGTGGCTTGACTTCCTTTGGGCCTTTCCCCTCCTTTCCTTATTTACTACATTTTACACAAATTAATCTGTAGGAGGTGGATACACACACACACACACACACACACACACACACACACACACACACACTGTTTTTGAAGTTAATTACTGACTTTGATACCTTTTCAAATATTTTACTTCCTGTACGTGTACTGGTTGAGGTTTTTTTAAAAAACGATTAGAATAATGTAATAATGCATTTTTAAATTAATGCACTGCTTTGCAACCACTGTCAAAGAGAGGTGTTTTTTTAAAAAAAAATAAAAGGACTCGTTTTTTTCTTTTTAACCTTATAATTTCCTGAGATTTTTTTGTATCCTTTGTAAATGTCCTATCCAGAGTACATGATCTTGAAACACAAGAAAAAGGACTGATTTTCATGCAGGCAAAAGAAGAAATCACTTGAATCAGATGCTGCTGTCTTCTGTATCCCCTACACAATATGTTATACGCAAGGATGTTCATTTATAGCATTGTTTGGAATAGCAAAGACTCCAAACAGCCTAAATGTTCAGCAGTAGGGGACTAGTTTACATAAAATGTGTTGCATGCATTTAATGTGGTGCTACCTAGAGGTTAAAAGAATTTATATGTATATCCTGGGGAGCTCTCCAAGGCATATTAAGTGAAGAGGGCATTTTGGACAGTTTCTCTGTGTGCATGTGTGGCTGCACATGTGCACATGCCTGCCTGCACATGAGCTTGCTTTTATTTGTGTATAGGATATTTTGGGACGGCTATACGTGAATCTATTAATAGTGGTAGCCTGTTGAGGGGAGCATGGGTGTGAGTGAAAAAGAGAGTCTTCGTTATTTATAACCTTTGGTACTATTTGAATTTTTACCATGTGCACAGATGATTTTTTGAGCTAAACTTAGTTAATATAAAAATGAGATAAATCTATTTTTGTGTTTGATATGAAGCAACCTCCAAGATAAATGATTAGCAGAATACAAAAGAGAACAAATGCTATCATTTGTTTAAAAGAGAGAGAGAGGAGTTCCCATCGTGGCTCAGTGGTTAACAAATCCAACTAGGAACCATGAGGTTGCGGGTTCGGTCCCTGGCCTTGCTCAGTGGGTTGAGGATCCGGCGTTGTGGTGAGCTGTGGTGTAGGTCGCAGACGCGGCTCGGATCCTGTGTTGCTGTGGCTCTGGCGTAGGCCGTCGGCTACAGCTCCGATTTGATTCGACCCCTAGCCTGGGAACCTCCATATGCCGAGGGAGTGGCCCAAGAAAATTTCAAAAAGACAAAAAAAAAAAAAAGAGAGAGATATAACTGCCCTCACAGACACTTGTTATATTTAGATAGAACATTTATGAACACCCAAGAATCATCACAATGGTTGCCTCTGGAGAAAATAACCAAGAGAAAGGCGGGAAGGTGAGGTTTCATTACATACCTTCTTGTTACATTTGAAATTTTTGCTCTGAGCATACTTAAATTCTTTTATGTACTAAAGCTTACTATAGGTGCTAAGAGAACAGATCTTAAAAGTTCTCATAATAAAAAAAATTATAGCTGTGTGAAGTGATAGATGTTGACTAAACTTAGAGTCTGGAGAGGGAGGGGAGTCTTTTCTGTTAATATTTTTGCAATTCATTAAAGGATATGGAAAACCCACAAAACTTTCTCAATATATACATGTATCAAATCACTGTGTTGTACCCAAAACTAATATGATGTTATATGTCAATTATATACCAATAAAACTGGGAAGAAAAAGAAGCATACAAAAATACTTAATACAGTACCTTTTTTCAATAGGATCATGATTTGGTAGTTTATCTCCATTCACTTTTTCCCTTATTTATTTATTTTTACATATGAAGTTATGGTCGAGGCCCTAAAGATGGCGTTAAATGGCAGCATTCTCTGTTGTCTAGTTAGAGAACCAGTAGTATATAGGTGTGTTGTGTTCACTTACCACTTAAAAGTGAATTTTAAAATAAATAATGAAATTGTATCATATAATACTTACAGTAACTGATATACCTTTTTTTACCCTATCTCAGTCTTTCTTTTTTCCATATGTGGTGATTAAAAGTTCATAGAGCCTCTGAGTTCCCTGGTGGCCTAGAAGTTAAGGACTCAGCATTGTCACTGCTGTGGTTCATATTTGATCCCTGGCCCTGGGAACTTCTGCATGTTGCAGGTGTGGCAGAAAAAAAAAATCATAAAACCTCTGATTCTTGTTATTATGTAGATGGCAAAAGAAATAAAGTAATTGATAAATTAATGACTGCTTTAAGTTTATTCAATTAGTCTGTTGACTGAAAAAATTTATAAACTATTTCTTTTATATAGAATTATCCCTGGACCAATACAGAAAATCAGGTAATGGTACAGTTCCTGAACATAGAATTTTGGTATAACAATTAATATACCTCAGGAATTGTGTCTCTGATGAATTTTCATGTTCTGGATACAAAGTACTGAGAAAAATGTGTAGTTAATTTGAATACAAAATGTTTTGTGTTTCTGCTTTAAAACTTTGCTTTTTTATATAATGATTTTTATTTTTTCCATTATAGCTGGTTTACAGTGTTCTGTCAGCTTTCTACTGTACAGCATGGTGACCCAGTTACACATACAAGTATACATTGTTTTTTTCTCACATTATCATGCTCCATCATAAGTGACCAGACATAGTTCCCAGTGCTACACAGCAGGATCTCATTGCTAATCCATCCCAAAGGCAAGAGTCTGCATCTGTTAACCCCAAGCGCCTCATCCATCCCACTCCCTCCCCCTCCTCCTTGGCAACCACAGGTCTGTTCTCCAAGTCCATGATTTTCTTGTCTGTGGAAAGGTTCATTTATGTATTTCATTTTTAAAATCAACTTGATTTACAATGGCATGCCAATCTGTGCTGTACAGCAAAGTGACCCAGCCACACACATACATACATTCTTTTTCTCATATTATTTTCCATCATGTTCTATCCCAAGAGATTAGATATAATTCCCTGCGCTATGTGGTAGGATCTCATCGCTTATCTATTCTAAATGTAATAGTTTGCATCTAATACTTCAAACTCCCAGTCCATCTCACTCCCTCCCCCTTCCCCCTTGGCAACCACAAGTCTGTTCTCTATGTCTGTGAGTCTGTTTCTGTTTTGTAGATAGGTTCATTTGTGTCATATATTAGATTCTATACATAAGCGATATCATGTGGTGTTCCTCTTTCTCTTTCTGACTGACTTCACTTAGTATGAGAATCTCTAGTTGCGTCCATGTTGCTGCAGATGGCATTGTTTTGTTCTTTTCTATGGCTGAGTAGTATTCCATCGTATGTATATACCACATCTTCTTAATCCATTCATCTGTCAGTGGTCATTTAGGTTGTTTCCATGTCTTGGCTATCATGAATAGTGCTGCAGTGAACATAGGGGTGCATGTATCTTTTTGAATTATAGTTTTGTCCAGATATAAAAGCATTAGTTTTTCATTGTGCTTCTCTTCAACACAGACTTCCCTTTGGAAATTGTTTTAATAGTTATTGTTTACCAGGGTGGTTGAAGTATCACTAACACAGGAAAGGAACTGTTAAGTTATGGACAAGGGGATTTATATGATGTGTAAAGTAAAGCTTCCAGTTACTACTAAGTCTTGTGAAGCAAAGAGTGGAAGAGCCCATCTTCGAACCTCTCTGGCTCTGTCAGCTGACATGTACTTAATACAAACTTACCCGCCTAGAAAGTTTTTGATCACAGTTCATCTCTGAAAGATATTTTCCTAAGCTTACAAAGTGATACCGCCCACTCTCCTTAGGATCTGCGCACTTTCCTTGTGTTAGTGATACACCAATAAAGAAGGAAAAAATAAATTTTACATATAAAGAGATACCTTTCCATGTGAAACTTCGGTTCCGAAAGAGATCAAACATTTGAACAGAATTGTTGGTGGGGAGAGGTTTTGGTTGCTGATGTTGTTGTTACACCCATGCTATTTTCATACATGAGCAGGAGTTCCTGTTTGGGGTGGGGTCCGGGCACTGAGAGGCCGAATAGTGTCACCCTTTGTCTTAACAGCTTTAGTGATATTGGAGGTCTCTATCGCTCGCAAAGAAAACTCACCTTTTCTTCAGTGTGTTAAAAGCTGTTTCACATTTTCAGACCTGCTTATCTTACCCATGATCTATTCTTTATTATATTATTTATTTATTTATTTGGTATTTGGTAAAACTTTCCTCCTATCTACCCATAACCTTTAGATCCTGTAGTCCCATTCTTCTTTAGCAAATGATGTTGGAATCCAACTGGTCTTACAGTTTCTCTCAAGAAGAAGTAATGTAAACTGATTGGGGTGTGATGGACCATAGAATGCATCAGGACAGCAAGTGGGTGCTAAGGTCTACTATGATTTGTTATTTGGGAGAAAGGAAAGGAAAAGAGGGGAAGAGAGAGCAAGATGAACGAATAGTGGTAAAATCGTCACATTCATGGCTAATTATATATTTTTGAAGCATTTTCCCACAGTGAAACTTAAAGCATGTTGGTGCCAGAAAGGAAATACATTCTATAACTAAGCCAAGTCAAAGCTATGGTTGGGAGTAAAATATATTGGCTCATTTTCTATGAAGCAGCATCAAAATATCCAAGATCCAATAAAATCAAACAGAAGGTGCTGGAAAAAATTCAGTACATTGATCTGATTAAACCCAAAGTGTTGTGTTAAATTTTGTAAACATAAGATTCATGCTAAAAAGTGGTATTTAAAAAAAAAAATCACTGCACCAATGCTGTTACAGTAAATTTTAACCTGTGAATTGGACCAGCTCCTTCTCAACCAAATCATTGCCCACTCTTGGCTTAGTCTGTTAGTTCCATGCCTAGTGTGGCCACTAGTATTCCTACTACTTATAGTAATTTCTTTTTTTTTTTCCCCCGCCTTTTTGCCTTTTCTAGGGCCACTCCCGCGGCATATGGAGGTTCCCAGGCTAGAAATCTAATCAGAGCTGTAGCTGCCGGCCTACGCTAGAGCCACAGCAACGCAAGATCTGAGCCACATCTGCAACCTACACCACAGCTCACAGCAACGCCGGATACTCAACCCACTGAGCAAGGCCAGGAATTGAACCCGCAACCTCATGATTCCTAGTCGGATTCGTTAACCACTGAGCCACGATGGGAACTCCAATAATTTCTACTTTTGATTACAGATTTAGTTTGCTGAAGTAAAAAAAATACTAATTAGTAGCACATGCCATAAATTCAGGTCATTGGCTGTCATAAAGTATGCTTTGCCTTTGAGTAATGATCGTAAATTATAAAGCATGCAGGTTTGGCGACTGGACAGCCCAGTGGATTAGAACAAGAGTTTAGTAATCAGACAAGGTGGGGTCAAAGCTTGGCACTGCCACTTGTGGGTCAGTTGTATGGCTTCGGGTCAATTGTTTAATCTCTGCGTCTCAATTTATCTTCAGCTTTGGGTTAATAATACATCATAAGATTATTTTGAGGGTTAAATGAGATAGTACATAGAGGATCTTGACCCAGAGCTTGTAATCAGGAAGAATTCAGTAAGCTATTACATTTAAAAATTTTTTGTTTATTTATATATTTTTTTGCTTTTTAGGGCCATACCTGCAGCATATGGAAGTTCCTAGGCTAGGGGTCAAATTGGAGCTGTAGCTCCCAGCCTATGTCACAGCCACAACAACGCAGGATCCAAGATGCATCTGTGACCTACACCACAGCTCATGGCCACACAGGATCCTCAACCCACTGAGCGAGGCCAGGGATCGAACCCAAATTCCCATGAATACTAGTCAGATTGGTTTCCACCGTGCCACAATGGGAACTCCAATCTACTACATTTTTATTATTACTGTAGCAGACTTTCTCCTGTTAAGTCAAAACATGTTGAAAATTCAGTTGAGTAGCTTTATAATAAGACTTAAACACTAAAAGTATGTTGGAGAACAGAACTATGAACCAATAATTCCAGGTTATGATTGCCTGGTTGCCATATGACACATGCATCCATTTCACAGTATATTGAATCTACACACTACCAAATACCTAGGTTTACATGTTTTGAATTCTGTCAAAATCTCATTACTATTGGAAATATTCTAACTCAGCAGGCTCCATTTTAGTAGCAGTTGAACAATAACAGTGGTAGATGGACTGTGTTAGTGCAAAGCCAGAATGATTGCTGACATGCTGTAATTTGCTTTATGAAGTGTGTGTTGTCACATATACAATTATCTGGTTTATATTTGTTGCTGTCAGCCCTCTGGTTTGTTAATGTCCAAGAGTTATGCCTTTATGTGAAACCTAAGAAGGGTTAAAAATCTCGGCATTTTCTGGAAGGGAGGGAAGGAGCAGAAAGGTTTACATGGTGGCTACCTTTTTTTTTTCTTTTTTGAGAATTAGGATGATGCTACACACTGCAGCCCACCCTACTGGTCAAAATGAAAAACTGCATCACAAAGGACTTTTTTTTTTTTTTTTTTTTTTTTTTTTTTTTTAAGGAGCAGGGCGCAGGGGGAAAAGAACTTTTCTATTGGCTTCCCTGGGCATTTTCCTATCCAATCCACCACTAACAGATGTAGTTCATTTTAAATCAAATCATCTAATCAATTTGGTTCCATTTCTTATCCTGTAGACTGTGCTCTCTGCAAATGAGATCCCTAAATGTTCTTCAGAAGTCTGTTATTCTTAGCATGACCGGACAATTAGTAAGTGGTATCTGAAGCTAAAAAACTTAGTCATAGGCTCAATTTATCTCTTGTACATTTGAGATGTGGTTGGAGCAACTTTTTAAAAGAATGATAAATGGAAACTTTCTTTACCTGGCCCATCATTTGTTCTGTAGACTTAATGACATTCAGTACTATTATACTCACTGCCAGGGCCTTGGGGGAAAAAAGAATAGTTATGCATTGAGTTATGGCTACATGTGGGAAGAACAAAAAAAAAGATGGGCAGAAAGTCAGACTGTATAGAACAGAGAAGAATTTGAGACCTTCACTGCATATGGATTAATCGCAAGAACTAACCACGCACATCCAAATGGATATTTAGAAATCAGTGAAGCCAATAAGATGTTCTGTGGGAAACGCCATACATTTTCTAAGGCATGAGTATGTGTAAAATGGTATCTAATTTGTAACAGAAGTGTTGACAGAACTTTAGCTTTGGTGTTAACAAATGTACTCCATAATATATTTACATGTGAGTCACATTTCACATATGTGGGCACATGTGTTCTCAACATATTTCTGTAGTTGGTGTTATTCAGGGACTTCGGTGAATGGTTATAATAAGGAATCATAAGCTGCAGGGTTGCTAATCTTACCGTGGTTCAGCTTTGGAAACTACATTACTAGTAAACTGGTCCATGAAAACCTAGCAATGTTAATGCTATCAAGCATGAGAACTAACTGGATTTGGATCAGGGACCTTGATTTATAGCATTTGATTTAGGATTTAATAATTGAAAGAAGGAGCTGTGTGTCGCATGGGTTCTTAAATATTAAATAAGAAGTTGTATGTTCCCTTCCAATGGCAACAATAAAAACAAAAACATGTAGACAATTTTATATTAATTTTGATTTCCTTATATTATCCAAAGATACTTGGTAGGTAATAGCAAAGCCTAAAAAATGTTTGAACTGAGCAATATAAATAATTGGTTGCAGATGTGAATAAAGCCTTTATAATATAGCTTGTAGTTAATTAGAAAAGTAAAAATTGATTATTTTATACTAATATTTAAAAAACACTGAGCCTGTACATATCAATAAGCTAACATAGTTATATGTTTTATATATTTGTTATTATGTTATTTTCTATGCTTAAACTGCTTTCTGTCTTTTTTCCTTTCTTTGGTAAAATCATCATTCTGTCCTGTTTTTGTCCCTAAATAGCATTTGCAAGTTCAGAATCAGTTGGGTTTGCTGTGAGTCAAAATAGTTACAAGGGGACATCATCATGGTTCATTTTTTTCCCCCGTTTTATTTGGAATTGAATTAGGAAACGAAAGTTTTTTAGCAGTTTAATTCACTTCTCCATAAAGTTTATGGAGCAGCAACAGCTGGTTGAATCCATGGCAGAAAAAGCCAACTTCTAGTGGCCAAGCTAATGTTTCAGAATTAAGGGAGAAAACTCATTAGCTGTTAATGAAAACACAGGGAATAAAAACAAATAGCACAGAAACCCTAGCAAATAATTACCTTACACCTGACACAAAGCTGCTTTATCTTTCTGCTCCAACCCTCAGAAATTCCCAACTTATCACTTTATGAAGCATGAATGAAATTGAGTTTGACTCTAAGGAAAGAACAATAGAGAAACCATCCTCCTTACAGGCCCCTTAGCACGATACCCGGTGGAGAACCTGCCATTGAATATACTAAGAAGTGTATCTAGCGCCCAATTCTTATGACACTTAGGATAGAGGAGCAAATTACCAGCTAATAGTAGGTGAACCCTTGCTATAGTTCCCCCAGATCTTGTTTAGAAATACAAAGGGAAGGGAGTGGAGGTAGTGGTTGTGATTAATGGAGATACTGTGTGTTGGAATATATATCTGGATAGAAATATATTGATTCTGAGTGCGTTGCAATGGGAAAGTGTGTCTCTAGTGGCAAGGGGTCTTGCTTGTGAGAAAGCCACTCTAAGCAGATGGAGTTCTAAGCCCTAATTGTAGAGCTGCTGAGTGGAAATGTCTGTCACTATAGTTTGTGATCATTTATGTCGGATCCCACTGGACTCTGGTGGTGGCCATTGGAGCTGTGATGGTAAGAGTGGTGGAGGAATCCAGAGATCACTTGCCATTATGTTTTAAAGAAAAATGATGTTCTGAACTTCAGCAAATCCAAAATAACCACAGTAATTGCTGATTCTTCTATAAAATTTTTCACCCTTGCCTCTTGCGTAGTTGTCATTTTAATTACACGGGAGTGTCTATTTATACAGTGTCATAGACTTTTTTCTGTGTGTGCCCAAGGGAGTTGGGCTACTTGATACGACACTAAAAACATTTAAAGCAACATTTCCATCAGCAGGAACTAATTACACTTGGATGTAAAACACATTTTTAAATGTTTCCCCTATTGTAACCATTTTTAGTACCGACCTAGGCTCTGTTGCTGCTGCACTGAGTTGTTTACCTTTGTTGTTGTATGATTTCTGGAGGCATGGTCTTGTATTTGGCACAGAGGTGGCTGTTAAAAGCCCACCTTGGGAAACTCTGTTCAGAAACCATAGGAATCACGTGGAGGTGGCTTTTTCATCTAAAATTAGTAAATCAGATGCCAAATCCAAGCAGGTATTTTGGGTAAGACTTTAAAACCAGAACCTTTAAATGTAACTGGATTGCATCCTGGATCAGAAAAAGGACATTAGGGGAAAAACTGGTGAAATCCAAATAAAGTCTGTAGGTTAGTTAGTAACAACGTACCAATGTTAATTTCTTGTTTTTGACAGGTAGGTTATAAAAAGTTGACATTAGGGGAAACTGGTTGACAGGCATATAGGAACTCCCTGTACTGTCTTTGCAATACTTATAATAAATCTAAAAGTATTCCAAGATTTCAAAGTTCATTTAAAAAACAAAAAAACAAGGCTTCTTTGGATCTTTTTTTTTTTTTTTGAAGTCTAGAATGCTAGAACAAGTAAGAGTCGATTTGTCAAATTTCTGAAGCAAGCAGAAAACTTTGAGTCTAGAGTGATAGTATATTGAGTCTGTAATGCTCAGTGTAGCCTACAAAGGTTATATTTTGCTCGGTAACTGAAACTACTAGTTTTTTAAATGGAGTTTGGTTTGGCTTAAAAAATTAACTTCCTTTAACCTCACAGCTCACTTTTGGGTTACCTGCCAGGCAGTCCATTTAGATTGCCTTGATAACAGAATTTCAGTGGATTTGCAGTGATGTAAAATTTGAGTATTTTAACCCTCAGTTAAGTATTTCAGAATTTTTCTGCTCATAAGGCAAATTTCACAGTGATACTTTAAGCAGAACTATAAGCTTTGTAGCTTGATCAAGTAACCTAGTAAAAGAGAGAATTTCTTCTGGCTCCAGCCAGTGACTGTTGTGTGAGGGGTTTTGTTTGTTTTCATATTACTTTTCTTCTCCGCAATAAACTGCACAGTTTATTTTTAAAGTCCTGTATCTGCAGGTGTTCCACTCAGTTATGGACATCAACTTACCATTGAGCATCCGTAGAAGAGGCTAGATATGATCATCCAATTTATGGAGAGAGAAGGCTATAGCAATTCGCTTTTAGTCATTTTATATCCTCCCTATCCTTCTAGTTTAATTGTAGGAAATAAACCTTTAAAGTGAAGCAATACAGATTCTATGTAGGTTGTTTGGTTTCACTGCTCCCTAGTTGAAATCTAGGGCCAAAACTCTACAGTGTTTACTGAGATTAGCATTGGTGATTTCCTTTGGAAATTAGTGTTTGAGATAATATAAAATTCAGTTGAAAATCCCCTTTTCGTGTTTGTGAAATGAACTGAGCAGCTGTTGGTGTCCTTTTATCAGCAGACCGTACCTCTGTTTGGGGGATTTTAAGTAAAGCCATTTGCAGTGCAGAGCCTTTTCTTCTGGTTTCTGAATGAGCTAACATCTTCCATCTAAACCTTTTAAAGTATCATAATAGCATGGGCTACTTCTACAAAATATAATCCAATGTATGTTGAAAACACCCAAAAGAGATTAGCATTGTTTTAATTGCATAATTCAGTATTGTATATACATTACCTTTCATCAAAGCCATTTTACAGAACAAATATTACCTTCTTAGGGCTTTTAGAATTCCTAAGAGGTTGGTTGCATAGGCTGTTAACTAGAATTATAAAGAGAACTTAAGATTACAAAACAAGCATGATTTAAATTGGAACAGTCCAGGTTCTCTCTCGTTTTACTTCTCTTATTTTTCAGAAGAAGAAAGAATATTGACCTTGCTATATTATATTCTGATTAAAAGTTTAACCCTTTTTGTAATTTATTCTATTTCATTTGGAAATAAAAAGAGGCATTCAGGGTGAGGTTGTAATTAATGGGCTATTTATATAGCTATGTTTTTATTTTAAGTGTGATGGAGAAGTTTCTCTCTGGTGGCAAGAGGTTTCCTCATTCTAAGCTACCTAACAGTTTCTAAGTTCTAGTTAGTTGAATGGAAAATTTCCCACTCAGGTAGGTTGGTATGAACTTATTTATGTGTTTCTCTTATGTTAATGGAGAGTGACCACAGTCATTACTTAATTAATTAATATACGTATATACATATGAATATCAGAAAGAATCTACAAAGACCCTTATAAAGGTGTTAAAAGTATGACCTTATTTTCTTTCTTTTTTGTCCCTTAGGGGGAGACCAAGCTGAAAATTACCTTGGACAAGACAGCTCTGATGACAATCACAGTGGAACCCATGGCCCTTCCTTCACATCAGATCCACCTTTTTTGCCAGATTATCAGGATGAGGGTGAGTGTCATCTTTCTGACTTTAGGGTGACCATGTTTTCAGACTTTTTGTTCTGGTGTCTTTGCCTTTGGTCATTTTGAATCTAGCAGCCTTCAAAGTGTTCTCTGTGTTGGTAATCACTAGTTTGCAAAGAAAACCTATTTGTTGCCTTGTGGTGCTGATCTTCCTAGGTAATTCAATCCTTCTGCAGTTAATGTATTTAGGGAAACAGTAATTCCATATTTGAGCAGGAAGACATCCTTATTGATCTTTTTATAAGAACTGTAGCTGAAACGCTAAGAGGGCATTTTAAGATTGCAAGGCCCATTTTACCATTCCTTCAGATTTTTTTTTTTTTTTGGCTTCTTCATGAAACTAAGTTTCATGAGAATTAGAGCTTCATTTAATGATTATTGGATTATTGATTTATTGTGGATTATTTGAGACCCTTGAGCTCATCATTAGCCATGCTGTCACATACCCCTGACCATGTTGGTGTTTGTAAGAAGAAGGGGAAACCACAAGAACCACAAGGCACATCTTCCTGGAGCATCAATTTTATTTGAAGATTTGGGAGTGGGAGGAATTAAATAACTCAGTCCTTATAAACATTATTTTTATATACTAAAAACTGATTTGTATGTAATATAGTGGAATGCAAAGTACATATGAATTTTTGAGATATGTGAATATAAAAATTTTTGCCTGATGGCTGCCAGTTTCTGGCTCAGGCTCAGATATCCCAGGGGTGGGGGGTTCATTGTGCCCCTTCTGGCATCTGGCCACTTGAACAGAAGGTTTGATCATCACTGATGCACATGGTTATCTTATTCAAGTCTCTCTTGTGCTTTTGCAGTGGGGAAAAAGGTAGAAATGCTACTAAACTGAATATTAAATTGGAAGTATATTATTTGCTTAGGGAGTGGGAGTAAAGTTGATAAATTATTCCTTATTTTTCTTTATGAGTCTGTGATCTTTCTATCTGTTTTTCTTCCAAATTTCCCTCCAACTTTGGCGTTTTCCAAGAGTTTGTAATCTCTAAGTTCTCTCTTCTTTTTAATTTATCCATTAATCCTTATTTCATTTGGCCCTTGTGGTCTTTAATATTTTCTCCCTTTCATTGACTTGATAACTACCAAATGAGAACTGTGGATATAATCACACAGAAACAGTTTATTTTGTTTGAATCTGTGTACTAGCACAATTAATAATACTCAAGTTTTAGAAATTGGGCCTTGTAATGTGAGCTATGTATATTGGTTCAGGTACTACAGTAAAAACATTGTTTGGATTGAAAGCTTAATAATTACATTGGTAGCTGATGAATAATTGTAGAAAATTAACAGTGCAAAACATTACAAAAACCACCCTTTCATTTGTTTTTGATCAACCTAATGCTTGACAGAATTAGAACAATAGTACCTCATTAATCCATAGGTCACTTATTTGGTATTTGCAACCTTCCCAAACACAGCTGGGAACACAATAAGTAAGCCAGAAAGACTTCTATGTGGAAATAGATGTTCCTGAGTCCCGGGTTACCATTTATGTACCTTACTCTTGGAAAAGCCCCTGAGGCCCTCACTGGGGATTCCTCTTCTTGTAAAAGTCTAACCATTACAATGTTTTGATTTCTCACCTCACAATAGAGTGAAGCATCCAATTAGAAGAAAAAGTACTCTGAAGGCATCAATTAACAAATAACATTGAGGAAGGAAACAGGAAAACAATTAAAAATTGATACAGGAAACAAAATCTATAAAAAAAATTTATGTAAGAATTTTTTTAAAATAGCCAACTGGGGCCATATTATACAGTAGAGAGAAATGGCCCAAACTCTCCCCCAAAGAGCTCAGAACCTTAATAAGGTAAAACTTTATAGCTAACATTTTTTTTGAGCACTTACTATATGCCTGGCATTTGTGTTCCAAGCCCTTTGCATGCATCATCATTTACTCCTCAGAACAGCGCTAAGAGGTAGATAGTAGCATTTTGCTCAATTCACAGATAAGGAGCCTGAGACCTGGGAAGTTAACTTATTTAAGATCGCACAGCTAAGAAGTAGTATTACCAGGATTAACACCTACACAGTCTGGTTCGAGAACCTCTGCTCATAACCACCCTGCTGTCTTTATTACTGTCCTTATCTGAGTTATCAAAAAAGATTCATAGTCCAGATACTGTGGTTAAGACCATACAGATACACATAGTATGTTTAAAAGTATTTTCATTAAAAATGTTGAAATTAAAGAAAATAATTAGTGTTGAAAGAGGTACACCTATTTCCGGGAAAATTCAAAGGGGAAACTTTGTTCCATAATAGTTCCCCATAAGAGAGGCCTTAACTGGATTAGTAACAGTAACTTTTTACCTGATAGATTTTTTTTCTTTTCAGTCCCGTGCATAAAGGTTAAAAGAATTCTCAAAGTGACATTGTCAATGGTAGAGGTAGAAAGGGACTTGTGTATATGTTAAGAATTTGATTGTAGGGTGATGAGAGAATGTTTAACCATGAGTTTCTTCAAAGCATTGAATCTAGCACAGTGCCTGAGCACCTTATGCATAATGTTTGTTCCCTTCCCCGAGAAATAAGGATATAAATATGTATATATATTTCCTGTGAAATTAAAGAGAAGCTTATAAAGATGTTAAAATTCTAAGTAAACTTTGCATCCTGTTTACCTAGCTTGTGCCGTTATAGAGAACAGTTAACCCTTGATACGCTATTTATTCATTATTTTAACAAATACTTATTTAGAGATTATAAGGTAGTAACAAGGCACTGTGCTAAGCTGTCAGTGAAATAAGCAGTTAAAAGTCAGACACAGTCCCTGTCCTCATGGAGCTGACCGTCACATTGGCAAAACACACTATTAATAAAGTGACAAATGGACAATTATGAAGTCAGTGTCTTCATCTGCTGGTGCGATAGCTAAGGTGATTTCTTTAGGAAGAAAAGATATTCTCCCCCCCCCAATAAACTTAAAATTCCTTGGCATAAAGCAGGCTATTAGGTAAAGATTTGAGTTGCAAAATATTTCCCCCTGTATTCCTCCATTCAGTCTGGGCTGCCGCAATCAGACAGACAGCACGAGGATGCCTTCTTCTTGCATCTATCGTGGAAAAAAGATATTCTTTAACTTTCTTTTGTAGTGACATTATTTTAGGCTCTTGGAATTTTTATCTTTATTAGAAAAATGAAAAGTCTCTGTTAAAATAGTTCGGCTTTGTTGTCTTCCACTTCCAGCCAGAGCAGTGTCCTAAACGTACAACTATGAAAGGACACACAGTCTGACCCATTCGCCCATAACTTCAGTGATGAGAAGCGATAACCATGGTGCGTGTCGTGTTTGGGTCATGCTTTTGTGAAAACTACAAAGAGATCTAGAAGAATATAGAAACCTGGCCAGGTGCACAGCAGAAAATGAAAACTGAGGTTACAGGTTAAACCACGCATAAAAATGAGAGCATGTTGCTACTTAATCACAATTTCTTCTCCTTTTCCTTCATAAATACCCTCAATCTGAGAATGTCAGGCTATACACTATGGAGAGACACCCACAAATAAGAGCCTAACCCCACCCTCAGGAGTGAAAACTTGCTAACTGGTAATAACATTCAGGTTTCTAGACCTAGGGAGGCCGAGTATCTACCATACTGAAGAAAAAAAATTCAATATGAAACAGTAAATATGGTTACCATACAAAAGCTAGCCAGCTATAAAGCTTAAGACCTGATTGCTTTCATTGTCCAAAATAGACAATGGATTTCTTTTCTTGTTTTTCTTTTTTTTCCTTTTTAGGGCCGCACCCTTGGCATATTGAGGTTCCCAGCCTAGAGAGCAAATCAGAGCTACAGCTGCCGGCCTACACCACAGCCATAGCAATGCAGGATCCCTGACCCACTGAGAAAGGCCGGGGATCGAACCCTCGTCCTCATGGATATTAGATTCATTTCCTCTGTACCACAATGGGAACTCCTACAATGGATTTTAATGTGTATAAATTTATTTCATTAGTATAATGAAGAACCCCCATGTACATAAGAAAGTAGACTTATAGAACCATAGACTAGCTTTTGTTCATCATTGTGTGTTTTATTTCTATAATGCTAATAATAATAGGAAGAAGACATTAAAATAATATCTTCCCTGATGGACAAAAGAATATATTTTAAACAAAAATTTTAAATTTTTTCAAGATGGGTTAGGGAAAGAGATTGTTCTATAAATGAGTATAGCGACTCCTTCTGGAAGAAAAAGAAAAAATAAAATTATTTTATAGTGAAAGAAACCTAAAATCTATAATAATGTATAATGTAGTATGTACTATTACATTCTAACTAAAGAGAAAGGAATGAATGGTATTGGGCAGATATATCTGGGAAGAAGTGATAAAGAATTTTTTAGAGCTTATTTTTACATCAGAATATCTAAGGTCAGAAAGGTTCTTATTCTCTAGCAAAATGAAAAATAGAACTGGAAAAGTAAAGACCTGTAAACCATCATTGGAGAAGAATAAAAATGGATAAGTGAAGAGCCTTTATTGATTAATTTATTGTATGCTACTTGATTTTAAAAGAAATTGCAGACCTGTTAATGTACCAATAGTGACCATTTCAACTCCATGCCTTTTCTGAAATAGAGAAATGATTTTTTTTTGTGGCTTTATTTTCAGTAACTTTTTTTTTTTTTTTTACATTTCTCTGCTTTAATTTTGGTCCTGAAATAGAAGCCAGTTTGGAGTTTAGTATTATGAATAACATAGACTAGCTTTTGTTCATCATTGTGTGTTTTATTTCTATAATACTAATAATAATAGGAAGAAGGCATTGAAATAACATCTTCCCTGATGGACAAAAGAATATATTTTAAACAAAAATTTTAATATTGTGAAATAAAATGAAGGGATAATTTATTGATTGGATTTTTGTGGCTGGAATTCATATTTGTCTTAAATTTCTTTGGACCAAAGTTAGAATTATGGAATCTGGAAGTGGAAGGGATGATGGTCTTCTAATACCAGGAACAATTTATTGAGCACTTACTATGCTGTACTAAGTGCTTTTCATAGATTATCTCATTTAATCCTCAGACCAGCTCAGAGAGGGAGGAACTGTTGTCTCTACTTTATAGATAAAGAAGTAAAATGACTTGGCCAAGGATGACATACCTAATCTGAAGGCGGTGGGGGATGAGGGGTAGGATTTCAGTAGCTTTTTGAAGAGTTCTGATTAGCTGGATATTTGTCTTCTGAAATGCCTACTTTTATGGGCTTTACACATCATTTTCTTACAGCTTTTATTTCATTGAATATAATATTTATTTTAAAATGACTGTATTCAAAGCTAAAATTATCCTCTGAAAACTACTTTTCATCATACAAAATTTGATATGTACTGCTTTCATTATAATTCATCATCTCATTCTGAGTATTTTGTAATTTCTTTTATGATTTTTTTAACCT
Organism: Phacochoerus africanus; assembly: GCF_016906955.1. Classification (NCBI taxonomy): domain Eukaryota; kingdom Metazoa; phylum Chordata; class Mammalia; order Artiodactyla; family Suidae; genus Phacochoerus; species Phacochoerus africanus. Next base: position 24,751,928 of record NC_062557.1, on the reverse strand, counting down.
CCATGTTATTTAAAAGTGTTTTGTGTGGGTTTTTTTCCCTGATTTTGTTTTGATTTGTTTTATTTTGACTTATAGAGATTTTTAAATCTGCTTTTTTATTTTAGCTTCTAATTTTCTACATGATAGTCTTACATAGCCTATATTATTTAGATCCCTTGGACACTATTGAGACTTCTTTTGTGGCTTACTAATGATCAGTCTAAGCTTATATGCTATGTGTACTCCTGAGGTATTTATTGAATATACTTGTACTATTTCTATAAAATAATATATATATAATTAGTATTCTTCAGGTCTTTTGCATCCTGGATTTTCTTTTATCTGCTAAAAGGCTTGTGTTAAAATCTCTAATTATAGTTGTAGATTTATCCTTTTTCCCTTGTTTTGTTTTACATTTTCAAGGTCATGTTTTAGATACGTAAAAGGAGCTCTAATTATTTTGAAAAGATTTCCTCTTTTTTGAGCTGAAATCCTGTCTCTAGAATGTCCACTTATTAAGCTAGTTGTGCCATCTAAGTCTACCCATAGCACTCCCGAGAGACTTTATACTGAGTAAGGATTAAAAAAAAGTTTGTTCACAAGCCAGTGAGACCCCGTGGCTGTGATTTGTGTATAAAGCCTAATTTTAGTGTATAAATTATACTGTTTCACAGAATAAATAAGCTGAATTTCTTACAATGTTTACTGAGGTATGTGAATTAATGATGCAGTGATTAGTGGTAAGTGACCTCTCTGATCAGGTAAATCTTAAGCCGAATGCTACTGACAACGGTGGAGGAAAACGTGTGTGTTTTATGGCTGCTTTACTTGGAATGTGAGAAACCTATTGCAGGCTCAGTCATTGCTACTCTAGCAGGTTGAAAGAGTTAATGACCTAAAAATAGCTAGCCATTTGCTTCCTTCTCACTGATGGGGTCAAGCCCATTACTTTCTTTGTGTGTATTTTTCTTCCATCCCATAAACTATATGAACATACTTAAAGATGTGAGCTCCTTTTTATTCTCTGATATGAGATAGTGAAAACAATTCAAGGTAGTCTCTCCCCAAATATAAATGTGTAAATAAACATACATACCTTCAAACAAGCATTTATCTCATTTTCTTTTTATTCTTCAGATGCTTGCTTTCGTCTTCATTGCCTGCAGGTATATTTTTCTCTAATAAAGGCACATGACTCCTGTCAACCCTAACCGAAGTTATGTCTGTGTGTTTAGAGTGCCCATGGTGGAAAAACACAAAACTGATTTCCATGTCTGTGTTTTGGGGATCGAGGAACAAATTCCTACTGTAAAACACATACTTTCATGAGCAGGGTAGATTTCTGACCAAGTTTCTGTTGGTTTCAGTTGAGTCCATCAGATTTCAGATCATTGGGAGAAATTAAGGACTCAGTGTTGAGTTAACTGTGATAAGGGTAAGTAAGCTGTCACTCAGGATTGCAGTGGCCTCCTTCATGAAGATAAATGTCTTATTAGATCTAAGACATCATGTCGTTTATATAGTCTGGTATAAATCACAGATGAAGATGACAAAGTGGGTTTCAAAGTTGACAGTAATTTATATAACTTAAACAAATGATTACCAAGGATTATACATGTTTTGTGAAGAATAAAAAAACAATAACAATTATCTGTCTATGAACTACCCATTTTTCATTCTTCAGCCCGGCATGTTGGGCTCTTGGTGCGTATTTAAACTCTAACCTTCCGTCCAGCGCCCAGTAAGGCACTCTCACATGTATTGATGGCTAGGTATCTTCCATAATGCTTCTTTCACTTGGAAAAACTCCTTGCAAATTTAACTGAAGTTTTACTGTAAAACCATGGCATCTCAGAGCTGGCAGAGGCTTGGTAATCACCTAATCGACTCTCTGTTTTAGCAAAGAGGAAACTGCATTTTTAAAAGTCTAACTCCCTAGGCTCTGTACCAGCAAGGCAGAGCCAGTAAGGAAACCAAGACCTCCTCCCTGGCCGTGGCCTCCCCTGACCCACACTGCCTACCTTCCCTCACCTGTGTGATCTCAGCATGCTTTTCAGTGCAGATCCAAACAGCTTTGCAGGATGCCTGACTGTGGGTCTTTGGCTGTTTTTCAAAAGTTTCAGTCAAGTTCTTCAGATAGATAGATGTGTCTCTCTGGCTTATGCATATTCTTATCTTCTTCCCAGAATGATTTTGGTGCAGTGTATTTTATAATGAATTTCAAAGGGCTCCAGGGGAGTTCCCATTGTGACACAGCAGAAACAAATCTGACTAGTAACCATGAGGTTGCAGGTTTGATTCCTGGCCTTGCTCAGTGGGTTAAGGATCTGGCATTGCTGTGAGCTGTGGTGTAGGTCACAGATGCGGCTCTGATCCATCTGAGTTGAGCTGTAGCTCCAATTCAACCCCTAGCCTGGGAACCCTCATATGCTGCGGGTACAGCCCTACAAAGCAAAAAAAAAAAAAAAGAGAATTTCAAAGGGCTCCATAAATACTAGCAATTACAGTTGTGACTGAATTGACTTGACATAGAACTAATTAGTTATCTTTTTTAGTCTTTTTTGTCCATGTTATAGATTTTAATATACTGCCAATGAAGAGTTAGTTATTGAGTGCCTATATTGAATGCCCTTGTTCAATCATGAGTTTAGAGGCTTTGTGGAGGATACAAAAAGGAATAAGATGTGATTCCTTTCTTTAGTGAGTAAATAATCTAGTTGAAGAGAGAAGACTAGACACCCCTACAATAAAGTATATGGTACCTAATCAAATGCTGATTATCAGGGAGAGTTTTCAGGGAAAAAAAAAAAACTGGTCAGACTTGCAGTAGTTTGGAAGAAAGTCAAGATAATATTTAGCCTGTGCTGTAGCCAAACTGTTTTTAGAGGTCTTTTTCAGACCGGGAGTATGAGTAAGAGTCCATTCTTTGAAAGGTCAAACATTTATTGAGCTTCCATTATAATTTGTAGTGAAATAACAGTGGCCACTTTTAAGTGCAAATAGTTGATTTTTAAGCGAGTGACTTGGCAGATGAAATTAAGCTTTCTCATATTGCCTCAAGTATTACTCTTTGTTTCTCTCCAAATTCTAAGCTAGTCAATAAGTGTAACGGTAATATGAAAGTTCTAATATATGATTATTGCAGTTGTTATTGAAGTTGTTAGTGTGGCCATTACGGGAGTGGTAAAATGTAATATATTTATCTGATTGATATATAAATCAGTCAGAGGTTGGAGGAATTATATATCTTGGCATGCTGTATATTAGAAAATCTTAAATACCATGCTTAATTACCTTGCTCTTAGAATCTATAAATGCATTATAATTAAACATAGCATCTGCCTTATAGATAAACACTGAATCACCTGAGGATTAGTACCTTATTTAGTGCAATCATGTCTAAAGTTTAGAATTCTGGATTCTCAGGTATGATTTTTTTTTGTATTCTTGTTTTTTTATATATATATGATTTTTACTTTCTTCTAGTATAGCTGGTTTACAGTATTCTGTCAATTTTCTACACCTTGTACAGCAAGGTGACCCAGTCACACGTACATATGCATTCTTTTTTCTCACATTATCATGCTCTGTCATAAGTGACTAGATATAGTTCCCAGTGCTATTACAGCAGGATCACATTGCTTATTCATTCTATCAGGTACGATTTGAACTCACAGATCGTCCTTCCTCAAGCTCCAAAGCCTTGACCATTTTTATCTCAAAGTTTAATATTCTTAAATGTGAAAGAATTTTGTTCAAGCATAAAACTTTCAGGCCAAGTATATAGAAGTATATGCTTAATTCCTATAAATATAAACTTAATATGTGTTTGTGCATTATATATATGTGTATATAATATTTATATAGTACACACACACATGTGGATATGTGTCTTCATTCTTTGGTGATCTTTGTTTTTCTACTAGCATAAATTCTTTTGGCCTCTCATAGAACTCTTGACTTTCCAAGTAAAAAGTAAATGTTAGTAATGCCATCCGTTTAAAACAATGCTGAAGTACCTGTTAACCTAGAATATTATTGTCTACTAGGGGAAGATTGTTGAATTCACAAACTATAATTACACCCATGCTCTAGATTGCCTTTCTGACTTTGAGTGACTGTCTCTTTTATGTTGGGCCCTACGTAGCTTAAACCCAGACACATTAGTCCAGTGGGAAAGAGGATTATACAAAGTGGTTTCTCTGGCTTGTAAAATTGGGGTTTATAGGGGAGTTGTTCCTTCACGGAAAGTTTTCACTTATAAAATCTTTCATCCAATTTGCAGATCCATTTCTATAAACTGTTACGATATAGTGTATATGGTATGGTATATTTTAATGGAATGCTCCAGGAGATAAACATAATTGTTTTGATTAATTTTATAATCATATTATTTCATAGTAATACTCCAGATTTTGTTTTAATAAAAAAAAAAAGCCATAGGGTTAACTGGGATCATGAATGCTTCTTTCTACAAATGACCATTATCATCATTGAAAGACATTTATGAATGCCTAAGAACATAGTTGGGCCTAGAGATTGTCACAGCTTAGGGAAAAAAATCACTTGAGTTATCTAATCTAGCCCTTCTAATGAATTCACATCACTCTTACTAATATCTCATTTAATTAATTATCAAATACAGCCATTATGCTCTGTATCCTTCCTTTGCCGGACATCTTTCCCGCCCAACGATTATTACTAATTTATTCTTCATGTCTAACCTAAACTTTTCCTTCCTTAGTTTCAGGCCATTGCTCTTTTCTATACCATCTTCTGAGACTGAATAATTCCCCTAATTCATTTATATTGTTACCTTTAGAAGGTATTTAAGGACTGAACATTTATCCCTAGAGTCTTTACTTTTCCAAACTACATAAATTTCAGTTCTCTTAATCCTTACTACACTCTGCCCCTGTCATACTCTCCAATTCTGGGGTATTTTATCACATTCCTTGATATTTTCCATTCCAAGGGGATCACCTAACCAAGAGAGCTGCCTTTGGGGGAGGGAAGTACTAAAGCATAAAATCTATAAACCACTAGAAGATGCCTAAGTGTTTATTTGATGTTGGTATTGGTGATCATCTGGTTGGCATACAACTGTAGTGCTTGCTTCGGCATATGTTGGGATATATGTATATTTTAATGCCTTAATGTATTATGGCCTGTTGTAATTGAATGTCTATAAAGTAGCAGTTAAGAGGGTTTTATAGACCTTAGATGAGATCAGAATTCTCTGGCCCCCTCTTGTGGTGAAAGAAAATACTACTTTTGAGCTTTTTTCTGGATTGTTTTAGTTGACTATGAAGCTAAGATAACAAGTTCTCAACATGTGAGCATAGGGAATGAATCCAAGAATTTAAGAATTATATATTATTACATAGAAAAGTTATATATATATATCTCCAAGCACATATACACACTCAGATCTAAGTTCTGTTTTTAAATTTTATTAATGCCCTAAAACCTAAAAGATATTCCTTTCTTATAGCCATCATTTCAGTATATTCTTATTACACAAGTCAGGATGAGAACAAATAAAACAAAATTATAATCTTGAGGGGTTTATATTCCTAAATAGGTAAATGAGAGAGGCTTGGATATGAATTTTAAACCAAATTTGCAAGGTACTTTTTCTTTGCCATTAAAGATGGATTTTGTTAGCATTTCTAACAGATTTAAACAGATAGCATATATTTCCTATAACAAATTAATTTTATTGGTTTTATAATTTATTATTGTAGCATTCCTTCTATGGTAGATGAATTTCAGATATTCATAAATGTCTAGCAAGTAGCAAATAGATGAAGGGAAGACTGAACTAGCACGCAAATGGGTTCATGTGTATTGCCTATGGAAAAAAATTCTACATGTAGCAAAAAAGTATGCATGTTTTTCTAGGAGACCACCAAAAGTAATACTTCTGTTCTGTCTTGGAATTGTTGGTCTATAGAAAAGAACTAACGAAGAGTTGCTATTATTATGCCATACATGGCAGTCTGGGAAGTGAAAAGATTAAAATTAGACACTCTCAGCAGCTTTTATTTAAAGCTACTCGAAAAACTGGAGTAATGATTAAGGTAGATTGCCTTTATGCTCATGTCACATTCTAATGAAAAAATTGGGTCCTATTTAGCAATTCTGAGAACTAAATAAATTTGAGACCTTGCTTTTTTAATATTAAATATTTTTTTCCAAAAGGGAATACTTACTATTACACTAATTGAGGAAGTACAAGGGAAAAATGGCATAGACATAGCAGAAAAAAATGAAAAGGGATTGGTCACAGGTGAAATAAGTGAGAATATTGTAATGATTTAAATATTAAAAAGAAAACTGATTGTTTTAACTTATTCTCTTTTCTCCCCATCTTGAAGAGATGATAATTGTTACTGTTTTCAAATAGGGAAATTAATTCGCTTTATGTGCTTCTCTCTTAAGATGTGTGAAGGAAATTTTAATCTCAACTATTCATTAATTTTTAGTATCGATATTCCTCTGAGCATCTGAAGACAAAATTTAACAAACCTAGAGATGAAATCTCTTAATAAGAAAGCATTTATGGATCTTTATAGGTGTAGTCTACTTTTTACACTTCTTAAAAAACAGTAGGGTCAGGGATCCAGCATAGCTATGGCTGTTGTGTAGACCAGCAGCTACAGCTCCAATTCGACCCCTATCCTGGGAACCTCCATATGCCACGGGTGCTGCCCTAAAAATAAATACACAAATAAATAACAATAATTTGACATAACATTTTTGAGATTTATCTATAATCAGGTCAGGTGAACTTATACACGATTTCCTAATCTGTGTCAAGTTTCTCGCAACTGCTGGATCTGATTTTTTTTCATGTTAAGGCTGTGCTTTTCATGAGATAGACTAAACTATGGATCTCTGTAAAAACTTTGGAACATTCTGACATGAGTTGTGGAAAATGACCCTTAGTTATACCTGTGCTACTTATTACTGCCATGTATATTTCAATTGGTTTGGTCACCAAAAAATTGCTACTGCTCTTGGATACATGTTCTTTAAGTCTTGATTTTAAATTAGTATATATACTTTCACAAAGCTCTCTTCAGTGTAGATTTCTTACTTTGAGGCATTTTCTTGGCTATTGGAAAGATTCATTTTAGAAAAATTATTTATTAGTTCAAATTGTTAATCAGTTTAAGATTTTTGTATTCTTTCTTTTAGCATTAAAATCAAGGAAATTAAAATGACCAATTTCTTGGATGGCTAAAGTTAGTAACATTATAATAAAGAAATTGCAAGAATTTGACTTTGTAGCTATAAAGAGGTGTCAGAGGGTCTGTTGGAGTGTTGTGGTCCAATAAAGTATAGAGTAGAAGAGATTTTCCTGGAAAACTACATCTGAGTTCTTGTTAAATGTCTTATTATAAATAATTATTATTTTCCTCATCAAACCATTAAAGCTAAAAGTAAAGTATATTACTTATTTCTTCCTTGCTTTTTCACTCTGTATGTGCAAATGCCTTCAGCTATAAAGCAAGAATTTTTCTGAATTTCCTAAGGAACACCAGGGAAATTCAAGGATTCATCATGTGTAATCTTTTGCATGTTCATTTCTTCAAAAATAACAAATTTATTTAAATTTGATAGTGTTGTTTTAGACTGTTTCCCTCTTAATTTGGAGTTCATTAAAATTCCCTTTTCACTTAGGTTGAGACACATTAAAAAGGAGCCAGAAAAAACTTCCTACTGCCTTTTTGACTTGTCCAAATCCTGCTTTTCAAAAAAGCAACTTCTTACTGCTTTTGAATTTGTTCCATGGATAAATTACCAAATTATAATATAATTAACTCTACATATATATTAAATTTTTTAAAGATATGTTTCATTTAGCGTTGAGACCATGTATGTAGTATGTCTTACCAGTGGAAAAACTTTTTTCAGCTATGTAAGAAGCCCCAGCTTTATCTCAATGAGAAGAAAAGGTATGTACCTTTTCTTGAATAATGACTTTGCATATTAGGTGCAAAGAAATTCAGAACAAATGTTGGAAAAGTTGATATTAATTCCAGTTTAGTTAGAAAGGCTAGGTTACGCCACTAAATAGACATAGTGAAAGTAAATGAAGACTAATTTGCAAAGGCTCATAAGTTGATAAACTTTTGGGATGTTTACATTTTATATCTGACGATGCCCTTTCTTTAGCATTTTTGTTGTTTCTTATATTCTTTTTTTTTTAAGAAGTTAGTTAAGAGGAAATCACTGGGATTGCACAAATGGTGATTTGGCAGATTCTAACAGTTGAATTAGTGATTACAGCACATGTTACAGTTCACTTATGATTGTTACTAGTGTTGCTATTATGACTGATACAGTATGAGTCACTGGGTAGGGTGTTTCAGAGAGCCTGGTCAAGCACTTCAGAAGCCAGGCCTAGGTAAAAACTTTTGCTACTTTAAGTTTACTTTTCCTATGTGAAATAGGCAAAAATTGAGTTCTGATTTAGCTATAATGTTCTTTACACTCTTACCCAGGCTATCACTGACAGTAATTCTAACATTTGCTGTTTTTCAGTCCAAATGATATAAGAGCATGTTAGGTATGACTTTCAATATATGGCAAAGGTGTAAAATTAAGAAGAGATTTCTATAAAATTTTTTGCACATTCTGCTAAATGAATTATTGAAATTCCAATAAAGAATTTTTTTAAAAACTCTAAAAAGCAGTACGGGTTTTATTTTTCCCTCAATCCTTTCAACTCTCATAAATGTGTTCCCATGAAAGCTATATCTGCAGGGTTAGAAAAGAATATATTCTATAATATTTACCCGATCAGGAAGATTTTTAAAATGTGGCATCTCAATGTGAGATATTGACTGAAGAGGGCTTGCAGTTTACTGGCCTGGCAGATACAGCAGGTTTGCAGTAAATCCATGTGGTAAAAAACCCCTGAGAAGTTTTTGATTAAGAAACTTTTACTATCCTTTTAAGATGAAATATGCTGGCCATTTTTTGAATGATAAAAGCAGATATTTTATGCTGTTGTCTGAGTCAGATTCTGAAATATATTTTAATGAGTTTGTTATATGAAAGTCCCTGGATTTCTAAGATGCTAACTTAAATTATAGACCCATAGTCAAGCCTATCCAGATAACATGTAAAAAGAAATGATAAAAATAAGCCTACTCCACAAAAAATAAGAATAAAAATTTACCTCTAAAACCAGAAAAACTGCAAAGAAGAATTAACATTGTTATTCCTTTATAAATGTTATCAGTGATTTAAAGCTGTAATAATATTATAAACTCTGCTTAATGATAAAGTTAAAGAAAAATAATTTAAAATAACAAATATAATTTTAAATGTTTATAGTGTTTGAAGAGCAAACTAAAAATGAGGTAGTTTTTTAAAATGCATTACAGGTTACATATCTGCTTAGAGTCAGTGAGAGCAATGAATAATTTAAAAACATAATATGAAGAGACTTTGTTAAGTGGTAAACAATTTTATTGGAAAGAAGAACTTAGAAGTAATATTTTATATGAAAGTTCACAAATAAAGTTCATAATTTATTGAGAATTAAGTTTTGAGGATAGTGCCTGCCCCCTCAAAAAGTCACATGCTCAAAGAATATATTATCTCCCTCCTTAGATGTTTTATTAACAAGCCCTTCTTGAATTTTGCATCAAAGCTAGTGTTTAACCAAACTAGACTTTTTAAAGTCTTATATGATTATGTATTTTAAAAAAAATTTTTAACGAAATTAAGAGCAGAGGTTTAAATTTATTTCTGGTTGCTATTGAAGAAGAGCTATGTGTCTATAAACCCTCCCAAATTAAACTTAATTTTTAAAAACTCCTCAGCACCACAGTAACAAAAACTGCTCTGTAACTCACTAGAATCCTATGTTCTACGCCACGATTTCAGGAGAGGCAACTAAAACAATCAGCATCATTCTTCACCTAGATAATGCTTTTTCTGCAGCTAATAGTCCCTTGTTCATCAAGGAAACGAATGTACATGGAGGTGACATGCTCTTCACCCTCTGCTCTTTGTTCTAGGGTCCCTCAGACTGATTACATCAGCCCCAGCGCTGACAAATAGTCCCCCAAACTTTAACACTATGTTAAATTGAGTTATGAGGTTTTAAGTTTACACTCCCCTGGCTGAAGGTTGATTGTCTCTGAAAGATAAAGGAATTGTGCTCAATGATAGCAGAATCCATGCTATGGGATAATCCTGGTTATTGAACTCATAGCTCTCTTTAGTTGGTTCCTTGGCCGCTCTTTTTTTTCCCCCTACGAAATAACTAGATACTAAATTGATTGTTCACCACTCTCCACCTACTCTTCCAAGGATGTTTTAGAAAGACCCAAAAGTGTTCTAGCAGATGAAGGAACAGGACATAACCAGCAAATAGGACAACTCCTTGAAATGGGCTCTCAACTATTAGAAGCAAGAGAGACTCAGGTCTTGTTTTCCCTTCTTCTGGCAGCATGAATTTGTAAGAGGATCTGGGGATGCAAAATGCTTCCCTTCTTCTTCCCCTAGCCCTCCAGTTTTTCAGGCATGCATTTAATCTCTGTTGTTTTTTGTTTGTTTGTTTGTTTTAAGTTGCGTTTTTTAAAAATTTGCTCTGGAGGCAGAAATTTCAGACTTGCTGCCCAGGCTGCAAAATTTTAAGCTGCAGCCTTTGTTGGTGACAGTAATGGTGACAGTTCTTTATGCCAGTCCTCGCAGTTCCAATCCAGCATGCCCCTCCATAAATGCCTTTATAGTAGTTAAAAAAAAAAAAAACCTACTAAGTAATGGTAAATTAAAGCCTGTCTGATGATTGGTGAATACTCACTTTCCCCCTATATCATATAAATTAAAGAGAATTATTATGAGTGGAGTGGATAATATTATAGAGAAAAATATTAGTATAGCTGCATTGTAGGAATACCAGAGAAAGCCCTACTTAGGGAAAAATGTTTAAACAGTACATAACACCATCCTACAAAAGATTTACTAACTTGACCTTCATTGCCAATAGCAACGATCACTTAGTATTCATCTCTGCTGCGTACATGGCATTCTGTAAGGTGAATCAATAGTACCTGCTCTCTCTAATAAATTTATTGAATGCCTACCATATGCCATACATAGTGTTTTACATGCATTATCTGTAATCATCATTACTACTATGCAGTGTAAGTGTGATTATCCCCATATTACAGATGAAGAAACTGAGCACCAGAGAGATTAATTTGCCCAAGGCCCTACAATAATCAAGTGGCAGAGGAGGGTTTGAATATGCTTCTATTCATAACAATAATCTTTCTTCATAATTTTCCAATATGTCACACTGCCTCACAGAAAAGGAGGTAACATTTGTTGTTACTCCTTCAGATAGCTGTATACATGGCTAAAAGGAAAAAATTAGAGATTTGGGGGTTACTTGGGAAAGCAGCAGTATTTTAATGGCTACCATTAATAGAGCACCTACCCTCTGGCAGACGTTGTGCTAGGCACTTACACAATTAATATAGTCACCTTTTAAATCCAGTATTCAAGGGTTAAGGGAGTCTAATTTCAAAGCTCATATTTCTTCCACTATATCTCATTGTCTTCCAAGAAGAGGAAGAGGAAAGAGGCTGTAGCACAGTGCTATCCAATAGAACTTTCTGCAGTGGTGGAGATGTTCTATAAGAGTTACACTATGCAATAGAAGAGCCACTACCATTTGTAACTACTAAGCACATAAAATTTGGCCAACGAGAATGAGACTGAAATTTTTTTTTTTTTGCTTTTCAGGGCTGCACATGCAGCATATGGACGTTCCCAGGTTAGGGGTATAATCAGAGCTACAGCTGCCAACCTACACCACAGCCACAGCAACGTGGGATCCTGGACCCACTGAGCAAGGCCAGGGATTGAACCCGCATCCTCATGGATACCAGTCAGGTTTGTTTCCACTGTGCCACCCTGGGAACACCTGACTTTTTTGAATTAAAAATATTTTAGAAGCTCCCACTGTGGCACAGTGAGTTAAGAATCCGACTGCAGCAGCGTGGGTTTGATCCCCTGCCTGGCACATTGGATTAAAGGATCTGGTGTTGCCACAGCTGGGGCATAGGTTGCAGCTGCAGCTTGGATTCAATCCCTGGCCCAGAAACTTTCATATGCTAGAGGTGTGTCCATAAAAAATTTGTTAATAAAATAAAAATAATTTTGGTTAATTTAAATATGCATTTAAATGGTCATGTTTAGTGCATAAATACTATACTGAAGAATGCAGCTGTAGAATAATGGCTACTTCTTAACTAGACAGTTAAAACAACCTGGAAATAGGATATCAGAAACTTCTTGAAGGATGAATTGCATGGAAGTTGGGTGGGCAAGGGAAAGAAGAAAGGAAGTTTCAGTCATAGGCTATGGCTGAGAAGGTCAGAGGTGTGAGGTAGGGGAATAGGCAGAAGGGCCCTCAAGTAAATTTATGTGAGAAGCCCAGAGAAAACAGGATGTGGAGTAGAAGAAGGGAAGTGACCTGGCAAAGTGCTTTGAAGAAGAGCATTAGAATCCATAGTTAATGGATTTGCACAGATCGAAAGGTAAATAAAAATCAGCATTTTTTTTTCTAGTATTCACCTGCTGTAAATCATTACTCGACGTTTTGATGAGTGGCTTTAGGGTGAGTTATTTAAATGGTACTGTGATGTTTGTGTATACTAGAAGCTTACAAGGCTGTCATCCTACAGAACTCAGAGCCCCTGAGTCATAGGGCTTAAGTTTCCGGGTGGGGCTGGGAGGCTGTCATTTATTCCTTCATGAGTATTCATTAAGTCAATAAATCATCTCCTTGTTTTGTGACAATGCCATAACTAACCTTTCTCAAGAAATTAATTATGTAAGATGTTAAAAAATTTTATTATGAAAGTATTTAAGCCTGGTGAAGAGTAATACTGACACTAATTTGTATACTTTTACAGCACTTTACAGTTTAAAAATCTTGTTTGAACGTGTTGTTCTGTTTCACATACACACACACACACACACACACACACACACACACACACACACACACACACCGCAATCTCATGAGTGATGTCTTTGTCTGATGAGTGAGGAAACTAAGCTTGAGATTTGTCTGCAACTGCGCATCTCACATGTAGTGGAGCTGGAACCCAGACCAGAAGCCGGGCAATTGCAGAGTCTGAGTTCTCTGACCACTCTCACTCCACGGTTGTTCTCAGCCTTCAGCTCCTTCTGCAGTGATGAGTATAGACATCCCAGTGAGCTATGATACTTTCATGTGTGGGTTTCCATTTTTCAAACACATCTCATCAAAGCCTTTGGGTCCAATTTGCTGGAAAAAAAGGACAGAAGAACATGTGGAACTGTCCTGCAAGTATGCAACTAGCAAAGTGCTGACAGTAGGAAGTTTTAAGAATTAGGCATCCTGGGTTTTTCAGTTTCATCCTAGGTAAATTTTAAGGAAAAGTAAGGGATGAAGAGCAACATGTAGATTAAAAGAGATTTACAAGACAAAATTTTTTACATGGGCAAGATTTTTTTTTTAATTGTGATGCATTAGTATGAAAACTATGATTTATTTTCTGGTCTATCACTCGGTCTCTTGAACTTTTCTATGCTTACATTGAAAGTGTTCCATTAGTTTAATGTTTAGCAATCACTTTGGAAAACACATAGTTAACCTTTTTTTAAAATAAGCAGTAGTTGCTCTTCTGTAGATTGACCCTAATGGTCCATTTTGAATGACTCTAAACCCTTTCCCATTCAGTTTTCTTATCATACACTTTGTGGTCATCCCTTAAAATGGTTCTTTGGAAAGAAAGTATTTTGGATTGAAGAGCTTTCTAATAAGTTCCTAGTGGTCTGTAAATCTTGATAAGGCTTAAGTTTATGGTCATCAGAACAAGGAGTAATATAAAAAAACAGTGAAACTCTTTGATATATTATTAATTTCCTTCTCTGAGTTCTGATCTACAATCAATGTAAGAATGAAAACATTTTAAAAAGTATTTCAAACATAAAAGGAATGCACTTACACTTTGCAAATATTTAAATTTGGTCTAGATATACCATTCGAAACAAAATTATTTCAAACATAATTATTTCAAAAATATTTCAAACATAAAAGGAATGCACTTACACTGTCCAAGTATTTAAATTTGGTCTAGATATACCATTCGAAACAAAATTAATTCTTTACTCACAGGGATGCTGAGTTTGCAGGAAAAAAAATATGTATATATTCCAATGAGAGACAACCTTACAGATTCTATTTCCAATAAATTCTAAAGCTCCAGAAGACTGAAGAGCCTGAGTCATTTGATCTGTAGAGTTTCCCACAAGCTATGATAATTTCTTTTGTTTTTAATCTTTGTTGCCCTGACTTTGAAACAGATGAACTTATCAAGATTTCAAGAAGAATACGGGACAGGAAGATTTTGACAGGTATCCTAATTAGTCTGACCTATACTAATGTAAACAAATGCATTTCCCTCCATTATCAGGACAGTTCTAGGAAGAGAAGATTTATTACAAAGATGTTCATATTTCAGGCTGTTTATAATAAAGAAGGGATAATTGATGTTTTACAGCCTTGAAAGGATTGCAAAGTGTTATTAGTATAACATAGTTGTATTTAAGGCCCCCCATATTCTATTTGGTTGGAACTCATAGATCTAGGTGGTTTGCACACAAAGATTGTGTGTGTGTGTGTGCATTTTTGTTAATGCAAAGTGTTTTTGTGTGCATTCATGAACAATTTCCCTTTTAAAATGTAAGCTGTTTATATTATTGAGACTTTTTTGCTCATAGATATCTGGCAGAGCGTTTTTGCCAAAGATGCTGAAATAAAAGGTCAAAGTTTGGAAATATATGCCTTGTTTTTCCTTCCATAAGGATTACTCTACTAATGAACACTTCCCACTAGATCATACTTTTAAAATCCTGGACACTTCCTATTTTTGTTTAACACCTGTGGATTCTTGTACAGCACATTGCGTCAACAATTAGAATCTGAAAACAAACTTGCGGCATTTTCTGTAGGAAACATGGGAAGTTCTGACAATAATCTGTACATTCTTCCAGCAAATATTTGTTGGTGCTTTGTGTCTGTCAGACACAGCCAAGCACTGGGACTATGGTAGTGAATAAGACATGACCTTTCCCTCCAAGAAGCACACAGTCTAGTTGGAAAGACAATATTTGAATGAGTAATTTGACGACTTAGTAGTAAGTACTGAAAATGAAGAACATAAATGGTATTATGAGACCACAGTGCAGGGAGCAGTAACTACACCTGGAGAGGAAGCTGGAGCTCAGGAGGTGATATTTGAATTATGTATTAAAAGATCAATAGGGATTTACCAGGCTGATAAGAGTTGGACAGCAATAAATGAAAATACTCTGTTGAGCAAACGTCTAGGAAGTGGCCACACACTAAAAGTGGGTATATTGCTTAGTACAATCTTTCCAGAGGTAAGTTGGGAGAAAATGAAAACAGGTTAAACATCTAAGCTATCACCATACAATGGAATATATGCAACCATTAAAAGTGACGTTCGCAGAAGAATATTTAATGACAATGGAAAGATGTTTATACTTGTGAAAACGTAAGACTATAAGCACATACAGTAAAGTCCTACTTTTGAAAATATATGTATTTCATATGTGCATAGGAAAAAAAGACTATAGTGTTCTTTCCCAAGATATTTTTGACATGCTTTTATTTCTAAATGTTATATAGTGAACATATATTCTTTTTAGAATTAAAAAAAAAAAAAAAACAGGAGTTCCCGTCGTGGCGCAGCGGTTAACGAATCCAACTAGGAACCATGAGGTTGCGGGTTCGGTCCCTGCCCTTGCTCAGAGGGTTAACGATCTGGCGTTGCCGTGAGCTGTGGTGTAGGTTGCAGACGCGGCTCGGATCCTGAGTTGCTGTGGCTCTGGCGTAGGCCGGTGGCTACAGCTCTGATTCAACCCCTAGCCTGGGAATCTCCATATGCCACGGGAGCGGCCCAAGAAATAGCAACAACAACAACAACAGACAAAAAGACAAAAAAAAACCTTATTTTTCAAAAATCTTGAAAAATGTGCAGAGCAGTAGGCCCAGAAGTTTCACTTCTGAGGAATTTTTTCTAAGGAAATAAGCCAGTATAGCTCCTAGAACATCAAGTAATTGGAAACAACCTAAATGTCTAATTACATGGAATTGGTTTAATAAATTACAGTACACCAGATGATGGACTGCAGTGCAACCATTAAAAATCATGTTGTCAGTGGAGGAGTCATTATTGTCGTAGGAAAATGTTCATGATATATTAAAGGGGGAAAGAGGATGCAAAACATTATGGAAAGGGCATATAGCAAAATGTTAATAGTGGTTTTCTCTTGGTTATGATATTATGGGATTTTTTTTTTTTTTGGTGCATTTCTGTACTTCCTAAGTTTGCTGGTTTGAGCATATTACTTTTTAAAATTGAAGGTAGATTTATTTGTTTTTTTTTTAATGAGTGTGCTGTTAGTTGTGACTCTAAACAAGGGTTGACCAACTGAGGATACTTGAGAGTCCATAGTGACATGAGTATATATAAGGAGCAAAAATCAGGCACAGCGTGTGTTTATAAAGGGCTAGACGTCCCATAAAATATACCAGCCAGGGAGTTCCCTTCATGGCTTGGTGGTTAATGAACCCAACTAGGATCCATGAGGATGTGAGTTCGATTCCTGGCCTTGCTCAGTGGGTCAGGGATCTGGCTGAGCTGCAGTGTAGGTTGCAGCCGCAGCTCAGATCCTGAGTTGCTTTGGTTATGGCCTAGGCTGGCAGCTGTAGCTCCCATTCGACCCTGAGCCTGGGAACTTCCATATGCTGTGGGTATGGCCCTTAAAAAAAAGCGGGGGGCGGGGCAGCCATCCTGGAAAGAGTAGTCCTCCTGTCCCTTGGGCAGTGTTGTTAGAGCAGCAGACGCCCAGCACCCCTGGCCCATTTGAAATCTGCCCCCACTTGCATCATCCCTCTCATCCCTCTTTTTGGTCCAGGCCTTCATAAATATCACCCTCTTTTTTTTTTTTTTGGTCTTTTTTGTCTTTTTAGGGCTGCACCTGCAGCATATGGAGGTTCCCAGGCTAGGGGTCAAATGAGAGCTGTAGCTGCTGGCTGCTGCCCTACCCTACAGCCACAGCAACGTAAGATCTGAGCCGCATCTGCGACTTACACCACAGCTCACAGCAAAGCTGGATCCTTAACCCACTGAGCAAGGCCAGGGATCGAACCTGAAACCTCGTGGTTACTAGTCGGGTTCGTTAACCACTGAGCCACGACGGGAACTCCAATATCTCCCTCTTTATTATAACCTCTTTTGCAGGTGGTGATAATGCCTGATCCGACTTGGTCTTGTTCTTCCTCCTCTAGCCTCTTGCTTCTGTCATGGTACTTTTCACATAGGAGTGCACCATAAAATGCTTATTGAACAAATTTTAAAATAAATTAATTTAAAAAATAAAGGTCACAGTGCTTCCACTTTTGTGTCCTGTTTGCTCAGAGCAGCCCATTAGACTAATGTCTTCAAGGATCACTTTCTAATGATCTCAATGAGAAACTTTTCTTTGCTTTTAATTTTTTAGGAATATTCACAGTCCAGTCAGTAAAATTTGGATTCTGTGAGTAAAATTTCTTATATACCTTCCTGGTGCTAAAAAAAAAAAAATTAGGTGACAGTTAGCTGCACTGGAGCTTGTCTGCCACTTCTCTGCCCAGTGATGGATGGAGTCTTTTGAGGCTTTTCTGAAGTTGGTCTACATGAACTTCTTTTTCTCTAGCTTTGTTTTTACTGTGGCCTGCGATTTCACTATCTTCTTTCTTCTGAGTTGTGACAGGCTCTATGTACTGTGTATCAGCATCCATTTTTCTTTATTTCTTACTTGTAGAACCCTGATTTTGTACACAGTGGCCATGTGCCCAGCTGAAAACACTTCATAGACAGACTTGCAGTTAGGAAGCCACAAGACATGGTTCTGGCCTTGAAAGTATAATGTGAAGTCATTATAGGAAGTATTTCTTCCCCCCAAAAGCTGAAGAAGCCCTTTGCCTCTCTAGTCTTTGCCTTTCCTTTTGTCCCTTTACCATTTTTCTGCCTGGAATACAGACTTGTTGCCTAGAGGTATAGCAGCCATTCGCACAGAAACATTGTGGGGAAAAAAGCCAGTAAATAGCAAGACTAGAAGAACATGAATGTCTAGACCCCTCTTTCTATTACATCTGGAGTGAACTTTGCTTTATTATATATATTGTACTAATCTCCCCACTCCATACCCCCAAATGAACCACATTTCAAATGAAAGGGGTCTGAATAAATATGCCTACACAAGTATGCATAATTCGGCAAACATTTTAGTGCCTTCCTGTGCAAACTGTATGCCAAGAAATAAAGGAGGGAGAACAAGACTATCCCTGCCTTCAAGCAGCTTACAATTAAATTTACGTGAAAATTTACTGAAGGTACACTGTGGTAATTCTGTCATGCAGTAAGAGAGTACAGGAGTTCAAGATCCATCTTGAGTGGAAATTCTGCAGAAACTTCAAGAAGCCTTGAAGTACAGCCAACAGTTAAAAATGAAGGAATGGTAACTCCAGGTAGATAAGGAAACATGAGCAAAGATATGAAAGGAGGCTTTCGGAGTTCCTGTCGTGGCGCAGTGGTTAACGAATCCGACTAGGAACCATGAGGTTGCGGGTTCGGTCCCTGCCCTTGCTCAGTGGGTTAACGATCCGGCGTTGCCGTGAGCTGTGGTGTAGGTTGCAGACGCGGCTCGGATCCTGCGTTGCTGTGGCTCTGGCGTAGGCCGGTGGCTACAGCTCCGATGAGACCCCTAGCCTGGGAACCTCCATATGCTGCGGGAGCGGCCCAAGAAATAGCAACAACAACAACAACAACAACAAAAAAAAAAAAAAAAAGAAAGGAGGCTTTCCTGGGTAGAGTTAGATAGTTGGGCTGGAGCAGATGCTGCAGAGGTAGGAACAAGAGGAGACAAGGATATAAAAGTAGTTTGGGTATGGCTTGTGAAGACTATGTTTAAATTTTATTTTGTAGGTAGTAGGCAGCTATGGAAAATAGTTTTTAATCATGAGTTTACATGGTCAGATTTGTGTTTTGGGAGGAAGGGAACACTAGCCACAGGGATAGGAGGCTCTTGCCATGGTGTCAGTGAACTGTGGTGAGGACCTTCCCATGTCCCTGGCATGGAGGAAAGGAGAAGGATAGATTAGAGAGAGCAGTTTACCTTTAAAAATGATGAAAGAGAGGGATGAACTGGATCCCAGAGATCATTCTGGAATATTGTTCCCTGAAAATCTTTTAAAATAGGATGGCTAACCGTCTATCTTGAGTGAGTTACATACTTTTTTCTAGGAAGATAAGGGATTTGCCTGAATGATTTCCTTCCTTTTTTTTTTTTTCTTTTTTCTTTCTTGTTATGGCCACACCTGTGGCATATGCAAATTGCCCAGACTTGGGGTCAAACTGGAACTGCAGCTGCAGGCCTATGCCACAGCCACCACAATGCTGAATCCAAGCCACATCTGGCTTGGATTTATACCACAGCTTGCAGCAACGCTGGATCCTTAACCCACTGAGTGAGGCCGGGGATGGAACCCAAATCCTCATGGGCTTTCTGTTGGGTTCTTAACCCTCTGAGCCACAGTGGGAACTCCCCTAATTATTTCTTGAGGAACCATTTTCTGTTTTGGGGTAAATGGAAAACATGTACAGATATATATATATCTCCTTCTGCCGTCTGGTTGGATTATTGATTGCTTTTTTCTCTCCATCCTGTTGCAGACTGCTAACTATATTTCTGATTAGTATGGCAGTCTGGAAAAAAAAAAAACCTAGAGAAATTCTGAAACCTCACATCCCAAGGTCCTCATCGTCTGGATGCTTTCCATGGGTGGCCTAAGCTTGAATACACAGATTTCTACTAGAAATATAAAACGCTAGATGTGTGATGAGTTCAGTAATCACTGTCTGCTATTCCTCCCTGGCCAGCATGATAACAATTGAATGACTTTTTAAATATCTGGGAATTGTATTTATTATTTCTCTCTGCTGCCACTCCAACTTTATTGGGGAATAATTGACAAATATAATTGTATGTACTTAACATGTACAGTGTGATGACTTCCTATACATATACATTGTGGAATGGTTACCAAGATAATTAACACATCCGTCACCTCACACACTTAAGCCTCTCTCTTTTTTTCTTTTTTTGTTGTTGTGAGAATGCCTAAGATCTACTCTCAGCAACTTACGAGTGTACAGTAATACAGTAATACTTTATTATTGCTCTCTTAACTACTT
Organism: Phacochoerus africanus; assembly: GCF_016906955.1. Taxonomy (NCBI): domain Eukaryota; kingdom Metazoa; phylum Chordata; class Mammalia; order Artiodactyla; family Suidae; genus Phacochoerus; species Phacochoerus africanus. Next base: position 24,731,601 of record NC_062557.1, on the reverse strand, counting down.
GTTATTGCTGATAAGAAGAAATGCTTTATTTGATTAAAAAGTTTGTCATTTTTTTCTTTCTGTGTTTCCTTTGCCTTAAGAAAACTTTAAAGGGAAGCTTACTTTCTTTTCCATACTACAGTAACTATTACTACTTTTAGAAGTTACCAAGTTGGACCCCAATAATTTATATTTATTTAACATTTATAAGTTTGCTGCACACTAAGAGTTTGTATGCGTCTCAATAGAAACCTTACTTCTAAAAAAAAGAAAAAAGGGTAGTTTCTGTCGTGACTCGGTGGAAACGAATCTGATTGGTAGCCATTAGGATACAGGTTCAATCCCTGGCCTTGCTCAGTGGGTTGAGGATCCAGCGTTGCTGTGAGCTGTGGTATAGGTCGCAGACACGGCTCCGATCCCGTGTTGCTGTGGCTGTGGTGTAGGCCAGCAGCTACAGCTCCAATTCGGCCCCTAGTCTTGGAACCTCCATATCCTGCAGGTAAGGTCCTAAAAAAACAAAAAATTAAAATTAAAACAAAAGAAGAAAGAAACCTTATTTCTGGAATAGAAGAGGGAAATTTTGCTTTTGACATCAGTTTAATTGTAAGGTAATATTGATTTATTTAGCTCCCAGAATTAATTTAGAGGGTCTTTAAGATATACAAAGATCTCATTTATTTATTTATTTTTAATTTTTTTTTGTATTTTTTTTTTTTGCTATTTCTTGGGCCGCTCCTGCGGCATATGGAGGTTCCCAGGCTAGGGGTTGAATCGGAGCTGTAGCCACCGGCCTACGCCAGAGCCACAGCAACGCAGGATCCGAGCCGCGTCTGCAACCTACACCACAGCTCACGGCAACACCGGATCGTTAACCCACTGAGCAAGGGCAGGGACCGAACCCGCAACCTCATGGTTCCTAGTCGGACTCGTTAACCACTGCGCCACGACGGGAACTCCACAAAGATCTCATTTAAATTCATACTTTGGCCAAGTCTTCCCTGATGACATGTCCTTGAATTATTACTTGGTTATTTGTGGTTCATGAGAGACTGTTGCCTGACATAATCAGCATCACTAATAGGAAATTCATCCTACTTTCCTTTTGGCTTGATTTTTGTTCCTGTTATCTTGTATACTTATGGATCTCTTATGAAATATACTGATAATTATGTGTTCTCAGTTTTTTTACTTGTTGATTACCAGAAGACTTTGGGTTATTTGTCCGTTTGTTAGATGGTTTTCATATAAGGGATATTTTAGACTCTTGGTCATAAGCTTTCTTATCAAGCCTTCAGATTTTTATTAGAAGAGAAGAGTCATCGCAAAAGCAATGTTCAGGAGTTCCTGTTGTGGCTCAGAATGTTAAGAACCTGACATAGTGTCTTTGAGGATGTGGGTTCGATCCCTGGCCTTGCTCAGTGGATTAAGGATCTGGCATTGCCATGACTGTGGTGTAGGCCAGCAGCTGCAGCTCCAATTCAACCACTAGCCTGGGAACTTCCATATGCCGCAGGTGTGACCTTAAAAAGAAAAAAATAAAAATAAAACAATGTTCAGAATTTTAACATAACTGTTCGGATCAAGTTGTGTAGCATCATCTGCTATGGTTTCTTATTTCCCAAATACAATGATGGAGAAAATGATTGGCTTTTCCAAGTTTGTCATTATTTCCACAGTTGGGAAAAACCTTTTTTTTTTTCATATTAGGTGAAATATTATTCTAGCTCTAATTCTTAAATTGTCTGCCTTAGGACTATAGAAAAGGGTGTGGTAGGTGAAGATTATTCCCCAGGGAGACTTTTGTGAAGGTGAGAGGATGGTTGGGTTTTATGGTTAAAGTGATTCTGCAGTAGACATTTAAACCTGCAAAGGGCTGGAAACTTAGAGACACAGCTCTAGTTTCATTCTCCTGTTTGCCTGCCTGCTTTTTGCCGTTCCAATCTACTTCTTTTATCTTTTTTTCACTTTGTCAGAGAATCATCAAAACAAAGCCCAAGATCTCATTCGTTCTAGAGAATTTCTGTCACAAGGTGATTTTTACCACTCTTTGTATTTATGGTTTCCTTCAAACATTAAAGGTCCGCGTTTCCCTTTTGCCTTCACTTTAATATGATCATTTATATTAAATTGGAAATACCCAAGTCTTTGAGAACATTGAAGCTAATAACAGAAAAATCCTAATTTTTAAGAAAGCAAAGGTTTTTAAATCATTGGTTGCTAGTACGATACAACTATTTGTAATATGCCTCCATGATTCCAGACCCCTGAGAGCCTAATAGTGATAGAGAAGATAGCAAATTGTGGAAGTGGTTTAGTGTGTCAGAAAAGCCAAGTGAATAAAGATAGCAGCCTCAATGTAATTTTAAGTGAAACTTCTTAAGTGGGCCACCCAGCATGAAATCAAAGTGAGCCAGCCTCCTGCTTTAGGTAGAAGATAATTGCCATCTGAGGTCAAAAAGAAATGATGTTCTTGATATAGAATTGCACCATTAGGTGTATTATTGGATTTGGGTTGGTGAGTGTAGAGCTTTTCTCTGAAACATCTGTTCGCTGTCAGAGCAGCATGGCAAAAGGAATGGACCACTGGTCTGTTTCAATGTGGCAATTCCTGCACAAGAATATAGAAACATAGACGCCTTCTGAGGCCATTATGAACTATGGAGCTGTATACAAAATCTAAAAATCACTGGTTTTGCTCCTGGCTCATATTGCAAGCTCATTTGCCATAAGATCTTTAAGAGTATTGTGCTTTCTAAACCTGTCTTTTTTCCTGATACTGGTATTTTGGATTATTTTTCTCCCAGACCTGTTGATTGTCATTTTCTTGATTGAATTCCCTTTTACTTTATTCAGAGTACTTTGGTTTCTCCCTCTACTCCACCCTTTGATTGTCTCTGTTTTTGTGGACCTCTAAGATGCCTTCTAAGATAAAGTCTCATGAGAGTTTAACATAAGTGCCCTGAAAAACCCAACTAGATTCTTACTTGAATTGTTATAATTCAAATAAGAAGAGACATGAAGAAGTCCTTTATTTCAGTTCCTTTAGTTTGCAGTTAATGAGACTAAGGTGCAGAATTGTTAAGTGACTTGCTTATTATCATTTATTCTCAAGTTTTATCTGATTTTTGGTACATGAAAATCACTTAAATCTGGATATATTTGAGTTTCTTTCAAAAGGAGATTTTCAATGTGCATTTTGAATGACGAGTCTATTTTTCTAAGTATAGATTTTACGTTTCTTCGTCTCAAACTCTGAGCACTTTCACTTCATCGTCCTTAAAATTATTCCTATTGCACAACTTAATTGCTTAAGTTTATTCAATACATTGTTTGTATTAAGTATTATTATTTAAATGCCATGTTTGTGATACTTCTACTTCTGTTTGGGAACTGACCTCTAAAAAAGCTGAAGGTCATCTGATAAGTTTAGTCTCTGTTTGTGTTCATCATTCTTTTAACAACATTGAGATAGTTTTTCCCTCCATTATCATACAAGGAATTGGTGATTTTTCATAGATTCATTTCCAGTATGAGTCTTTTTTCTTTATTCAGCCTTGTCAACAGATGAATGCCCATGAACATCCATCTGAGTGTAGAGTCAAGGATCATCTTTCAAGGTGGCTCCAAGGGGCTGGCATCTTTCTCTCCTGCATGAGCAGTTGGACCTCAATTTGTCATGGCCAGGATGTGACTGTCAGTCCTACCCACAGTCTTGGGGCTGGGCACCTGCTACATATTGGATGTGGTGAGAAGTAAAATAAAGGGTCAGATTGAGATTTTTCCCACTATAAAGCTGCTAATGGAGATAGGATCTGTTCACAAATAAGCATGGTACAAAAGAGACAGTCATAGGTACCATAAGGAGATGGGGTACTAGTTTTAGGAAAGTTAAGAAAAGGGAGAGCTGGTTTCTAGCTGATAGTTTAGCTGATAGCTCATCTCAGTTTGAGGGCCTGTTTCTTTTAAAGATGAAAATCTTTTTTTAATTATTTGAGTTTGGAATCTAATCATATATAAACACAAAGTATTTTTTGACATGGCTTAACTCATGCTGAATTTTCTGTGATACAACTACTGAGTAGACCGAAAGAATATTATCCCTTTCTTTGATCAAACTTTTCTGAACACCATTGTTCACCATTCCAGATTACTTGCCAGGGGTATTATCATATATGGAATGAGTTGCCATGATATAACATGTGTATTAATCTGCATTTATAACTATGCCATTCCTTTATGTACATACATGTCTGTATATAGATTATGTATGTCTGTATGTATATTATGTTTATATACAACCTCATCTTAAATGTCAAATACAAAGGGTGGCCTCTATTATGTGAACATTTTTTTGAGTTTTGGTTTATTTCTTTTTCTTTTTCTTCCTTTTTTTTTTTTTTTTTTTGCTTTTTGGGGCCACACTTGCAGCACGCAGAGGTTCCCAACCGGAGCCACAGCTGCCAGCCTACGCCGCAGCCACAGCAACATGGGATTCAAGCCACATCTGCAACCCACACCACAGCTCACGGCAATGCTGGATCCTTAACCCATAGAGCAAGGCCAGGGATCGAACCCGCAACCTCATGGTTCCTAGTCAGATTCATTAACCGCTGTGCCACAACGGGAACTCCTTGAGGTTTATTTTCAAATGAATAGCAGATGGAATATCTGTCAATTGCTTTGACTGTTCTTCATTCATTTATCATTGAGGACCTGTCGTGCGCTAGACCTTAGACCAGGTTGCTGGGGACAGATGAAACTGACAAAATCTCTTCCCACATGGAGCTTCCATTTTACTAGGGGAGATATATAGCATGATGTCAGGCCATGATGAATGCTCTGAAACAAAACCAAACCAAAAAGACCAGAGGACACAGAGAACGAAAGTGACTAGAAAAGGGTGGCAGTGGTATTCTTTGAGGTAGTGCTCAGAGGGGACCACTGAGCAGAGACCTGAATGAAGTGAGATCAAACTGGGCAGGGATCTGAAGGAGGAGCATTCCAGGCAGAAGGAGCAGCAGGTGCAAAGGCTTTGAGATAGAAACCATCTTGAAGAGTTCAAATAATTAAGAAACCTGCATGGCTAGAGCCAAATGAGTGATAAGTGAGGTCGAAGAGGCAGAAGGAACTAAATCCTGGAGGGCTTTTTAAGTCATAGTAAGGTATTTGGATTTTATTTTGCACATCATGGAAAACAACTAGTGAGTTCCAACTGGAGATTTGCATGGTCTAAATTATAAAACTAAAAGATTTCTCTAATTACTCTTTGTAGAATTGACGATAAGGGGCCTAGGAGTGGAAGAAGGGAGAGACCAGAGTGAGCTGTACTAGGATGGGAAAAAAAGATTAGAAGTTAAGCTCCATGTCTATGTGTGAAGTTAAGCTTTTCTAATATTAATGGATTAGTGGTAGTATACGTATATAATTTATACATAAATGCCAATATTTTTGTGTCTAATAAAAAATTTACATGCTTGTAATGAGCAGTCAGTTTCAAAAAGTTTAAGAACCACTGTTTTAAATGATCAATGATGATGACTGTTGTTGGCTTCCAACGTCTTTTCTTTAGAAATATAATCATCATTTTTTGTGCACTTTTATTCCTTTTCTTATCACTATATAGCAGTGGGTCTTCTTGCCATAAAAATGAGCATGCACAGGCAAGCACACACACACACATTTGCATATAATTTCACAGATACCACATTAAGCATCTCAACTGTAGAGGATCATTTCACAGTACCCTCCCACCCTAGGGATATAACATTTTCCTTTTTTTTTTCTGAACATTTTACTCCAGCATTTCTATCCCTGCTTGTGTCAATTCTAAAATTAGTATATGAGGCCACATTTTTAATTTACCGCTCAAGTCTAGTATTCTGACCTGCAAGTGAGCACAGTTCCTTTTAGTTATATTTTGCTGCCCATGACACATTTTTGACCATGAACTATCTATCCAGAGCTTCAGAATAATGCCAAATCCATTATTTCTGTCACAGCACGAGTACCCAATTTTCTATTTCCTGGAGTGTTGCCTAATATATCAATATTAGCATATATTGATAAAGGTCCTTGTGATAGTGAAACAAAAATTAGAAGCAGCATTTTTATAAATAAATGAGGTGACTTTTAACTTGGATCCCAGCCATCCAGCTATATGTTGCTTTTATCAAGGAAGTTCTGTGACACTCTTCTGTACTTTTTTGGTTATACCTCAAGCCCTTGGGCAGCAGTAGGAGTAGAAATCAGGCATTTTTTCAAGTATGCCTCAAGTTCTGCATAATTTTTGTACTCCCAAGGAGAAGTAGATTTGACCTGCCCCCTCTAGAAACTCTACTTAATGGCCCAGCATCGTGGGAACCTTCCAGCTTATTTTGTAATGTCTGTGCAATCTTAGTTATACTTGACATCATAAAAAGTTAATCTTTTAAAGATTTGCCTCTGTGCACACTGTGATAATTTCCTCCTTAGAAAGTTTGCCCGCATCCTTTTTTTTTTTTTTCTTTTCCTGTTTGCTGAAGTCTTTGGTTTCAAAATGTAAAAAACAAACAAACAAACAAACAAACAAAAAACGAATTGCTGAGAGTGAAACTCAGGTGCTGATCTACCATGGTGATCCGGTGAAGGATTCTTTTTCTTTCAGTGTTGTTTTTTTGTAAGAGAGGACATAAGTAGCTCCAGCAAAAAGAACCGGTGATTCAACTTCATAGGTGTGTTTTTTCCAGACCTTTTGTCCCCTTCCACTCGTAATGCCTGTTAACTTTTGGAGTGATGTGACATAAAGGAAAATTGACTGTCATTTCCTTTCCGAGAGAACATGATGTCCCTGAATATAAACTATGACATAAAGAAGTAAAAATAATCTCTTCTTTGTTTATTCTTTGCTGTTTAACTTTTTGCAGTTCATCTTAATTTTTTAATTGTCTAAGACAAGATAATGAAAACTACAGTTTCAGTTTATTTTTATTTTTTAAATAAGTTGTAGATACAAATTCATATATATTCAATTTATATAGTTTCTGTTAACTCTTAGTTTTGCTTTTAAATCACATATTTAATTTTTTTAGTGTATTCCATGATTTAAACTTTCTTATAAAATCTTTGAGATTTATTGCACTAAACTTAGTGGACATCTCCTGCCGCCCCCCGCCCCAAATACACACACATTCCCTTTAAAGAAGACAATGCCCCACAGTTTAAATTGATCATACTAACTCTATTGATATTGCCTGTGCCCGCTTTATAACCTGAAGTTTGTAAATTATTAGAAGAGAGTCAGATTCATAATAGATTGATGCTAATAAGTCAGATAATTTCAGAATCTTGTGGGAACTTTCTAGTTTCCACTCTTTTATCTCCTCAGAAGACTTTTTCATGAAAGACAGGGATTAGTGAGGACTTTCTAATGCAGAGTCAGTCTTTAGTTTTTTTGTTTAAAAATGACACTTTGAACATGTAGTGCATAATGCATTTGAAGGTCTGTTGCCAAGCAGCTTGAAACCTACAGGGCATTGTTGAATTTGAAGGAATAGTGGGTTCAGGGAAGGGGCCAAAAGAAAACTTGAGAAAAATAGAGTAAGACTGAAAGTGTTTTATGATAATTAGGATAAAAATTAGTTATCAGAACTTCACGGGTCAGCTTCTGTTCACACATTTAGCTTTCACCTTGCAAAGAAAGGGATGTATCAGGTAATTAGGTCAAATCAATGATTATATATCTTTAACTCAAGTGGAAGGGACTGTAATTGTGATGAAATTTGTCTGAAGGGGAACGCATGGGGAATCTTGTCAAAGGTCATGAGTTCAAAGGGGAAATTAAGTTCAAGGTTCGGTTCCTATTCACACATCCCTACCAATAGTGCGTAATAAGAAACCAGTATTTCTCTAAACAAGTTATTTTATCATTTTGAAATAAGCAAAATATTTCTCATTCATATCCCTTCAGGGTTGTAGAATTAAATAAGTTATACCCCCTTAATAGGGCATTTTCTCCTGACATGGACAGAAAGAATACCTCTAGTATTATATTTCCTTGCTTGTTGTGATACCTTTCTGCTTTGTTGCTGATCATACACAAGCTGTCCAGCTGCATGGAGTTCAAACAAGCAGGCCATCTCCAAGAGATCACGTGGCCACGTGGCCCCGCATGCAAATTCCTGACTTGTTTACAATAAAATATTTTAATATTTAACAACAAAACATTTTAAGTTTAGGATTAGAGGCAATGGGAAGACAGCTAAGAAAGTTATTTTGGGGCCCCCTTTCTCTCTCTCCTTCTCTCACTCTTTCTCTCTCTCTTCCTGAATTCAGTTTCCCCTTAAACTTGACAAAGTGGAACCAAAATTCACCCTTGTCTTGGTTATTCTTCTGAAACAAAGGGTCTATTCTCCCTGTTAATGCATGTAGAACTTCCATTAAGGTTGACCGTAAGCTCTTGCATGAGATGAAAAAAGAAAAAGCTCTCAAATCTTTTCTTTACCATGGTTTAATTTTAAAAGGACAAACAATAAGAACATAGTTTCACATGGTGGTAAAGAAACCCTGGCTGAAGAGACACAGCCTTTAAGATCCAGTGGCCTTTAAACATTCTGGATTCCATATGCAACCCCAATACACTAAATTAGTTAAGACTGTTTTAGTAAGTGCTTTAAGAAAGAGAAATATATGCAGTGAAATAAGTATATAATTGCTTAAAGCAAATCAAGAAAGTTCTTGCAGATATTTTAAAAATATTTTTCATCCAGTCAGGTATTACACTTACAGTTCATCAAGTGACACTACTACTGACTGGAAACCAAGAAGCATAAATGGCGAAAAGAAAAACTAGCCAATCTGTTTTCTCTATTCTATAGCGGTACTATGTGCATGGATGGACCTGCAACCACAGGTGCACCAGGGCTCCAACAGACTGAGCTAATGACTGAAACAGTATTCTCGTGTTAAATATGATTCATGTGACAGAATACAGAATTATTTCAGATATAAACACAAGTAACCAAACCCCAGATGCTTGTGTCCTCCTTAGATGTTCATAGATGTAGATTCTTGCTACAAAACAGGACAGGAAAGTGTTTGATCAAAGCCTACCCATATATTTGCTACTGAATTTCATTATGTTTATCATGTCCAATGCTTGGATGGGCTTATTATCATGGGATATCTTCTTGAATAAGTCTATCTTTTTCATGTCCAAATGTATGTGATTTCAGTCTGTAAACTCTAAGATACTTGCCAAGTTTTAACAGAAAAATAATCTCTGACAGATCGTGATTGATAAACTATTTGGGGATAAACTGTTTTGGAATAAACAGGTCCGTGAGTGAAGAACATTCTAGGAGATAGTAACTCATTTGACTGAATGGTTTTGGGAAGGAGGGATAAAGGGCCAAGCAAGGCAATTTACACTTTGGTTAAACTCTAGCAACCAAAATTTCCACCCTAGTAAAATTTAGAAGTTCAAGGAACAACACTGCCATGATACTAATGACCTTTGAGGGCATATAGAGTTCAGAGTTCATTTGCTGTTTACAACATCCTTTGCTGCTCCACTTCTTACCCTTCCCCCTTCCAAAAAAGGCAGTTATTTAGGACATTGTGACATTGGGCCTGGCTAATTTTTATACCAAAATAGAGTGTAAAATATAGCAGTTAAGTATTAGTAATGGATAGAACTAGGGAAGGGTGCCCGATGTAGGGAGAGGGTATCTCCTGAGCAGTTCAAAGTTCATTCTTTGTTCGCATATAATGAAAAGTCTTCAGTTATCAGGTATTTAAACCCAAATCAGCAGTTCCATATCCGTAACCTGAGCTGAGTGTTCCTCCATCTAATGGCCATGCTGCTGTCGTTTGCAGTGAGTTGGGTGACATTCGATTTGTACTCCGAGACGGGAACAGATGGGCTTTCATTGTGAGGCTCCGCCTGTATGCAAATGTGAACCGAGTTTCACCCGATCCCGGGGCCTGACCTGACCGTGCACATGCATTTACTCAACGTGGCTCAGCCTGGGGGGGCGGCGAAGGGGGAATAAAAAATGGCAATCGGATAGTACCAGCGGCAGGTCAAGTTTACCATCCGTCTTTCAGCGGGACTGAGATGGCAACACAGTTATTTAGTTTCAGTGTTGATGTGCGTTGCAATAAACTCCATCATTTCACCTGTTTATGAACCCAGCCTCGTATGAGATCTCTGTGAAATCAAACAAAGCTGGCAATCAACTCTCTTGTTTCCAGCAGAATGGGGGATTATGGACCTTTTTTTAAGCATCTTTATTTTTTTCCCCAGCCTCACATATATAAATCAATATTTTTTCTCCAGCCCTTTTTATTTCTTACATTGAATGTATTAATTTCTTATTTGGAGGAAAAATACATTTTCCCCAAATGCTTTTTGTTTCAAATTAAGAAATATGATCATTAATGTCAGAATAAACAACCAGCATTTTAGATGTCGATTAACTGTTTTGCATATACACAGCAATGTACAGTACCTAATAAATCTTACAATTAAATGTGCAGCCCTTCATTAGAGTGAAAATATGAACAGCTGTAATCATACACATTCTATTGACAGAGAAAAATTTGGTTTCAATTGTAATTTTTCACACTGGGAAAGAATGAGAGATGGATTGAAACATGACTGTTTCTGTAACTGTGGGCTTTTTTTTTTTCACATGTACAGAAGGACAACAAACCAGTGTCTCTGACTTCAGGGTCTAACAGCAGTGATTTGCCTCAATTTTCTTCTCTCATGAAAGTAAATTTCTCTTGGGAAACATATAAGCCCTTGGCTAGAAAACCCATAGGACAGACACCCCCAAACTGTAACAAATAATGAATTGATGCATTTCTTCAGTACATCTGTTCTTTAAGGAGCTCTGTTAACTGATGTCTGAAACTGGCATAAAAGAAAGAGTTGCTAAGAATATAGTGAAAGTTGATGCATGCAGCAAAAACTGCTTCTGGCAACAAAAGACACTGCTTCTGGTAGCACCTACATACTGCTCAGAATGGAAAAGGGGTCTTTCGAAGTTGTATTTCTGCAAATGCAGACAAAACCAAGGCAGGCCTCCCTCAAAAAAAGGTGCCAAATTGTCTCTGCAAAGTATTCCTCTCCACCATCCCTTATTCCAGCCCTCACCCCAGGGTGCAAGGCCAACATATCACGACAGCATTTTCAAGCAGTTCTAAAGTGTTAGGCTTGAAATAATTCCAAATAGAAATAAATGATCAGGACTAGGACTAGCATTTGTCTGCTAGGCACCTAGTAGTAGCTGACAGAGATAATAAAGAATAAAGTGTTGCATGACAGTATGGCAGGTATTAAAAAATGTCATACTCCTTCCCTTGGCTATTGAAAATTGATTTGCTTATCTCACTTGGTCTCTAAATAAGTAGATGTATTTCCGTCTATTTGGAATATATGTGGATGGCATACATGTGAACCTATGTGTCTATATACATACCGACATGTACATATATATTTACGTCTATGTATACAGATCCTGCCTTATACAAACAAGGATTTATATGAATGCAGGATTTTATGTCCCCATAAACTTTTGCTCATGGTTGAATTATTATAGGTCACCTTAAGTTAAGGATATCATTTGTACCCTTAGAAAATTTGTTTGAGAGTTGTCAATGCAGTGCTTACAAGAGAACTCAAAACATTTATTTGCTTAAGAAGCAGGGGACTCATATGTTCTAAGTTTAACAAGAGGCTTAACAAAGTTGTATTCTGGCATGAATAAGATACTGCAGGGTTTTTTTTAATATAGTGAAAAAAGAAAATTAAAACCTGTACAATATGAATATTGTAACCAAGTTATTAGAACCACCACTTAATGGTCATTTGCATTAGTAAGATGATTTAACTGCTAAATTATCTAAAATAATCTTGAGAGTTGGAAATCAGTAGTCTATTTTTTTTAATGTCATCTTGAATGCAATAGCATGAATTGGGAAGAAACGCTTGTTTTTTTGTTTGTTTTAAAGCACTTGAGAGGGAAAAAGCTCAGGCATCATAACTTATCCCTGATCAGAGCATTCAGGTATCTAGAAAATTATGCTCTTCGTGGCTTTACAAAATCTGTGAAAGTTCACTTTTCTCAAATGTTCATGTCACAGAGTACCTGCAAACAAGGAGGTACTGAACTCAAATAAGTAATAATGGTAATAGCAAAAATTTATGTGGCTCTTATTATGTACCAAAGACTCTCATAAGTGCTTTACATGTATTAACTCATTTAATCCTGACAAAAATTCCATGAGGAATAGGTCCTATTTTTATCTCCATTTTACAGATGAGGAAAATGAAACTTGCTCAAATAGCTTTTTCTCGAAAGAGAAAATGGAAAATGTAAGAAATTAGGACTCAGACTTTTGGCAAGACCTTCCATGAAATAGGATGAATGGTTTGTCTCTCTGTGCTATTTTATCTGTAGAAAATTATGATATGTTCTGTAAAAATCACATTTATGAAATACGGACCTTGTTTCTAAGCAGCAAGAAGTAAATATGCACTATTTCTACAACTTTTAAAGCTCTGCAGTGTGGATCACTGTTCTTCATCCATGCTATGGTGTGGGACATCTAAGGAAGTGCTTCAAAGTCCTCATGAAAACTTCCTGTGGGGAAGAAACCAGAAAACCAGAAAGAAACCAGAACCAGAAAATCTAAACCCCTTTCCTCCTCCAAATGTAGGTTCCAGTTTGAGTGAGAAAAAGTGAAAGAAACTAGGCAGGAAAAAGTGAAGAGAAATTAGGCAGGACACCCAAGTCTTTTCTTTCTACTCTTTCTGAAGACCAGTTTGCATTGTGTCATGTTGTACCAAGGTCTGTGTTGTGATCCATTCAGTTCATAATGAAAATAATGGTATTTATAGGTCATAATTATCCCCTGGATCCTAGTCCGCCTCCAACACTCAGCAAAGGTGTACACATGGTTGGTTTGCGAGAAGGGGAGGGGGGAGCCACCTTGTGGCTGGAAGATGACCCAGCAGCCTCCAGGACCCTTGCTCTGCTTTGAGTAGAAACGAAGGGAGATGAGGGTAGAAGCAGAAGATAAATCAGAAATATCAATCACTAAATATTTGTGGAAAGTAGTAAGGGATATAAATAGAATATATAACTACAATAATAGTGAAGCAGTAGTTGTAAATATACATTATCCTCTTTAATATGACATCGAGTAGATTGAGAACTGAGAAATTATTAAGACCCCCACAAAAAAAAAATTGGAAGAAAGAATGAAAACATTTAAGTTAAAATTATGTTCATTTTGTAATTCAATAAAGAAATCCCAGAGACATATTTTTAAATTTAATGTTGTTTTCTAAAGCACAGAAAAAGCCCCACAGACATCTGTTTGCATACATTGTGTGTCAGGCAACATCAGATTTGAATGGAATTTATCTAAATTTTATATGCATGGCTTGATGTAAATTGAAATAAATTGTACAGCATACTCTGCGTGGACATATTGGTTTTTCCATCACTGCTTGAACTTTTAACCCCAGGGCCTGAGCCGGTCACACGTTGACCTGTCTGAACTCTGCTGGTAGATCCAAGTGTGGAAGGCTGACCTTGCCTCCATGGCAACCATAAAGTAGGGTCCATGACTCTTCTCTCCCTTTCTCTCTCTTTTCTCCACACTCCAAACAAAACAAAACAAAACAAAACAAATTAGTATATTCTAGCACAGCCAGTCAGTGTAATCTCGGAATAGTTTTGCCAAAGTGCATTTTGCCCCTAACCCAAGCTCTAAGCAAAGCTTTTTCAGCTTGCTTGTCAAGATGTTAATGAAAGTTTGAAATGAAAGCCTTTATAAAAGTTAATGGAAAAGACCCCTTCCTGGGACACATTCAGTCGGCTTGTCTACTATTATAATAAAATATACTTCACACACTCGTTTATTAAGTAATGTCATTATAGGTATGTTATACATGCAGATGAAAATTATTCTTGAGTGGGGATCTCAGGATAAAAAAAAATACTTAGATTAGATTTTACCAATGCTCACTGTATTCACATTAGATCTAACATTTTCCAGTATCATAGAGCTAATGTATCTGAAAGAAGTAAGCATTAAGGAAGGATCTAGAGTTCATTTCTCTATTGTGGGTTGTAGTCTCCACTTTAATTAAGAGACTTTTATACTTCTGATAATGTATTAATTTTGATGACTTATCTTTAAATCCATGTGTTAAGAAATTATTATTGTCACAAGCTTTGTGGTAGTTTAAAGGTGTTATGTATTCATCACTAAAGTTAAAAGTCTGTTCATAGAATGTATTTATGGCTATTCATTTATTAGTGCAAGAAGAATTTGTTGACTGCCTACTGTGTAAATAACTTCAGCTAAGAATTGTGGGGTGATATAAAAAAAATGGGTACTGGTCTTAAAGAATTCCAGTTTTGTTGCAAGATAGAATGACCTACTTCGAAAGAGAAAAACTGGAGAACAGTTAGACAGCAATAACAAGTATAATTGTTTAAAATTGTATACCAACTGACAAGGAAACATGACGTAATGGAGTGACCATTTGGGAGTGGATTTAAGGAAGATAGTCTTCCAATGAACAAAGCCCCAAAAAAGGTGGTCGCCCAGGAATAGTGAACAAACATTCTACTAGGTTTCAGAGGTTTCGCAGAATAAGGAAAACCTGGGATGGTGCTGGTTATATACAAGTGTTAAAAAGGAGAAGAAGTGACAAGAGAAAATGGGCTGTGTTCTTTAGGAAATAACAAATATCCTTGAATGCTCATGGATTAATCTGCTATCCTTCAAATCCTGGGGTCCGTGTGTATGCCTGAGTGATTTGCTGAAGTTTTTGCAGCAAATATTTTAAAAAGAACAGACTTGTTAATGTTAAGTTGTAAACAATTTATATTGTCCTTTTCAGAAAGCGTGAAGAAAATCTTAATTTCTAGACATTTTAATGTAGAACTCTGAAAATCTCAAATATTCCACAACTTGCCTTTGAGTAACCTTAGGTAACAGGATTGATAGGAGGCAAGTCTGATGAAACTGAAGTTCTCATTTAGAGTGGCTTAGAGGTAATTAAAAAAAAAAAATCGCAGAAATGTTTTTTCTTTATTCGGCAATGTGGAAGAATTTTAAAGACAGCATAGTGTAGGCAAGGAGAATCAGGAAATACTTCCAGTCTGCCTTTCCATTTCTTTAAAGAGACCTTATGAAGTCACGCTATCTCTGTGCACCAGAGTTTCTTCGTGTGTGATTAAGAATCATAGCTAATATATTTACTAAATTTTTACTTTCTACCAGCCGTTAATGTCTAAGCACTTTCTCTTAATTCTCACAAAAACCCTAACAGGTAAGTACCATTATTGTCCTCAGTTTACAGGTCAAGAAACTGAGGCATACTATCTTTCCAGGATCATATCCAAGTAGTCTAGCTTTAGACCTTACGTGCTTCATCCACTGCACTAGGCATCAGAAAACTTTTTCTGTAAAGGACCAGATACTAAGTGTCATAAGATCATGCAGTTTCTAGAGTAACAACTGTGCCAGGATAGTACAAAAGCAGCTAGAATACCATGCAAATAAACAAGTGTGGCTCGTTCTAGTGGCTGTATGGCACTAGAACGTTTTTATAGATTCTGAAAATTGAATTCCATATAATTGTCATGTCATAAAATATTATTTTTTATTTTCCCCCAGGCATTAAAAAAAATTTTTTTTAAAAAATTCTAATCCTACAGGCCCTACAAAAACAGAAGGTAGGTGGGATTTAGCCCCTGGGTCATAGTTTGCCAACCTCTACCCTGTACTAGGCTGCCTCTCAATGTAAAGGATAAGGAGTTGAGCTGGATGATCTCTCAAATTACGACGGTTCAAAAGATGTTAAAAATTCAGTGACTTTCTAACTCCAGAAGTAGAGTGATCATTTTAGATTCAATACTGTGTACTTAAATAATTGAAAGAAAGCTGCCTGGGAAAACAAGCCTGCCTATCCCTTTGCTTTGGGGGAAAAACAAACGAAAAAACCTCACTGTATCAAAACTACCTCAGAAGGATGAAGAATTATCTTCATTTAATTGATATCTTGAGAAACAGATTTCATTATCTCCTTTGACAAGTTATTTTACATTAATTGCTGTTCCTATCAGGATTGTAGTCCTAATATCTAGTCTGAGTCCCGTATGATGCAGTGGAAGCCCACTTGCTCTACTTTTTAGAAATAACCCTGAACTTGTCTTTCTCTTCTCTGTAATTCTACACTACCTCCCACAACTGCTACATCACTGTCCGCAGCTGACGGTAAGAACCTCCCATCCTTTTCCCAGGCATTTTTTCTTTACTTACATAGTTCGTTTTCCATTCTCGTAATTATTATTGTAGTGTTTAAAGGAATCCTTTCTAAAATTTCTTTCTTTCTTATTTGATAGAACCAGAAACTGGGCAAGGTAGAAACTTCTTTTCCTTGTCTGTATTTAAAACTTTGATTTTCCAAAAGATGCACATATCAAAATTTTTATAAATGTCATTATTACCTAAAATAAGTGTCTTGCAGGGATCCATATGCTTAACTCATAACTTCTTTAGTATTATGATAGATGGAGCAAATAATCTCTTCCTTTAAAATCAAGGAATGTAGCTGATTGTAAATTTAAAACTCTTTTATTTTTCCTTTTAGCTTTAAAACTCTTAGGCATTCCAGAATGTTCTTCTGTTTCCTTAGCATCTGTTGATGAAGGAAATTACATATAAAATCTCATATATAATGATGTTTCTACATCCTCAATTACAACCTTAGCATTCAGATTCCTGAATAGGCTCCTGAGCTTTATGCCTTACGGCTTCCCAAACATTGACAATTTATTTCATAGAGAGCAAAAAAATATCCCCTTATTATCTAATAACCTTGGACATGTCCTAGGTATGATAAATTCAGAGAATTGCATTTATTCTGAGACATGGTCATTTTTCCCAAGCCTGGCTTTCACAGACATTTTGTCACAAAACTTTTTAGCACCTATAGAGCTTTTCAAAATAAGATGGTTGCAGAGCCACAGAATTGGAGGTACAAAAGGAAAGAAGTCTGCCTCATTTGTATGGGTGTTTAGTATGGCCCTGGAGGACTCACTCAACAACCTTGGTCATAGAGCTATGAGACTAGGTGAAAAAGTGACCAGAGTAAAATGCTGATCTATTTATATTTCTAAGACTCCAGAGTATTATTTGATGGATTACATAGACATTAATGTAAAGACTATTTACAAGTTATTTGAAGGAGTTGAGCTCAAATGTGATATTATCTAGGAAAATATTTAGGAAAGAGAGCCTTAAAAAAAGGAAACAGTATCACAGTTTCCATACAAACAGTGTCACAGGGAGGTATCATTGGATGCCCACCCCCCCGTAACTTCTTTTTTTGTTGTTTTTTTGTTATTTTAGGGCTGCACCCGCAGCATATGGAGGTTCCCAGGCTAGGGATCAAATTGGAGCTACAGCTGCCCACCTATGCCACAGCCACGGCAACACAGAATCCGAGCCATGTCTGCGACCTACACCACACCTCATAGCAACGCCAGAACCTTAACCCACTGAGCAAGGCGAACCCACAACCTCATGGCTCCTAGTCAGATTCATTTCTGCTGCACCATGACAGGAACTCCCTTTATTTTATTTTTTAAAAATATTAATTTTATTGGAGTACAGTTGATTTGCAGTGTGGCATTAGTTTCAGGTGTACAGCAAAGTGAATCAGTCATACATATAAATATATCCATTCTTTTTTCCCATATAGGTTATTACAACCCATCGAGTAGATTTTTTTTTGTGCTATTCAGTAGGTTCTCGTTAATCATCTGTTTTATATAATACGGTGTCTATGTTATTCCCACCCTCCTAATTCTTCCCTCTCCTCACTGGTTTCACCTTTGGTAACCATAAGATTGGTTTTGAAATCTGTGAGCTTGTTTCTGTTTTTTAAATAGGTAACTGCTTCGCAAACCAAAAGACAGATTTAAAAGTGCGAGTTGAAATGAATCTCTCACATTTCCTTGCCCCTACTCCTATTGTATTAAAATGTTTATTGCCTTTAAGGAACTTGATTTTGAGAAGAAGCTGTTCAGTGAGTAGGCTCGTCAATGTTTTTCTTTTTTCTTCAGTTTGTACTCGTTGATTTATTTTCTTAGCATTTAAATGATCCTTAACGCCTTAGATTTCAGGTTTTAAATTTGGGCGAATCTATATTTTAAGATAAACTTTGAATTTTATCTTAAAATATAGACTCGCCCAACACATAGTTCAACTTTTTTTTCTTTAAATCCCTGTGATTTGACGTCTGTGCACCAGAATTCTGTGTTTACACATCTCTATCCCGTGCTGGACTCTGGCTCCTTGAAAGCCTAGCACCACGCCTGTCCCTGGGTAAGTGCTCCCAGAGTGTTTGTTGACCTGAACTGTTGAACCACATAGTAACCAAGACAATGGATTTTGACGGAGGCTTTAGAGTGTTGTACAGAACCCATGGATTTCTTCACATTTTTGATGGAGAGGCCCATCCTAAAGGAATGCTGCAGGTGAACAACTGTAACAAGCCAATTTTGCTGGTTTTCTTGGGCATTCCATGTTGCCCGCAATTAGCTGGGCAGCACTGTAGGATAAGGAAGTGGTCAGTCACCTCAGTATATGTGTGTCAGAGAAGTGGTGTGATGGTTGAGCTGTTCACTCTTTCTGAAGGCTTCCGATGAAATGAAGGCGTTTGTGAGAGATGGGCAAAGGGGCATCCACTTCTTGTTAGTGAAATTCCGCAGACTAGAAGACACCCGAGGGAAATGTAGAAGTGAAAGGTGTTCCCACATCCCATTGATTATCCTTCCACATTTGGATTTGAAATAAGAATTTTTGGTTTTGTACCCTCTGCAGAAAAGAAGCCTGTATATTGGAGGTGTCATGTCAATATATCAGTAGTGACTGGCTCAGGTTTTGGTTATATGTTAGTACATATCATGTCCCAGCCACTTGTAGAGCTTTCTGGAAGAATTCTCAAGAAGTACAGCTTATTAGATAGTACAAGATCTTATAATGTGGCTTATGTCTGGGTCCATAAGAAGCTACTTGATAAGTCTGGCAAGTCTCACCTGTCTTGAATTCATTTTTCAGCTCTTGTTCATTACTGGTGATCATCATGGTATACATTTCATGTATATGTTGGTTTTGTGTATTTTAGCAATAAAATCAAAATAACAGAATTTTCACCATACTTTCTGGTAAATGAAAATTTTTAAATAATTTTCTTGTTGACCACTGAGGATGAGATGTTTCCTAATTCTCTAGACCCATTAAAGAAAGCTGCATGCCCTGATACCAGTCGTAGCCTCTAAGACCATTGCTAAGTTCCTAATATGGTGGGAGAATAACACGGGGACAGTGAGGAAGGTTGAAGAAATCCAGATTCAATGTAAATACTCAGGCAGTTTCTACCATATAAAAGGCATAATACTAGGTGTGGAGGGAATTAGAAAGGTAAGTAGTTGACAGTCTCCCCTTTTTATTTTTACTTTAAAATTTTGTTATTTTATATTGTCCTTTTTTTTTTTTTTTTTAGGAGCCTCACCTACAGCATATGCAAGTTCCCTGGCTAGGGGTCGCATCGGTGCTGCAGCTGCCGGCCTACACCACAGCCACAGCCACACCAGATCCGAGCCATGTCTGTGACCTGCACCTGTACAGCTCGTGGAAACGTCGGATCCTTAACCCACTGAGCAAGGCCAGGGGTCAAATCTGAGTCCTCATGGATGCTAGTAGTTACCCCTGAGCCACAATAGGAACTCCTAGTTTTACATTTTTAGATGTGAGGCTGAGAGGGGTAAGGATGGTGGCAACAAAACAGGTTCATTGCTAATCCTTTGAGGAGCAGTTTCAGTAGATTAATAAAAGTAGAAGCCTGATTTAAGGGATTCAGGAGTGAGTGAGAACTGAAAAAGTATATACTGTGGGAGTTCCTGTCGTGGCTCAGTGGTTAATGAATCTGCCTAGGAACCATGAGGTTGAGGGTTCAATCCCTGGCCTTGCTCAGTGGGTTAAGGATCTGGCGTTGCCGTGAGCTGTGGTGTAGATTGCAGACACAGCTCGGATCCTGAGTTGCTGTGGCTTTTCGACCCCTAGCTTGGAAATCTCCATATGCTGGGGAGTGGCCCAAGAAATGGCAAAAAGACAAAAAAAAAAAAGTATATACTGTGGGTAAGTTTATGGTATTTTAAGAAAAAAAGTCAGTTGGTGAAAAGAAGGGGAGGATAAGTGGTAGTGGGTAAGAGGAATTTTGTTGTTGTTGTTGTTTTTGTTTTAGGAAAGGTAGAACTGAGCTGATTTTCCTGAAGATAGGAAAGAACCAGTCTAAAAAGCAAAGATAATGGATAGAATCAAGTCCTGGGAAAGGTAAAAATGGGTCATATAACACTATTCAAGAACCAGTCTAGCCAAAAGGCAAGGCTCTCAGTCCTTTGAGAAAATCGTTAAAGGCTAGAAGGGAGTAAAAATGCAGATATTTTTAGAGATAAGGGCAAGGCCAACTGCTGAGAGTAAAGATCAGTGAGTGGGGATTGATTGGTCCAGGGCTTAGGGAAACGGAGAATGGAAGTTTAGGGCAGCCACTAAAGAAATGATAAAGTCAGAGTGCCCATCATGGCTCAGCAGTAACAAACCCAGCTAGTATCCATGAGGACGTAGGTTCAATCCCTGGCCCCGCTCAGTGGATTAATGACCCAGCAGTTCCTGCGAGCTGCAGTGTAGGTCGCAGACTTGACTTGCATCTGGTGTGGCTGTGGGGTAAGACTGGCAGCTGTAGCTCCTTTTCTAGCCCTAGCCTGGGAACTTCCATATGCCACTGGTGGAGCCCCAAAAAGACAAAAGCAAAAAACAAACAAAAAGAAATGATAGAGTCAAGAAAAGAAGGATTACTGCTGGAATTCCCATGGTGGCTCAGCAGAAATGAATCCGACTAGGAACCATGAGGTTGCGAGTTCCACCCTGGCCTCGCTCAGTAGGTTAAGGATCCAGCATTGTTGTGGCTGTGGTGTAGGCCAGCAGCTGTAGCTCCGATTAGACCCACTAGTCTGGGAACCTCTCTATGCCACAGGTGCAGCCCTAAAAAAGCAAAAAAAAAAAAAAAAAAAAAAGAAGAAGAAGAATTACTGCTAAGCAGTAATTACTATACAGTGAGACGCATTAAATATTAGATGGAGAATTCATGGAGAAATGAAATAGTGAAAGCTCCTGATCCACTTCATCTTCAGGCCCAGCCCTCACAGCTCTCTCTCGGTATAATGTGAAGCATAGCCTCCAATCCATGGAAAATCACATATGATCTCACCCTGAGCTGTCCGGACTCTTAGCCTAGCATTATCCCTCATGACACCAGGACCTTGTCCTAAAGAGGTGTCACATTCATAGAAGTCCAGTAAGAGTAAGCATCTCAGTCCTCAAAAATACCTGAAGTCTATTTTACAACTATCCCATCCTCAGAATCCCCACAGCTCCCTGGAGCCTCTTGCTCTCCTGCCCCAGAATTTTTTTTTTTTTTCTTTTTAGGGCCACACCTACAGCATATGGAAGTACCCAGGGTAGGTGTCAAATCAGAGCTGCAGCTGTCAGCATATACCACAGCCACAGCAACAACTAGATCTGAGCCACATCTGCAACCTATTGATCAAGGCCAGGGATTGAACCAGCATCCTCCTGGATACTAGTTGGGTTTTTCATCTTCAGAGCCACAATGGGATCTCCATGCCCCAGAACTTTCAAACCTGCTGTTCCACAATGTTCCTCTTGATCCTCAGCAGTACAGGATGGAGAGTGCTTCTTTGCTCTCTGTCCTCTATTGTCTATCCAAGTGGCCTTTGTCCTTTCAAACTCCTTTCTCATTCTTATTCTCCCCAGTACTGCATCACACAAGGCCAAGAGACTTCTCTGAGGATGGCAGAGCCCTCCATGGTTGAGAACAAGCCTGGGAGGGAACCAAACCAGTGAAGCCAGAACCTCTTGAGCACACAGGGAGGATAATAGGCAAGAACACTCATCATTAAGAACCATTGTCTAGGAGTTCCCGTCGTGGCTCAGCGGAAGCGAATCTGACTAGTATCCAGGGAAGACACAGGTTCGATCCCTGGCTCACTCAGTGGGTTAAGGATCTGGTGTTGCCATGAGCTGTGGTGTTGTAGGTCGCAGATGAGGCAGGCTCGGAGCTGGTGTTGCTGTGACTGTGGCGCAGGCTGGCAGCTACAGATCCAATTCAACCCCTAGCCTGGGAACCTGCTTATGTGGCAGGTGCAACCCTAAAAGCAAAAAAAAAAAAAAAAAAAAAAAAGAATTGTGATTCAGTTACACTGCAACTTCATAATCTCAGCTTATCTTGAGGATCTGAAGCCACAATCAGATTTACAAGCTGTGTTTCTGAATGTACCTTTCATCTTAACCTCCTACATTTGAATCTCATGCCCTAAACTCTAGCCTCATTATTCATCATTCCCTAAACCTAGCCCTGCGCCTTCCATCTGAAATGCCTTTCCCATCCTCTTTAGCCACGTACGGTCCACCAATCCTAAAAGGCTCTGCTCATCTTCTCTGCATGGCTTCCTAATTGCTCCAGGTTAGGCTCATCATCTCCCTGTCTTGTGTTTTAACTTGATCAATACCTCTATTATAGTTATTACCACTATTTGCCTTGCATTATATTGCTTAATGTGTGCTGGCTTCTCTAGCAGGTTGTGAGATCCCAATAGGGCAGGAGTAGTGTCTTAATTATTTTGGTATCCCTCGCAGGTTTCAGCACATAGTAGACCTTCCATAAGTGTTTGTCAAATTGAACCTTAAGAAATGTGATTATACATGTACGTATTTGTCACAGCCTAAAGAACCTTCAAAGAACCTTGAGATAATAGCAGTTTCTTCTGCAGTGTTTCTTAATGTGCCACAGAGTGACTGCCTCCCTCTCTCCCCCACTTCCATGATGTCTGGAGGTTTTCCTCCCTTAGACTCCAGAAATACAGAGGGTGGAAAACACTACCCAAGATAAATCCAAGATAAATGTTCCCTTCCTTCAATGGTGTAGCTTATGAGTACAAAGGCAAATGCTGGACAGTACATGGACACTGCAAAGACAAATGAGAGTCAGGAACTTTAGAAAAGGGAAAGGGACGGCCAACAAGGACATGCTCCACTGTGTATGGTACAACTCAGGGTAGCAAAAATGGCAGAAAAACCAAATCCATGTAAGAGTTTCTATCCTGTTGACTACTGAAATATGTTAATGCTGAGACGTCAGCAATCTGTGATAGCCCACATGAAATGAAAATGCTCATATTTATATGGTGCTTTTCATACAAAGAATCCCAAGGTACTTTATAAATTATAAATATGAATGCTCCTTATGCAATGTCCTAATGTTCTCCATATACAAAATTGAGTTCCTCATGGCCCCAATCTCCCTCCCCCTCCTGCCAACAACACTGAATATTTAAATATTTTTATCAGATCACATTATTTTGTCTTTGAAAAGCCCTTTACATCAAAAAGTCTGCAGTTTACACTGTTTGTCTTCTAACATATGCAGCATCTCTCCTACCTACCTCCCTTCCCCCACTAACATGGGAAGTGAATTCAATTAGATTTAAGACAAAGAGTAATTGCACTGGAAAATAGAAAAAATATCTCATCCCAGAGTGATTAAGCTCTTTACCTTATAGAGGGAGTTTAACTCTTTCCTGAAAACAGGATCTCATATAATAAATGAATATGGAGATTTGCTAAATCAAAGTATAATGTCCTAAATCTAATTCCCCAGTCATTGGTGAGCTCTTTGCTCCAAGAAAATAGTGTATTCATTGTAAGGTCTGTAAGAAATATAAAAGAAAATCTAAGTCATTTAAGAGCTGTAAATTTTTATCTTTTAACTATTCTTATTTTTATAGTAAGTATCTCAGAACCTGAAACTTAATCAAAACTCTTGTATTTCTTGAGAGTGAGTTTAACTATCGACTTTCCTAGAAATATTTTATGCTTTTGATATCTTGATTTTGATAAACTCTTCCTCATACTCAGTGAGAACTGGTCCAAGCAAAGCCTGAATCGCTCATGCAACCAAAACTGCTTTGTCAGCAGCTGCTGACTAGTTGCTTGTTGGTGCTCATTCTGGAACTTTCGCAGAAAGATGATAAAGTTCCCTAATGTGATGGATTCTTTATAGAGGAACTTTAGATGACCAATAGCTAGGGATGACATACAGGACTTACTTTCATTTGCAATGCGCCGCAGTTGAGGTGGGGAGGGTTGTGTCAATCACAGGGGAAACTTAAAAGGTAAATGTTGGAGCAGCTGAGAGAATCTGGAATAAAGAGATCAACCATGCAGGTACAGGCGGCCGTCAGCCTGTGGCGGTGCTTACGCTCAAGGTCAGAGTGCAGCAAACAGAAGAGATTGTTCAGGTGCCTTGAACTACAAAATCTCTCTTCTTGGACCCTTTCCCAGCTGTGTTATTCAGGCGTGTCATACCTACCAGTGTGGCTTGGCTTAAGTAAGACTGCCAAATTTCTGAATCTGGCCCTGTTTTAATACCTTTAAAGTTCTGTAGGTCCAAGCCAATATATTCCTGTTTGTTCTCTTTAATAACGGATAAAATTGACACTACGTATTTTTATGTCACATTTAGAAAAATTCTAGCCGCACAGGCATTGGCTGGATTTTAACTGGAGTTTCTCACAGCAGCGTGGATTTTTCTCTTTTGAGTAGTGCCCGGACTGAACCAGATGTTTCTGATTGTTAAGGAGACCTTACTTTTAATTGGTCGATGTACTAACAGGGTGGTAGATATGATTTTTAAAGGTAAAGGGAAGGAATAAAAGCCCAATGCTTGTCTTAGAAGTTTTGCTCTACCAGTCTTACCATGCGATCTTGCTTTGTCCCATTCCTAAATGGAGGATATAAAAGCCGTAATTATTTATGAGGTCATTTATATTGTTCTTTGAGATCTGCTGGTGAAAGGCATTATACAAACTAATCCTAATGTTAATATACCTATATTTTTCCCACATCTTACAAACTCTGTTGTACATAGGACAGATTCTTTTATTTATGATATGTCCTCAGTTTGTTACTCTTACCCAAACTTGTGTCATGATAAATACTTTAAAATAATTATACACATTAACCAGGGATTAGAGAGACTGATTTATAGACTTGGAGTAGGGCAAAGAATAAAATAAAGCCACCATTTATTTGGGTCAGGGAATCAAATAAGTTTAGAAGTTCTAAGTGAAATGTTTTTAGTCAAGTCAACAACAAGATGGGTCACATCAAAAGGAGCATCTGCAATGAAATAACACAAGGAATTTTTTTTTTAATCTGGAAAGGAATGAGTTAGGAAAATTAATGGCTCTTCTAACTCCTTAGACAGAGAGTAGTCCTTTCAAGTTTGATGAAGGTCATTTTCAGGACAGTCTAAGAGGTTACAGTTCAACGTCCACTAGGAGTACTTCAGAAAAGCAAAAATGGCTTGAGTTTCAGAGGTTTCTGGGTTATTTTTTTTATTAAAGCCCATATCTATATCAAATGATTACCTGTATTCCAAATACATTATGATAATATTTTATATCCCCCACCTTCCCCAAGTTAGGGATTTATCACTTTTTCCAAAGACTGGAATGAAGAAAATACAGAGAACGTGTGCTAGTGTGTACTCCCAGCTGCTCGTGTAAATCTTTCTTCACAGCAGGATTTGAACAAAAACTCACCACTTAATTGAATAGTTCAAATGCCACTGAGTAGGAAATTTTAGTGAAATCAGAGTATTTGTAAACTTAAAGTAGACATGTATTCTGGCAACATACACAGTGTTTTGAAACAGCAAAAAAAAAAAAAAAAAAAAAATTAAGGAATTTTGTGTGCTCCTTAGGCCAGTTGTGGGTATTACTTGTTTCCAGACTTTGAAAGTGTTCCTTTTATACCATTGCTGTTTTTTTTTTTTTTAAACAACAACAACCTGCCTTCTTTTTCCTTTTTATTTTTGAGCTGTTTGCAACCCCCTTTTGAATAGTGAGAAACAATGCAATTAATTTTCTCCAGCGCAATCATGCATAGATTTAATAAGCATCCGAAGGTAGAATCCATCTGTAAAGTATGCGTTGCATGCTAAATTACTTCTCTTCTGTGGTTTTTTTTCTTTCCAAACCTTAATTAATTGAAGAAAAAAAATGTTTATTAAAGTGGGAACAGGCTGGGCTCTGGCTCTCCGCCTCTGGTTCAAAAGTTCATACAATTCCCTGAAGGCTCATCTGAATGTGTGTGTCTCCCTCTCACAATCTTTCTTTCTCTGTCTCTGTAGTAGGGATGAATGCCTAGAAAAAGGTGTATTATTTTGTACCCAGGATCAATTTGAATAATCTTAACTTAGGTAAACTAACTTTTTTGTGTGTATAGATTTGCATACATAATATATGTTTGCATAAACAGTACATACACATAAATGTGTTATTTATCCATTTTTCTATTGCTTAGAATCAAAAAATTGATATACTTTGTGGCATCTTTAAACAGCATCTAGATAGAGAGCAGGAAGTATAATTCTACAGGTGGATCTCAGACAGGAAATTAAAGGAATTATGTACGAACATGAGCTAAGTCTTTATGGATAAATTTAAACCAGAAGAAAAAAATATTTAATCTTTCCCAACTAGAAAAATATTTACGTCTAAACAGAGAAGTGGAAAAAATATATAATAGGAAGTGACTCACTCCTGTGAGATACTTTGGAAACAAGATATTTCCTGACCTACAGTAAGCGTCATATGACAAAACTGTAAGTTTTTGTAAAATAAAAATGTTATCTTAAAGATGGACTCAGAATTTTTTCAGTTATTTCAACTGCTTATCTGGGTTGTCGTCTGTTTTTTCAAAGTATCACCTTTTTCCTTTTACTATATGCTGCAACCTCTAGATCCTTAACTATTCATCAAAACTATTAGTTCCTTTTTCTTTTAAAGTAAGATTCATTTTCTCCTTTAACACAAGTAAGGCTTGTACGCTCACTTCTAGATTTAGGAGTCAGTATCAGAAAACAGTGCTGAACTTGACTGTGATCTTGCCTGACTGAAGTCTACTTCCCTTTGCCCAGTGGCTTCCTACAAAGCGTGGTGTTCACGTAGGAGTCTAGAAGAGGGCTTCCTACAGGTTGTTTCATTTTCTCTAAGCTCTGTTGCATGGTACCTAAAGCCACTGGTCTATTAGTCATTTTAACTTTAAAAAAAAAATAGACGTTTAAGTAGGGAAAAAATAAGCAGCATGAAGAACTCTTAGTTTGAGATAGATGCAGCCTTAGTCACATTGGCCCTTTTACCACGTACATGACTACCAGCCTATACGCTTGCCATGTGAGTGTCAAATGAGCCATGGGGACATTCCTGGAAGGAATTCTGAGGAATCAGTATTCTGTATTTTCCTCTTATACGTTACTACTGCTCATTGACATGTACGTATTTGGACCACATCTGCACACTTGTAAATCAAGTTACTGGGAGATGATGCTGAAATATGATCACCCAGTAACAATTGTAATTGATGTATTGGAAACTTGAAGGCTCTCATCCACTATGTATGTATCTATTTATGTGTTTACCATGTCATAATCTCCCCACACCCAACACTCTGTGACTCTTGGAAGACTCTCACCCTTGCTTTCCAAACAGATTTTGGTTTAGACTTCTGTGAAATCCCTGAATTGAATAGCTGTGGGTTTTACAAATTACATGCATGTAAACAACATACCTTTGAAAAGAGGATGTGTGGGCCCTTTCTCCTACATGCTTATGTCTCTGTTGTCGTAGATTGGCGTCCTTTGTGAGCTATTCAGTGACATTTCAGAACCATTTCACTCTGCAGAAAACCCGCAGTTGTGTTTCTTTAGCTGACACTGTGGCACTTGCACTCGAAATTGCTAGTTAGAAAAAAAAATTGTTGAGGCCGGTGGCTGTAATCAGCGTTGTTGCTGTCTGTTTCCTCAGACTAATAGCAGAGCGATCCGAGTCTGAGAGTTCAAACAGAGGTTATCTTTCCCAGGTAGCATCTCGTCCAACGAGAATTTGATTTTTTTCTATAGGACTTTACTCCATTAGATTAATGAAATTTCAATGAGAGCCTGGCGCCCCCTGAAGCTTTGTTAAGAAAACAAATGGTGATTCTGTAGGTGTGACAGCTTGCTTGGAGAGTTACGAGAAGGTGAATACATCCCCACAATCCAGGCAGCCTGGAACACATTGATCTCTATTTAAAGCACCAATCGGATTTTTGTTAATTATAAATGATTGATCTGTAGTTTTTTCTCCCTCTCCTCTTATATGTGTGGTTCCCCCTCCTTTCCCCACTTCTCACTTCTTTGCATGCTGCGTGCAGAGCTTTTTGTTTAAAGGGACAATCATAGAGAGCAAATTATAGCAATACCCAGCAGCGATGCTATTGTGAATGTCATTGTCAGAGCGTTCGTTCGCTGTTCACCGATTGAGGTGAGCTCTGAAGGAGGTTTCAGACTGACTCCATGTTCCCTCGTTGCTTGGCTCATTCCTGAAATAAAGCATTATTTTATCAAAAATAAAGCACTGGAATAGTATCATAGACCCCACCATTATTATGTTTTAAAATCTAACTGGTAAGCCCTGTGAACCCAGTCCCCAGTATTAACTCTGAACCACAGTGTGTACCTCGTGAGCTTCAGGACATGGTATGTGACCAGCCAACCCCGCATGGGACCACAGGGTGAGTGAAGGGAATATCTCTGACCTTAAATCTCAATTTACAGACATTTAGATGATTAATCCACCTTTTATCATCTTTGCGGAGTGGTTTTTTAATAATGTTTAGAAGCAATACGGTACTCAAAAACTGACACGTATATTATTCCTGATAATTGCTCACTGCACATAGTTCTGAAGAACACAAAAACATGTCCCCAGCTTCTTTGTGCTCCTCTATTTAGTGAAAATATCTGAGCATTAAATGTATTTATGTATTGACTACAAAGGCACATAGTTACTTCTTTGTTACTTATGACAGAAAATTTTTGTTACTTACGAAGAAGATAATTTACGCAGATCTCAGCAAACATATTTGTAACAATTACAGTGTAAGAAGTATAGGTATTAGTGGATTACACTGAAAACTACATTGATTTCATAGTCCTAACTCAAACATAGATTTTTATGCATGTCCTTCTTAACTTTGAGTCCATAATTAAGTTTGAGGATATATCTTTTCAAGGTATAATAATGAATTTTACTTCAGTGTTCTTTTTTTTAGTTATCTAAATAATCCATGAAATGCACAAGAGACTTTTTTAGGCCAAGAATCTTAAAATAGTTTATAGTTGTCAATGACCTCCCTTCTGCAAAGTCCTTTAGATTTGAAGAGGTATTGCCTAATTTCTTTGAATGTCTTGAAACTCATTCACCTTCCTAATGAGTTGCTGTATCACTAATTGTATATGATTAAACTCTCAGTAGTATAAGAGCACTTCCGCCTTTAAAACAACAGTATAAAATGGGCAAGAACCTCACATATAACATACCATACTCTTTCCACACCCTAAATTCTGTGATTTTTGAAAGAAGCTCATTATTGCTTTCTAATAATACTCACCTAAATATGAAAGGTATTCTCACAGAACTTCCCCATGAGGTAATTACTTAATGATCCTATAAGTACTTTCAGGAAGACTAGATTTAAAGTGTAATTTTTGCACTGTAGTGCTTTTTCCCAGTATTTTTAAATATTTATTTTTCTTTATTAGTGCTTATTGTTTTATTGTAATATTTTTTAAATTAGCAAAAGTCATTAAGGTGCTTCATAAATAATTACAACTGTGACTTTTAAAATCAGATTTTGAATTAGCCAAAAAAGTGACTTTTTTTTTTTTTTTTTTACAAATACGAGCACATTAGAATAGTTGTTGATGTCAGTGTTGGAATAAGTGACCAATGACAACATTAAGAAATGGGTGATCATGGTAAATACATCAAGGTATTTTTATAACATGTTTCCAAGGGCCGATTTTAGCATGCTTTCCTTTTATTCCCGTTGGTTTGGGTTTTGAATAGTCTAACTAATGATTTTCATTAGTGTATTTGTAATTTATGTGATCTTAGTAGGTTCTACCAAGGTTAAATAATTTAAGGAAATAAACCCTTATCTGATAGAAGATAGCTAATGAAGTATATTAGATACTTGCCCTATTGCTGTATGAAATGGATCTCCAAAGCTAACAGCAGCTTTCTGGGGGAACACAAATCTCTATATAAATATCCAAATGGAGCAAGATGTTGCAAATTTTTAAAGATATGCCATAAAAATAGATTAACACTCGCATGCAGTCCTGTTCAACTGAATTACCAAAGGATATCACGGGATTGCCAGTGACATTCACATAAATAAAAAATCAATTCTTAATGATGAGGCAGACTTGTTTTAGCGCATTACCCAGGTTAAATGGGAGCACACAAAGACATCAACTCCTATAAGACTAGTGGAATCATTGTATATTAATATGATTTAGGGAGCTACACACCTCGATGGAATAATTGTTATTATATCTATAGAGCCAGATGGCACTTGGTGTAAACAGCCATTGAGCACCTCAAACACAAGTGCGGCAGGTGATCTTTAAGGTATTCCTGCATCCTGCTCACTCATCTTATCATCAGAATCTGAGTTACTGGTTTGCAGAATGGTTTGATTGCCAGTACACAGATATTTCAGAGTGGTCCTGTTGTTCAGTAGAAATAGAGAATATAGAATTTCCTTAGCAGAAGAATGGATGAGGCAGAATAGATAAGACATCCACCTGGACTTGTGTGGGTAGTACTATATTTTTTATAAGAAAGGGAACAGAGGGAGTCATTTTTTTCCCCCAGTACCAGGGGCATTAAAAAAAAAAAAAGGTGTTTTCAGAAATTTTTAAAAAGGAATTCACAAATTTTCAGTGAAGAAGTCTCTCGTAATTGCTCTCATCAAAATAGGCCTATGAAGGAAGCCAAAAGTTATTAAAGTGTGTGTTTTCAAAGTAAGAGAAATCCAAGTTATGAGCAGAAGTATCCTGTAAAAAGCCTTTCTTTGTTTTGAGGATTTAAAATGACTTCTGTTCATTTTAAGTATCCAGTTAGAGAAAACTCATGTATTTTTTTCAACAGACACTTATTGGGCACTTACTCTGTGCCAAGTACTGTTCTAGACATTCGGAATTCATAGGTGTAAAAACCCCACCCTTGCGGAATTTACATCCTCTGGAGAGGCGTAGAATAAACGGTATGATATCATATAAGATATAAGATATGAGAGAAATGAAATAAGGAGACAGGAGACAGTGTGCTCAGGGAGTGTAGGAGTGTAAGATCTGCCGCCGTCTCTTTAACAACATAAAAGAGACCATCCAGAAATAATAAAAAGAGATCGGGAAAGTTCTTCCAACTTCATCAGTCTTATGAAATTTCTAGTGGGGTGTCTGATAACACACTTGCTGTTATAGCCTCAGCTCAGTGGCCAGATTTAAATAGTTGCAATGAGTTCAGGGTAAGCTGAGATTTTCTTGTATTAAATTCAACAATGCCACGTGAATTTTTTATGGTTTGGTTTCTTTCCTTTGATAGTAGTATTTAAAAAGCATGTCATATTTAATTATAAATAACTCCTAAAGTTCTTTCCTTGCTTTACCCTTATATAATACAGGTATTCAGATTTCTAAATATAAAAGATATAAAACTAGCTTCATATAGGGATCTTTATCATAGTAGATGTAATAGATTTAGATTTCCAAATATATAAAACCGATTTTCCCAGTGTCTAAAATATAAGATGTTCCTTGAAATTTCAGGATCTCATAAATTAACCCTTCTGTTCCCTAATAACAAAATTCATCTTCATCCATGGAATATATCCCCCATAACACTCCATGGTACTATTGACTAATTCATTCCTAGATTTAAAACTAAAGTTCAGTTCTTCACCAGCTTATTTATCATATAACTGCAACTACTCTTTAGATGAAACATAGTATATGCTGTGAAGTATTCCTTTAGTTTAGGTGAAAAGGTAAAATTCACTTTGTAATACGGCATAGTCTTCATTCAGGCTTACTTTTGCTTAAATACTAAAAATAAAAAAGTACACTTGCTAAAAATATAAAAAGTTTTTTAAAAGTACATGTGTTTATCATTGCATAGAAAAATACTGAAAGGATGCATCCTAAAGTGTTAGCAGTGGCTACAGGTTACAACATAACATTAGGGATAACATTTACTCTCTACATTTTTCTATATTTAAATTTTTTTCTACAGTGACCTTGTATTCCCTTTGTAGCCAAGAAATAATTATTTTTTTGAAACCTAAAGGAGCCTAAAAATTTATGTATTAAACTTAGCACAAAACCTCATAGCTGGCAGGTGTATGTATGCAAATCATATCTGCAAATAATACGTAGTAGAAATCAGCAGGCATAAAGATTTAGATAATGCCATGAAATTACTAATTTTATCTATTTCTATCTTGTACTGGTTGAGGAGTGTCATGCAAAATTTGACCAGTCTATCCTTTTTTTGAATTTCCAAGACATCAAACTTCTTTTTTGAAAAAAAGCAGTAGGCTAGGACATTTCTATAGCAACATGCCAGATAAACCAACTTTCATCAGGAAACATGTTTTTAATTTCAGCCCTTTGAATGTAGTTTTGCTCATAAGGATGAGTATTTATGAATGTATAAGAAAAAAAGAGGCTTGGAAACTTTATTTCTTTTAACAGTCAACAGTATTTAGCCTATCAGAATGCTTAAATGGATAAACATTCCTACTGTTTTAATTTTGAATATAGATTGTCTCGTGCTGATGGGAAGTATTGTTAATTTTAATAAAATTAACTTTATATTGTTATTTCACCGCTTTATAATAATTTTACATGGCGCCCTGGGGATGCCTCTGTTTTACATTATCAGGTGTCACATTTGCTATTTGGTTGGTATAGCAGTGTTCAGCTTCACTTCTCTATCCTATTGCCTGAAGCCACACTATTCACATTATATTACAAGTAGCTATATTGCTATACACTGCACAAGTTTATATACTTTTATTTTATATGTATATATCATTTTGTATTTTCTTAAAATCATTGTTTTGTGCTATTTCCCAGCATTCCTGTTGCTTGCCTTTAGGTAGAGAGTAAGATAACAAGTTGGTTCAGACACCTTAGCAATCTGCCTCAAGTACTAACTTGTTTAAATTGACTTTCAACCTGGTAATCAGGCACAATTTTGACAGAATCTTAGTGAGTGCTTCATTGTTTTTGATAAGATTTATAGTTTGATTAACCTGTTAAAATGTAACTTTTTACATAGAGATATTGTAATTAAAAAATATGGAGAAATCATTGACAGCTTTCATAACTCACTGTATGTTGGACAGATCACTCAGAGATAATTAATCAGAACATGTCACCATTGAATGTTACCACTTGGCTTAAATTCTCTCAGGGATTCATAGATGTTAGACAGACTTGCAAATAATCTGTAAGAGAATTGAACATTTGTCAAATAAAATGCCACTGTTACCAAATATATGTAATTAAATGCACAGTGATTAAAGATATACCCATTTTTCTTGAGTATGTCTATGTTTTTACTTTTTACGTTTTAAAAAAATATAAGTTTATGGCATAGCTTTGAGTTTTGTCTACTTTGAATTGTTCTATCATCTGCTTTTATCATGTTGCTACTTAAGGTGTAAGTGTGCTAGAACATTTTAAGTTAGCCATGTCAAATAGTTGTTATGGACAATTAAGAATATGCATTTTAAAATAGACTTTCTTTTCCACTTGAGTTTGGGTATATGTGTTGATAAGCAAGCTGGTCTCTTGTCTGAGACCTTATGTGCTCTGGCTGTTGTTTGATTGATAGGCTAATGATCCCGATAATCTGAGGGGGCATCTAATTAATTTATAACTGATAACAAATAAACTAATCAATTTAATCCTGCTTTAGTAATTCATAATCAAAAAAGTACATAAAAATGAGTACTGAGGAGTTTCTATAATAGTGTGCTGTATACCAGTATCTTCATTTTTTCAGAAACTGCTCCCATTTTTCTTACCAAAAATTTGTGTGGCTAGTAGGAACTATGTCTCTGCTTTGAATTATACCATTATTCCATGTTATTAACAATCATATATCACTTCCTTTCACACCTTCAAGTTTAATATTTTGTGTACACTCTTTTAGTTAGAATCTTCAAGCGAAATATTATATAATAGTCTTTTGTTTCTACTCAATAAATGTAATTACCCTTCCATTCTCTTAAAGTGTAAATTGGTTATTGGATATATTTTTCATTTTATGTTATTGTGAAATTTGTAGGTTTGGGAAATGTTGCTGACTAAAGGTAATGAAAATGTGGAACCAGGTGGTAAGAGACTATTTTAGTTGTGGCACTGATACAATTTACCAAGTGACATTGATAAAGTAATTAAAATTATCTAGCTAATTAAGATGAGCAACATGAAGAGGAATTACGGGGGGGGGGGCAATTATTAAGCTGATTTCAAGCCAAAAAGAACTCCTGCTCTTGAGGAAGATGTCAAGTGTATGTGTTTGTTATGAGAATATTTTAGATGTTGGTTGTAAATATCTGTAGCTTGTGAGTGCTTATGTGGCTTCAATCCATTTGGTAGTTCTTCGTTAGCTGTTTGACTCTGGGATGAATTTATAGACTTTGTCTTTGCTTTTCTAGTTCTCAAATATTTAGAGATCCTACATGTGCCATTCGAAAAGTCATATTAATGCCATTGCAGAAAACTTTCTTAAAAACATTTAGCAGGACATGGAGGTAATTTGGGGATAAAACTAGTTTGCATCAACTCCATTGTGAGCCAGAATTGGAGGCAAGTGACCCACAATGTGCACAACAATTTAATGGCTATTAATTTATTTCTGAAATTTTTTATTTTATTTTATTTTATTTTATTGTCTTTTTAGACAATAAAATAAATTTGAATCATGTTTATAAATATTTTACCTGCCTTGAATAGATGATTAGTTTTGTCCAATAACTATTTCAGAGTAGCTAATGCGGCAATATAAATATGAGTGTTTAGAGGAGCATTTTAGCCATACCCCAGCATATGGAAATTCTCAGGCTAAGAGTCGAATCGGAGCTGCAGCTACCAGCCACAGCCACAGCCACAGCCACAGAAACGCCAGGCCCGAAACACGTCTGCGACCTATACTGCAGCTCACCACAACACCAGATCCTTAACCACTGAGCAGGGCTAGGGATCAAACCCATATCCTCAGGGATACTAGTCGGTTTGTTACCGCTGAGCCACAATGTGATCTCCAATATATTTCTGAATTTTTAGAGGAAAATTTATTAGGAAAAGATTTTATGAAGTCTCTGAATGTAGGTAATTTGAATCATGTTTATAAATATTTTACCTGCCTTGAATAGATGATTAGTTTTGTCCAATAACTATTTCAGAGTAGCTAATGCGGCAATATAAATATGAGTGTTTAGAGGAGCATTTTTTCTTTATACAGTAAATACATGATTAGTAATGATTTCTTTTACAGAAGGTTTTTTATGGCACATTGCTTTATAAAGAAAACGAAGTTAAGTCTGAAGAATTACATAATGAACTCTTCTGGGAATATGTGGTTTATGTATAATTACAAAAGTGAAGGTGTGTAATTTATACTTGCATAATGCCTTGCATTGGAGGTTATGAAAATAAGTCTTGTGATGGACTCCAGGCTTCACATTTCTTATATGCCTCCCTATATAACTGAAATAACTTCCCTTCTATGGTTTTACAATAGTCCCACACTCAAAAATACCTAAAATTTAGCATTATGCAGCAGATCTTCTCTATAAGGTGTGATGCCTCTTTCATCTTTTTCTTAATTGTTTGTTTATATTTTTTTCTCCTTCCACCAAGCACTTGAGGTAGCCTTCCCCACCTTTTTGAAGACTTTTACCCAAGCTAAGTAATTGCTAAATACCAAAAATTAAAATTGCAACCATTTTTTGAGAGCCCTATATATGTTACTGGCTGATTTCCATATGATATCTCATTTTAACTCTTACAGTAATTCTATAAACTAGATATTACCAATCCTATTTTAGAGGTGAGGAAACTAAGACTCAGAGAGGTTAAGTAACTTTCCCTAGACTATATTATTCACCTGTGGCAAAGCTGGAATGTTAATTTATATCGGATTCACAAAGTAGATGTCTGAGAAAATGAACAGATTAAGGAATAACATTCAGAATTTCTGTCTCCTATTCTCACTATAAAATTACTCTTGGAGTTCCCATCGTGGCTCAGTGGTTAACGAATCTGACTAGGAACCATGAGGTTGCGGGTTCGATCCCTGGCCTTGCTCAGTGGGTTAAGGACCCGGCGTTGCCGTGAGCTGTGGTGTAGGTTGCAGACATAGCTCAGATCCCAAGTTGCTGTGGCTCTGATGTAGGCCCGATGGCTACAGCTCCAATTCAACCCCTAGCCTGGGAACCTCCATGTGCTGGGGGAGCGGCCCAAGAAATGGCAAGAAGACAAAAAAAAAAATTACTCTTAATGGCTTTTATGCTTTCTGATGGAGAAAAAGATGAATGATTAAAAACACAGCATTTGTTTAGGGCCAAAGATTCAAAAGGGCTTATAGGAAATACTGACATATGGGCTCCATTTTTCTCTCTAGACCAGCATGACCAGCAAAAGTAGTTGGTATTGCATAAAGGAGTGTAGGTTGTTTAATATAGCCCCACTTATCGATTCTTGTTTTTGTTGCTTTTGTGCTTGGTGTCATACCTAAAAAAAAAAATTGCTGCCAAGCCCACTGTCAAGGAGCTTTTCCCCTATGTTTTCTTCTAGGATTTTTATGGTTTCAGGCCTTATGTTTAAATCTATAATTCATTCATTAATTTGCCAACCATACATATCCAAAATATGTGAAGAACTCATATAACTCAATAACAACAAAAACAAAACCAATTTGATTAAAAAAATAAGAGGAGTAACTGAACAGACATTTTTCCAAAAAGACATACAAATGACCAACAGGTACATGAAAAGATGTTCAACATCACTGACCACCCGGAAATGCAAATCAAAACCATAATGAGATACTACCTCACAACTGTTAGAATGACCATTATTAAAAAGAGAACAAATAGTACGCGTTGGCAAGGATGTGGCAAAAAGGGAACCATGGTACGCTATTGGTAGGAATGCAAATTGGTACCAGCACTATGAAAAACCATAGAGAGGTTTTGCAGAAAATTAAAAATAGAACTACCAGCAATCTCACTTCTGGGTATATATTCAAAGGAAATGAAAAAAAGTATCATGAAGAAGTATCAGTACTCTCTTGTTTATTGCATCACTATTCACAATAGCCAAGATACAGAAATAACCTAAGTGTCTGTCAATGAATAAAAGGATAAAAGATGTGATAGATAGATAGATAGATAGATAGACATGAAACTTGAGGGCATTATGCTAAGTGAAATAGGACAGAGAAGGACTTCTTATATATAAATACATAATAATTTATATGTAGACTCTGAAGACACTGAACTCATAGAAACAGGGAGTAGAATGGCAGTTACCAGGTGCTGGAGGGGAGGAGGTGGAATGAGGCAATGTTGGTCAAAGGGTACAAAATTCCAGCTAGAAGATGAGTAAGTTCTGAGCATCTAAATGTACAGCATTGTGCTTATAATTAATGATGCTGTATTATACACTTGAAAGTTGCTAAGACAGTTGATCTTAAGTGTTCTCACAACAACCAAAAAATGGTAATTACGTGATGTGAGGGAGATGTTAGCAAACGCTATCTAGGGTGATAGTCATTTTGCAATATATAAGTGTATCAAATCAACACATTGTATAACCTTAAGCTTACTCTATATTATGTATCAATTATATCTCAATACATCTTGAAGGAAAACCATGACAGTAGGTGGAAATAAGCTCTGTTCTTCTCCTAGAATCACCTCTCCCATCTTATTCACTGCTCACTCAGAAATGGCTTGAGCATTTTGCTAAATGATTTGTTTTCCCATCCCTAATAACATCCTGAAATCAAGCAGGTACTCCAAAAGAATATTTAGAGTTGGCTGTGAAGATTTGGAGAGCTTAGAGAGTGAGTATACCAAAAGCATAAAAAAATGGTCTTCTCTCTGCACCAGAAGAGGCCTCAGGCTTACAATGAGAGAATTCTCCATTTAATTGCTTTGTAAGCTAATCCATACCTCCATGTCTTTCAATATGACTTCCGTAAATCTCAAGCAACTAAGAATTTCCGTGTGCGCTGCCTGGCATCTTATGCTGAAAACTACTGATCTGGTAACTTGATCGGAGTTTAATGACTACCATGGGAGATTTTTGTTAAATTGTGAACAAAACCCAAATGCTTTCGGTCTTATCACATATGTCTGTGCCAAATTCTTTGGCAGTCCATGAAAGCCAGGTCCTCCCAGACTTGGCTAAAATCCAGTTTTCTTTAAGATTTCCCTGCTTCCAGGACTGCGAAAATACATACTGGTTGATATAGATGTCATGTCCTCTAGTGTAAGGTGAGAGTAAAATTGTCACAGAATATCTGAATCCTTGAGTTACTTATAGAAGGGACGTATCTAAATAAATGCATTTTTCCCAACAATGTGCCAATTGTGTTTTTCAGAAACTATTTCTGAACAGGGGTGATAGAAATCTGAACATATAAGTCACTTATGTTGGAATTCCCGTTGTGGCACAGTGGTTAAAGAATCCAACTAAGAACCATGAGATTGCGGGTTCGATCCCTGGCCTTGCTCAGTGGGTTAAGGATCCAGCATTGCCGTGAGCTGTGGTGTAGGTGGCAGACATGGCTCGGATCTGGCGTTGCTGTGGCTCTGGCATAGGCCAGCAGCAAAAGCTCCGATTGGACCCCTAACCTGGGAACCTCCATATCCCGCAGGAGCAGCCCTAGAAAAGGCAAAAAAAAGACCAAAAACAAAAAAAGAGGTCACTTAGGTATTCGCATCCAAGCCTGCTTCACAGATCACCAGCCCCAGAATTGGCAGAACCCACCATGGGCCCACGTGCCTCTGAGTACACTGAGAGGAATGCTGTTTTGTAAATAACCTATGCTAAGATGGCAAACAGTTTTTCCTGCATGTTCTGACAACAACCCATGAGTGATCTGCTTCGATGTTTCAAACTCACCATCCAATTTCTCTTTAGCATAGAATGTCTTGAAAGAAACTGGCCTTTGTAAATTATTCCGTATCTTTATTAGTACTATTCATGACCTACTTTTTAAAAATTATTATTAGGGATCTCCTCATTAAAATCAGAGCAACTACAAATGCTTGCCAGAAACGGTGTCAAGTTGGCCAGTCAACAGGTTGGTAGCTCCTACGAGCAAATGGGACCATGCTGGACTTAGTGAAGGAGAAGCAGGGAGCAGGAAATGGTAAAAGGAGGTTGTAGAGACGTGAAAGGGAGGGAGCTGCTGGTTTTCCAATGAACTGAGTTTAAGTGGGGCAAACAAGTTGAAAGTTACATCCAAGGCATTCAACATCAAAGGACTAGGCAAGGAATAGCATTGAACAAATTCAATCATGGTTTTCAAAGGTGTTGAGAGTCTGGGGCATTCATCAGGGAGTTCCACGCAGGACAGGAGAGACGTGGAGTCTAGTCTTGGGGAAGGAGACTGGCTGGAATCCCCCTTCTGCTCTGGGGGAACTTAGCAAGGTATAGGAAGCCCAGACAGAGGGCCAATGAGGCCTACTGAGAGCACACTGCCCTGACACTTAAAAAAAATTCTAGTTTATCTTAGGTATATATTTTTAGTACTGTAGTAATAAAGAAAACCTGAGGAATAATAGCCAAATATAACCAAGAATATACATTCTAGAATTTAAAAAATTATTTGATTATCTCTGTGTAACCAAAGGATAAGAATGGCAAAAAATCCCTGATACCCAACGATAGTACAAGTTTGTCTCAGCTAACAATGTCATTTAGAAAATTCTTACGTTTGCCCAAAGTCAAATTGTACATAGTTTTTCTTTTTATGTCTTTCTTCTTAATGTTACTGTTAAAAAATTATTATAAAAAAATTTCCAACATGTACAAATATTACTAGACAATACAGTGAATCTCTTGTATCTATCATCAATTATCATAGTTTCAACAATTATCAACACATGGCCAATCCTATGTCCTCTATTCCCTATTCACTCCTCACTTCCACCCAAATTAATGGCTTTCTTTAAAAAAAAAACAACAACTTTTAAACTTTAATTCAATTTTAGATTTTCAGAGAAGTGGTTAAACTGGTACAGAGTTTCTATATATCCTTCACCGGTTCCCCTCAATGTGAACAAATTACAAAACCACAGTGTCATTGCCAGCACCGAGAAACTGCTTTTATTTTTCTGTAAGAAAAACTGCACAATTTTTGTACTCCTCTGCTACATGCAAATTGACCCATTTGAGGGAACAATAACTATAAAACACCATCCACCCTTGGCATTTTGTAATTCCTTGTAATTATTTTCTTAATTTGGCTAAAAAAGAGCAAGTACTTTAAGGTCTCTGCAATAGCCATAAACGAATGAAATTTTTAGTTAACAAGATGTTTGGGAGAGTTAAGTTCCTATTTTAGGGACAGAATATGATCTAATAATTATCTAAACACAGAAATACCAATAAAGTTTTGGCCTAGACACATCAGCTGTTTCTAAAATATAGATAATTACAATGTCAAGAGACTCCTGCTCCAAGTCCCCTGTAGGACATTCAAGAGCAAATGAGTATCCCCCTGCCACCCAAATTCCACTGTTAATCATGAAATATAATGAGTTATCCGAGCCTTCACATATTTGGGATCCTCGGTCTGAGGGCCTTGCAGGGGTGAGTCTTCCTTGATTCTTCTAGGCAGGGGACTAAAACAGCACTTAGTAGACCCTTAAGGGCCAGTGGGGTTGGCATGCAATCCCTTCTTGCAGCTCCAGTAAATAAGTGAACAAGAAACACAGAGAAGGCCATTCTGGAGCTCACAATTTTGTCAAGTTCATCAAAACAATCACATATCTTAAACAGTATGAGAAAATACTCCAAGGCAGCATTAACAACAGTGAAAAATAGAGCTTGGAGTGTTTAGACCAGTTACACAACTGATGAGAGGATACAGAGAAAAGGAAGATCTCTTTAAAATTGTATCTAAAATTTAAGTGCTTAGGACTAAGGCAGCATAACATGATTAAAAGCCAAATTAGCTCTAGAGTCAGACTGCTTTGGTTCAAAATCTCAGTTCAACTCCCTCTTGCTCTGTGACCTGGGGCAAGTTTTTCAACCCTTTCAATCTCAGCCTGACTCCAAGTGTCTGTAATAATCCCTGCCATCCACAGATGCAGCAGGCTTGGGCCAGTAAGACCCACACAGAGGAGGTCAAATGTTTGCTAAGTTGGCTGACTGATGATTACTGTAATCTGGGGGCAGGCAGGGGCGGGGTCTCACGGGTTCCTGAGCACTCACCTGCAGTTACAAGTGAGGGCTGGTTACAGGCTACCGCTCCCTTCCATTTCCCTCAGGGTGGGGAAGTAATTCATGTGTCCTGACTGGGCACTGGTTGAGTGGACTGCTTAATAACTTGGGCTATGAATCTAGACATCTGGTCTGAACACAGATTCTGTCGTGAGTGTTTATCGCAGCTTTATTCACAATAGCCCCAAATGGAAAACAACTCAAGTGTCTATCAACTGGTGAATAAATCAACTTTGGTATACCCATATAATGGAATACTATTCAGCAATAAAAAATAATAAGCCATTGATACGTATAATGACATGAATGGATCTCAAAGGTTTTATGCTAACTGAAGGAAGCCAGGCATAAAAGATTAGATACTATATGATTTCATTTATAGAACGTCATTAAAAAGTCAAAATTTTATAGATAGAAAAATAGATCACTGTTGCCAGGACCAGGTATAGAGCGAGTGTATTGACTGCAAATGGGCACAAGAAAGCTTTTTGGAGTGAGGGAAGTATTCTATATCTTGATTTAGTCATGATTATACAAGTATAGATATAATATTATAAATATATATTATACTTTTTCAAAATTCATTAAACTATACATTTTAAAAGAATTCCATTTTATGGAAATTAGATCTCAATAAAATATTCAAAATCAAATATATAAAATACATTTCCCAGAACCCTTTTTGATGTCTGCCTTCTGTGAATGAGCCTACTGTGATTGCTGTAGGTCATGCCTTTCTAGAACCAAGGGATATATGAGTTCTTTACCACATGTATATTATCTGTCTATCCATTTCTGGTAAAATCGCGTAACAAGAGGGCCCCAAGCGGATAAAGATTGCAAAAGGGACCCTGGGTTAAATATTGGCATTAGAAGACAAGTTCCTAGAAGGAATTGTAAGCCTAGGAGAGAGGGATTCAGGGAAAGGGGAGCCACAAAGAGCAGGCTACAGAGAGAGAAAGACCTAAAAACAGAGTGTTGACTGGCCCTAGGAAGGGAGGAGGGGTGAGGTGTTAGGGAAAGGGAAGCTGAGAGTGTGAGATGAAATGTACCTCTTTAGGTATCACAGCTCTCAAATTAACATGTTTACAGGTTCATGACACCCAAGTGGCTTCAATTTCTCGGCAGTGGAATTTCTCACATAATTAAGCTTTTAGGAAAAAAAATTCATTTTTGCCATTAAAAAAACCTGACAAATGGTCCACATGTATCATTCAGACACAGGTCACACTACCCAGATAATGAACTCTTTCATGTAAAATTTCCAGTAGATTTTTAACATGCAGAAGTCCTCCTCATATGTTATCCTGCATTGATCTGATTGGAGCTGTTAGTGTCTAGGGGATCAATGATCAGCAAACTAAAAAGTCACTTAGTGACTATGACACTCATGGCAGTGTTAGGATCTATTGTGTCAGGAATTCTTGTTTTATTAACTCTGTAATTGCCTGTTCAGCTGAACTGGTGAATTTTATTACACATTTCCTTTCACCTGAACAAGACCTTTGCACTGCTACCAGTGCCCTGAGGATCCTCCATTTTTTTCTCTGCTGCATGTCTTTCTCTAGTGCCCTATGGCTTCACTGCCATCTGTTTGTTAGGCAGAGACGTGTGTGAGAAGGAGGGCTTTAAGAATATCACCACCTTGCTTTGAAGCTATTAAGTGGCCTTTCCCTCTAGCATGGTTGCCTCCACTGCGGCACACTTTGACCTCAGAAGGACGATAGTCAACAGTGCAACTCTGCCTGCTACATGTTAGTGTTTTCTTTAAACAAAGGACCATAAGAGTTCCTGTTGTGGCTCAGCAGTAACAAACCCGACTAGTACCCATGAGGACATGGGTTTGATCCCTGGCCTCGCTCTGTGGGTTAAGGATCCGGCGTTGCCACGAGCTGTGGTGTAGGTCACAGATGGGACTTGGATCTGGCGTTGCTGTGGCTGTGGCCGGCAGCTGCAGCTCTGATTCGACCCCTAGCCTGGGAACTTCCATATGCCTTGGGTGCAGGCCTAAAAAGACCAAAAAAAAAAAAAGGACCATCATGCCATGTGGCCCCAGGCAGGTCCGAGGCTGACTCTGGCTCTGCCAGCTGGAAAGTTAAATAAACTCTCAACCTCAGTTGCCTTGTGTTTAACAGAGGAGCATAGGAATAATTCTTTCCATCCAGACACATGGATGTGTCGCCGACACCTTGGCATCCTTGACACTGTTTGCTCCCTCTGCCCCTGCACCTGTACCTCTTCTACTTTCTTTTGGAAAATGGTGAGGTCTTCTTTGACCAGCTTTCATGCTCACCCCACCCAACACTCACCAAGGCCTATCAATTCTGCTTCCTAAATGTTTTTCTGATACATCCATTACTCTCTATCCTTACCATCTCTGCCCAAGCCC
Organism: Phacochoerus africanus; assembly: GCF_016906955.1. Classification (NCBI taxonomy): domain Eukaryota; kingdom Metazoa; phylum Chordata; class Mammalia; order Artiodactyla; family Suidae; genus Phacochoerus; species Phacochoerus africanus. The sequence goes on along the minus strand of NC_062557.1, from coordinate 24,687,655 downwards.
AAGCCCAAGCCATTATCGTTTCTCATCTGGACTAGTAATCATCCAACTGGGCTCCCCAACTTCACTCTTACCTTCTTTTAATAAGGTCACCATGCTGCCATTATTCGAAGATTTCTGTTATCCTTATAATTGGACTCAACATCACTAACAATCCCAAAAGACTTTGTATATTTCATTCTTTTCTCCACCCTCATATCACGCCTCTTGGGTATTGTTATTCTAGGATTTATACATGTAATTTCTGCTTTCATTTATTCACTTATTTAACATACATTTATTGAGCATCTAGTTTGTCAGGCATAGTGCAAGTGCTGAGAATACGAAAGGAAAAGGTTCCTTGCCTAGGATGAGCTCAATGCCTAAAGGGGGATAGAGATACAAGAAAATGATTTAAAATGGTAAAATGTAATAGAGCAGAGAAAGTGATTAGCTTGATGTTTGGCACATTGGAGAAAGCTTTGCAATGCCTGTGACTGTATTATGTCTGAGAGGATAACTAGGTGTGTGTGTGTGTGTGTGTGTGTGTGTGATTTTGGGTTAGATTCTTTGGAGTTCCCATCATAGCTCACTGGTTAACGAATCTGACTAGCATCCATGAGGACGCAGGTTCCATCCCTGGCCTCGCTCAGTGAGTTAAGGGTTTGGTGTTGCCATGAGCAGCGGTGTAGGTCACAGATGCAACTCAGATCTGGTGTTGCTGTGGCTGTGCTGTAGGCTGGCAGCTGAGGCTTCAATTCGACCCCGTAGCCTGGGAACCTCCATATATTGCCAGCACGGCCCTAAAAAGCAAATAATAATAATAATGTTAGATTCTTCATGCTAGAAAATATTTTAGGAATATAATACCAAATATTTTTGGGATAATATATATTCCTGTATATTTTAGGAATATATAAAGCTTAATTCTCCTTTAGATGTTGTAGAGGGAGCTTAATAGTTTCCCACATCATTGAGGTAATGTAATCCCTACTAGCAATTGATAATTCTTAGAATAAATAAAGCTGATGAAACATTCCCTTTTTTTCATGAAGAGTACTTTTCTATCACTTTTGTTAAAATATTTCCACTTATTTTGAGTGGCCAGTCCAAATTTTCATTTTCTTGAAATACATCCCAGGAACTGGAGAATCAACTGGAGAATCAAAAAAGCTGTTGATGGGAGTTCCCGTCGTGGTGCAGTGGTTAACGAATCCGACTAGGAACCATGAGGTTGCGGGTTCGGTCCCTGCCCTTGCTCAGTGGGTTAACGATCCGGCGTTGCCATGAGCTGTGGTGTAGGTTGCAGACGCAGCTCGGATCCTGCGTTGCTGTGGCTCTGGCGTAGGCCGGTGGCTGCAGCTCCGATTCGACCCCTAGCCTGGGAACCTCCATATGCCGCGGGAGCGGCCCAAAGAAATAGCAAAAAGACAAAAAAAAAAAAAAAAAAGCTGTTGATGATAGAATATGGTTAAAATCAACCCAAAAGGAAATCAAGTCTATATCTTCAGACTTTGAGTCTTTTCTATGGGCTTCTTCACAGGAATGTACCATGTTCTCATCATGTAGATCAGACCTTCTTTAATATTTAATTTCAGCAGAGAGGAATTAGACTATCCACAAATGACAGAAGGTTTTTCACACCTAAGCCTGTCCAAAGCACAGATTAGGTGTGAAATGTCTAGATTCTAGAAATGAAACTTTAATACTCAGCTGCTGCTGAATGTTCATTGGATAAATTTAAATAACAATTTCCTTTAAATTTTGGTCTTCTGATTCTATTTTTTTCCTAAACCTTTGAATAATCAAAAGCATTCTTTTAATGAATTTTTAAAAATATATTATCCCTAAAAAGACAAAAGACAAACAAAAATTTTAAATTAAAAAACAGAAAAATATATTTTCCAACTGAGATAATTTCCATGTGAAAGAAATATTTTTAAAAGAGAAATTTAAATTTCCTTGTATGTCTATGATGCTTATTGACCATATTATTTTGCAGACATTTCATAGAAGCTTTTTTTGCCATAAGGAAATTGATTCATAACCACAGACACCATTTCCATTGCCAGAGATAATATCTTGTCTAAAGTCTGTCACATAAAGATCTCAGTGCACTTATTGCATAAGATATTTTAGTGGTCTTAGTTTTAAGCTCAGTGTCTAAGATACAGAGAAATACATGCAACTAGCTCAATCTGTGATTCTGAAAGAAACATTTGTCAATTAAGCAAAATTGAATTGCTTGTAAGACCTCTGAAAGTACTGATGACACCTCAGTTGTAAAGAGCAATGGGAGCATTACTCTCTGCTTCCTTTGGCTAAAGAGTCGAAATAAGAAAAGTTACCTGACCCAGGGTAAAGTTGACCTAGAACTCTATAGTCTGTTTCATTTGAAATGATTAGGAAAGTATAGTATATGGAACAAAAGAAATTAAACTGAAAAATGTAAACCCATAGTTAAGAGACCTAATCATTTATAGCAACATCACCTCTTCTGCTTCCTAATCCTTCCTTAAAATGTGCTTACTGATGTAGAATCTGAAGATATAAAGATGAATAAGACCCAGTCCCTGCCTTCAAGGAACTAATAATCCAGTGGAAAATGGATGTGTACAACTAACCCTAATCATTGGGATATATTAGTGTTTTCAGCAAAGTGCTAAGTGGAGGGAGAACAAAGTAAATTAAATCTGCCCAAGGGAATCAAGGAAGACTTCAGAGAGGAGGTGACATTTAGCTGACTCTTGAAGGATGAGTAAGATTTAACCAAACAAAGAAGGAAAGTAGGGATACCTTGGAGTGAGAAAATACCAGGAAACAAAGGCAAACTGTATGAAAATACTTGGCATGTTGGAAACTATATAGGGATAATGGCTGGGGAGGTAGGTTAGGTTAAGTGTGAAGAATACGAATGTTCCTTTTCTCTTGATCAGTTCCAATCATCTCCTGTTAATAGTTTAGACTTTATCTTGTAAGACTTTGGGGGCCAATCAACCTTCGTATTTTGTGGTGCTGTGTTTCATTGGTCAACTGCAGTCAACTCCTCACCCTTGCTATAAACTCTTTTACCTTTTTGTGTTACTACCTGTGATGTGTGGTATTAGTAAGAGTGGTCCCCTTCCTTTAACGGATGTTTCTTCAACAAAATCTGGTGTTGTCAGGGTCCAGCCGCTCGATTTGGGCTTGACCAAATGAACACTCCTCTTTGAAGACTTTGAATCTTGATCAAGTGATACAAGAATGTGAGGACATCTGGCGGTCATAGTCCTAGCAACAGCAGCAGCAACTATAATTGGTGCATTGTGGGATTTGTGTTGTGGTTTCTGTCCCCTGGCCCTTGGGGGCTCTCTGATTCCAACCTTGAGTCACTTTCTGCCTTGCACCTAAGAACTGTGACTGAACAATGTCCAAAAGAAAACTTATCATTCAAGTTCAAGGAGTTACACAACCGGAATATAGAACTTTAAATGAAAGACTTCAGAAATGGAGATGGGTTTTATTAAAACCTGTATTTCCCTTGTATTAAAACTAAGAATTAAAGCCCAAGATAGATCACCCTGGGAGAAACTATTATAGAGGGAGAAGACAAGAGTCCCACAGGTAGTACTCTAGCAGATGCCAACACCTGAAGAAGCAGACAGAGGAGATAGCAAGGATGCCCTAAAAGGATATCACAGAGTTAGGGGAATCCAGGAAGGAAATAATCTCAAGGAGTGGGTCAGAAATACTGCACATGGGGGAGGTCCCATCATGGCTCAGCAGGTTAAGAACCCAGCATAGTGTCCGTGAGGATGTGGGCTTGATCCCTGGCCTCACTTAGTGGGTTAAGGATCTGGTGTCGCCTCAAGCTGTGGCATTAAGTCACAAATGTGGCTCAGATACCACATTGCTGTGGCTGTGGCATAGGCCAGCAGTGGCAGCTCCAGTTTAAGCCCCAGCCCAGAAACTTCCATATGCTGCAGGTGCAGCCATAAAAAGAAAGAAAATATTGCATATTGCATAAAGATGAGACAAAGTACTAAAGAGAAGTCATTGGGACAAGGCAATTAGCGGATCACTGAGTACTTTGAAAGAAGAGATTTAGAGTAGCTTTTCAGGTAGGAGTCAAAATCCTATGGTTAAAGGAGTTCCCTGGTGGCCTGGCAGTTAAGGATATGGCATTGTCACTGCTGTGGCTTGGGTTCAGTCCCTGGCCCAAGAACTTCCACATGCCATAGGTGCAGCCAAAAAATATATACTGTGGCTAAGGAAATAATGGGAGGTGACAAGTAGAAGCAGCAGTATAGACAGTTTTAGCGAAAGTCTAGTGAAGTGTTAGGCTTGAAGTAACAGCAAAGGATTTAGAGTTAAATGAAGTCTTTTTCTCTAGAGGAAAAACTGAGCCTTTTCAAGTAAAAGAGCTAGTGGAGGAGGAGAGACCAAAAATGTAGATATGCTCAAAATAACCCCCCCCCCAAAAAAAAAACAACAAAAAGAAGAAAATATTAGATAGTAGAGGAATAAATGATAGAGCATTATCTTGGAGAAGAAAGGCAGTGGTGGACATTGTAGCAAGGTGGAACATTAGCCTTGGAATGGGGTTGAATCTCTTCCTTTTTGAAGACAGGACTAGAAGAGGTAAGATGAAGATTAAAATCTGGAGTTCCTATCATAGTTCAGCAGTTAACGAACCTGACGATCCATGAGGACTCAGGTTTGATCCCTGGCCTCGCTCAGGGGGTTAAGGATCCAGTGATGCCGTGAGCTGTGGTGTAGATCACAGACTCGGCTTGGATCTGGCATTGCTGTGGCTGTGGTGTAGGTCAGTAGCTGCAGCTCTCATTGGATCGCTAGCCTGGGAACCTTTATATGCCACAGATGTGGCCCTAAAAAGACAAGAGACAAAAAAAAAAAAGTAAAATCACCTGAGTTGCTATTAAACATGGAGAATCCTCAATCCTACCCTTAAACTTAGCAAATCAGATTATGAATCAGAATATCAGAGGGCAGGGCCCTAGAATGTGCCTTATTAGCAAGCCAGCTGACAGTTATGCATACTAAAATTTAAGAATCACTAAAAGAGATAATGCAGAAGTGGAGATGGAGTTGGAGCTAAAGAGTTTTAGGAGTTTGCCACAGGCCCTGTGGGAAATAAGAAATAGAACCTAGCAAAAATGGGAGTTCCTTTTGTGACTCGGTGGGTTAAGAACCTGACTAAGTATCCATGAGGATGCAGGTTCTATCCCTGGCCTTGCTCAATGGGTTAAGCATCCAGAATTGCCACAAGCTGTGACTAGGTTTCAGATGCAGCTCAGATCTGGTGTTTCTGTGACTGCAGCGTAGGGTGGCAGCCGCAGTTCTGATTTGACCCAAAGCTCATGAATTTCCATATGCCACAGGTATGGCCCTAAAGAGAAAAAAAAAAAAAAAAAGAACCCAGCAAAAGTGAATCATAAACAAACGAAATCAAAAACAGATTTAAAGATGTCAGTCACCTAAAGTATTATGTTTCTTTCTGATACCCTTGGTGGCCCAAGAGGAGTGGAAAGCAAACGTTCAGATTGTTCCAAGAGGTTGGGAATGGCACGGTGAGTGTGATAGATCTTAAGGAGACAAAGGATTGAGGTGGTTGACCCCTGGGGTCCAGGCTGAAAGTGAAATGGTCCTGAAGTGAGGTAGAAACAAACAGAAGCTCCATTCCTAGTAAGTCAGCTGGCTTGAAGGGGTACGGTTGGTACCACCAACTCCTCAGCTGCTCTTAAACAGTAGGTACCAATCAAAACTGAACAATCCCACTGAACTTTATCCTCGCTGCCTTGATCATTATAGTGAAAAATTGGAAACAACCTAAGTGTCCATCAGTGGGAAATTTGTTAAATAAATGATGATGTATCCAAATTATGAATAGAATGTAATCATTAAACACAATAATAACAGTCTGCTTATTTCGGAAAAATAGTCATGACATTTCAGGAGGTAAAAAAGCATGTTATAAAACATCGTGGAAAGAACGATTTGATTTTGCAAAGATTTCATGTATGTGTGTGAACACATGCATCTATGCAATGGAAAGAAAGAAAAGTCACAAAGGGTGACTTGTATATTTGTATCCCCTATATGACTTAAATGTTGACTGTATGTTTCTCTTATTTTAGAGCTCAGAAATTACGGTCATTTTCTTTCTTTCTTTTTTTTTCAGTAATACAAAGTGTTAGAAACTCCCAAATCACTTACCTTCCCTCCCCATCAGTCAAAACTTTATCTCAGCTGGAGGTAGGCACTGAGCTGATTAAATTAATTTATGCTAATTTGTGAGTGATTAGTATCTCCATTATCCTTCAAAACATGTATTTTCTGAAAATATAAATGAATCTCGCAGTGATATTCAGGGTAGATGAACAATGACACGTGGTGATTAGACATAAGGTGATTCTGGACAAGAATATGACCCCATAGCAGATTAACCTTGCCTGGGAACGTATATGCCTCAGGGTCATCTTCCTGACACTCTTTTCATTTATGTGACCTTCTCTAGTCCTGTTATAGGTAGGTAGTTGTGACACACAGCAGGTAATTTTTTTTGTTTTGGTTTTAAATCTGGTCGTATTAACATTTTAATTTTATTTTTAATTTTAATTTTTTTGCTTTTTAGGGCCGCACCTGTGGCATATGGAGGTTCCCAGACTAATAAGAGCTACAGCTGCCAGCCTACACCACAGTCACAGCAACACCAAATCCTTAACCCACTGAGTGAGGCCAGGGATCGAACATGCAACCTCATGGTTCCTAGTCAGATTCATTTCCAATGCTCCAGGACAGGAACTCCCATATTAATTTTTTTATTTAATCCCTTCTAATTTAGGATGTGCTTTTTTTTGTCCGTGAGGGACTTGTTAAACATTGTTCTAGTTTTCTGTAATTTGATTTCTGCATATTTATATTTAATTCAGGTGGGATTTATTTTGAGATCTAGTGTTAGGTGAGCCTCTAAATGGATTTCATTCCAAATTTCTACTTTTCTCAAAATTATGTCTTAAATCATCCTCTTTTACTTGTATGCCTTATTATGTATTAATGTATCATATCTAAAAGGAGCTCTTTAGGGGTTCCTTCATTGCACAGCGGTTAAGGATCTGGTGTTGTTATTGCTGTGGCTCTGGGTCACAGCTGTGGTATGGGTGCAATCCCTGACCCAGGAATTTCCACATGTTGTGCGTGAAGCCAAAAAAAAAATTTTTTTAGTAGTAATAAAAAAAAGAGCTCTTTATTTTGTTGTATTGATCTAAGTATTTTTGCACCAGTCATAGGACTTACTGTAGCTCTATAATGGTTTAATAGTTATTCATGTCAGTCATTGGTTTCCTTTTTCAAAATTTCAAAATGCTATCTTTCCTATAAATTTTAGAATTATTTTTATCAAGTGCCTTAAAAATCTTATTTTGGGAAGTTCCCATTATGGCTCAGCAGAAATGAGCCTGCTTAGTATCCATGAGGATGCAAGTTCAATCCCTGGTCTGTCTTTGTTGTGAGCTGTGGTGTAGGTCAAAGATGCTGCTCAGATCCTGCATTGCTGTGGCTATGGCGTAGGCTGGCAGCTGCAGCTCCAATTCAACCCCTAGCCTGGGAACTTACATATGCTACAGGTGCAGCACTAAAAAGTAAAAAAAAGAAAAAAATCTTATCTTGGTTTTAGTCTGTAGAGCATTAAACTTAAAACTTGATTTGAATCTCTCCACTTTGTACCAACAAATTATTTTCAGTCTCCTAAGTATTTTCCACAGAAGTTCCCTATTACAGTGGTAGCAATGGATATCCACTGTTGGTGGTAACTCAGGGATTTGCAAGACAGGGATTGCCTATTTTCGTGTACAGAGTTCATAGATTATAAAACTGTGACATTTAGGGGCTTCCAGTATTAAGCACCTTACATGTTTGGTTTTGTTGTTTAAATAGTCCTTGGTCCTCTTATTATTTGTCTGTTGTTCTGAGCTTTAGGTACTAATTGTTAGGTTATCCAGGACGGACATAGGTTGCATTCTCTTCCCATTCTTATAATTGGTTTATTACAGAAGTTTGGAGATCTGTTCAAGTTTTCTTTTTTGGAAACTCTAGAGAGTAATATCTGTTTTTCAAGGATTTTATGAGATGCATTTTGCAAAGCATTCCAAACCCTGGAATGATTATTACTTTAACTACCTGTGTGATCTCAGGGATGTCATCTGAAGTCTCAGATCTTAAGCTTTCTCGTCTATACAGTGGGCATAATCATGCATACATGAGGTACTACTACAAGTGTGCTTATAAGCCGTCTCTGTGTGATCACTCAGGAAATGGGTGCTTTTCCAGCTCTCCCTTCCCTTCATATCTACTCTGGTCAGTCCTCCCTGCCTTTGTTTCCATGACTACCCTCCCTAAGGGGGTTCCTAAACTTCTCCCATGGCTTGGTACTTAAGACCAAATGTGAAAAGAGTAGAAATAGAGCAAATAGGAGTTCCTGTTGTGGCTCAGCGGAAACGAATCTGACTAGCACCTGTGAGGACGCAGGTTCCATCCCTGGCCTCGCTCAGTGGGTCCAGCGTTGCCATGAGCTGTGGTGTAGATCGCAGATGTGGCTCGGATCTGGTGTTGCTGTGGCTGTGGCATAGGCCAGCGGCTACAGCTCTGATTTGACCCCCAGCCTGGGAACCTCCATATGCCGCAGGTGCAGCCCTAAAAAGACCCCCCCCCGAAAAAAAGAAGGAGAGCAAATAATTTTGTAAGCAATCTAGTATTAAATCAACTGATATTAAATTAATTATAAGTAATTTTAATAGTAGCAAATGAACCCAAGCCAGTTTGCATACCCATCCTTTAAAAAAAAAGGCAAGTTTTAGAAAAGTATCATCTTCTAAATTATTAATGATTAATGTAGGTAATAATTTGGGTGTCGATCTTAAGGACTTATATACAGAATGCCTATTAGTACCAAGTGGTAATTCTAAGTGTAAATGCTGATCATATCACCTTAGAGCCACAATCGTTGATTAAATGAGCATGTTCAACATTAAAGGGTGTGTGTTTAATTAAAATTGATTTTGCAAGAATTCTCCAGCTACTGTTTCTCATGCTCAATGTTGTTTTCCGATTGTGAAAACTAAGTAAACTTGAGATATTCTTTAGGTTAAATTGTGTATGTTGAGAAGCATCTAATTTTGTTTTTTCTCTCTAAGGCTTAATGTCTTATATATCTACTTTACGTCAATTTCATTTCATCCTAGAGAAGGCTTCCTAGTGTTTGTAATTCAAAAGTTAGCATTTTATCTAAAGAAGATCCTATATATTATAGGCACGTTCAGAGCCCTGAGTATGGGGAGAGATGTGGAAAACAAATTTGAGGAAATAATTTTTTGCTCTCTATCACTTTTTTTTCATGGTAAAATAATATTCAATGCACTATTTCTGTCATCTGCTATGTTCTATAAGGGCTTTCCTTAAAACAGAGCAGTGAAAGCATTATATGTTTAGTGTTAGTCATATTCACAGAAGAAAGGCAATTTCATGTATATTTGAACATTTCCACTTCCTCCACTTAATTCTATCTAGTAATTATAAGATAAAAATATGACTGTTGAATTGAAAAAGAGAAACAGAGAAGAGGAATGTGGAAAAAGAAACCAGAATTTTAAAAATTTAATTAATTTCCAGCTACAGACCTGATTCCTTGCACTAACAGTTTTAATACTGTCTTTATTAATGTACATGGCATAACCGACAACCATCCATCTGTTCTGATAGGAGGAAACCACCTTTAAATAATAAAGTAACTCCTTTCTGACACAAATGCTTTCTGCCTCTGAAAGCCAAGTATAAACATGCATCATGGTGTTTGCATCAGTCTTTCATTTACATTAAGACCTATCCAACTATATCTTATAAAGATCTACTAATTTTGGTAAATACTTTGATTAGACCAAGTTGGTTTTGTTTTTATTTTTGCTTTTTTTAGATTGTCCTCAAAATATTTCCAGCTCACTCACAAGTTAATGATCACACTATGATGTCAGCCAAATCAAGTGCTGACAAGGAAATGGGAGCCCTGTTCAAGAGAGAGATGAGTAAATATCCCAAGAGAGGAATCAAATGGCAAGCAGTCATTTTTCATAAAGAGGAAAATCACTAAACTAAAGAAAAGAGATTTTAAAAAAGATAAGTTTAACTGGAAACTTGGACAGTCTAAAAAGATGTGCAGATTGTAAGATTCTAATAGAAGAGGCATTTGGGAGGATGGCCAGCAGCACATCCACCTGCCACAGGAGCTTGCCCTCAGGCAGATGCAGCTTTGTAGCTTGAGAAAAAAAAAATGACCTAGACGCACCTCTAGCCGGAGTGCTGCTCCTAAGCAATTCAGGCTGTTGATGACAACTACGCTGGAATAAAGTGGGAAAACAGTGTGCTGATTTTTAACTACCATGTCAATATGCTTAAAATGTAATTTGAGGTCTTGGGTGCCTTTTCTAAATAGACAGTAAGCACACACCACAGTTTCATAGGTTTCATGCTAATGAAAGATTCCCACTTTGTTAGAAGTAAATTTCATTTTAGAGTCCATGGGGTTTCCATATGAACTAACTTTCCAAATGAAAACTGGATCCAGGTACTTTTTCTCTCTAACAGATTGGGATCCCTTAAATCCCACCACAGACAAATCCTATAAAGAGTGTGTATTGTTTCAAATAGCTGCAGAGGAGAGCAGCTTTCCCCATCACTCACCGGAGCTGTGCTTCACCCCAGTAGAGTCATGTTTTTAGAAGGGTTCCTGTGGGAGACCTGTTTGTGAAAGTGGCATTTGTGATTCAGACTTCAGCTCCCCGTGCCAGCTTCAGAAAGTCAAACAGATGTTTCCTCCTTTACTGCAGCATAGCTCATCACTTATCCCAAGAGGAAAATCAGGAGAGTCTGGGGACAAGCGCAATTCTGTCAGCCAAGCCACAAAAAAATGAAGATAGAGGGCTTATTTGTGTGAGTGTGTGTGTCTGTGTGTGTGTGTCTGTGTGTGTGTGTTTTCTAAACCTGATTAAATGTGAGGTTAAACTTTGCTTTATTTAAAGATAAAAAGATTCATCTATAAAGAATTTTACCCTCCACCTAAATTTCCTTTTTTTAACTCTCTTTTCTCTCCTCTTCCTGGCAAAGTTCAGTATCTTTGATGGATCTCTTTGGAATTCAGTCTTTGTGTTTTTCAGTTTTGCTTTGGATTAATAGGTTGTTTGAGAGCAAAGTTAGCTTATGATTTGTTCTGAAAAAATAATAAGATAAAAAATTATTGCTTATTCAAATACATCAAAATACATACATACCCAAAAAAAAAGCAAATAAAATGTATTTTGAATCTCATACACCACAGTGATGTGGCCTGGGAATTATACAAAGAACTAGGTAGCATATAGTGGAAAACAGTATTGCATTATTGTTGAACTAACATTAGGTGGGATATAGTAAGGCTTTCATTTCTGATCTGTGTATTAAAAAAGTAGAAGGATTGATTTTCAAGCTAGAAATAAAATTGCTTTAGAAAATACAAAAAAAAATCAGCTTTAAGCATTCCCATGTTTTTGTTTTAGACAGGTATTAGATGTAATCTTGCCTAACTGTTGTCTAGAGTCTGATTAAGTTGGATTTTTTTTTTTGAAAGATCATCTGATGTCTTTTTGCTTGGAATGAATTCCTCTAGCCCCAGGCTTAGGCCAGTGGAAGGGTCGTGGCTGGTTTAGAAGGTTCTCTCTGTGGATGGACATCTCTGTCTCTCCCTTTCAGACGCTCTCGTTTGCTCTCCTCTCTTGCTCTCTGCGAATGCAGAGTGGTGTCTGTGTTTCAGGAAAAGAATGTGTGTTAAAAGAACTAATGGTCCGACTGTCCATCAGACTGGGCAGCAATGGAGGTCATCTGGCGGTCAAAACCAAATAATTTCAGCCTGTTCCTAAAGCCCCTGAAGCTGTTGACTCGATGACTGGAGTTCACCGCCTCTTGTTGCTTCTGTATCCTCTGAAACCTGGGAGTTTTATTTTTGGAGACAAGAGCGTACATATTTTCTCCCTAGCAACTGTGTGTCCACAGTGCCTGCCATTCAGCATTGGCTCAGGTTATTTCAGCTGAAGTATACAGTTAGAGCTCCTTCTTGATACACGTCTGCCCTGAATAGACAATAGACCAGATTCTAAACCTAGAAACGCCCAAAATATTGGGAGAGTGTGAATATTTGTGCTTGGTTGAAATGCCTTATTATATAGAAATTTCAAATATTTAAAAATAGAAAATATTTTCTTCTTTATGAAGAGATCTGTGGTTCTCAGTGTGAAACTGTCTATGGGCACATATTTTAAGGTAACTTCCAAATTTCCACATTCATATGGAACAGATGGGAATGGAAGTGGTTTCAGAGTGCTGACAACTCCATTAAAAATGTTTTAAAATCCATAATCCATAAATCTGAACCACATATTGGTTATATTCATAGCCCTTTCAGTATTTCTTGTACCCTATTTGTGAATACCACCACCTGCTGGTAGTTAATGACAAGATCTTACTTGGCTGAAGAATCAATCTAAAAGTCAATATTAAATAAAATTTAAATGCTTTTAAGTAGGTAAGTTTTTGGAATAAAAATCTATTTGCTGCATTAGTTTGAAACATCCTAGCCACAAGTAATTTACCAAAACTTTTTTTAAAGGCATTAGGAAAAAATTGCATATGGAATATTGCCTTGAAATGAAAGCTATTCTTTATTTTTACTTAATATCATTCTTGATTGTCTTGTCACTTCAACTTCTTTTCCTTGCCCACAACATTTCAAGTGATCTTAGAAGTATCCAAATCATCAAGTTTGAGTTCTGTTTCTTCTACTTCTTTTGTCTACCTACTTTCTAAAAGAAGTGTTTGTGTGCAATGAGATACCTAAAGGACAAGGTGGCGGGAGAGGAAAGCATGGAAAATCCACAGACTGAATAATTGTCATCTTTTAAAGATTACTTCTGTGACTGAAGGATCTACCACTCTTATTTTGGAATTAACCCATAAAACATATGTTCACAGAATTTGTTTTATGAGGTTATTTTTAAAGCGGGGTAAGAAATTTTAAATGTACTATAGAATAGGAAAATCAAATCTTCATGCAGCGATATTGCAGCATACTTGTTTCTTTTAATTGTTCAAATCTTTACTCATCAAGCAGAAATATACTATAATACTTCCTAATAAACTAAATCCAGTGTCACTATCGCCCAATTCAGTGAATAACAAAATTTTATGGATTAAGGTAATCCAAAACTGCAGTTTTCCAACCAAAAAATGCATGTAGTTTTTATTCTGAAGCTGTGCTCATAGTTTTTATTCTGAAGCTGTGCTTCTAACATTCTTAAAACTGCATCCTGATCCAATTTTAATATATGGCTTTAGGAGGATCATTTTGTTATCTCTTTGTATCTAGTAAGACTACTTGAAGTGTACTGGTTTGGAGCCAAAACTCAGGCAATGACTGCTTCTTCTTAAATATGATTTTCTAACCTACTGATTGAGGTGAATGGTTCTTTTTGACCTTCCAACGTGAGAGGCTGTGACACCTCGCTAGGCCCTCTGCCTTCTGCATAAACACACGCCTAATATTTTTATTAATGTTGTTTGCAACATTAACATCTCAATATGTTCAGTATTTGGGGCAATTAGAAGTTGCAAGTCTTTGGCAGAAAGAAATGAAGCCTTACTTAAACTTGGTGATACTTAAGTAGCATGGCGCTGAGTTTTTATACACTTTCTGGAGAAGAATGAAATTGATCCAACACTGCTTTGAGAAGAAAAATGACTTCTAGAGGTTTCACTCTCTCAGGGGAGCTTTTACAGAACTTTTTTCAATATTCTTTCATTGTGCGTGAGGTCCTCCACTGCCCACCATAAAACAAGAGCAACCTCTAGCGTCATAAGGGAGGGAGGAACAGAAAAGAGTAGAGAAGGACCACACCAAACCCCTTTTGATGCTGGAAATCTAAGCAACCCTATCAATTCAAAACTCTCTCCCTTAATCTGAGAATTCTGGGTTCAGACTGGCCTTTGCTTTTAGAGTTTTCACATCCCCCTCTATTCTTCCCCCTCCACCTCGTACCTCCCTACCCCCACACCAGGCCTCTGATCACTGCTGCAAGACCTGACTTACATTTAAAAGGTTACCACATCAAGAGTTCCCGCTGCGGCACAGTGGGTTAAAGATCTGGCATTGTCTCTGAGGTGGTGCAGGTTTGATCTCTGGCCTGGCACCGTCGGTTAAGGATCCATCTCTTTGCCGCAGCTGTGGCATAGGTCAACCTTGGATTTGATCCCTGGCCTTGGGGTGGAGGTCGCAGCAGAGGAAAGAAAAGAAAAGAAAAGAAAAAGGTTACCATGACTAGGTTTTCTACAGGCTCCTCCCAGAGCACATCCTTTGAAACAGATCAGACCAGGATCCTCAGCTGTAAAGCGCCCCCTACTGTTCCTATGAGACCAGTGCACTAACGATTCTCTGACCTGCGCTTTCCAGGACTCCTCTGTATGTGAGGAGAGGGTAAAGCTTGGTGCCACATTTCTTCTTTAGCTTTATAAGGACCTGTTCAGAGCAAGCCACCTTTCTCATGGTCAGGAGAACATAGAATTCTATGTGCTGCTTTGAAACAGATCATATTTTGAGAGATGGTTTAAAATAATCCGTTCAATTAATTCAGATACACGCACATGAAACAGTCTCTCCTTGGAGAGCATGGCACCAGAATTTTCCCAGAAATTATCAAGGAATAAGGACCAGTGCTTTCCCGAGACTTGCAAACTTGGGGTCATCCAGACCCAAACACAGATGTAAACATTCTAATACTGGAATGTGATCATTACTGTAATAGAAGTTTAAAAAGAAACACTGTAAGAGTGGGAGAGACTGATTCCACGAGGGGGATTCTGAAAGGCATTTTGGAATAGTTGGGTTCTGAACTGAATCGTAAAAGATGAATAGAAGAATGTTCCTGGCAGGGGGAACAGTAGTGTTGAGAATGTGATGTTTGTTTTCACCAGGTTTTTCTGGCATCCCTTGGCTTTTTGGTGGCCTTTTGTTGTTAACTGCCTGGTTAACCAATTCAGGCAAGGAGAAAAGCTGATTTGAGATAACCATAGTGTGAAAAAGCTTTGATCTGGAGGCTTCCCTTCCTTTCTTTTCAAATGGTGATTCTGATATGAATAACTTTAGCTTTCTTTTTTCCTCTAACAATGCTTTTACCTGTTTCTCTCCATCTTGCAGGCATGTACATACACACACACACACACACACACACACACACACATACACATACACACACACACCCCTCCAGAGTTTATTCTTGGGCACTTTCCAGTTTCTAATATGATCCACAAGTCAAATCAATTAGATTGAATTGATAATACAACTTAATGACCCTGCTTGTCTTTGCAGGTAAACCTGAGAACAGAATGAATCTAACTGCCTACTCATTAACCTTGAAAGACAATTCGGGTGGTTTTATTCTAATGTTTCTGGTGTTTATTTAGAGTTGAGCACACTTTAAATATGTCTACATTTTTAATAGCCTCTTGTTGTAAACAGTTTTTTGATGGACTCAATTGATATTCTTCATTAAAGACCAGAGCCTAATGAACTTATTCACCTTCCTCTTAAATTTACATTCAAACAGGAGATTTCTTAATGGCTTCTCAAATTGCTAACTTACTAGTTTTAAATTCATATATTTCATGCTGCCAGCCTTGGAGTCCTTTGTCAAATTCCTAATTCTTACTCTGAGATTTGTGGGAGACAATTGTCCAGCCCTTCTCTCTTTCTATTTTCTCCTAATTTCATCATCCGTGCTGCACACTCTTCACGCTATGAATGTCTTCATTAAGGGATTCTTAGGATTTGGGTCCCTAAAGACAAATATTTTATTAGCTTTTAATGGTGATCTGCTACGGAAGGTTACATTTCAGGACATTATTTATTTTAGTGTGTTTGTAACTTGTTTTTAAAGAGATTTTTTTTTTCTCCTTTTACATTTCTGACTGAGAAAAATCATCCAGAAATGTCTCCACTGCCACCTACTTGCAGTTTGGAAATTTACATGCACCTGGCTTTTCAAATAAAGCTGGGGGTTTTTTTCTGGGTTTTTTTGTTTTTTCTGCAAGGCAAGATTACCGTCAAGAATGCTGTAGGTGGCATTGTGGATTCTTCTCATGTTTTTAAAGGCATGAGTTTTGTGAAATTGCTAAAAAAAAAAAAATAGCTACATTATAGGATTTTATTAACATTCATGGAAACGACTTTTTCTGTAAATGTGGTATGTCTTCTTCTATGATAATTGTATTGCTACAAATTATATAGGTAACAGTCTAAGTGAAAATACCATTTCTAAATGCTTTATTCATATTTATATTAGGTTTACGTTGCTATAGTCATAATCCTTAATAACTTCTTATAAAGCACATTATATAATGCATTCATGATTTTGCTGTGGAAAGCTGTTACCTAGCACATTATAAAAGACAGACATTTTAAAAAACAATGTATGTTCCTATTTAGTACAGAGAGATGAGTTATCAGACACCATGTGTACTTGTAATTTCATAAATAATAATAAGGTATGCATAAATGTCTCTTTAATGCCCAATGTTATTACGTAGAGAGGAAAGTGGACTATTCTAATATAATAATAGATATGAGAATTTGAGTTATTTTTTTCTTCTCAACATAGCAGTGACCACTCTTTGCCTAATGATTTCATTTTATTGCAGATCCTCTGGATGGCAGCTTAAAGATTTGACATTGTTATGTGCTCTTTTAATGCAGGTTATTCTACATTTTATTCAGCCTACTAAAAGTATATTGCCCTGCTTAGGGTATTTAACTGGAAACCCTAGCTTGAGTCATTTTTTGCTGCATGCTCTGTAGAGTCTCACATTTAAAATAATTATGGACATCCAAGCATCTGCCTAAATTTTTAGTTATCTCCCAAACTTCACATATCTCATTTTTCTCAATTTTCATATTAGCTAACCAGATTCAATTTTTAACTATATTTTGGGAAGTGTTGCTTAATCATTCTTACTCTGAGAAATCACTTTGATCACATTGTAGATATATGTATCTACATGTGAAGACACATGGTTAAGTGATGAGGAGTATTTTATTTTTTCCCATGAATGCATAGCTGGCAATTCAGAGTATAGGGCTAGTCCTTTTCTGAAGCCATTCAGTACTATCTAATTTCCCATCTATATAGTTTGTCCCTAAGTGACATTTTAAAAGCAGCTGTAACTTTATGGTTGTTTATGTTCAGTGACTGTAGAGTGGTTGTCTAAGAGAAGTAAAACAAATCTTTGCTGTGTGTTCCCTGGCTGGTACACAAGCAGTATTATGCTTGTACTTTTAAACAACTTCTAATGTAATCTGATTTCATTTGTATGCTGCACACCCTTTTTAAGAATTTTTTTTTAATCTCATCTAGAGAAACTGCAAGTCATTCAAGTTTCCTTAACGGCACCAGTAATGATATATAAATCTTGTTAGTATGCAGTGCATTACAGAGTGGAGTGGCATTAAAACTCCTTTGTTGCAAAGTCATGCTTTAAGGAAGGCTTCCAGATCTGAGGATAAATGGTGTGCCTGGTGAATCCACTTCATTTGAAAGTGTCTTGAATATAATTTGTCTTAGAAGGACAGTTTTTTCACATAATATTGAAACCAGGTAAATTCTAGTTAAGCATGTGGAAATCTGTGCACTAGGATGAAATAAAGCCTTATATTTTGCATCCTCTCTGATAAATGCAAAAGAAGAAGATATCGGGTTTTTAGGAGATTTTGTTTATGGTTGGTACTCAAGTGAATAAAGATCTTTGAGATTTCAGTATCAAAAGCACCAAGAAAACAGTCCTGGTGGGAATACTGATGATTTACTGCCTAAGAGCATCACTGTAACTGGCCAAGAATCCTGACTTTCTTGATATAGATAATAAAGCACTAGCATGTCACCCTGACAGAGCTTTTTGCTGGCCCTTGGTGCAAGAAGACAGGTGGGCCAGAAGGTAACTATCCTCAGCAAATTTCGGGTGTTGGGTCACTTTTCTCATCCACGTGGCCCACCCCAAAGCAGCTCTTCCTTTGTGAGCAGATCAGCCTCTTGCACGCCTTCCGGAGAGGTATAGACCACCTCAGAAGGCTCCAACTGTCAGCTCCTTTTCTGCTTCAAGAAATGAAGGAGCTCTGTAAACTACAGTTATTTTTAAAAAGAGTGTAATAAGTTACAGTTATGGGTCATGGTAGTTTTTTTCTGTACTGCTATTACCATTATTATCTTCTACAGCAGTAAAAATTGATTGTTCAGATGAGCAGTGTGAGAGACCCTCAGATCCAGGCAGCAGGACTAAATCTCCCATCTAGATAGCAAAAGAAAGAAAGAGGGAGAGAGAAAGAGACAGAGAGAGAGAAGGAAAGAAAAAAAGAGTAGATTAACCTACCACTCCTCTCCCTCCCTATGATTTCCCAACAAATTTTATGAATAGCCATGGATATACCACAGATATGTCCCTCTAACGGAAACTTCATGTTGAAGTTATAAATCTTAATGTCATCTGTTTTCGTCATCTCACCCATATCTGCATTACTGCCCTGATTATGGTAACTTCTTACATAACCAACCTTACCTGTAAGATTTGAGTTTGTAATAAAATGGCTAGATACTGTTTGGATACATAATTGTGAGGACAGATAAATATGATAAGACAACATGTTTAAGCCCCAGAATGTGTTAACAGAGAAGACAGCTAGTGGTTAAAACAGGGAATGTTTAATCAGGAATCCTTGAGTTCTACGACCTGCAGCAAGCTACAATACTTTCCAAACTCAGTAGGCAATGAGACTTGTCTTAAAATGTTTTAAGATATAGATTTTAAAGTACAATAAAATACTTCAAAAAGTGCAAAATGCTATGTTTGCATACAGTTTTTGGTAGCTTTAAAAATTTGAGATTGTCAAAATAGCATTCTGTGTTTTTTCATCCCTTTATTACGTATCAATTCTTTACTCTCATCCCTGGGCTTAATCAAGCAGACTTATGAACACTCAATAAAACTCCCTTTGACTTTAGGGGGTCCTTTGAATCCTTCTAAAATCACCAAAGTGCCAGCAGTGTTTGGACCAAGTGTCTTGTGATATTGGCTCTATTCCATCTTGAGATGTGGCCACTCTCCCTTCTGTATTGAGATATATTTCACAATCATTAATAATGCATCAACCACATACCATTTCTAGAAATATTTTTTATTTATAGCTTGGCTCCTTTCATCCCCACCTCCAATTGCCAAAGGAGCCCTCAGAGCCTCCTGCCCCATTTTTACTCTCCTTCCCTCATAATAGGCATTGTCCTTTAGAAGACTTTCTGAGCATCGATGAGTCGATCAGTCCTGCTCTCCCATGAATCAAAGTGTTTCCAAAGAGTATAAGGGAGTTTCTCTTCCTGAGGCTTTGAGAACCCTGCCTTCCAGCCGTCCTGAAAAGTGGAGGACTGAGACGCTGGTGGGGCTTCTAGCTTTCTTTATCATCAATGCAAAGAAAGTATGGCTGAGAGCTCCATTGTGGTGCAGCAGAAACAAATCCGACCAGGAACCATGAGCTTTCGGGTTCGATCCCAGGGCTTGCTCAGCGGGTTAAGGGTCCAGCATTGCTGTGAGCTATGGTGTCCGTTGCCGACAAGGCTCGGATCTGGCATTGCTGTGGTGTAGGCTGGCACCTGTAGCTCTGATTGGACCCCTAGCCTGGGAACCTCCATATGCCCTGAGTGCGGCCCTAAAAAGCAAAAAAAAAGGAAAAATAAAGTATGACTGTGTAATGCCACAGACTAAAAGAAGCACACACTGTTATGGAACCTTGAAATATTTTTATTTCCACTTATGTGTATACTTGATATTGAAATTGTATTTTATTTTTACTAAGTGTTTCCATATTTACTCAATTCTCATTGACAGTCATTTTCAACTGTGAATATTATTTTTACTTTTTTTTCATTTGCATCGTGTAGTATCAAATGAAAATTAACACTGTTTATCTGGGGTTGATTTACTTGAATTGTTCTCTCTTTCTCTACTCTCTGGCCTTCCTTGACCTACTTCCACATAGTTCCATATGTGAACTCCTAACATGCACACACACACACACACACACACACACACACAAATTTTGGTTAACTGAAGAATACACATGAGTATGAAGAAAGTGACAAATGCGTAGGAGTAAGAGGTAAGGAGGAAACCATGTTAAGTCTGACTATTTTATAACCTTATTTATATTGATTTAAAAATGCATTCTTTGCAGAAGCCTTTTTCCTGTGCTCTTTTGCCTGCTCAAGTGAACAAGGAGAAACCAGTGGTAGTCAGAGTGTTAAGCAGAGAGCAAACGGTAGCGATTTAGTAAATATTGCGGTGTCAGTTTTATTTCATTTATACAATTTATTTCATTGAGAAATATTGGGTAAAATAGATTTCCAAAGCAAACATTATGATTTATGTTCTCCTAGGGTGAACTGACTGCATTTCTCATAAGCTGAGGCTGCAGATCTCTTCTAAGGAAAAAATATTGGGTTTGATATTACAAACCTCCTAGTTAGCTCTTGGGGTGTAGATTTTGAGATGAGGGGACTATAAAGTTCGACTAACATGGAATAGTTGTATAATAAAACTATAATCTCTGGCCACATTTTGGTTAAGTTGAAGAAATTTTTAACATTCAACTTGTTGAAGAATTCTCTTGTGGCACAGCAGGTTATGGACCCGGCATTGTCCTTTGAGGGGCTTGGTTTGCTGCTGTGGCATGGGTTCAATCCCTGGCCCTTCCACCTGCCATGGGCACAGCCAAAAAAAAATTCAACTTGTTGACTGGGAGGTTAGTCTCTACCAGATTACATAATTATCAATTTTGATTTTTTTTTTTTTGCTTTTTTGCTTTTTAGGGCTGCGTCTGTGGCATTATGGAAGTTCCCGGGCTAAGGGTCGAATCAGAGCTGTAGCTGCCAGCTGCACCACAGCCACAGCAACACCAGATCCAAGCCGTGTCTGCAACTTACACCACAGCTCACGGCAACGCCAGATCCTTAACCCACTGAGTGAGGCCAGGGATCGAACCCATGTCCTCATGGATGCTTGTCGGGCTCATTACCACTGAGCCACAATGGGAACTTCCTCAATTTTGAATTTAATAATTAATAATCCTTCAGGGGAAGGTCATTTTTTTCATCTATTATTGTATCCTTTATCCTAATGTTCAGTAATCTGTCTTTATACATCTCTTTAGTTGGTATTGGTACAGAAAGAAGAAAACCCTTTTTTATGTAGATAAGAAATAAAAAAAGAATTTGCCTGTAAGTAGAGGAGCAAAGTAGGAGACCCAGAAAGTAGTGCGGGTCACCTGTAATGAATACAAACAGATGACTGCAGTCTCTGCTGTTAGACATAATTCTGATTTAAGTTCCACTCATATTTGTCTGGCTTTAATTATATTTTGATAATTAAAACCAAGATGAGCCCAAGAAGAAGTTTCAGACTCGTCCCCCCTTCATTTCTTCACCAAGGATGAAGCTTATCACCATCTGCCTCTCGCTGGGTCCCTCTGCTATGATGACGTTCAGCATTTGCAGGGGGCGTAGCAGCCCATCCTGGGGAGGAGCCTCTGTTTCATTTCAATGTGTAGAGAAATTTCCATGAAAGGGAAAGAAAAAAATCTCAACAGCTTACCCAAAGGAAAACAAAACCAAACCAAATCTGAAGCTTTAAGAAAATTCAAGTCTCTTGGGGTGGTTTTTCAGACTAGTGCTGGTAATGGTAGAAATGTAATTGCTTGCGTTACCAAAGTTCACATTCTTATTGTTCTGAATTTATAGAATTGAATGGTATTTCTAGGGGACAGAAGCATAGGGCAACTCTTATCACTTTAAGGAGGTATAATACCAAGATTAAGTACATCTACTTTTCTTGAGCAGAAGAAACTTCATGTAAATATGAGAAAATGAATTGGCGTTCATGCACACCATCAGAAAGCTAGCATGATGTCAAAATTCTCTAAAATAACATAGTGATAATGTAATGAAGTGTGGATATAAGTAATTCTTGCTTCTGTCTTTAATTATACATATATGTATATGTGGTCTTAGAGTTTGAACTCTGTTCATGATTGCTTATTCTGTGTGTCAAGAAACTGGTTTAAACATCATAAAATGTTTATATCTTCTGGGCAAGGCATGAACTAGAGAGTTAAGTCAATATGTTCAGTAGAGCAAATGGCAATTAATAACGTGCAAATTTTGTATATTCCTTTCTACCTTTGTGATTAGGAATGAAAGTTGCTTTACACATTGTGCGTCATGAACTGAAGGGGGAAAAAAAAGAAAAGAAAACATTTCCTGAAAGAAGTTTCTCTTACCAAAAGTTTTCCTAGTGTTATTTTTATAGCCGAGTGAGAGAGAATTTACAGAGAGCTGAAATCATTGAAGCTAATTAGTTGAATGGCCCTATTATTTATCCAGGGACACGTAGTACAATAATTGCTATTGCAGGTTTGAAGCATCTCAGGGATATTAATTCCAGAGCTTTCATGTCATCTCAGTACAGTAAAACTTCCTAATGGCACCCTGAAGGTGCATAATCTCATTTTAAAACTACTTTTTCTTATTTTTTTCTGAAGGAACTGGCAGAATCTCCTTCCATAAAAGCTGAAAAAGGGGAAGAACTCATAATATTTTCCTCATAAGAAAGCAGTTATATTTTCTTCTTTTTTTTTTTTTTACTGTGTGACCTTTCCTACCTTCTGATGAGGGGTTTGCTATGGCACTTTATCAAAAGTTTATCTGAACTTGGCTCCTTTACCTCCCCTTGGTGGCAGCCAGCGTATCTCTTGATCTCTCAGGGGGAGATAAGGACGGTATGAGGCGACATTGGCCCTGGTTCCTTCCATAGTCATTTAGAAGAAGAGGACTCATTACAGAACACAGCAGGGTCCTGGTTAGGTAGGGGAGATGAGTCCAGCACCTAAGAGAATTCTCCTGAAGCCATCCTAACCCACCCCTAATTTGGGTCCCCTTGGAGAAAACAACAACCATAATATGATCTCTATAAAATCACACCAAGAAATACCACTTGTATAATTTTAGAGGGAAATGAAGCCATTGCTCATTAAGCTCCTAGCACTGTCTTGAGTCAAGAAGAGTGTTGGTTGTTTGGCAAACATCCCACACTCACCTCTAGAAAACCATCTCAGTTTTTACATTATCTTTCCTTCCTCCCTCTCCCTCCCCACACTCTTTCATTCTTGGCCTTGCCACAACTTGAAGACCCAAGTTCTGTCTCAGAAGAAATAGTACAGTCCTTAAAGTTTTGAGACTTAGATTCATAGCCTTCCCATTGGACTTGAAGGAACTATTTCATCCATCCTCAGCCTCAGGCCTCTCTCTTTCTACTCTGACCTTGCAAATCTCCCAAAAAGTAAAGATTCAGAGCCTTCCCTTTAGTAATGGGACAACTTTCAGTCTGAAACTTACCATACTTACTTCAAGTTGCAGTTTTTTTTTTTTTTCGTCTTTTGTCCTTTTAGGGCCACACCCTTGGCATATAGAGGTTCCCAGGCTAAGGGTCAAATCAGAGCTGTTGCTGCTGGCCTAAGCCAGAGCCATAGCAACACCAGATCTGAGCCACGTCTGCAACCTACACCACAGCTCACAGCAACGCGGTATCCTTAACCCACTGAGCAAGGCCAGGGATATCAAACCTGCAACCTCATGGTTCCTAGTCGGATTCATTTCCGCTACGCCACGACAGGAACTCCAGGTTGCAGTTCTAAGGTGAGGAGTAACCACAGTAATATGACCCCACTGGGAACCAGAATGATGCCACTCAATCTGTGATCTTCAAACCTAAGCAACAATTTGTATCCAGTTTTCAAGATCTGAAAAGCAAATATAACTCTTACCGTGCCATTAAATCAGAGAGAAGTTCCATAGCATCTACTCCAGCAATAAAGCAGCAGAGACCTCCAGGGAAGCTGATGCAATTAGGAAAACTTGACTTAAGTACAGTATATAGATCACAGTTCCTCCCTCATATTGGCTGTGGTTGTTAGCATCTGGGTTCATACACACAGCTATGTACCTGTGCACATACGTACTGTCTCAGAGCTTTGGGTGTTTTTATCATGATATCCTAATTTCATTGTTGAAGTTTCCTTGACTTCTTTTAAATCCACTCAATATATTTGAAAAGCAGTTCTATTCATCAGAATCTCAAATAGAATAAGATGCAAAAATGATAATGCTCCATCCTGTATTCTTAGAGTTCATTTTAAGGACTGGTAGCTTTTCCCAGGAGTCACCGGCTGTCTTTTCAGATACATATATAATTACAGGCAAAGTAACAACTAATTCATGGCTTATATCAAATCCAGGGCAAAACAGCACCTACCTATAGAGCTGCTATGGGACCTCTGCTCTTACTAAAAACAGTACTGTCTCCTTATCTGACTCTTGGCCTCCGGAAGTGCTGCCGAATGAGAAAACTAGGATTAAAATCAAGGATCCTGTCTTTCTGTCCTACATCAACTAAACAAACTAGCTAGGTCACTCATAAATGTGTTCTCTCTCCCACCCCCTTGTGTGTGTGTCTGTCCATCTGTCTCTGTTTCTCTTTCTCTCTCTCTCTTCCATTCTCTCTTACATATATTATTTACTCAAGAGTCTGTACCAACCCTTTGGGGGCTGTTAGAATCTATTTTATAGTTTGTTGGTCACTGACCTGATAAGTCATAATCGCTCAGAAAGAATCATCACAATTTTATCAGGTATGAACAGCTGCTGCACAGGCACAGTAAATTCTTGAAATCTGTGCAGTTATTTTTTTCCAAAAGAAATGTTAAATGATTGCTTTATGCATATAGTGAAAGACTATATGCTCTTGTTTAGAATTTAGCAATGGTGTCCTGGGAGAAAAAAATTGCCAAGTATCCATGTAAACAATCACAAAGAGGATCTTGAAATTTTACATAGTCCTACCCATATTTGACTTGGAAACTCTTCTAACTTCCCCTGGCTTGATCCTACCTTTACAAAAAAAAAAAAAAAAAAGAAAGAAAAAAGAAAAAAGGTGGGGAGGGGGGAATTATTTGTTGCGTGTTTTGTGTGTGTGTGCTAGGAGGTGTGAAGATGATATGACAGACTCTCTAATATTTAATATTCTTTAGAATACTCAAGCACATAGACAGTTTCATGTTTTCATCAATTTTGTAGCTGGAAGACCTAAGAAAACTTTTTTTTGGCGAGGGGGACCAAGAAAATCCCAACTAATTTACTAGGAAGTCTGTATCTTTTGCCCAAGCTCTTCTGTGTTAAAGTTTGGGTTTAAAATTTTTCTCCTTGTCCCTTCCAAGTTTTAAACTTGTGACAACAGGCTTTGCATAAAAATGCTAACAGACCTTTAACTATAACAATGTGAGTGGTGCTACTTTCACTTTAATTTAACTTGATTTAAATGAAAAGAATGTGGAATAAAAGAGGGTATACATTTGGAGGTGATTCTCTATACTTGGTTTTAACCAACAGGCTTTATAAGTGTTCATTAAGAAACTCCACTAGGCATGTTTCCTGCTGCAGAATAGACTTTAACGGAAGAAATAAAGCTGTGAAGATTCCGTTTTCACTTTGTTTCTCGTAAAGACAGTCAGGATCCAACATAAACAACAATTTACACCCAGCATTTATTCTGGAAATTACAGTATCGTGCAGTTAACGCGCACAGATAAATAATGTTTTATGGGATTCTGTGGAGCCCTTTCAGGGTAGCGGATGTTTAACCGAATTAAAGGATTTTGAGAACTCAAAGCTCTCATTTTAAGCAGGTTTGAACAGTTAATATTACAAAATGCCAGCACAGAGGAGCTGGTCCAAATATATTTTTAATGCACAGTTATTTTATTTTCATGCTTTCCCATTTTGGTTTTATTACCATTTGGCACCTTCCGTTCATACTAAGTCACTTGTCGCCCAGGCCGTCTCCCTCAGGACTTTGCTTGCTTTATGGTGACATTTCTTAATCCACTTTTTAATCTCCTCTATATCTGCAAGTGTGGAAATATCAGAAATGGAACTACAATTCCTGAGAGATGGTGTTATATAACAGAGATGATTATAAAAATACAGAATTGTGATTTTAAATAATAATAACACGAAACTATTTTTTAAAAGAGAGAATCACGTATTTGGGCTAATTTCTGACTTTTCTGTTGCTGAAAGGGGACAGTTTTAAAAAAAAAAAATCATTCATCTGTCCAGGGCAGAGGAGAAAAGATGTCTTTTAAATCATAATAGATTGTATAACAGTTTGGAGTCATTTTAATATAAAGCATATTATAAAATTGTAATCCAGGAATGCTCGTGTGAGAAAAGGCAGGAGATATTTAAATAATAGCATCAGTGAAGGAGAAGGGCTGTGGGTGGGGTGCTTCAGGTACAAAGCAACAGCTCCAACCAGCAAGCTTTAGAAAATGCTCCTCAGGTCCTGCCTTGCCCTTTGGAGCCATAACAAACCCATGTCATTTTCAAAAGATTGCTCCCTTTCCACGCTATTAGGTCCACCTAGTCTCCTTATTCACTTGCTTATGGGGCCTCTGTGCTCTCCCAGATAAGCAATAGGTGTCAACAGTTATCGGTGAGCCATAATTTTTAGTAAAATTCAAATAGTGATTTTTTTTTAATTTGACTAAAATTCCACTTTTCTAATATTACCTCAGGAAGGAATGAGAAAGTTTTAATATTCGTGTTTCACTCATGTATTTTATGCAGGGTACAATTTTCAATACTGTTATAGCATTAGTTTAGCCGTGGTTAAGGTTAAGTTGGCATTTCTATTCTAAATCACTTTTTAGGCTTTTAAAACTTGACCTTTTAAATTCTAATGGGACTGAAGCTGAGCGAGCTAGACCAAGTAAATGTGATTAAACGTACATAAAGCCATTAAAAACCTGCCATGGGGGCCAGCCCAACAGTCTAACAGAACTATTTCGCTGTGACAGGCAAATAGAGGTTCTCAAAGTCTTTCTGTTCTTTAAGTAAACTTTCCTAAAGGCAGGGTATGTTGAGGCATATTGAAGTTACAGGATTTTAGTTTAAAGGGCTTCTAGTGAGTCCTTTGCTTTGGAAGAAACTTAGCTTCAAGTCAGAATCCTCTCCCCCAGGCATGCATGCACTCACACTCACTCGTGTGTGCACACGCACACACCCACACACACCCCATCAGGCAGCCCTTCCTGACCACACCAATCTAAGGCAGTTTCTCCTTCTCTGACTGAGACTTATGTTGACTGAGCCACTCATTCCAAATTTGTCTTCACTATCTTATATTACTATCATATTGTTATAATCACATGGGATCTTTGAGGATAAGGGTTATATCTTCAAATTCTTATTACCCACCGTTCTTAATGCAGTACCCTATACAGAGAAAGCATTCAATAATAATTATTTGCTGAAGGATTGGCAAAACTGAAAACTAAGCGAACTACTTGTTCCTCTATGGACCATCATCCTTCCTGGAAGATAAATGGCTAAAAATACACTAATCAGTCCTACACGAGGAGGTCTGTTCATTGGTCTCTTTTACCATTATGACCCATTTGCCCTAACAGTAATAGTATTGTTGATCATTCATTTGTTTATTTATTCAGCAATTTCTTGTTGAGTGCCTACAATGAAAGAACAAGATAGATGAAGTTCCTGTCCTCGTGGGGTTTTACTCTCTATTGGGGAGACTGGTAATAAAGAAGAAAATCAATAAATAAAATAATTACAGACAATGATTAGTGTGAATAAGAAAGTAAGCAGGGTATTGTAATAGAGATATCCTTTGGGGAAATTCACAAAGAGAGGTTCCAGACATAAAGTAGAACAATTTTATTTGCAAAATTGATGTATAGCTGCTATACATCACATATATATCTATGGCATATAGTTTGCCCCTGACACTCCTCTCCTGAGTTTGTTGGAGGAAAAAAAGGATGGGAAGAGACATATAAAAGCCCTCTGAAATTTTTTTAAATGGTTCACTCACGTATTGTTACTATTACTGTTCCCAGCTGGAAGAGTATACATGTAATGGTATTTAGTAGAACCTTGGCCAGCAACCAAAACTTTCATAGGGAAGGAAAAGAAGGCTGCTCTTAAATCATTGAGTAAAGAAAACAAGTGACAAAGGGAAACAAATCAGAAGTATTGGGCTTAGTTTGCAAATCAGAGGCCCATAAAAGAGACAACATAAGACACGCTACATGGTATCAGCAGCTTCCTCTAGTAACTACTGCTCCCTTGCCTCTCTGTACCTCGTCATTGTGCCATTGCCTTCATTGTGAAATACGTGCTTTCAGGGTGCTTAGTTAATAGATCTCTAGATCCGTTGTTCTTCCCAATGGATTGCAACCCGTCAGAAGGCAAGATTTGCTCTCCTACTTCTTTGGTAAGTTATCAGTCCAAGATCTCCTGTTAATACCTTACAGTGAATGCTCAGATACCTCTGTGAAGCCAGCGAATTGATGCATTTGTATAAGATGTAAGGACACTTAACTTCCACTAGCTTTTCTGGTGATATAAAAGTATTTCTTTATTGTGCCCTGCAATTGATAGTTCAGTTCAGATAGTTGGATTAGCAAGAACTTTGAGACTATGAGAGATATGAGTCAATAGGATGAAAAGACTATTCAGTTCCTTCCTTTTGAACATTCATTCATGTTAATTCAAATACTTATTAAGGAGTTCCCGTCATGGCGCAGTGGTTAACGAATCGGACTAGGAACCGTGAGGTTTCGGGTTCGATCCCTGACCTTGCTCAGTGGGTTAAGGATCTGGCGTTGCCATGAGCAGTGGTGTAGGTTGCAGACATGAATCAGACCCCGCGTTGCTGTGGCTGTGGCATAGACCAGTGGCTACAGCTCCGATTCGACCCCTAGCCTGGGAACCTCCATATGCCATGGGAGTGGCCCTAGAAAAGGCAAAAAGACAAAAAAAAAAGAATTAATATTAACAAATACTTATTAAGTGTCTCCTAGTTATAGGCTCTATTCTAAGCCCTTTGGAAATAGAAATGGAGGTATCAAAAGTGAATGAGACATAACAAGAAATCAAACATGTACCAAAATAGCTGCAAATCAAGAGATTATGCACTAAGTGCTTAGGCGATGTAGCAACTCCAAGGAGACCAGTCAGGTTAAGATTAGAGTGATGGGGAGTTCCCATCGTGGTGCAGGGGAAACAAATCCAACTGGTATACATGAGGATGCAAGCTCAGTCCCTGGCCTTGCTCTGTGGGTGAGAGATCCAATGTTGCCCTGAGCTCTAGAGTAGGTCGCAGACACGGCTTGGATCCCACGTTGCTGGGGCTGTGGTGTAGGCCAGCAGCTGTAGCTCTGATTCGACCCCTAGCCTGGGAACTCTCATGTGCTGCAGGTGCAGCCCTAAAAAAAAAAAAAAGAAAGAAAGAAAGAAAAAAAAATGATTAGAGTGATGAAGAGAACCAAGAGTCTCAGCAGGAGTTCCCGTCATGGCGCAGTGGTTAATGAATCCGACTAGGAACCATGAGGTTGCGGGTTCGGTCCCTGGCCTTGCTCAGTAGGTTAAGGATCCGGTGTTGCTGTGAGCTGTGGTGTAGGTTGCAGACGCGGCTCGATCCCGCGTTGCTGTGGCTCTGGCATAGGCCAGCGGCTACAGCTCCAATTCGACCTCTAGCCTGGGAACCTCCATATGCCACGGAAGCGGCCCAAAGAAATAGCAAAAAAAACAAAAACAAAACAAAACAAAACAAAAAAAAGAGTCTCAGCAATTTGCTCTCAGAGGTTTCTGCACATTTTGGAGGTCCCACTTTTAGTCTGAGCTATAGCTTGGAGTCTCTAGGCAAATCATTTTACCTCTTCTGGTCTTAATAAAAGAAATGAGACCATTTATTTAGTCTCTAAAGCTCTTCCAGCTCTAAAACTCCACGATTCATGAAGTAGCTGCATTTGAGTGAGGTCTTGGGTGAATAGAAAAATAAAATAAAGCCTTACTGTTTGAATGAGAGAAACGGCGATGCTATGATTCCAATAGATAGCAATGGAGAAGGATTAAAAGTGGGAGGGGCAGACTCCAGCGTGCAGGGGCTACACTTACCAGAGTGTAGCGGTGCGAAAGTACAGGATGTGCTTAGGAAACACCAAGTAGCCTAGTCCAACAGGGGTTGCTGACTTGTAGGAGAAGGGAGAGAAAGAGATCTGTAAAGTAAATCAGCCAAATTTATGGAAAACTTTCCGTGCCAGCCTGAGTCCTGTAATATTCAGCCTAATTGAAGCTCTTGAAGAATGTAATCAATATCCTTTGCTTTAGATACCAACCAAAAGACTGAATTGTGTAGGCCTTCCGTTTCATATGCAGGTTAACACTTACATAGGCCCTCCAATGTGCCAGGTTCTGTTCTAAGTGATTCACATAGACTAATTTAGTGTATCTTTGTAAAAACCCAATGAGAAAGGAATATGAAGAAAAGTAATCTAAACAAAATGAAAGAAAAGACACTGAAATGGAATAAAATAGTAAAGTTATGAAATTCCATGTATAAGAAATGAGATAAACATAAAAGATGATTTTTAAACAGAGTTTAGTGAAAATAAAGCAATGTTTTAAAAGGGGAGGGGGACAATTGTTGTACCCACTTTGTAGATGAGAAAACTGAGGCACAGAGAGGTTAGGTAACTCCCACGTTTACATAGCTAGTAAAGTATTGGGGCTGAGAGTCAAACCCACTTATTATAACTATTATGGAAAACCAAGTGCTATCTTCATTGTTCTTTAAGTTATTCAGAATCTAAGTTACACAGAGCAGCCATTCTCAAAGCATAATGAAGGCATTTTTACCCAACTCTGGTTTGAGCAAGAAACAATCTTTTATCATCAACAGCAACCTGTCTTTGTCATTATAATTTAAGGAGACAACTCTTTTATCAGAAAATGTTCATTAAGGGAGTTCCCATGGTGGCTCAGCGGTAATGGAACCTGACTGGGATCCATGAGGATGCAGGTTTGATCCCTGGCCTCGATCAGTGGGTTAAGGATCCGGCATTGCCATGAGCTGTGCCATAGGTCACAGACACAGCTGAAATCTGGCATTGCTGTGGCTGTGGTGTAGGCTTACAGCTACAGCCCCGATTCAACCCCTAGCTTGGGAACTTCCATATGCCGCAGGTGCGGCCCTGAAAAGACAGAAGAAAAAAAAAAAAGAAGAAGAAGAAAATGTTCACTAACATGCTACTTTTTAAAAATCAGGTTGTGAGTTGTGTTTTGTAAAGATGACAGTCATTTTTGAAAAGCTCAAATAGCCCAGAGAGGAGCAATTTCTCGAGACACCTTGAGGAGAAAGACACCCTCTGTCTCCCAGGCTTCTACCATTTTAGAGTCCACAATTTTGGAACTGCCAAGAGTCCCTCAGGCAGATGGTTTCCCAAGCATAAAACTGCTCCCCAGGAAGGAAGGAAAGTTGGAAGGTCAGTCCTTCCCCATGTGCCCCACTTCTTTTTTTTTTTTTTTTTTGTCTTTTCTAGGGCCTCTCTAGCAGCATATGGAGATTCCCAGGCTAGGGGTCTAATCGGAGCCGTAGCCACCAGCCTACGCCAGAGCCACAGCAACGCAGGATCTGAGCCGCGTCTGCAACCTACACCACAGCTCAGGGCAACGCCGGATCCTCGACCCAGTGAGCAAGGCCAGGGATTGAACCCGCAACCTCATGGTTCCTAGTCGGATTCGTTAACCACTGCGCCACGACGGGAACTCCCCCGACTTCTGTAAGTAAAGGAGTGTGTTCTTTCTCCAGCCTCTGGCCGAGCGTCGTGTGTGATTATGATCCAGGTTCTAGACCCATGAACAAATGGAAAGAACCCATGCAGCATTTTGGAGGTTCTTGAACAAAGAACAAAAGCCACTGACACTATTTGGCTCTTCTGTTTGTTGGTAACAAGTACAATTTTGAACAGACTACTTGAGCCGTTTTCCCGATGAAAGTACCTTCTTCGAAGGGGATCTGCATGCTTTTTGCTAGGCAGTTTGGTCACTTCTTAGTCTGACCAAACCCTTCTTTGAAGCTTCCAGGTTTCCTTTACTGCACTAGATACTGCACTGTATCATCAGCAGAGTTTTCAGTTTTCTCCCCCCTCCCGCCCCACCTACTTCTAAATGTTTGCTGAAATGAACCCTTAACAGGAAGTAAACTTGCCTGGCATGGCCCAGCTGTGCGTGAGGCTTGAGTGAGAGGTATTTATGACCTGACAGGAAGATAAAGATAAAGATAAAGATGAAGCTGACTCGGTGGCTGTTAGCAAGAGGAGAAGGAAATGTTTATGACCCCATCTGCTGGCGTTTCAATAGGATAGAACTGCCTTTATGGCGTCAATCTCCCCTGTGACTTCCTTCCATTTGGGGAGCGATATCTTATTTCAAGATGTTCCCACCGAACACACTGTTGTCCCCTTTGTTTAGGGGCACGGGAGGAAGGAAGGACTTTGTTACTGGAATGTGAGGATGGGGTGGTATTTATGGTTATGACTCAAGCTAGAGAAAAGGCGTCATTGGAGTTGATTGTATAGGTCCAGAAAGCTGCCATGCATTCTGCTACTTCCTAAGCATTATCCATATTGAAAGCAGAACCATATGAGCGCTGGTCATCATCAGGCATTAAGGCTAACCATTTTCTAACGCCATTGTAACGAGAATTACTCTAGCTTGATTTCCTGGCCCACGGGGAAGGGGGGTGGGAAATAACTTATTTTGCGAGTTCCTTGTTTCTTGCTTTTTATTTAGCTTCTCTTATTTTCCTTCTTCCTTTTCCTTGGAGGAGGAGACACTTAAAACCAACAGGTGCAATGTCTGCTCAGTTCAATATATGTGTGCATGTAGCAAAAACAGTCTGAAATGATCCCTTTCTAAAAACTAGCCCAGGTTCAGAGAGCCTGCAGATAGGTTGATATTCCTTTGTGAGGTAATGTATTTCTAAAGTGCCAAAAATACGGGGATGTTCTTATTATACAATATCTTGTGCCTCACTGAAACTGGTGTTTATATATATATTGATGGTATTCATTTTACTGCAAAATAAGTATTTATTCCTCAGTTTTATTTGTACTTCCCCCAGGCCCATTAGTACAGATTAAATTTTATATTAAATTGCTCAAATAATCAGCACAATGTATGTAAATCAGGAGCTTTAACTTCATTGGCACTATTTGGGTGAATATATGCGGCCGTATTCAGCAGAGCTCTTTTTCCTTTTGCAGAAACAAGGTTTCTTTCCTTTTTAGTGCTACAAGCCTATTTCGAAGAGATAAATTGTTTACCAAATGACATACACAGGAAGCTCAAAATTATAAAAGGAATGACTTTGTTATTGCCATTGGGTTTGTCATTTACAGAACAGAGGGAAGAATTTTTGTTTTGGGGTGACTCGCCCAATGATGAGTTTGTCTATCTCCTTAAGGCCCCATCTTCATTTTCACTGGTTGGGAGGAGCGGGGGAGACGATGGCTTCCTCAAGCATTTTTCCCCAGAGAATTCCATTGTAATATTTTTTAATAGGAGAGTCCTGTAGTTAAGTTGGGCAAATTAGCTATAATCTTTGTACCTGATTACCTAAAGATTGGAAAGTAATAGTGTGTGACAAGTTACATTTTCCGTCATAGCCCAGGTATAGTCAATTCACAAAGTAGAAATATTCTGGTGGCAATGTCCCTTCAAGGATTAGAGCTATTAATGAAAATAAAACCTCCCATAAATACTGAATATCATAAAGCCAAGAGTTGATCCTTGTTTTTTTTTTGGGGGGGGGGTTGTTGTTGTTTGTTTGTTTTTGTCTTTTTAGGGCTACCCCCATGGCATATGGAAGTTCCCAGGCCAAGGGTCAAACCAAAGTTGTAGCTGCCAGACAATGCCACAGCAACTCAGGATCCAAGCCATATCTGCCACCTATACCACGCTCATGGCAATGCCAGACCCTTAACCCATTGAAAGAGGCCAGGGATCGAACCTGCATCCTCATGGATACTAGCTGGGTTCGTTACTGCTGAGCCAGAACCGGAACTCCCTGATCTTTGATTTCTACAGAAGTTCCTCTAAAAAACATCCTATCATTCCTTCCACAGTCCCAGGCCCAAGTGTTGCCATGTTCAGTAGACCAGCAAGTCCAATCCCAACCATATATATTCAGTATGATGCCTGAGAATAATTTGATAGGCCTACTAGGGATGATCCTGTCACATCTGCAGTTTTCTAAGACCTTCTTTTGAGCTACAGGTTATCAGGTGGCATTCTTATTAGCAAAGGTTCAAACCACGCCATCAAATGGTTCAA
Source organism: Phacochoerus africanus (assembly GCF_016906955.1). Lineage (NCBI taxonomy): Eukaryota > Metazoa > Chordata > Mammalia > Artiodactyla > Suidae > Phacochoerus > Phacochoerus africanus. The sequence goes on along the minus strand of NC_062557.1, from coordinate 24,653,267 downwards.
ACCACCTAACCTCCTGTCTTAGGAGTTAAGTTAGCTGCCTAACCCTCCCTTGCAGTGGTTAACTCCACTGAGAAGCTTTCTATCAGCAATAATAGCTTCAAGGTAGGAAATAAAAAATGAAGAGTGTTTAAATTGTTAATGGGTTTCATGTTCTTGTCACTGTTGAGGGTTTGTTCCCTTTTATAAACTCATAGTTTTTGGTTGACATTGCTTTTATGCGAGCCATCAGCCAGTTGGCGATGGTGTTGCTGTGTTAGACCATTACTGCCGGATTGTATTTGCAGTAAAGAAGGAGAATGGAGGCTGTAAATCTGCAACTGGAGATTTAGGGCTCTGTTACTCTGCAGTTTAGGCCCATGTGCTGGGGAGTCCATTCTCCTCCGGCAGAATTATACCCTCCAAACATGCCTTCCCAGGCACTGATCGACGACCTTCATTCCCTGGGCTACCAAGGTACTTAATACGGCTAATTCAGTTAAAGAAGCCTGAGGGGTGAGGTGGAAGAGCCTCTCCCTGCTGGAAGCCAGATGCCAGGCAGGTTAGTGCTACTGCTTTATCCCTTCCCCCATGTGAAGCTGTGAGGAGGAGCTGTTACTGCAAACACGGAGGAAAATAAGAGGGAAATGTTCTGATGCTGGGCTCTTTCCTCCTTTCAGCAGGAAATGCTGGTTTAGCCAACCTCGACAACATCTTTAATGCCAAGGCCATTATCAGGAATATTCAGGAAACACATTCTTGGAGAATTCAGGATGTGTCAGGGCCTGGATAACTTGACATCGTTTTGCAAAGCTACCACCAGAGTATGGAAAGCAGGAGAGTCCGTGCTTTGGGGACAGGAAACCAGAAAGTAGAAAATTATTTCCCACCTTGACCCAGCTGGTTGGTTTCGAGTACAAGCAGTTTAGAAGATGATATCTGTTACTGCTAGATTCCGAAATATTTTTGGAATGACATCAATATTAAATATATTTAGAATGGCTTTATTAATCATGTGTCATTTCTACTACTCGATGTTTTATGGTGAAAAGAATGCTAAAATATTTTTTTGGCTGGCGAAAGTTATAGGCGTGATTTTAGATGTGTTTTGTTTTGCTTCGTTTGGCCTTCCCCAGAGAGAAAGAATGGTAAATATAGACTCACCCACATGATCCCTCTGAGGCATGGGGGTCTGCTTTCTGTGTCAGCTGTGGCACAAATGTGCATGATTTAACCACACAACTATTGAACCAGCATTGGCCTATTAAGACTTCAGATGATCTGTTCATGAGCTGTCAGCCCAAATTGAGCTTGAAGCCTGCTGTAAAAGATCTAATTTTCATAATTATCCAGAACCTTCACACCCTCCTTCCTTTCAGCACCACCCACCTCCACACACGCACATGGAGGAGTAAACACATACATACAGACACAGAGGCACAGAGCAGCACTGTCCCTGGAGATTCATCAGGCCCCGTGCCCGAAAATGCACTGGGTTCATCCAGGGGTCAGGCCTGGCTTTGACTTCCTGTTTGAGGAGCCCCATGTGTGGTGTTCCAGCATTGCTAGAGGCTAGCGATGACTAAGTAACCTTTTGCGCTACAGCCTCCCACCATGAAACAAGGTCCCTTATGATCCTGGACCTTGAGTGATTAGGGCACAACAAATACCTTTTTAATATATAAGATGGAATTAGTGCCTATAGAAGTAGCACTTCACTGTCTCATGGCCTTATGTTTCTATAAAGAGGAGAGAGCTGTTGTCTTTGAGGATGAAGAATGTTAACGGCAACCTGATTTAGTCTCAGAGTACACCCGGGACTTTGATCATTTAGCTGTTGCTTAAGGCTACCTTTGAGCTTTACCTGACCTCGGTCTCCAAAGGAAATCATCGTACTGCCTATGGAGTTCAGCTGGTAATATCCCTCTGGGTAACCCGGCCTGAAACGTGGACCGGGGGAATGGGCAGCCCGTCCAGGTTTAACCCTTTGCCGCACTGGCAAGAAAGAGGACACGCTCCAAGGATTCCGTCATTCTGAAGTCCCTTCGGTGATTCCACTGGAGCTACACAGCCCAATAAACCATTTGGTCTCTCGACATATATCTGCCCCTGTGTTCGGGGTGGGCAGGCAGCCCTTTACCATGTTCTTCTCATACAACCTCAGGTTTTTGAAGCCGCTGAGTCTTAAATTCTTTGTCTTAACATGGGACAACTGTATTTCTACACTGGTTGTCAACTGTCTTTGCCCTCAGAGGGCATTTGCTGCAACTCAGGGTTACATTGTTAGAATAAAGGGAGTTATTTCCTGTCTTTGCTGCTTTTTGCCTTTTTTGTTTTTTGTTTTTTGTTTTAACCATGAGTAGAGACTGAGTACATTACTCAAACCTTGGCTTTTCCCTGAAGTCCGTTGTTTACAGAGAGACATTTGGGTCCCTGGGGCTCACTCCCGTAAAACCTTATTATCATATATTTCAAGGCATAAACTTCAGTTGTCAGCTCAGGAGCTCCGTTTTTAAAGCCCTGGCTGCTCTTGTTTTTCTTCTGCTTCCCTCTGGTTTATTTTTCTTTCAGCTTTGGCTTTTCTTCCCCCTCTTCCTCATCTCAAGCAATGCTCAGTTCCAAGCTGGCTCGCTTCTTATTCCACTAATTAGACAAGAAGTCCAGAGAGGCCATTATTAGATTCTGAGGATCTTTATCAGAGCCCATTATGGCCTTAAATACTGCACAAACATTTTACTAACTGAACCCATGAAAATTTCAGCTGATCCATTCTTGGTCTTTAGCATCCACCGTCTTTTGTACCTATGCAGTTACGTTTCTGATGATAGAGATTCTTAACAGCGTATTTTTCTTTGTATTAATTTTCCCAGAGGCAGCAATTCAGGTTCGTTTCCCACCCCCCACCCCCACGTTCTCTCTCTCTCCCCCTCTCTCTCTCTCATTCTAATTATTGGTGGTAGTGGTGGAGGGCCATCTGAGAGTCCTGCTTTTTCTTGGTGGGGTATGTGTGTGTGTGTATAAATGTCATATGTATTAATGTCACCAGTGAGTGGGATTCATGGTTGCCTGTTTTCTCTCATTTTCTTTACAGGGCCAGGGACTATTTGTATGGACCAATAGTCTCCCTTTTCTTTCAATGGAAGAATAATCCTGCATTATAATATAGTAGCTGCAAAAGAAAGCTCTTTTTCTGTTTCATTCTTTTCTTTCTTAATTCACTGTCTAGTGAGTTTCTGATTGACTCACAGACCAATTAAAGTAAAATTTAATGGAAGAATAGATTAACTCCCTGAGGTTTCCCTACCATCCATCACATTTTTATAGCAGGAGCTGTGAGGAAGCTCATAACTTCATGCTGTGAATGTGATAATAAAGAGGGCACGGAGAGGATTCCGATTTACTGCCGAGCTGATGTTCGCCAGGACAGAATTTACTGCCCAATCCCCTTCCCCTTTTTATTCAGGAGGAGGTCACTAGATCTGCCCTCAGCCCAGGTCTGAGATACTGAAGGGCAGATTGTCAGGTCGAGATTCTTTCCCTTTAATTGGGGTGGCAGGAGGAGAGAATGTGAATTTCATTGTCCAGAGATGGATATTGTGTTAAATTCATTTCTATCATCAGGAAGCGGTTGTCATCCCAAGTGCTCACATTTTTAAAGGGTGTATTTGATTTGTTACTATTTACTCTCATAGAAATTCGGAAAGAATATCAGGTATTTCTGCTTCCAAGTCTCTAGGTCATTATCTTTTATCCACAGCTTTTCCGGGTAACTAAAGATACGTCTTTCTACCTCTTTATAGCTGACATTAATAATGTCTTTTTCTGGGCATCTTTCATTTGAGGATCTCAAAGCACTTTGTGATCATTATTTTAGTCTTTCTAATAGGTCCCCAAAAACCCACTAGCTTTCCAAACAGTTTACCAGTTCACCGATGTTTCTCTGATAGATCTTAACAATGAAGTGTGACAGTGCTTAGCCGTATAGCAGTAGTCATGTGATACAGCTCCACACCCATGCCTGAGATTAATTTGGTACATTTACTAATACTTTTACTTCATGCAGCAAAACTTGTTTTTTAGACCTGGAGTATTTCTATCAAATTTGATGACTATGTTAGATAATCTTTTCTTTTTCAGAAGCTTGGTGAGATAGAATCTATATTTTAAAATCATGCTCATTTGATCATCCTTGAAATCAAAATGTGTCTGAACAGAACTTAATGTCTCTCCTCTCACCAACCCGCTCTTCTTTTTGTTTGCAAAAATCTTACACAGGGAGTTCCCATTGTGGCACATCGGAAATGAATCCGACTAGGAACCATGAAGTTGTGGGTTCAATCCCTGGCCTCACTCAGTGGGTTAAGGATCTGGCGTTGCCATGAGCTGTGGTGTAGATCGCAGACGTGGCTGGGATACTGTGTTGCTGTGGCTGTGGTGTAGGCCGGCAGCAGTAGCTCCGATTCAACTCCTAGCCTGGGAACCTCCATATGCCCTAAAAATATATATATATTATATATATATATATATATGTATTCTTAAACAGGGTGGTCCAGCTCTCAAAGTGCTGTAGGTTGGAGACTTGGGAGCCATCCTAGATCACTCTCTCTCTGTTGCACATCCAATATCCCATTGGTCACCAAGCCCCCCTGAGTGTATCCCTTCAGTGTCTCAAAACCATCCCCTTGTCCCCATTCTCTTGTCTTAGTCTCACTTAAGTTTCTCATCTTCTATTTTTCAGGCTGTTATGATCATGTTCCCTCTCATCTCCCTGTCTTCACTCTAATCATCCCCCCTCTAGCCCGTCCTCAATGCTAATAAAAGAATAATCCCTCTGAATGCAAATTCTATAATTTTATTGCTGAAAATACTTAAAATACTGACAAATTTAAATCCTGTAGCATGACCACACAACCTTTCTAAGGCAGCATAGGGTAATGACTCCTAGATTTGGGGAAGAGTTATGGAATTGCTAGTTTTTCATTTTGACAGGGTTTTTTGGTTTGTTGTTGGTTTTTTTTTTTTTTTGGCCACCCTGCAGCATGTGGAGTTCCCAGCCAGGGATCAGATCTGAGCTGCAGTTGTACCTACGCTGCAGCTGTGGCAACACTGGGTCCTTTAAGCCCCTGTGCTGGGCAGAGGATTGATGATGGTACAACATTGTTAATGTACTTAATGCAACTTGGTTACACCCTTAAAACTGTTTAGAATGGTCAGTTCTATGTTATGCATATTTTACTACAATAAAAAAAATGAAAGTTAAAAAAGAATAAAAAACTGTCCTAGGTGAGGTCCTAATGATGGGCTCGTACATTTTTACATATGAATGCAATTTGCTTCAATATTTATAACAAAAAGTTACAACCAATCTAAATAGCAACAATAAAAATTAAATAAATAAGTAAATAGATAAAAATCTATCACCTTCTGTCAACATAATTTCACAAAAGGAATATTTTGATGTCAAAAGATAGAACATGAATTCAAAATAAATTCTCTTTCCTTGAAAAGTTAGGTAACTTTATGGAAAAAGTTACTTTATAGTTCTTATTGTTCTCATTTTGCTATAGTCCTGAAAACTTTCTGAAGTCCTCTTACTGTATTTGGGAACCTGGAGTTGTTGAGGCAAAGCAAGTTGTTTTTTTTTTTTTTGTCTTTTTAGGGCCGCACCTGTGGCATGTGGAGGTTCCCAGGCTAGGGGTCCAATTGGAGCTATAGCCACCAGCCTACACAACAACTAGAACAATGTCAGATCCAAGCCAAATTTGCAACCTCCACCACAGCTCACAGCAACACCGGATCCTTAACCCACTGAGCGAGGCCAGGGATGGAACCCTCATCCTCATGGATACTATAAGGTTTCTTACCACTGAGCCACAAATGGAAACTCAGATATCTTTTTAATGTATGAGATAGAACTGATGCTGTTTAAACAGATGGTCTCTGGAGTCGGAAAGAACTAGAATTGAAATCCGGCTTCATGACTTCATGATCATAGGCGAGTTGCTTATCCTCACTGAGTTCAATTTCCTTCATCTGTAAAATATAGAAAATAATAATACCTTTTAGCGTTGTTTTGAAGATTACACGATATAATGCATATAAAGTGCTTGGCGCAATGTCTGGCACATCATGAGCACTGTGACAGTGGGAGGTATTACCAGTATGGCCTCCTGGCCACATCTGCCTTCACTCCCCTGCAAGCACCCTGTGTCTCTAAGTGTCTCCAAGTGGTTCCCTAGACCAAAACATACCCGCACACCTTGGTATGTGCTGTCCTCCTCTCCTAGAATACTGTTCCTTCCACATGCAGGTCTGGTGAATTCCTACTCTTCCTTCAAGATCCAACTCAAACTTCACAGCCTCAGTTAAACCTCCTTTTCCATTGGCAAACTGTCTTCCATGGCCCCATAGCATTTTACAGATTGCCAAATTCACACCAAGTGCTTGTTAAATGTCTTTAATCTCAACAATGATTAAATAACTTATTAATTTGAGATTTTATCACTTTTTATTTATTAACTCAATGAATATTTATTGAGAACCTGCTATGATGCATAAGGCTCTGCAGAGGGTGTAGTCCAATAACAGTAATGCAGTATTCAAGATTTGTGAAGCCTTAGTTACTCTCCTCTGTGATTCTTCCATGGAATCTGAAGGAAGCATTAATACAAATGATAATTTGTATTTTAACTATTTATTCACATTCTGTCTCCTTCCTTTCTAGATGGAGTTCCTTGAAGGCAATTATCTTACTCATTTTTGTCTCTCCAGTACCTAAAATCCAGTGTATATTTATTGAATAAGTAAAGGCATATCAGAAAGCATTCTCAACTTTAAAAGGCTTGGTGTACCTTGTTAACGCTATGGTTGATGGTATTGTCCATGACTTCCGAAGGACACTATCATCTCATGCAAGTGTAACTGTTTTTAAAAGGCTGAACATCTTTTCTGGTGGGTCCACATGAATTTTATCCTCAAACTACCTCTACTGCTCCATCCAAAAGCCTAGAGTGATTTCCCTCTTAAATCAGTGGATCATCCTAAGCTGTTTTCCAAAAAAAGAGGGTAGGAAGTGCAGTCCCTTGAGCTAGATACCAGGCTATTGTAAGAAAGACATCTTCTGGTACATTCTGGTGTGTTTTACTTCTCGTTCAAGTACACATGAGACTTGCCTCGGGTGATGTTATTTGGGAAATGAAATATCATCTTACTTTGCAAAGAGTGTGTTCTTGGTGCCATGAACTGGATTTGGGAGACGAACATCAGCATTCCCAGCCATCCCTAATTGTGCTGCCCCACTGAAAGTTGTGCTCATGGGCAATTAAACATCTCTCTGGTCGTGCTTGTCCCAAATTAGCACACTGGGCAGCAGCATCTTGGGTGCTCTGCTGTTGTTACCTCAGCGCAGGATACAAGGACTGCTTTCCGCATTCCAGAGTTCTGTTGAAGTCGATCTTCTGCAGCTTGCTACTAAATGAAGTCTATGAGCAGTACTGATGAATTCTCTAGAATGAAAGCTAACTCTGGAGACTGTTCAAACTTCACAGTTATGTGGTAAGTTAGGACAGCCTACTGCTTTTAGACCTTCGGCTGTCATGATGGATGCTTAATGCTCCGTGGTCACACATTCTGTGATGCTTCCTAAGTATATACATTTTTGTTCATTTCTCAGTTTCTTTGTAAATCAGTGCCACGTCCCTAGCTTCATCTCCCTTTGCTGTACATTCCCCCTTTTATATATATATGATATATATATATATATATATCAACAATACCAGCTATTCCCTGCTTTTTACATCTTTTTTTCCATAGATTGTTCCTTTATTCTCAGAGAAATCCTATTCATCATTCTAAAGCCAGTTCAGTCTTTGTCTACTCTGTGATGACTTTATACACACACACACATACACACACGCACACGCACGGGAAAAAAAAATTTCTTAAGCTCCTGCTGGGAAACTCATACCAGAAACTATATTTGATGCTTTTATAAATCTTACCTTGCTTAAACCTCGCAAAAGCATTTCAAAGTAGATGTTATCTCCAGTCTCAAAACATAAAACCAGTCTAAAAATAGTTAAAATATTTTCCCCAAAGCTTTATGGCAAGCAATGGGAAGATCTAGAATTTAAACCAAGGGCCGCATGATTTCAAAACTGATGCATATTCTACCATTTCATGCCACTGCTCTTTTATCTGTTTTGTATTGATGCATATGTCTATAATTTTGCTTTTTATTTATCACATCTATTGTGTTATTCATTTGACTGTCTTTCCAACCAGAAAAATAACTCCTTGAAAGTTAAATTTAGTTCTTATTTATCTTGGTACCCCTAGGGCTCTCAGAACATTACCTGACATATAACAGATGCTGGATAAAGGTGTACAAGATTGGATTGGGTCTCATAACTGTTGAGTTGAACTGGACACCCATTTACCTTAAATCTCAGAATTTTACATTTCTGATGATGTTTGGGGCTCTGGATGCCATTTCCCTCATGCCAAATGACATGTAGAGCCTCAGTTGTCTTCCAAATTGTCCATGTATAGCCTTGTGCTAACTTCATCCTGAACAATTACCCATCTTCCCGGGAATGTGACGGAAAAGCACAGTCATTAGCATATGTAAGTTCCTGGAGAACTGTCTTTGATCTCATATATTTACTGTAGTCAGTGGAATATACTCAGTCTTTTAGGAATAATTAAAATAGTCTGTGGCTCTAATTAAAGTAGTCTGGATATTTTTAAGGAACCTATATATAAGAACAAGCAGAGTGCTGACATCAAGTTAATTGTGTGATTTTTAGTGGAGCTATCATTGGAGACAGCAGTATGGCACCCAGTGCCTTTTTAATTCTCATATCTGGATATATAATGTTAAATAACCAGCATCTTGAGCTCTTAAGAAGAAAGGCATTAAGGCATAAATAAATAAAACTGTTATGAAAACTCATAAAATTTGAGTTTCCTGGTGGCCTATCCGTTAAGGACTTGGTGTTGTCACTGCTATGGCTTGGGTTCGGTCCCCAGCCCAGGAACTTCTGCATGCTGCAGGCAGTGCCAAAAAAAAAGTTTGAAAAAAAGAAGAAAAGAAAGCTCAGAACATTCAGAACATTATCTAAGTGTACTTGAATAAGAAGTCATATAGTGACTAAACCGCTAGCTATGGAAGCAGATTCCCTTAATACCGTTAACTACTAAAAGCAAATACCAAAGTTTGGAACTCTTGTCCTATAAGGGCGGGGGAGCCTGAGAGAAAAGTTGTGCTTAAATTTTATAGTATTATGTTTGATCTGTTTAAATTACAAACTGTTCTTATTTTTCATAGAAGTTAGAATTTTCCCCTTCTTGCTAAGTTCCTTTCTCTCAACTTTGGCCAAACAGGGGAGACACTTCCCAGAAAACCACACATTCTAGCATTGTACTTTTTTCACTTTTCTTTCGATGTAAAGCATCATAACTGTTTCCTCTTAATATCCTCCTTCATCTTAATTCCAATTGAAAAGTGAACCAGGTAGCCCCATTTAATTTTATGTAGCTGAAAGAGAAAGCTGAAAGAGCTCTTTTTTTTTTTTTTTTTTGTCTTTTTGCTATTTCTTGGGCCGCTCCTGCGGCATATGGAGGTTCCCAGGCTAGGGGTCTAATCGGAGCTGTAGCCGCCGGCCTACGCCAGAGCCACAGCAGCGCAGGATCTGAGCTGAGTCTGCGACCTACACCACAACTCATGGCAACGCCGGATCGTTAACCCACTGAGCAAGGGCAGGGACCGAACCCGCAACCTCATGGTTCCCAGTTGGATTCGTTAACCACTGCGCCACGACGGGAACTCCTGAAAGAGCTCTTTTTAAATGAGCTGCCCAGAACTGATGGTTCCCAGATTGTGATACCTACTGGCCACAACTGCAGGAGTTGGAGAGTTTCTTCTGTAAATTTTACCCAGGAATCACTCACCAAGCTAAGCATCTCTAGTCTCTTACTGTTTTCCAAGATCAGGAAGGCAAAAATGCATTTCTTGGAAGTAATCCAAGCACAATGACTTATACGAGGACACAGTCATGGGTGTGTGTGTCCGCTATGAAATCTGGCTCTGGATCATCTTGTGAACCTGAGAAATGGAAGATTAGGGAGTGAATTTATTTGGAAATAATAGAAAATGTTGGTTGGGTTTTGTAGGCTGAAGTTCTGGAGTTAATCATTATTCTGCAGAATCCTGAATGATGTTGCTTATAGCTTTCCTACACAGGCAGTGTTCCCGTGGGAGTCCTACTAACGGTCTTTTGTCAGGCACTATCAGCAGTATTGAGCCAACCTGAGCACCCTATTATTAATCCTTTTCTCCTAGTGACATGACAGCGATCGATGTCTGAACAAGCTATTGAAACTGTAGCAATCAAGTGGACTCCAGTTAATCCAATGGGATACTTACTCAGAGCTCATGGAAGGACAGAGAATTTTTTTCTCACTTTGCACTATTCCCATAACCCTGCACTCTATGCTGCTATAATTTGGGTAGAAGTTGACACTTACCCAGACCCGTAAACACACAGGGAACCCTTACTGATGATTCAAATACATGCATATCACCTTTGCAGCCATCTGCTACTTCTGTACCTATATAAACTTATGACTGTTAGATAAATATTCGTGCCTATGTAAATATAAAGCAAGGACAATGAAATGTTTATATGGAAAGGTACTCACCTGGTAATGTTTTTGGACTTACAGAAAGCTATCAGCAGTTACAAATAATAGCATGTACAACACCAGATTATCAGATTTCCTGTCGTCAGTTTCAGAGAGAAAGAAACGTGAAGTGGTGGAGCCCCACCCTGGTTGTGCATACAGGTTCCTATATCCCTCTCCCACAGATGATGATTCGGTTAATCCGATGTGATGCCGGGGAATCTGCATTTTAAGTTTTGAGGTGACTAGCCTAAAATGGAAGTTTTCAGGCTGTCTTCCAAAGTGCTTTAGGGCCTCCGAAGTGGTTTATAGGAAAGGGCAGGGGGGAACGAGAGGGAAGAAGGACAGACCTGTGCTCAGCTTTGCTAGCAGGTGCATCACTTTTGACAACTCACCTTAGCTTCTTGATTCAGTTTCTCTGGCTGTAAAATCCATATCAGTAATGTACACCTTTATTTATTCTACATGGATATTTTGAGAAGAATGAATAGGAGAATATAGAGAGAGTAAGGAATTACAGAGGATAAACCTCCCCAGTCAGCGTAGGAACCTATTGACATGCAGTCGTGCAGTCTCTGCTACAGGGAGGTGGGCCTTCCCACCTCAGGGCCACCATTGCTCCCCAGGGCTGGGGTTTGGGCAGCTCTCTAGAGTTGGAAGGATCTTTTTTTTTTTCTTTTTTTGTCTTTTTAGGGCCGCACCCTTGGCATATGGAAATTCCCAGGCTAAGGGTCCAATCGGAGCTGTAGCCACCAGTCTACACCACAGCCACAGCAATGCAAGACCTAAGCCACATCTGTGACCTACACAACAGCTCATGGCAATACTGGATCCTTAACCCACTGAGCAGGGCCAGGGATCAAACCCACGTCCTCATGGATGCTAGTCGGGTTCGATAACCACTGAGCCATGATGGGAACTCTGGAAGCATCTTTCTAAAGCTGAGCCTTATCCTCCTTTCATTAGCTTCTGCACACAGGTCCTAGTGCTCCCACGACTCCCTATTTCTATGGGACAGCCCTTCAGTATTTGGAGGCAGTCATCATGTCTCAATCTAAAACTCCTTGCCTTCCTGAACTATTTATTGGTTAACTCATTTTCTGAAGTCCTCTCACCTATGTAAAGTATTTGTGTAGTACCCTTCAAGTTGTGCTAGCTGTTAATTCGCTTCTACTTTCTACACCTGAGTTTTCGTGTTTTTTCACTCAGCCTTCTTTCTTCAGCATGTCTTTTTACAGCTACTGAAGTAGCTTTCACAACAGCTACTGCAGTAAGCCCCACTGCATTGAGTTGTTTCTCAAATAAAAGTATACAAGTATTGCTCTGAAAGAATGAGTGTGCAAGATGCCTCTCAAACGTGGTTGCATGACAGATCATTTAGAGGAGGTTGTTTTAAAAATGTAAATGTCCAGTGAGGGGGTTCTCGTTGTGGCTCAGCAGAAATGAATCTGACTAGCATCCATGAGGACCTAGGTTCTATCCCTGGCCTCCCTCAGTGGGTTAAGGATCCAGCGTTGCTTGTGAGCTGTGGTGTAGGTCACAGATGTGGCTCAGGTCTTGCGTTGCTATGGGTGTGGTGTAGGCCAGCAGCTACAGCTCCGATTTGACCCCTAGCTAGGGGATCTCCATATGCCATAGGTGTGGGCATAAAAAGACCAAAAAAAAAAAAAATGTCCAATGACCTCAACCAGAAATCCTTCCTGAGATCCAGTGGAATAGGGGTAAGACTCTAGAAAGTGTACCTTTGAGGTACCAGGTAACACAAGCACAGCTGCCTGAAAAACACTAACACACTGACTGTATGCAGTAACTTGAGAATGCTAAATGGTTTAGAGTCTGGGACAGAGAGACCTAAACTCTGCCTGCCTCTGTCCTTTAACTGGCATGAGACCTCTGCAAGCAAGTCGAATGCCAGAGCCTTCTTTTCTCATCTACATCACATCTACCCCCTACATCACCAGGATTACATGAGATTATACATGTAAGACCTTACCTATCATAAAGGACTACACAGTGTCTTTTTAATGCAAGTGTTTTTCGGTTTTTGGTTTTTGTCTTTTTGCCGTTTCTTGGGCTGCTCCCGGGGCATATGGAAGTTCCCAGGCCAGGGGTCCAATCGGAGCTGTAGCCACTGGCCTACGCCAGAGCCACAACAACGTGGGGATCCGAGCCGAATCTGCAACCTACACCACAGCTCACGGCAACGCTGGATCCCTAACCCACTGAGCAAGGCCAGGGATTGAACCGGAAACCTCACAGTTCCTTGTCGGATTTGTTAACCACTGAGCCACGACGGGAACTCCATAATGCAAGTGTATTTTTATACAAATTTCAGTCAGGTGGATATTTTTATGCATCTCTTCTATTCCGTTTTGATACATGTTTGTCTAATAAAGGTTTAGGATCTTGGAGTCATACATGCTTATTCATTTATAGAGCAAATTTAAGAGATGATTATTTCATTTGTGTAAAATGTGTTTGTTCGTTTTGAGTCAATCAGCAAATTATTCTTTTGCTGGGCATAATCTTCCCTGTCCCCATCTAGCAGTTCTAGGAGAATATACAGAAAAAGACCTTGAAGTTTAATACAAAGCAAAGCTTTGTTGATGCCCTAACCTGGCATGGACCTGAGGAAACATCCTGGAAGGCTCCCATCCAGACAGCAAGTTCTAAGAAAGAGGTTTCAGTAAGAAAATTGCTTGTTTTATTATTTTTAATTTAATGAATCTTATTCCTGTAAAAATTACAAGGCAGATATTCCAGGAAATCAGCATCTTTTTTTAGCCCCAGAGCAGACAGCCCAGGGCTGGACATGTGCGCCTGACCTGTGTTCCAACCCAAAGGGGCATTGTTGAAAAGTGAGAAGGATTTTTCAGTCCAAAGTCTGAGCCTGGATGTTCTGCTCTTCCCACAGAGACTGTCAGCAAGGAAGCAAATTTTGAAATGAAGTTTTGTGATGTATATACTTTCCACTAAAAACTGGACAGAGCCCAAGACTCATTTCTCAGAGCTCCCTATCCAAGCACAAGATGAGGAATGCTCTTTGGTCATTAGCGCTTAGTTAGAATAGCCCAGAAGTGAAAAAGTTGCTACTGGATTGCATTAATTTGAAGAATAGTGTTTGGGTTATAATGGTTTCCTGGCGTTTTAATTGAGGAGCGTTAACATTGGTGTCCGCATTAGGAAAAACACCTACTCAAGATCAAGGTGGAAAAAAAAGTGGTGACGAGTTGAACCTGCAAGTAAAAAACTGTCAGTACTTTTAACAGCAACAAAAAAAGGTTTATTGTTGCCACCCTAGTTGATCCTTCCAGACAGTTGATGCTCATTATTCTTTTGCTTCATTTCCACGTTTATATAATAAAATCAAAAAAATAAAAGTTTCATCTTAAAACTTCAGGACTCCCTAAGCTGAAAAGAGTATTCATACTTGCCATGTGCTTATGGGGTGCCTACAGCATGCCAGGCACTGTGCTAGAATGAGGATAAAAAGCATAAGATTTGGACCTTGTCCTTGAGGATGCAGAACATAGCTCTGGTGGGTCACCAGGAGTGAAGGCAGTGCTCAGAAATGCTTCAGTCCTCCTTTTGGATCTGAGCATCAGATGTTAAAACATAGTGTCTTTCCTTACCTGCCCCTGTCCTTACCCCACCTGTGTACAGGGTGCCCTGGGCCAGAAACCACAAGGGTCTATTAGGAATTCCACCACACTGGCCTCTCCTTCAGCTCAGATTTGTGGTACCTGGCTCTCCCTCTGGTTTCCCAAAATGCCTGAAACCTGACCTTAAACCCCAGCCAGTAAGCTAAAAGGCTTGACAGTGAGCTCTGGCCACTCCCTAGCTGTATAACCTCAAAATTACCTAATCTGTCTGTCCCTCAGTTTCTTCATCTATAAAATGGGAAAGTGCCTACCTCATATGGTTTTTATAAGAACTGAATGGGTTGATACATATAAAGCACTTAAAACAATAGCTGGCACATAAGTGGAGTCTGATGAATGTTAGCCAGGCTAGTTCCCCAGTTCCACCAGAGTACCTAATTCGAGGCTTAAATTATGCCTACCTTTATCTGTAAGTTGGGTACAACTTGGGGATCTAACACAGTCCTACAGCTACATCTGAATGACGCTCTGAAAGTGGAAACCAACCTATAGAAGCATCTGTTACCAGCTCTGGCCAGATGTCAGAAAACATTTAGGGCTATTCAAGTGTCAGTGCTCTCTATGGGAGGTTTATTAACAACACAAATGTTCTATATCCTGTCCTTGAGCTAGACACAATACACTAGTGAAAAAAATTAGAAGTATTCTAGAGACAGAATTAGTGGTTTAGAATGATTTTTCTCTGCTCCCTCCCTCCCCACCCCCACACGCACGCACGCATGCATACACACATACACTACTTATATGATGGTAGTTCCAGCAAACTTAACAATGTTGAATCACATTGATGTTTCTACATGCATCAGCCTACAGCTCAATTCTAAATATTAAATATAAACCTAATATCTCTGCTACTCATTAATGCTCAGGATACACACAGGAACATAATTGGAAATGCATGATGGAATTTATAGCCTCAGTATTCGTCTGTATTTAACCAACATTTATATAATGCTTACATGTCAGACACAGTTCTTTTTTTTTTTTTTGTCTTTTTGCCATTTCTTGGGCCGCTCCCTCGGCATGTGGAGGTTCCCAGGCTAGGGGTCGAATCGGAGCTGTAATCGCCAGCCTACGCCAGAGCCACAGCAACACGGGATCCGAGCCACATCTGCAACCTACACCACAGCTCACGGCAACGCCGGATCGTTAACCCACTGAGCAAGGGCAGGGATCAAACCCGCAACCTCTTGGTTCCTAGTCGGATTCGTTAACCACTGTGCCACGATGGGAACTCCAGACACAGTTCTAAGCACTTGTCAAATAGTAGCTCATTTTATCCTTATAACAACTATATGAGATATAGATTATCATTACCCCCATCTTGCAGATGAGAAAACTAAGGCAGAGGGCAACTTGCTCAAGTCTCATAGTGAGTAAGTGGCAGACCTGGATTCAGAGCAGGCCATTTAGCTGCAGAGTCCATGCTCTTCACCATCGCTCTTCACCAATAAACTTCACTTCTTCCAGTCCTCACAATAAAAAAAGTAAATTTTTCTGAGGTTTTGTTATTGAGTCTCCTTTCTCTTGATATAAATTACCAAAATGCCAATATTCTCTGCATTCTATAAAATTTAAAATGCTTACACAGAGTGTTGATGCTGGATCGACATTTATTAGTAGTGATGATGATGCATAAAATTTAAGTTTTAAAATGTTTTCTAGTCCCTTTCTCTATTGAGCTGAAGCTCAGGTGACAGGGGTCCCAGGTAGAAACAAGGGAGGATCCTAGAATCTCAGGCTTGGGAAAGAGCCATGTACTCCTGAGGTCCAGCCCACAGGTTCTACAAAATGCAGATACATCAAATGACTCGCCCATCATTACAGAACCACTTAGTAGCAGAGCTGAGACTAGAGCACAGGACAAGAACAAATAGGGGCAGTTGAGGAAACAGTCCTGCTGGAAACTGTCTTAATTTCTCGCAAGCCAAGGCTCTTTCCGTTATGCCATGTTCCTTCTCCGTCTACAGAAACTAAAGACTTGGAGGATCACTGCGGTCTTGGAAGTCAAAGTAGTAAATCCAGAATCCAGGTTGTTAAGTAGGACTTGAAGAATTAGCCTGTGCCAGAATTCAAAGCAAGGTCAATAGCCAAAACTAGAGACAAGCCAAGGTCAAGCCAAGAGGAGGATGAATTGAAGAGGGAGGCCAGACAGCTCAAATACAGGCAAACCAAAGGTGAAGAGTAAGGAAGGCATAATGGGAGTTGCAGTAACCTGCCTGTTTCATAGCCCAGATGCTTAAGTTCTAAATTTGGGGGAAGAGGCTCTCTCCCCTAAATGGTACACCTCTTTTGAATGTCAAGCATTGGATGACCGTGCATATTATATAGACTTTTTTAATGAGGTCAGAAACAGCAGAACCAAGTTTAATGTCCACTTTAAAAAAAAAAATGAGGAGCTCCCGTCGTGGCGAAGTGGTTAACGAATCCGACTAGGAACCATGAGGTTGCGGGTTCGGTCCCTGCCCTTGCTCAGTGGGTTAACGATCCGGCGTTGCCGTGAGCTGTGGTGAAGGTTGCAGACGCGGCTCGGATCCCGCGTTGCTGTGGCTCTGGCGTAGGCCGGTGGCTACAGCTCCGATTCAACCCCTAGCCTGGGAACCTCCATATGCCGCAGGAGCGGCCCAAGAAATAGCAACAACAACAACAATAACAACAACAACAAAAGACAAAAAAAAAATAAGATTATGGGTTACTACAGCTCATCTAAGAGATCTGTGCACAGTAAGCTTCTCTGTATCTTAATTTATCTGCCAGAGAAGACTGGAGGACTGAGGCGATTCAGCTGGGAATTGAACCTGTGGTTCCAGGAAGTCTAGATATTTCAAACCTCATCCTTAGTCCATTAAGATATCCTCTCCAAGAACATAATGTAGTTAAAGTAGACTTAGATATCTTTAGTACAGAGAGTGGGTTTTATTTCCACTTTGGGAATTTCTGATCCATAGTAGGGAGAGCTATAGATGAAACTCACCTACAGTAGTGCCTATGGAATAATGCATATATGTCAACATACACTGTCATTTTCCTGATTTACGGTTAAGAAGAGAAAAACCGTCTTGGGAGAATAGATTACAAATGCATTTGCTAAATGGGGACTTCTCTTATTTTTCCTGAAGATCCACTATTGCCTCTATCAATAAAATAGACTAAATTATATTTGTTCAGAGAATCTGAAGAGGGACCACAGATTTCACACATCTGTCAGGTGTGGGTGAGTTTATTTGGGGGACAGTAGGGGAGCATCCTGTACCATTACAGGCTGTCAGCCACAGAGAATGTTTACTAATAAGCCTAGCCATTAAGTTAGGTCAGTGATGGATGGCCTGTGTTCCCCTGCCCTGGCCTGGCATGTGCCGTGATACTCACTGACCAGCAGCAGCTGTTGTACTAGCTGCCTTGTTAAGGGTCTCACCAAGTGACATCAGCTATACATCACCCTGGCTGATACCTTTGATTATTTGGACAGCTCCTGGCATGATGAATCGTTAGGATTGATCTGTCTTTTTCTCGCACGTCCTAGTCAGTGTTCTTTACCCATCTCTCTCTTCACTCTTAAGTGGAGGGCCCTTATTGCTGCTCTTTCAGATGTATGCACCTTTCTACCTTCTCCAATGTATAGAATCTGCTCGTTTCAGTATTCATAATGAGAAATTGGGATGAGGCTGAAGAAAATAAGTGTGTCGTACTTAGAACAGGCAGGCAGGGAAAACAGCAGCCACTCTCTTGCAGGCAGAAAAACAAGAAGAAAAAGCTTTTTCCATGGGCATCAAGGGCTCAGCAGCTTTCATTACTAAGGTCATGGACCTTCCACATATTCCATGTGGTACAAATTAAATTTGAATGCTGTGGGTAACCTGAACAGTGCCTTCTATTTATAAGATCGCTCTCTTCCAAGGAGTACAAATCATTTTGCACACAGTATCTCAGGCATCACCATATTTCTGTAAGTTTTATCATGTTGATTTCACAGAGGAGAAAAAAAATGAGCACAGATATATATTCCCAAATCTATTTGATAAATAAATGTATGACAAAATTAATAACGGGACCTAAAATCCCTGCCTCCCTGCTACATTAAGACTTCTAGCTTATTGATTTATAAAATGTTTATTAAGCACCTACTGTGGGTGTGTCAAGAGACTACAGAGAGCCTCTTTGGGGCAGCCATTAACTCATTCAATCCCACTTAACTTTAAGTCAATAATAGTATAGGAGAAGCTTATGAAAATATATTAGTTGACTTTAGAGAATTTACAGACATGAATTAGAGATACAAGCACTATCCCGCTTTACCATGAATCAGCTAGAGGCCATAATAGCCACCCCTTCTCTATTCAATTACAAATTCCTGAGTGGTTAAAAACAATGTTCCCTGTAGTTCTTTCCAATTGAAAATTGAATAGATTCAAGTATGGCTATATAAAAGCAGTACCTTTCAAATGTGTTCTAGTATACTTGGCAAAACTTCATTAAATATATGTTTGATTCCTTTATATAAATAATTCTACTAACATAAAATATGGCCATATTGTCTGTGTGTGGTTATAATCTTTCAATCAAGAGTTATACCCATCTCCCTGCTCCTCTCAAAAACACCGCTGGACTAGACAGGATCTGTGTGGTCTCAAAAAATTCCCTTTATATATTTGTTTACTAATTCTTTTTTGGCCACCTGTAGAAAAGTAGTAAAAACAACCCAAGATTTGTGAGAAAATTATGAGAGAAATTTTAATTTGATAACATTTCCTACCTATTAAGTAGGTTTGGATATGCCTTGTTCCAGGAAGAATCTAAGGCAAGAACAAATTTATTTATTAAGAATTATTATTATGGGCTCAGCGGTTAATGAACCCAACTAGGATCCACGACAATGTGGGTTCCATCCCTGGCCTTGCGCAGTGGGTTAAGGATCCAGTGTTGCCATGAGCTGTGGTGTGGGTCGCAGACGCGGATTGGATCCTGAGTTGCTGTGGCTGTGGTGTAGGCTGGCAGCTGCAGCTCTGATTGGACCCCTAGCCTGGGAACCTCCCTATGCCTCTGGTGTGGCCCTAAAAATAAATTATTATTATGTTTGAAAAATGGAATAGCTTAGTCAATAGAACAGTTGTAGAACAACAACCTGTAAATCATCTCCACTACTAGAAAAGCACTGGTTCGATCATATTGTTTCCTGACTGAAAACGTCCAGTGACTTTACATAAAAAAGGAAAACTAGATTATTGGAACTTTTTATTTTTATTTTATTTTTTTATTTTTTCTTTTTCTAGAGCCACACCTGTGGCACATGGAGGTTCCCAGGCTAAGGGTCCAATCGGAGCTGTAGCTGCCGGCCTACACCAGAGCCACAGCAACACCATATCTGAGCTGCGTCTGTGACCTACCCCACAGCTCACGGCAACACCAGATGCTTAACCCACTGAGTGAGGCCAGGGATTGAACCCACAACCTCATGGTTCCTTGTTAGATTCGTTAACCATTGCGCCACCACAGGAACTCTGTTCTTTTTTTTTTTTTTTTTTTTGGAACTTTTTAGCTTGACCTTTAAAGTCTTTCATAGTTTGTCCAAGTGCATAGAATAAATGCCAAGCTTATTTTCTAGAACACACCCCCACATGCACACCCAACAGAAACTCTCAGATTCCATCCCCAGGTACCTCCTCCATGGGCTGTGAGCACCTCTGTCTCTGCACTTCAAATGTTTATTGATATACCTAATGGTATATTTTCTCGTGTGGTTATAAACAGTTTTAGATAGTCAGCTTAACACACTATGGCCCGGTCTCAGTGGCCATCTGTCCTTCCTCTCAGCCCCAGCACAGTACTTGGATTCATAGAACATACCAGTAAAGTTTTGAGTGATGGAGAATAACTCCAAGCAAACCGTTAACCATGCATCACTATGAGCTCATAGAAAGGGGGTAAATTGGATTATTCGTAAATAATTGTTTTCGAATGCATGTGATAATTCTCCTAGACTTGATTTGTGAAATTTGCGGAAGTCTGTTCTTGGACTGGCTTAGTGGTTCTGATGTGTATAGATAGAGATGCACACAGGACACTGGCCCCACACTTCATGTTTCACCAGCTCATAGACACATGCCGAAGGGACTTCCGTACACTGTGCAGCATGTAACTGCAGCCTGTAAGGTGGAAATTTAGTAGTAGCTAGGAGAGTGTTCAGAAGATAAGGTCATATGATGGGTCATATAATTCAGAGAGCTGTGGAGGTGCTTGTAATTGAGTATGCATGCCTTGGCTACACCAGAAAGCCACTCTAGAGAAAGTGAAAACCTGAAGTTGGAAGGGCTTTAAAATTTTTTTAATTATTTCTCTGACACAGGTCTTTATGAAGCATATGTCCACTTCTGATTCTTCAGACCTTAGTTGCTATAACTCAGTTTCCATTTACCAAGCAGGTTTTAGAATGCCACTGTCTCCAGAACTCATGGGAATTGAGCTAAAAACCTGAGAGCTTAATTTAACATTGAAGGGCTTAATTTCAAACCACATACCTTTCAAGAGGACATTTTAGAAAGCATTAAATATATTCTTCTATATTTATATATAACGTATATACACAATGGATTATTACTCAGCCATAAAAAAGAATTAAATATTGCCATTTGAGCAGCACGGATGGACCCAAAGAATATTATACTTAATGAAGCAAGTCAGACAGAAAAAGACAAATACTGTATGATATCGCTTATATGTGGAATCTGAAAGTAGTATAAATGAATCTACATACAAAACAGAAGCAGACTCACAGACATAGAAAACAAACTTATGATTACCAAATGGGAAAGGGAGGGAAGGAGTGTGGGATTAATAGATCCAAGCTACTATACATAAAATAGATAAGCAAATGATTTACTGTATAGCATAGGGAGTGATTTGCAATGTCTTACAATAACCTATAATGGAATAATCTGAAAAAAAAAAACTGAATCAGTTTGCTGTACACCTGAAACTAACACAGTATTGTAAATCAACCATACTTCAATTTTTAAAAAATATTTTTATATGCATCTTCTATTTTAGCTAAGCATATTTTTCAGCTACCAAAAAAAAAAAAAGCAGGTCAACTACATCTCTGGAAGATGGTCTTTCTTAGCAGCAGAAAGAGTTTAGGAGTATAGAGGAAGATAATAAATGGAAAGAAAACTTCTGGAAAACTCTAGGTAATAGCTAAACTATTACTGATTTACATCTGCTTGAAAACCCATTTTATCACATTTGCTAAGGGTTTCCATCTCCTTTTACCCTAGCTTAGCTTCCTAAGAATCCTTTTGGTGATACCCTCTGCTTCTCAGAGCCTGTGGGTGCCTATAGCTACTTAATTCCTGAGCCAGTGTTAAGAGTTTCAAGTTACCATTTAAATCGACATTTCTGGCACCATCCATGTTTGCAGCTGGCCGGTTTTGTTATAATAATAATTCTTTATATTTACATACCATAGTTCATCACCAAATCACTGCAATGTATAGATGTTAACCAGTTAGGCTTTCTGCCTTCTTTTTCAGCAGGAGGAGCAGGTGGCAGAGATTTACAGAGCGAGAAACTGAGTTGGGGATGTCATTGAGTAAATTTAGGGCTAGAGCCCTAAAACTTGCAGTGCTTCCTATAAGAGTTATTAACAATGATACAGTGGAGGTAATCTTTTTGAACACTTACTCTTACTAAGTTCTTTAAAGGGTGGATTTTTAAACTATTCCACCATTCCACTGTTGAACTGAAGAATATTACTGAAAGACGTCTCAAGGGATCTTGTGATCATTCCACCTGCCAGGTAGTTTTATTTTCTTATAGATATCCAGCATTTCCGATTCCACAATCATTTAACTTCCTATCTCAGTAATTCCTCCTACTGTTCAGATGAAATTATTCCTATTTTAATTTAAGCCAGTTTTCTCTTGCTGCACAGAATACCTGGTTACACCGTCCTTATAAAACCTCTGATATAATGCACAGTACCAAATGCTGTGTAGGTATAAACCAAATCGCCACTTAGCCTTATAAGTTCCAGGCTAGGAAACACGAATTTTTTTAACCATGCCTATGTAATTTCCCTGGAGTTTTTTTTTTTTTTTAATAATTCTATTGTAAATTTCACTCGAGGAGAAACTGCCTTAGTCATTCTCCCCATGTTTCCTAAAATTTCAGAAGTCAACAAATGCTTTAATTGACATCAAACAACAGGGAGTTCCTATCATGGCTCAGAGGAAATGAATCTGACTAGCATCCATGAGGATGCAGGTTCAATCCTTGGCCTCACTCAGTGGGTTAAAGATCCGGCATTGCCATGAGCTGTGGTGTAGGTCGCAGACACAGCTCAGATCTGCCATTGCTGTGGCTGTGGTATAGGCCGTCGGCAATAGCTTCGATTCTATCCTTAGCCTGGGAGCCTCCATATGCCATGGGTGCAGCCCTAAAAAGAGAAAAAACAAACAAACAAAAAACCCTGAGTTGTTGTTTTTGTTTTCGTTTTCGTTTTTATGGCCACACCTGTGGCACATGGAGGTTCCGGGGGCCAGGGACTGAATCCGAGTTGCAGCTTCAAACTACACCAAAGCTACAGCATCCTTTAACCCACCGTGCTGAGCCAGGGATAGAACCTTCGTCTCTGCAGTGACCCAAGCCTCTGTAGTCAAATTCATAATTCTTTTTTTTTTAATTTTATGGCCACAAATGCAGCATATGGAATTGGGGGGGGACATGTCAGGGGAGGAGTTCCCGTTCTTAATTCAGCAGGCTAAGAACCCAGTGTATTATCCATCAGGATGCGAGGGTTCCTTCCCTGGCCTTGCTCAGTGGGTTAAGGACCTGGCATTGCAGCAAGCTATACTATAGGTTGTAGATGCGGCTCAGATCCCACATTGTTGTGGCTTGACAGGAACATAAAAAGAAAAAAAGAAAAGAAAAGGAAGTTCCCAGGCCAGGGATCGAAAGTGAGCTGCAGCTGCGACCTATGCCACAAGCTGGATCCTTTAACTTGCTGCACTGGGCCAAGGATGGAACCCCCACCTCCGCAGCAAGCTGAGCCACTGCAGTCAAATCCTTAACCCACTGCACCACAGCAGGAACTCCAGTTTACTTTTTTACTGTGTGTTATGTAGACAGAAAATTACCCAAATCATACGCATAGAGCGCAATGATTTTTTTTAAAGAAACTGAACACTTTCATGTAATCTTGACCCAGATCAAGTTTTAGAACATTATCAGCACCCCAGAAGCTTCTCTCTGTGCCCCTTTCTAATAACACCTCTAATATTACCTATTCCTGCTTCTATCACCAGGTTAATTTTTGCCTATATTTGAACTTCGTGTGAATAGTCATACAATATATACTCTTGAGTGTCTGGAGTCTTTGATTCAGCATTGTGTTTGTGAGAACTGTCACTGTTCTAGTGCATGCAGCACTAGTTCTTTTGTTCTCATTGCTGTAAAGTATTTCATTTATTCATCTTATCTCATTCTACTGTAGGTAGACTTTTGAGTTATTTCTACTTTGGAGGTATTATAATAATGCTGCTGTGAACATTCTTTTTCTTTTCTTTTCTTTTCTTTTTGCTTTTTAGGGCCACACCTGCGGCAGATAGAGGTTCCCAGGCTAGGGGCCCAATCAGAGCTGCAGCCACTGGCTTACATCACAGCCACAGCAATGCAGGATCTGAGCCTGCATTTCGACCTACACCATAGCTCATGGCAATGCCGGATCCTTAACCCACTGAGCAAGGTCAGGGATTGAACCTGCGTGCTCATGGATGCGAGTCAGATTCATTCACCGCTGAGCCACAACAGGAACCTGCTGTGAACATTCTTGTAACAGTCTTTCGGTACACACTATGTTGGCCTTTCTCTTGGGTCTATTACCTGGGAGAGGTCAGAGGGTTGAGCTTTAATAGATTCTACCCAACAGTTTTTCGAAGGGTTTGTACCAACTTCCACTCCCACCAACAGTGTGTGAAAATTCCAGTTGCTCCCATCCTCCCTGGCCCTTGGTTCCATCATTTTTTTCTTAACTTTAACAACGTTTGTGGGTAGCGAGTAGTAGTTTGCTCGCTTGACATAAACCAGCTGCCCAGATGGATTAGGTCTCTGAGAACATCCTTTTTTCCTACTGCTGTTGTGCATTTGCCAACGGATCACAGGAACAAAGTAGTAGCCAGTAGCCCTCATTTGCATGACTTTGAACTGTTATCTGTTTCTGCTGGAGATTCTAGCCAGAGCAGACTGGGAGACACCCCATGCGGCCATGATAACCTTTTCTTGTTCATTAAGGACCCACTTAGCTCTCCGTGGGGCTGCAGCAGACAGCCTGGAAAGGCAGGTCATGACTTCACAACTGTGTAATGCTAATCTCATCAATAATAATTCAAAAAGAAAAAAAAGCAATTTAAATAATCCACAAAAGCACCAAAATTAGGCTGAAGACAGCGGTACTAGTTTTGCAGTCTGCAGATGACTAGCACGATCCCACTCTCTTTAATATGTATTCAGATAGAATCCTAAATTGGACGCTGAAATCTAGAGAAGGGAAGGTTAAATATCTTGAAATGTTTTGAAAATATTAACCAATAAAACACTCACATGAGAAGCAGTTAGGCAGAGTCGGTGCAGTCCTTAAGGCTGGGCACTTAAGAATGTCAGAAAGGTTTGTGAATGATAATTCTTCTTTTATCAGCAAGAAATTCACGTTCAGTGACCAGTGTTTTGCCAGTGAGAAGTGAATAGCACATAGCTTTAAAATCGACTGTCAAACGCCACATACTTCTTACCTTGGATTGGTTTAGTTTCTTAACAATAGAACACAATACAATGTTCAATAAATACAGAGGTGAAGTTAATGTTAATGTTGAGGGGACTTTTTTTTTTTTTTGTCTTTTTGCTATTTCTTTGGGCTGCTCCCGCGGCATATGGAGGTTCCCAGGCTAGGGGTCCAATCGGAGCTGTAGCCACTGGCCTACTCCAGAGCCACGGCAACGCAGGATCCGAGCCGCGTCTGCAACCTACACCACAGCTCACGGCAACGCCGGAGCGTTAACCCTCTGAGCAAAGGCAGGGACCGAACCCGCAACCTCATGGTTCCTAGTTGGATTCGTTAACCACTGCACCACGACGGGAACCCCTTTTTTTTTTTTTTTTAGGACTTTTATCTACCGGAACTCTGTGTGGCTTGCCCAAAAGTTGGAAAGAAGGAACCCTTTACTGAAGATTCTGGAAACTGAGAAATTAAACATAGCTGTTAGATACATAGATTCAGGACGTCGGATTATTGTATTTTTTCAGAAGATTAACTTTTCTCTTTCCCCATCTGCTTTTCTCCAAATTCCCGCTATAAGATGTGCATACATTCCTTTCTCCTTTATGTTCTGATTTCACAAAGCTGCCCCTGTGAGGATTTTTGCATCTGCAGCCCCCCAATATTGGATTATTATGGAAACAAAGTGCAGTATTTCAAGCATCATGCCACATAAAAGTAACAGGATAATGATTTTCTTTCTCAGTTCAGATATCAGAGGCCCGAGTATTGATTGCCTGTTTCTTTTGCCTCCTGTCCTCTGATGAAACTACACTTTTGACACAGAGTCACAATAAAATGTGCTCTTTCCAGTGTGAGATCTCTGTAAATGTCATTCACACAGTCATTGTTTTCTAATTCTCTGTGTTTTCATCAGAGGAGCACAGAAGCCCTTCACTAAGTAGAGAGAAAGCAAGCAATGTTTAGATTTAGAATTCACTGGAACAAACAAGTTCCATTATTTTGCCAAGGGCAAGTGGCATTCTAAAAATAGAACTCCTTTTCATAGTAACTATGAAATTTCTATTATTAGAATGGACTGAATGATGAGGACAGAGATAATGGGAGGTTTCATGAGATATTGTTGGGAATATTGATGCTGGGTTTGGCAGGCAAAGAGAGGTCCTAAAATCCGTGTGAGTGTTAGTGTTTATGGATGAGAAAGGTTGGTTGGTGGCACGAGCTGAAGACAGGCTGGAGACCCAGAGGTAATGGCTGGTCCTCCGCCCAAGTCTACCTCCTGACCTGTGACACTCTTGCTGTCTCAGCTCCAGGTCTCTGATCTCTGCTGCCAGCAAATGATTTGTGATTTTGTTTAAGGATAACTATTGATGGTGGCCTCGCTCGAGGCCACCAAACTCATTTCACTTGTGCCCTGCACCAAATTTGATCCCAAAGGTGGAGAGCTTGTGTATTAACCCAATGTGACACTTATTGCCTTCCTCCTCTTCTGTTAAATCAGTTTATCTAAAAATATCTCATACACAGGACCGGAAAAAAAAAAAAAGCAGACCATACACAAAGCATTCACTAAATGTCGTGATAAATGTAATCACTGCACCTACAGCTTCTCAAGATGCTCCTGTGCTGTGACCCCCCATTTCACATAATGTAGCCTTTTTATTTATTTCCAATAGCTTTCCAATCAGTCAGCGCCTGAGTCCTTCTTCTAACCTCAGATCATGGTCTAATAATCAGGTTTGGTGCTTTTATTAGCCTCCAAGGTAGTTTGAGCTGTTAAAATCTTTCTTTAACAGTTTCCACTTGATAAGAGATGTTTCAGTGGGCTCCATATCTCTCTTACCTTTGCCCAATCTTTTCTAGACAGACACAAAATCATGGGTGACACAGACCCAAGCAATATCATCTAACCTTGTCATTAAAACTCATTTGGACATAGCATCACCTAAAACATCAAAAAATTCCCAGTCATATTAGGTCAGAAGAGAGAGCATGAAGTCTATACTGATAACGGCACACTATTGCCTTTTATAAAACATTTAAATGGCCTTGTATTATGAGATTAGCATTCTTCCCACTGCTTGTTGGTTTACTTATCTTTTGGAGATGGAATACAGGAAAGAAACTCAATATTTTATTTGTGTTGTCCATTTTGTTTACATGTGTCTCAGTCTCTACCTCTCTGGACCAGTGTATGCCCCAGTGGGGAGAAGCTGGCCAAATGCAGTTTTTATCTAGCACTGTTGCAGCTAATTCCACCCAGAGAGCAGTTCTACTAGAGATCTGTCCAGAAACTCCTCTTTTGTTCCTCTTTGTATCAACCTGCCTAGGAGGCAAAGTCACCTGAAGGACCACTGCAAAAGCAGGTCTTACTCTCCTTTCCAGTCTTCCTGCTGCCTTTCTACTGATTTTCCCTAGAAAAAGAGGTAAACAGTTTCGGGGGGCTGAAGATGGTTTGGGATCAACTCTAAAGAAAAAAAATGAGATTGGGGTGAAGTCAGCATCCCACACTTTTCTCAAACTTGCCAGAACATTTAAGTTCTAAGGTCAGGTGAAGAAATAAAATGTGTCATGAGAGGTAGGTTACCTGACCTATATTTCCAGAAACCCAGACTTCGGTTCTTTCTTACTCCGTCCTTTCCACTCTCATCACGTGAAAGGGGATTTCTACCCACTGTTTTAGAAGAACTTTCAGAATTTAAAATTCTCAGAAAGTTTAAAATTTCACACATGTAATATTTGCCAGTTTGTCAACTAAAGTAAATGTATTTCAGAGACTGTTTGTCAAAAGAAAGGTCAAAATGTTCTATCGTTAAAAGATGCACAGTAGTGGGTGTTTTGTGTAAAGTCCACATAGAGTCCATAGTTCTCATGGTTGATCAAAAACATGTCGGGTGTAACTTCTGCTTTATAAGCTAGGAAGATGAGTAGTGACTTGGCTGTTATCACACAATATGTCAATGAGACATTGTCAAGGTAGAACCTAAGTCTTAAACTCTCTATTCAGGACTTTTGACCATAACAGGGTATTGCTTCCTATAACTCAAACAAAATCAAGTTGTTGCTGGCACCATTTTCTGGTGCCAAAAATGAGAACTGATTCCTTTTTGAGAAATGTGAAGCATCGTCCAACCATTGCAAGGTTGCCAGAATTCCCGCTGCCCAGGAAAACACGTGCCTGATGTGCTGTTAAGATCCCCTCTGCGCCTGTGCTGTGAACCCAGCAGCTAAAATAAGGCCATTTCGTCCAGGAGGGCCTCCTGAGCCCCTGTGGCATCGCACAGGTTATGCACAGGCCAGAGGTGGAGTGGACAAAGCAGGACTCTGGGAGCTGCTGGTTCAAGCTCAGAGAAGTAGCCCTGGGAGCCGAGGGCCATAGTGGAGCTCAGGGGTCTGCTGAAACATGAGTTTGCCCTGTTGGTCATCCCGCCCCCAGTGGAAGGAAAGGACGATCTCGCTCAGAATCAGGGAAAGCTGGTGGGGCTGGGGCCACCACATCTAAACCCTGATCTCATACTGCTTCCCTGTGGAGAAGTCTCAGAACTGCAGCTTCCCTCTGTGGGCCCCTGCCTGTCACACGCGCCCAGTGTGGTAAGTGGCTGCTATAAAGAACTTCAGCAAAAAGAGTGGAAAAGCAGGAGAGAGTGTTCCTGTCCTGAACCCAGAGAGTATCCGACTGCAGGCTCATCGGACGGGCCTGCAACCGCTCCCCCTTCCCTTCCCCGTTTACACGCCTTAAAAGCCCAAAGCCTCGGTCTGCCCAGTGGTATTCCTCCAGCTCTGCTTTCACAGACCTATGTCTGACTTGTACCCTTGCACGGTCTAAATAAGTTGGCAAAGGTGCCTACTCTTTCTCTGAATTTTTTTTTCCTTTTTATTTTTTTTAGGGCCACACTTGTGGCATATGGAAGTTCCCAGGCTAGGGGTCAAATTGGAACTGCAGCCACCAGCCTAGGCCACAGCCATAGCGATGTGGCAGCCACGTCTGCAACTTACACCACAGCTCATGGCAACGCCGGATCCTTAACCCACTGAGCAGGGCCAGGGATGGAACCCACGTCCTCATGGATACTGGTCGGATTTATTACCTCTGAGCCGCAATGAGAACTCCCTCTCTGAATTTTTTTCACCAACACTCAATCATAGTGCTCCGGCCAACCTCGAGGTTCCCACGTGCGTCTCTTTTGTGATTGCTCTCACAGCCTCCTGCCGGTCCTCAGCACCTGCCAGCAGGTGTTTGGGTGGGAGGCACAGCCATGATCACAGACACTCTTACCCCAGCTACCCTCCTTTGTAGGGCGTTAGGGCAATAACACACCTTTTCAGTGTTTAGCTAACCTCTTCCTTATGGTATAAAAACAGCATCGTATGGACATTATAGTTAGTGCAGTGGTTTCATTTCCCCATCTCTTTATGTTTTAGGAGCGAGGAAAAGCTCAGACTTCTTAATTAGTGAAACGAGCTAATAGGAAGCTATAATGATTACATTGTGATACCTTTTTAGGGGAGGTGAAGAAAAAGGCAATAAATCCTTGGCACTGGTTGGTGATATTTTCCAGGGACTCTCTGAATCAGAAAGTAGAAAGGAAGTTGACAGTGTAATTCACATTCCACTGAGAACCTGTGACCCTTTCTCTTCCTCTTCTCTCCCCTCCTGTCGAAGGCTCCAGGGTGAAAGCTGTAAGTTGAAGAGGACAAGCCATCAGCAGAGGGTAACTTACGATGAGAAATGAAAATATTTGGATTAGCTATAATACCAAGCCAGTGATATTTACAAATTATTAAACTGCCATCCTCACATCAAACGCTTTTTCTTTTATGAAATACTAAGCTGTGCTTTCAGTTTGTTTCAAACTGTCAGGTCCATTATTTGATGTTCCTCTGTGTTTGTTTATCTTAATGAAGATGTTGAATCAATCATTTTTACTTTCTCTCCCCGAGAGCAGCAGCCGCTCAGCGCCAGGACGAGGGCCAGCCACCCTCAAGCGCTGTGCAGGTGCTGAGTCTCGTTTGTTCACAGAGGAATAAAAAAACACATTTGTTCTCCCAGTTGTGTGGACAGACTGACAGATTTTTGATAAGAGGAGGGAAAAAGTCTTCCTGCCATGAGAAATAACATTTCTCTCTAGAATGAGTAAAAGTGGTGGCAAATATTATTCCTGTTTTGAACATGATTTTCCTCCACAACGTCATGAACAACTCACCGCCAGCTGGGGAACATCCCGAGGTGGGGCTGGAAATAGGAGATCGAATGTGGTCTGAATGTCATGGATCAAGCAAGAAGCAGGAAGCAAGCGCTCCAAACCCCAGCCCCTGGAAAATGGCACTTGTTCTTGCCACTCTAGCTTCCTTTCTCCATCCCTGATGTTGCAGTTCAATTTCCATGCTCCTAGGTGATGGTCTCCTGGAAGAAGGATGGCTTGTTGTTAGAGGGACTGTTTCATATCCAGACTACTTTGTGTTCTTCTTTGTGGAGAGATACTTCCAGTCCATCAAGTGTGTATAAGGCCCTTTGCAGGGTTTTTCCAATAGTACAGCTTAGTTCTACTAAGACACCCTCTCTTTCTTACTCAATCCCCCTTTGGAAAAGCCCACATCCTTTCAGAACAGCTGGCCAGGGAGAGAGAAGCAGACATGGACCAGAATTTTACTCTGCACATCCATCGGCTTATCCAGGGATAAAGCCTGTGACCTTGGTCTCATTAGCACCATGCCCTAGTCTAACTGAGCTAACTGGCCATACAGTTCAGTCAGCCGGACAAATGAGAAACAGGAAGAAAAGAAACAAGTCTGCTGAATGATTTAGGGTGATCTGATGGAAAACAAAACAGTGGGGGGAAAAAAAAAAGAAGTTCCCTTTGTGGCTCAGCAGTTAACAAATCTGACTAGGATCCACGAGGATGAGGGTTCGAACCCTGGCCTCGCTCAGTGGGTTGAGGATCCAGCATTGCCGTGAGCCGTGGTGCAGGTTGCAGATGCGGCTCAGAGCCTGCATTGTTGTGGCTGGGGTGTAGGCCTGCAGCTGTAGCTCTGATTTGACTCCTACCCTGGGAACTTCATATGCTGCGGGTGCAGCCCTAAAAAGCAAAAAAAAAAAAGAAAGAAAGAAAGAAGAGAAGAAAAAAACAAAGCAGTGCTTTACTTTTAAACCGTCTCAGTCAATGAAGCAGTCCAAACATAGCCATAGAGCTAAACAGATTTCTTGTGTTTTGGATCACATGCTTCTATTCCAGCATAGTTTTGGTTGTACCCTCAAATCTGTCATTTACTGGGAGGTACCGACATATTTGTAACCCTAGAGTTATGCGCTTAGAACCCTGGAGTCAGGGGACGGTACACCTTTTTATTGATCAGAATCTTTTTAAAGCCCATCTAAGCAGAATTTGTGTGTGAAATTAGTATTAGTACTTTTCCTAATTAGCCCTATGAGTCCCAACAGCTAGTGTGGAAATCCAGGGTCTAGCGTGCTCTTCTGCTCCTGACAGATTACAGAAGTTGACTCCAGGGGTTCAGGCAAGAAGGACCAAATTCCAGTTCTTCATGAGGCAAGGGGTGGACTTTTGGATCACATTATTCCAAGAGGAAACATTAGCTTTCAAAAGACAAACCAAACACCTCATTTATTTGAGGCCTCTGTTATGAGTCCTGGACCACAGATAACTACTTTCAACAAATTCTCACTCTTCATTAGTGGAAAACACTTTCCTCTAATCACCAGGAATTACCCAACACCTGGAATTAAGCGGTCTTCTCTCACCACACTCATTTGCTTTCTTTCCGGTAGGATATTCTAGGTTCATAAGGTGATCGCCAGGACTTGTTTTGCTGTGTGCACAATTCCTGGTGTGGCTGAGACTGCTCAGTAGCCTTCAGCATCCGTTTTCCCCTTCTGCATTTCTAGATGGGCTTACAGCTGCCCAGAGGAACTCCCTGCCTCCTTAATTCCCTGCTGTCTAGATTCGACCGTGTGACTTAAGTTCTGGCCAGTGGAATATGAAAAGGATCTCTTAACTTCTAGGGTCACACACAGTGTCCTTAGCAGGTGGGAGGGAAGGTGATGCTCTCTTCCTGGCCCCTCCCTGCCCTTCTGCTGGCAGAAGCTAGAGCCAGCTTGGGCCGTGTGGGAGAAATCACTTGCTAAAGGTGATGGAGACAAGAGAGGAGGAGATAAGTACCTGGAGTGCCCTCCATTCGGGGGCCGCCTCCTTCCAAGCTCGTTATATGTGAGAGAGAGAGGTCATCTTCTGTTTTGTGAGGCCTCTATTATTTGGAGTTTTCTGTCACATTGACCGAACTAATGCTGATCCACCAGGTAAAGAGTCCCTTTGGAGGATAACCAAGGACAAGAGGGGTAGGGCAAGACTAAGGGAAGTGACTATTAAAAAAATGGGATGGGGGAGTTCCCATCGTGGCTCAGTGGTTAACGAATCCGACTAGGAACCATGAGGTTGCGGGTTCGGTCCCTGCCCTTGCTCAGTGGGTTAAGGATCCGGGGTTTCCGTGAGCTGTGGTGTAGGTTGCAGACGCGGCTCGGATCCCGCGTTGCTGTGGCTCTGGCGTAGGCCGGTGGCTACAGCTCCGATTTGACCCCCAGCCTGGGAACCTCCATATGCCGCGGGAGCGGCCCAAGAAATAGCAGCAACAACAACAACAACAAAAAAAAAGACAAAAAGACGAAAAAATGGGATGGAGGAGTTCCCATTGTGGCTCAGTGGTTAACAAATCCGACTATGAACCATGAGGTTGAGGGTTCAATCCCTGGCCTTGCTCAGTGGGTTAAGGATCTGGCGTTGCTGTGAGTTGTGGTGTAGGTTGCAGACTCGGCTCAGATCTGGTGTTGCTGTAGCTCTGGCGTATTCTGGCAGCTGTAGCTCTGATTAGACCCCTAGCCTGGGAACCTCCATAGGCCGCAGGTGCGGCCCTCAAAAGACAAAAGACAAAAAAAAAAAAAAAAAAAGGGGTGGGAGGCGAGTTCCCTGATGGCTTAGTGGGTTAAGGATCTGGCATTGTCACTACTGTGGCATAGGTTTGATCCCTGGCATAGGAATGTCTGCATGCCAAGGGCACAGCCAAAACAAAGAACACACTGGGATAGGAAGAGATACTCTAGGAGTTCCCGTCATGGCTCAGCGGAAATGAATCTGACTAGGATCCATGAGGATGCATGTTCGATCCCTGGCCTCAGTGGACTAATGATCCGGCGTTACCTTGAGCTGTGGTGTAGGTCGCAGACACAGTTCAGATCCTGAGTTGCTATGGCTGTGGTGTAGGCTGGCAACTGCAGTTCCAATTTGACCCCTAGCCTGGGAACCTCTGTATGCTGAGGGTGTGGCCTTAAAAAGACAAAAAAAAAAAGAAAACAAAACAAAAAGGATACTCTAGTGATGAAAAGACTACAAGAGGTTTCTTCAGCCTTTCGAAAGGATGAAATAAACCTGAGTTATATGAGCATAGAAAATAATTCCCCTGGTATTACTTAAATGGCATGATACAGAAGCCCTAACTTTCATGGATTAATGTTGTTACTTCAGATCTTGGTAAGAATACTCCCAGGTAGTTTGTCAAAATTATATTGTAGACAGATTGTCTTGGTTCTTTTCCAGGTCATCTTTTATTGCTTTGTCCTTACGATACCTCTCTTGCTTGTGTTCTGGTCTCAGTGTCAAGGGCCCCGACTTGGGGCCCTACCTCACTAAGACCCACCAGCAAGCCATCAGGTTGACAAGGACCTAATATACAAATTCACTCTGAGGTTGTGGTTTTCAACCCTGGCAGAGCATCAGAACATCCATAGGAGCTTTGTGAGGAGAAAAAAAAAAAAAAAAACATATGTCAGCCCTACTCCCAGATGATTCAGCAAATGTAGGGTACAGTCCAGGTATACTGCATTTTTTGAAAAGTTGACAGGTGTTTCTGATGCGCGGCCACAGTTAAGAACCATGCTCCGGAGTTCCCGTCGTGGCGCAGTGGTTAACGAATCCGACTAGGAACCATGAGGTTGCGGGTTCGGTCCCTGCCCTTGCTCAGTGGGTTAACGATCCGGCGTTGCCGTGAGCTGTGGTGTAGGTTGCAGACGCAGCTCGGATCCTGCGTTGCTGTGGCTCTGGCGTAGGCCGGTGGCTACAGCTCCGATTCAACCCCTAGCCTGGGAACCTCCATATGCCTCGGGAGCGGCCCAAAGAAATAGCAAAAAAGACAAAAAAAAAAAAAAAGAACCATGCTCCAAGGTGCTAATGGCTCACTGCAGTATCATCAACTGCAGACACCCCGTTGAAAAGAGTCAGTGCTGGACATACTTCTCTCATTGATCTCTGCTCAGTGGTCTTCTGCACAGTGGCGAGT
Organism: Phacochoerus africanus; assembly: GCF_016906955.1. Classification (NCBI taxonomy): domain Eukaryota; kingdom Metazoa; phylum Chordata; class Mammalia; order Artiodactyla; family Suidae; genus Phacochoerus; species Phacochoerus africanus. The sequence goes on along the minus strand of NC_062557.1, from coordinate 24,618,839 downwards.
GTCTGTGCCTCGTTTCTGGGAGACCTGGAACTCTGTGCCTCCCTTCCCCAATAACCTGTGATACACCAGTTCATTACCATACTGTGGATGAGAATGCTCCGCTTATATACCGCCTCTCCAAAAGGCATTTGTATTTCAGTAGGAAGTAATGATTTCATCTAAGGGAATGGGCTTCTAATAGTGGAATTTCAGGAATTTAAGGAAATCATCTGAGAAGATACTTTGGAGGAGGGATCCTCTGTGAGTTCCCTTAAATACACACAAGTTAAGCAGCACCATTCTATTTAGAGCTGCTTATTAAGTTTTGTTTTGTTTTGTTTTGTTTTTTTAAATCACTGAGCCTGTTTCAGAAGATCGGGCTCTGCAGAGGTGGGGCCTGGGGGTGCTTATTTCTTCACTTTCCTTGTATGCTGTTTGGAACTCCTCTCAGCCTTCACACTTTCTCTTGCCCCCTAGAGAAACAGTGTCATTCATCCCTAATTCATAGTTTGATGGCAAGAGAGCTCATCTTAAAAGAATGCATTACACTATGCTGAATATCCTTTTGTGGCTAGAATACGATCTTAGAACCCAGAGGAGAAGGTCTTTTAAAGATCAGTCCTCGGAGTTCCCATCGTGGCTCAGTGGAAAAGAATCTGACTAGCAACCATGAGGACGCACGTTTGATCCCTGGCCTCGCCCAGTGGGTTAAAGATCTGGTGTTGCTGTGATCTGTCGTGTAGGTCCCAGACGCAGCTCAGATCTGGCATTCCTGTGGCTGTGGCATAGGCCAGCGGCTACAGCTCTGATTCGCCCCCTAGCCTGGGAACCTCCAAATGCCTTGGGTGCGGCCCTAAAAAGACCAAAAATAAATAAATAAATACCCAGTCCTCTATTATAGCACAGAAGCAGGCTAATCAGTGTTTTCATACACCTGGCATAATTAAGATTCTACAATGTCAGGTAATCCTTAATATTTCACTGGCTTTTCTTCTCAGCTGTTTAAGCTGTTTCTTTTTACTCTTATTCCTTCATTTGAGAGTCTTCATCACCTACCTCATAGGACTATTATAAATATCAAACTAAATAAGAGGTTTGAACGTGCTCTAAACATTTTTAAAGCTCTACACAAATGTACTGTAGTGTCTCTATAATAGGGAATGTATTCCTTCTGTGCCAGTGCTTCAAATCTTCGATGGAGAGAGGAGAGGGAAATATTGAGACGCCACAAGGTTAATGCCAAGGATTGGCATGAGGATTCCTTATTTCTGTTCCTGCTTTGTGCACTTACTAACTGGGAGACTTGAATAAGTTGCTTTAATTTCCTCATCAAGAGAAAAATGATCGTTTTTCTTATTATAGATAATTATGCCTATTATAGAGGTCGTGGTGAAGATTAATGAATCATAGTGTGTGTATTAGGAGACTTAAGGGTCCATAGTTTTTTGCTTTTTTTTTTTTTGGTCTTTTTGTCTTCTAGGGCCGCACCTGAGACATATGGAGGTTCCCAGGCTAGGGGTGCATTTGGAGCTGTAGCCACCGGCCTACACCAGAGCCACAGCAACTCGGGATCTGAGCCATGCCTGCAACCTACACCACAGTTCACAGCAACACCAGATCCTTAACCCATTGATTGAGGCCAGGGATAGAACCTGCATCCTCATGGATGCTAGTCGGGTTCGTTAACCACTGAGCCACGACGGGAACTCCAAGGGTCCGTGGATTTTTTTTTTTTAATCCTGCAGAAGGAATCTTGGAAGGGAGTTTCAGATACAGACCAAGATCATAGTGATGAGCTAGAAAAGGGACCCAGCACCAGGGCACTTGATCCTCTGTTCGAATTACTGGTACACGTCCTCTGCTAACGAGGACAAAGTGAAGAGGTTTTGGTTTGCTTTTCTTCATGACAAAAACACACTTTTTAACCATCACAGATGTATTGCCCTGGAAGTAAGAATTTGTAATGAAGGCATCACACCTCCATTGGTGTGAACTGTTCTCTGGGAACAGGCAGAGAGAGCACTGAAACATAAACAGGACCAGGAGGCTAAGGGCAACCTCCACTAATTGTTTATTTTCTTTCCAAAGTGGCAAGAAGTTGTTGGGGTTTCATACTTCATTTTATATACAAATTGAGGTCCCGGGGGAGCGTATCCTTCATGTGAACAGCTCCCCCAGTTACAGAGAAAACTGAGTAACGATAAAACCCTCAGGGACATCATTTAATATTTCCAGCATTTCACATGAGCTTCTGACACTCAGGTCTTCAAGGGGAAAGCTGATTTATACCTCCAGTCATTAGACAATGTAAAGGTGAGGTCAGGCATAGGCATCCTTCATCCCTTTTCCCAGAGCTCACGGGTCCCTTGGGCAAGGAGGAATCAAAGCATTTCAAATGGTAGAGGTCACAGGAGTGACACCATAAGAGGTAAGAGAGCACAGCCTCCTTCCTCTACCAGTGGGTCTGACGCCCATATATCTTCATATTGCCGTTGTTCCACTTGAAAAATTACATGCAGTTGGTTTTACTTTTCCTTCCCTTCCTATTCTTAAAACATGATTTCCACTCCCATTCTCAAGTGTAATTTATGTCAAGAATAATGATTATGTATTCCTGATTACTTTTTAAAAAGGCGAAACCTTTAACATAAATGCAGGACAACAGGTGTCTTGTTTTATGGCCTTGTACCTTTCCTGTCCTATAAATTAAAATCATGTCTGTGCTCTCTGTGTCTTTGGACTGATCTGAAGTTGTCTTTCTAGGACATCCTAGGAACTCTAGGCTCTCTGGCCCAACACCTCCCACGTAGTTAGGTTCCAAATATATTTTTCCTGATTCAGTGTGTTGTGGTTTTTTTTTGTCTTTTTTTGCTATTTTTTTTTGGGCCGCTTCTGCGGCATATGGAGGTTCCCAGGCTAGGGGTCGAATCAGAGCTGAAGCCACCTGCCTATGCCAGAGCCACAGCAACACTGGATCCGAGCCGCGTCTGCAACCTACACCACAGCTCACGGCAACGCCGGATCGTTAACCCACTGAGCAAGGACAGGGACCAAACCCGCAACCTCGTGGTTCCTAGTCGGATTCGTTAACCACTGTGCCACGACGGGAACTCCTGATTCGGTTTTACCTACAGGTACTTTACCTAATTCTGGTCAGCCTGGTGTTCTAAAACTGTTCTATAAAATTGCAGCCGAAGTTTATACTCTGGGCTTCTGACCCCCAAATTTCATAATGGGATTGCATACCCTTTGTTACTTGTGCAGTAAAACAGATCTTCAGTGGAAAAAGACCTCCTGTTTTTGTGGGTCCCCTTGCAATGCAGGAAGAGTTTAAGCAGAATTAAACCTAGCGTACAAACAAAGTTTGTTACGCTCATTGGAATGACAAATGAGTCTTAAAATTGCACGGATTATTACAATATTCCTTTTTTTAATATTCTTAAAATGGTACCTAATTCAAACATGGCCTTGTGTAAGTGTTTTTAATAAAATTCTTTCTCATTATTCTCCACCAATTTCTTCTTTCATTTCTGGATTACATTGCCGTATATCCTTCAGACCAAGCTTAAGACTTTTGTATATTTAGCCACTTAGAATGGACAGCATTGTGTAAATATGGAGATGTGTGGCTTTGTTATAAAGTAGTTGTAAAACTGCTTTTCCATTTTCTAATTATTTTTTATTTTCATCAAAATAATATATACAGTTTAAACAACCCAGTAGTACTTCAGTCATCCCTTCCCAATCCCCGAGTACTACTCTCCAGAGGCAGCCCCCTTTCAGTTCTTTCATCAATTCTGCTGTGTGCTTCCACATTTCTAAGTAATATTATTATACAGCTATTCTCTCGATTTTTCAATTTCATATATTAACTATTGATTTTATATTATAGCGGAGGAGGATTTAGCACTCTTATCTCATCCCAACCCTCACTTCTCCTCCCTTCATCTTCCCAACATGATTACATCGTAATTTTTAGTTACTTTCAAGGTTTACATGATTTTAACTATGTAAATTTCACTTACTGACAATGCTTATAAACTTCTGCAATTCAATTTTATTTCTTGGAGATCTCATTATGGCTCAGCAGGTTAAGAACCCAACATAGTATCCATGAAGATCCGAGTTCGATCCCTGGCTTTGCTCAGTGGGTTAAGGATCCAGCATCAAAGTGAGCTGTGGTGTAGGTCACAGATGAGGCTCAGATCCAATGTTGCTGTGGCTGTGACACAGGTCAGCAGGGGTAGTTCCCATTCGACCCCTGGCCCTGGAACTTTTTTATGCTGCAGGTGTGACCCTAGAAAAAGAAAAAATATGTATTTCTTGTTTTTTCCAGAATGGGAAAATGGCTCAGCTTTTTCATTTCATTAGTTTTTCTAAGTCACCATCCCTAATTCTTTCCGAACTTAGTGGCAGAATTGTAATATTTCTATTTTCCACATGGTCACACATCAGATGATCCATTGGGTCTGTATTATTCTTGGAGCAGCTGTCTTGGAGACCTCTGTCCTCCTCCCCACTCTGGACTGGCTGCTCTGGAGCCCTGAAGCTCAACCATCACCGTGGAACTTCCCTTTCTCTCTTTCCTTTGTCAGGACCCCGCCAGGATCCAATGCCATCTTCTTTCTTGGTGGACTCCTCACTTTGGTGAAGCACATTTCTCCTGTGGCATCCTGAGAAAGGCTGCCTAGGAAGTCAATTTCTTGAGAATGTGCATGTCTGAAAACTTCTTTGTTCTACCTGTGCACTTGATTGATAGTAAGGGTATAAAGATGCAAATGGAAAACACTTTCCCTTAGTTTTGCTTCATTTCAGATTTTAGTATTGCTGTGGAGAAGTTCAGTGTCAGTCTGGTTCTGGATTCTTTGTGCCACTTTTCCCCCCAACTCAGCAGTTTTTAGAACTGAAATTTCGCAGTGATTACCAAGGTGAAAGTCTCTTTTCATTCATGTGCTAGGTGGACAGAGGTATCTTTCAATCAGGTTCTGTATCTCTCACGTTGAGAAATTTTATTGTATCTTGGGTCATTTCCTTCCCTTTATTTTCTGTTTTATCTCTTCTGTTTTCTGCATTCTTGATCTTAGAGCCTTATTTAAGATTTTCTCAATTATATCTTCCAACTCATCTATTGATTTTGTTTTTCATTTTGGTTATCATATGTTTAATTTCTGACTATCCTTTCTTATTCCCTGATTGTTTCTTTTTAAGCATCCTGTTTCATGAATTCAGTGTCTTTTCATCCCTCTAGGAATATTAACGATGGCTTGTTGTTCATTTGTTGATTTTGGTTTTTAATTTTCTTTTCTGCTCCCTAAATTAACCTTGTTTCCTCTGAGTTCTTTTTTTATCTATTGTGTATAATGGTACCACCAGCAGTTTCATGGATTCTTCTCCAGAAAAAAAAAAAAAATGGCCTCGGAGGAAAGACCGGAAGATACCGAAATTTGGGAGACCCATGCAAAATGGTTGAGTCTTCCCACCACTCTCAACTTTAAGGTGGAGTCTATCAGTTGATATGCTCTGCATTTTAGTGCCTCATTTTTTAAAATATAATCAAGGTCTAAAGATCACCAGATATTTGCAGAAAAGTTTCCAACGTGAAAAGCAAAGACCAGGAGCTCCCATTGTGGTCCAGCAGGTTGAGAACCCGACCAGTATCCATGAGGATGTGGGTCTGATCCCTGGCCTTGCTCAGTGGGTTAAGGATCTGGTGTTGCCATGAGCTGTGGTGTAGGTCGCAGATACAGCTTGCATCTGGCGTTGCTGTGGCTGTGGCGTAGGTCGGCAGCTGCAGCTCCGATTTGACCCCTGGCCTGGGAACTGCCATATGCCGAAGGTGTGGCCCTAAAAAGAAAAAAAGAAAAAGAAAAAAGAAAGACAGAGACCAAAACACACAAAGAAGTTTTCAGACGTGCACATTCTCAAGAAATTGACTTCCTAGGAAACGGAAGTTTGTGTCTTGATTCTCCTTCCTTCCAGCTGTGTGAGAAAGCTGTTTATCCTCTCTGAACCTCAGTTTCAACTCTTGAAGGCTAGACTCTGGAAGCCTTTCTGTCTGTAACAGAATCAAAGAGGTGCCATAAAGGAAAGTGTTTTACAAGCACTAAAGTGCTCTCCCAGTGTAAAGCGTTACTGTTATTACTGCCACCATTGTAACTATTTGGTCAGGGACCCCTGAATCTCCTGTCTGCTTTGTAATACCCAGGCAATTCCATGATTAGAGTTGGCTTTCCAAAAAGACACTTTCGTTCTTTTTTTTTTTTTCCCCTTTAAAACAAATGAACCCAGAGCCAATCTACCTTAGCCATCCAATATGTGCAGCCTCTTTTGTTCATGAACAACCTGATGGTAATAAACTGGTATGCCCCTGTGACAGAGAAAGATGTTCGAAGGAAATGGGCTTCCATCTCAGGCTTCTAAGGTGCTATCCCAAACAACAACAAGGGAAAAATTATTCAGCTAAACGCGGCTGACATGCACTGGCTTCCCATATGCCATCCTCTTCGCCAGGCATTATTACTTATGTACCTGCCTCTGCGACAGTCTGCTCGGAAGAGCTACTCTGCTTTTATCAGACATACATTTTAGGGACTTTTAAATAAACTTATATAGCAATACCGAACTGCATGTCTTCTAAACTTTGCTATTTCATCCGTCTATACCAAGCACCGTGAAGCAAAATGGATGTGCCTTCAGCTTTCTACAGTCCTGGAAAATGAACCAGTCCGCTTAACAATAAATGGTGGTTGGTTCAAACACACATGACCGGTCTAGTGAAGAAGAAAAGAAAGTTGAGCTTAATGAAGTCCAGTGTCTGTGTCCCTGTGCATGGACAGGAAAGGACGAGTGTTTTATAACTGTTTATTGGAGTTAATGGTAATAAATTCCTCACTTGTGATGCATTAACTTTAATGTTTTCATTACTTGGTGATTTAGGTTTTCCCTTTTCACATTGTAAATCATGTTGTCCCAGTAGCAGAGCAGGTCGAGCGCCTGCCATAATGTGCATGATACTCAGTGGGGAAAGGAGTGCTCTCTTTCTCTCCAGCACAGTCTGACAAAAGACGCTCTGCCTTATCCCCACTTGCTGCTTTCCAAATGAGCAGTAAAGACAGACGGACCGATGGGACAGCAGCCTCGTTTAGATCCTAAGGAAAGACAGGTCTCCACAGTAACTTTCCAAATGTATTTGGTGCTGAAGGTTTTTTCCTTTCTTCCCCCCCCCCCACCCCTTTTGCTGAGTGTGAGCCCTTAGTTAATGAGCTGTGCAAATAGATATTGAGATTTAGTGTTTTTATTTTGCAATTACAGACTTGGTGATTTGGTTGGAAACTTTGGGTCTGGAAACATCACCCTCATTTTCCCCTTCTTAATTTTTTTCCTTGCAAAATGCAACATAACTTCAAACTTGCTTGAGTTTTGTCAGAGGAAACAGAAGAACTCAGAAAGAGTTTAAATCTCAAGTGTGTAACCGAGAAGAATTGGGGGTAATTTTTGCCCTCAAGGTTCCTTATCATAGCCATCATTTTTCTGCTCTGATCCCAAACTACTGCACAGAGACACCCATGGAGCTGGCTGGGAGCGAGGTCCAGCTTGGGAGTGGCCCTGTGTCCAGTAGATGACACCAGGTCAAAGCCACATTGCTTAGATCACTGCATTCCCATCAAGCTCTTCCCGATGGGGTGTGAGAGTTCTCATTAGATCACCCACCCTGAAACACCCCCAGAGAATCACAATAATTAGTTCCTGAGTCTTCTTTTTTATTTTCTGCTTTGTTCGCTTTAAAAGTTTTCTCAATGCAGTGCTCGGATATCTGATTTTTTTTTTTTTAACCAGAGAGACATGGAGAAGGCAAAATTATTATCATTTGATTCTTCCCTGAAATCTCTTGGTTTGGAGAGTAACTGAATTCTTGAACACATGGGATTACCATGGAAGCTTTCACCATCAATAGTATTAAATATTTGGACACACATAGGGTGTTTGAGTACTGGATGCAAACAAATGTACCTTTGAATGTGGACGTTCAAAGAGAAAAATACCATTTTCAGGGAAATAAAAAAACAAGACTGGGGAAAGAGGAGGCCTGTAGCTCAGAAATTGCCATCAACAGCTATTTTCTGAAGGGTATTCAGTTATCAATTTGCTAAGTTGTTGGGATTTGGCTCAATGTTTGTCTATTTATGGTTCCCTTTGGGCCCCACCCTTTGATGCCTTTCTGAAGATGGGTAAGTTCTGAGGTGAAGAGACCTGGTATCTTAATGAGGCTGTGCAATCATCTCAGGGACTAGTTCTCTCCAGTTGAGGTTCCTGACTTTTTTTTTCCTTTTTTTTTTTTTTTTTTTTTTGCCCCAAATCCTCCTCGTCCCTCTTCCTGTCATTCTCAGTACTCTGATTCCTCCTGACTTCTGAACCCCCAGCTTCCTCCTGGGTTTCCTTGCTAAAGCTTCCCTTCTTTCCCTTTTTGACTTTCTTAGTTCATAGTGCCAACCCCAAGATTAAAATAGTGACTATACAGCAGAACAAAAATTACTGTTTGTGGCTTAGGTGGAAATGACTTATCTAACAAATAGTCACTCCCATATTTCCTTCTTGGACCACAGGTCCCATAAGGCTGGGAGTGGTTTCAGTTCAGTTAACACACATTTATTGGACACCTACTATGTGTATGGTACTTAGGCTCCTGTGGATTCAAAGAGAAACAGGTATATGATTGATGAGTTGCACTACCCTTGATGAAAAGGACCAGACTTCCCACCAGCAGCTTTTCTTTAGGCTTCAAAAAATTAAATCATTAGCACCAAACTCCTTAGAGTTTACTGAGTATATTTAAGGGAAAAATCTTTCTTAATCCCACACCATTTCAGCAATTAAAATATAGCCCAACCCTGTGATAGGTCTCATCTGTTCATATGCTCCAGTTCTAATTCATACTCTCCCTACTTAGACAGCAGGGATGCAAATGCTGGCCCATCTCCCTGGAAGCACAGCTGTATTGGATTCTTTGTTCCCCCATTTCAATCCAGGCACTATGATGTTTTGTTCATTTAAAATTTTCATAGTACTCTCTCTTCCAATGAGTGAATCAATTTTTACCCTCCTTCCCTTTCTAGGCCAACCTCCCTATTGCCTTCTACCCAGAGTCACAGCTGTATTTCTTTTTCCTGGGAGTAACCCCTTTTCTATTTCCTCACTCAAGGCTTCTAGCAGCTTTGCTAGTAACTAAGGTCTTATGTAAACTGAAGCAAAGAGGCAAGAATAGGGAGAGAGTATTGGGAGAAAGGTTTAGGGTCCCTGAGAGCCAAGATGTGCTATAATAATGCCCTGTAGAAAACAGCATTACCATATGATATTACTTATGTAGAATGTAAAAACCATGGCAAGAGTTCCCGTTATGGCTCAGCAGTAAGGAACCTGGCTCCTGTCCATGAGAATGCTGGTTTGATCCCTGGCCCCACTCAGTGGGTTAAGGATCTGATGTTGCTGTGAGCTGTGGTGTAGGGCACAGATGTGGCTTGGATCCCGAGTAGCTGTGGCTGTGGTGTAGGCCAGCAGCTGCAGCTCCAATTCAACCCCTAGCCTGGGAACTTCCATATGCCACACATGCGGCCATAAAAGAAAAAAAGCAGGAGAATACAGAGGTTAAAGTCAAAGAAACAGATCCAAGATGGAGTCAGATTTGTTTTTCCCTGCTACGCACCTAGCGTTGCCATAGTGCTAGTGCACAGCTACACGGTGACAAGAAAATCTTACATTAAAAAATAAGATAAAATAAAATATGGCACAAGTGAACCTATCTACAACACAGAAACAGACTCACGGACAGAGAACAGATTTGTGGTTGCCAGGGGGAGAGGGGAGAGAGTGGGACAAGCTGGGGGTTTGGGGTTAGTAGATGCAAACTATTCCATTTAGAATGGATAAGTGATGAGGTCCTATTGTATACCACAGGGAACTCTACCCAGTCTCTTTCAAGAGACAGGGAATGTATGTGTATGTATGACAGGGTCACTTTGCTGTACAGCAGACATTGGCATAACAGTGTAAATCAACTATACTTTAATTTTTAAATTTAAAAAGTTTTTGAAAACAGAAAATGGTATTAGAGCACAGAAAAGGAAGGGGTGTAATTCTCTGTAGGGAAAGAGACCTGAATCTCGAAAGAGCTCACTGTCCTCAGAAATTGGGGATCGAGAGATTGGAATTCCCAACCAGGAAAATCAGCATGAGCAAAGGCCTAACAGTGTAAAGTACACGGCAGGTTCCAGGAGGCAATGTCTGGTACTTATTGTTGCTGGCGTATTGGGAAGTATGAGGGCTGGGAGAAAATGAAACTGGAAGGTAGGGTGAGACCAAGTTTAAAGTTTTTGTGTGATGGAGAGTTTTGAGTTTCATCCTATAGGTTAGGGAGAACAATGGAAGGTTTTAAGCAAGAGTGTGACATGACCAGATCTATGTTTCAGAAAGATGATTTCTGGCCACAGCTCAGTGGACAGGGAGAAGGTAAACCAGCTAAAACGTGACTCCAAACCTAGGCAAGCCTTTTTTCTTTGTCTTTTCTTTACGTTCTTACCACAGTCCAGTAGAGTAGTCAATAAATTGTTTTGTTTTGTTTTGTTTTGTTTTTTAAGACGAGGACATGAGGATGAGGGGCAGAAGTTTGTACAGGCCAGGCCACCCTTCGCTCTATAAGCCACGGCCCTCCCTGGCCCTAGGCCCAAGCCCCCAAAAGGTGGGGCCTCCTGAGGCTGCCAGCGGCTCTCCTTGATGAGGCTATCAGAGGTGGTAACAGCTGTCTCCCAGATACAGACCTCAGAGCCATCTGTGTGTGACTCTAATAAATATATTTGGAAAATTCATTAATTTTAAAAGAAATGCCAGGAGTTCCCGTCGTGGCTCAGCCCATCTGACTAGCATCCATGAGGATGCAGGTTCGATCCCTGGCCTTGCTCAGTGGGGTAAGGATCTGGTGTTGCCGTGAGCTGTGGTGTAGGTTGCAGATGCAGCTCGGATCCTCCGTTGCTAGGGCTGTGGTATAGGCTGGCAGCTACAGCTCTGATTCGACCCCTCGCCTGGGAACCTCCATATGCCATAGGTGCAACCCTAAAAAGTAAAATAATAAATGCTATGCTGTCAAGTGACACATATAAAAGCGACCTGCCTCAGGATGAGAGGAGAGAATACAGTGATCCTTCAAGATTTGTAAAAAGATAGTTTGAATCTGAAATCCTCTCCTCCTTTTCAGAATCACAAAGCCATTTGAAGCATCACTGTCTAGATTTGTACCAGGATTCTCACTTTGCCCTATTGCCACTTACTGTGGTTTGGCTGCTAAAAAGACCAGACCGTTTGGATCTTTGTGGTTCTATATTAAGGATGGATTCTTAGAATAAAGTAAAACTGAGGTGCTAAGTTATAGGTATTTGTCATTAATAAAATCAGAAGACACGGAGTTCCCATCATGGTGCAGTGGTTAACGAATCCGACTAGGAACCATGAGGTTGTGGGTTCGATCCCTGGCCTTGCGCAGTGGGTTAACGATCCTGCGTTGCCATGAGCTGTGGTGTAGGTTGCAGATGCGGCTCGGATCCCACGTTGCTGTGGCTCTGGTGTAGGCCAGTGGCTATGGCTCCAATTAGACCCCTAGTCTGGGAACTTCCATATGCCACGGGAGCGGCCCTAGAAAAGGCAAAAAAGACAAAAAAAAAGACACAAGAGGCTTTTTCCAACATAACTCATGATCACCAACATTCATATGCTCAACTCACTTCCATGGGACACCCGTGATTTTGAAGAAACACAGTTTTTTTCAAGGAAGTAAAGCTCTATGGGAATTCTTGATTGCCACAATCATAATAATACATCAAATGTATTTAATCACCATAGACTGTGGCATAAATAAGTTATTTTTAATTTACTTTTCCCCTTAAGAAAGCATATTGAATGCAAATGGATGATATTATTATAGGAAACTTTTGAATACATTCTTATTCTTAAAGTGAATTATTCAAAAATCTCTGCCCTTTCGATCAACACTTTCAACTGGTCAAAACATACCCTCAGGTCCTGATACCAGGATTGAGAATCAGTGGATTATTACATTGAATTAAGATGAACTATTTATCTACCAGATGCTATTCTTTATTCTCATCTATTTGGATGCTATAATTAGTGTATAGAAGTTACCGTATGTGGAGTTCAAAGGGTTTTTTTCTGACACTTTCCCTGCTTATAAGTAAAATCCCACTGAAAGGAAAGACATGGAAGAGGAGCCTCCTCAAAAACCACAGGCTTCTGTGGTCATTAGTGTGGTGTCTCTTTATAGAAACAAGTTTCTTCTTCCACCTTGAAAATTCATGAGTTTTATGTGTTACCTTGTAGCTTGGCATTATCAATGGACTGTTTTATGAAGAGAAACCAATTTGGATATTTGGCTTAAAAATCTTCTTGTCTTTTAAAACTTTTTACTCATCACAAATGAACATATCTACAAAACAGAAACAGACTCACACACATAGAGAACAGACTTGTGGTTGCCAGTGGGGAGGGGGAAGGAAGTGGTATGGATGAGGCGTTTCGGGTGGTAGATGCAAAGTATGACATTTAGAATGGACAGGCAATGAGGTCCTACATGCACACTGAGGTACATGGAAGGACGGGCCACCGGGAACTTGCTGTATAGCACAGAGAACCCTACCCAGTATTCTGTGATCATCTATGGGGGGAAAGAATCTGAGAGAGAATGGATGTGTGTATATGTATGAGTGGGTCACTTTGTTGTACAGCAGAAATTATCACAAGCTTGTAAATGAACTACACTTCAATAAAACTTAAAACAAGAAAAAGCAATGAAGTCCTACTGTATAGCACAGGGAACTATACCCAGACTCTTGGGATAGAACATGAGGGAAGAGAATAGGAGAAAAAGAATGTATATATATGTATGGCTGGGTTACTATGCTCTACGGCAGAAATTGACTCAACACTATATGTCAACTATACCCTAATAAGAAATAAAAATTTTTAAAAAGAGTAAACAAATCATGTTCAAGTTTCCTGCATGACCTCTATGCTGGAACAGCCTTCCCTTTTCTAGAATCACTCATGTCAGAGAGGCTTTACAAACCTTGGTTACCATGCCACAGATACGACCCTAAAAAGTCAAAAAAAAAGGAAGGAAGGAGAAAAAAAGAAAAGAAAAGAAAGAAAGAAAGGAAGGAAGGAAGGAAGGAAAGAAAGAAAAGAGAAAGAAAAAGAAAGAAAGAGAAAGAAAGAGAGAGAGAAAGAAAGAGAGAAAACCCAGGAATGTCTGCCTTCAAAGTGCATTTTTCTCACTTCACCACAATTTCCTGGGAAGTGATGAAAAATAAACAGTAAAATTCACACACACACACACACACACAATACCCTTGGTCACCATACAGCATATACAGGATCTTAAAATAATTTCTATGAAAATAGCCACACATCGTGTCTATTTCTTTTTCATAGTTAAATGGGGTTTCTTTTGTGGACAAGTGAATTGGGAAGACCCTGTCTTTCCTCAGCTACTGCTGAGTGTGTCTCTGCAGCTAAAGTTCAGGGTGGTGGAAAGTGCATGGGATTTTCTATCTATGCAGCTTTCAACAGGTCCCCTAATTTCAGCAAGCCTGTTTCCTAAGTCTATAAAGTGGAGGTGGTAATACATACCTCTTAGGGATGTTGAGGCACTGAAATGAGATGTGAAAATGCTTGATAAAATGCAGACTGAAACTTGTTAGGTTTTTAAAACCATTGTTGTTAAAACATATTAGTTTTAAGTATTTTGTACATCAATTATTTGCTTTTATTCTAAGTACTTCCAGCCTAGAATCTATCATGAATTTTTTGTATCCTCAGTCTAACAATATTCTTCCACAGATTTTTACACAGTTTGGTCTGTTACCTGGGTTAACAGATTATTTTAAAGTCTGTAAAAAATTGGGTGGAAAACTAGAGTCCATGAAGATCTCCTGAATGTTGTCTCCTGTGTTGGTTTGCGAGTCACAAATGTGCAGTTTCTATCATTTTCCTTTTTTTCTATCTCTTTTCAAACTTTTACTGAAGTTTAGTTGATTTGCCATTGTTGTGCTAATTTCTACTGCACGATAGTGATTCAGTTATACATACACACATATCCATTCTTTTTCAGATTCTTATTTCTCCCATTTTCTGACGTGCTTCAGTCTGGCTCCAGTTGCACTTGTTTTGTTTCTTAGCTTCTTGTGTCACAGCTTGTCGAAGAACTCGATTAAGTACATTGTGTTTAACCCCTTCCTTTCATCTGCTTCTCCATGAAATTAAAGCTGCTTGTTTGAATGCCTTCTTTGCCTTTGAAACGTTTAGATCCCAAGTCTATTATTAATGATTTAGAATTCTTCATCTTACACATATTGGTCTAAATTCCTTAACAAGTGAAGCACAAAGATGGAAAAGAGTGAGGAGTAAGTGTCAACTCAAGTAGATACTGAATGGAACCACTGAAATTTAAAAATTACGGAAGCCTGTCTCAAGGGACTAATGAAAGAAAAGCCACTTAAACTAACTTCCCTGTTAACATCACGGGCAGAAGATGAAGACTTCTTGCCTGACAGCTCAAACTGTCTTTTATTGACTGGTTCCTGAAAATCGAGGGGGGGAAAAAAGCCAAAAATAACCCAGAAGTGCAAGACACTAAGGAAGAGCCGTAATGAGCTTACAAAGAAGGACTTAAAAACCAAATACAAAGGAGAGGGTTTAACAAGCAGATTGGGGATCAGCAACTACCAGACAGGAGGATACTCCACCACCCATCCTACCTGGAACACCCTCTTTCCTTTTGTCCATTTGAGGCATTGTGAAGTGTATGTTTGTCATTTTGCAAATGCACACACACCCCCACAATCTGTGAGTAAATCAGAATTGCAAGTGGAATTTGACCATTCCCAACCTTCAATTATTAAATCTTCTCCAGCCTCATCTACTCAACTCCCCAAGTCCTTTATCACTGGTACTTTAAGGAGGGAACCTGGTAAACTTCACCCTCCCTGAAACTCACCCTGGTAGCTATCAGTCTCTAGTCTGGAATTGGTTTGGCCCCCTGTTTCAAACCAGTGAAAAGAACTTGAATTAAAAGGAAAGGGGAGAATGGAAGAAGTCCACAATTTAGGGAGGAGAAGGAGTTGAATAAATTTTTTTTTTAATCAATGATTTTCATTTCAGGTTGATTGAGCAAGAGACTAAACCAGCCACCTCTAATGAAAGTTTGTGGGCCCTCGTTTGTTCTGCAGGGGCTGCAGCCTTTTTGCAGTAGAAATTGTGTGGCCTTTTGTGCTATTAGCCTTATGCTATGGTGTTGCCAACTGATCTCTTCAATTCTCTTTTCTCAGTGGGCTAAATGCAGCTGATTAAATAGGCCGTGACTCACATAAGCTCCCGTGTCTTTTTTATTGACTGCTTTATGGAAATGCATCACACTCCAAAGGGTCTCCATTGTTGCTGTGCATAGCTGACAGAGGAGTCATGTTTAGTGCTGAGAGATGGACTCCTACTCTGTCGTTCTTTATTATAGAGTGGGTATGGCTGGGATGCAAGGGTTTTAAGGCATCTGGATGAGGAGGAAAGATGTCTGAGAATTTCCTTTATCTTCATCTGCCATGAAAGTTGGGTGGCCATCACTTCAGGATTACATACTTCTCTGTTGATCTTATCTATATGGCCCCACATCCTTTGGCTAAGTGAATCTTTTCTTTATGTGGGCTATTCGGAGAGATTTAGTTAAGTGCAGTGGTAGAGAGAGATTATGACACTAATGTAATTCTGTTTTGTGCTGATATAATGTGATACACTCGTAGGTTTCTCCAAAGGGCCATTTATTCCCAATAAATCTAAATCATTTCTTTTTTTTTTTTTTTCGTTAAGTTGGTGATATCTTTTTTTCAGGTTATCGAGCAGAAAGCCTCAACTTTTTAAAAAATTGTATGTTTAAATATAAATGTTTTGCCTTAAAATGGCAACTCATGTAGTTGGTTGTGGCTTCTTTCTATTTTTGTTACCCTCTTGCAAAGCATTTGCATATTTTCTATTACTCGTCAAGCAGCTCTGCAGATCTGTTCCTCTGCCAGTAGGTGTGAATTCAGGCATCCAAGACTGCTCCTGCCTCATCTCCCGGAACTGAGGCCAGCGTGTACATCCTCAGGACCATCAGCTCTTGATCCACGGGACCCTGAGCTGACACGGAAACAGAAGATAGCTCGATTGCCACGGTGGCTTCCCATCTTGAATTGGGCCAGATCTCAATCTTGTCTGATAGATCAGGGAGCTAATGAGATTGAGCCCAGAGTCAACTTTACATTGAGAACAATTCTGTTGTTCTGTACACAGTTCTGTGTAAGGCGCCAGAGAGTGCCTTATACACAGAAGACAACCAATAGAATGAAGATTGATTTGATCTAACGATTTGTCCAGAGCCATTCCAAACTTCACCTATAATCCCATTTTTTCCCACCACCCATAAGAAAAACCAGGCAAGAGAGTTCATCAGTACAGATTCCCTCTCAGAAGAAAGCAACATAACACATCTTACAAAAACACAGCATGTAAAATACTGTACTTCCAGCTCTCTTCCTCTTCAGAAGCTTGTGGGTGAAGGACCAAGAGAAGAAATTCAGCAACTCATTCAGTGCCCAATTTTAGCAAAGCAAGTGTGACTTTGGGGGTGAGAAGGTGGTGATGGTACTCTTCCTTGTGTCCTAAAATTAGTGACTTGGAGTTCAAACATCTCTGCTGCATGATGTCTTTGTTTTCTTGGTGGTGGCATTCTTGGGTTTCAGTTGGTAGGGAGAGAAAAGCCTCACGCTGATAATGTACTGAAAGTAAATGAAATTAAATAAGCGAAGCAGTGCTCATCACTACTTCCTTCCCCCCTGGGTAATTCAATTCAAGCGCTCTCTCTGATGGCAACTCACAGGGACTGTCTCTGTCACCCCGCTGGGGCCTGGAGTCTTAACATCTAAATAAAAGTTTCACTCAAGCATTTTTTATGCTCCTGCAAGCAGGATCAGTGAGCTGGTGTGGGCACATTAATGTAATATTCATACTCACAGACTCTCCCCGCACACGAGGCAATGTCTTCTCATTTTCATAATTATAGATGTTCCATAAAATGGCATTTAGATTTGCATTAAAAAGGGGGGTTTGAATTCTAATAGAACGTTTAAGATGTCTTTTATGATTCAGACTCTCAGCATCTTTAACAAGAAGTGGTGTCTCTAAGTTTAACAAGACCTTAAGAGAGAGGCAAAAATAAATAAATAAATAGTGGGAAGAAAAGATGGGAACTCCAGGCTTAGGGGATCCTGTTTTGCTTATCCCCTGTGTTTTTCATTTAATTTTTAGGTCTCTAGCAGCAATTTTTTGACAGCGTTGCAGAAAGTATGGGCTCTCCTTCAAAGAGCCGTCTCATCTACACTGGGCCTTCTCCTCACCCTCAGTAGGATCTGCTTCTATTTTCTGGGAGAGCATTTTCAAAGAGCTATTAGAATTTTCAGAGGGCTGGAAGAAATGAAAGGATCCTAGGCAAGAGACCTTTCCTTGCCGTGTTCTCTCATGCGTGCACCCTGAGACCCATCTGGGGGGATTTATAGCAGCCACGGAGTTTGCTAACTGTAAAACACACACATGAAAACAGTCCCTGAACAAGGAAGTTGACAATAAGGACAAATAGGATAAAGAATCAGGCGCTTAGATACCCTAAAGAAGAAAAAGAAAAGTTCTTCTGATCTACATTTTTAAAACCAAGCTTGAAACAGCTTAGAAGCAAAAAAATCATTTTAGTTGCATTTTAAATTGTCTTAAAATGGGTTTGTTTTTTTTTTGCTAATTTGTTCGCTAACAAACCCAACATTGTAAATCAACTATATTTGGATAAAATAAAATATTTAAATGTTACTTTTTAAACAAAAAGTAAAGTGCTGAGCAAAGTGCCAATTTGGAGCCACCACTGAATAAATGTCAGTTGTTTCGGTCGTTCAGAAAAAACATTGTGTGATCAAAAGAAACTTATTCCATCCAAGAGTCTCTAAGTATTGTATAGGTGACCCGGTCAATTCATATGTGTTGTGTCTTAATTTGGCTTATATTTTGTTTGTTTTCTAAATATTTTAAGGCAAACCAGAAGAGATTTGGGATGGGAACCAAAAAGAATAAATGTCAGAGTTATTCTAGCCCACTCCATTTCTCCTAATTAAGAAATATAGAGTTGTATTTTTTAAATTGTTTTCGCTTTTTTGTTCTTGTTTCATTTTATTTTTTGAGGAGTAAATTCCTTCTTCTTTGTCTCTCCCTTCTGTGAAATAAGTTTAAACCCCAGTGGTGGAAGACAGATTGGGATCTTGACTTCCCAATAAATTTGTACCTAACAAGGCTAATTGAAAACCAAGAATGTTAGCAGCATTCAATTAAAGGCTAATGTCAGTTCCAGGTCTTCTCTGTGCAAAGGCTTCTACCATTCTAGATTCTTTCCCATACTTTAACAAAATCAGGATTTGGCGGTTATTGCCAAGTTCAGCTTTGCATAGTCGTTCTTTGTGTGAACTTAATAAAAATTGTATTTACTAAGGTGTCTTTCTATCTGTTAGAGCCGAGTGTATTTATTCAAGCAAATTCTCGATTCTCCGAAGTCCTTTTCTTACCAATTGGAACATAGTTAGGCTGCGTCCTCTTGCACAAACTAACATATGTTGAGATAATTTTAAGTAATTTCAGCATTAGACAGAAAGAAAATTTACCCCCCCAATCATCTAGAAATTGTTTTACTTTGTGCCGTACTTAAGCAATAGCCCTTCTGTACCCTTTCATTAATATAAATGATCTCAAGTAGCCCCAATAATTGAAAACTCTGTCAGATCAACAAAACATTTTGTTCTTGTTCCTTTTAGGAATGGAAGACATCACAAGAGGAGCTCAAGAGCTTGATAATATCATCAAGCAAGGATACCTAGAGAAGAAAAGCAAAGGTAATGATTAGACCCCCAGATCTCAGAACTTTTCAAGGAGGGAAGGGACATGAGGAAAAAGAGGGCTAGCCTAGGGGGTGCCTCTTCTGTGCCCAATACAGTTTTAGGCAAGTCTAAGGCAAGAAGAAAAAGAAGGTCTGGTGTTTGTGTGTAGGCTGAAGAGAGATGGCCCCATATCTTCACTTCATCAAGACAGGGATTGGTTCTACCTTCCTCACCTGGTACACAACAGATGCTTAATAAATACTTGTTGGAGTTCCCACTGTGGTCCATGGGATCATCAGCATCTCTGGAGCTCTGGGACACAGGTTCAATCCCTGACCCGGCACAGTGGGCTAAGGATCCAGCATTGCCACAGCTGCAGAATAGTCACAACTGTGGCTCAGATCTGATCCCTGGCCTGGGAACTCCTTATGCCTCAGACGGCCAAAAAAGAAAATACATAAATATATACGTACATACTTGTTGAATCAATAAATGAATGACTATATTCTTGTTCTCATCTCTCAGGGTGCTGCATAAAGGGTGAAAATGTTGCTAAGCGTGTAATTTTTATATGCATATGTGAAGCAGCCCACTTTTAAGTTTCAGACAAGCCCCAATCTTCTGCTTTCACTTATTGGATTAGAATTAGGTACTGCTAGGGTTGGGAGTACCAGGTTTAACCCTAGGGCAAATTGGTTTAGCACAAAGAAAGCCCTCTTTCACCCATAGCCTGGAGTATCACTTTGGTTTGCTCCAAGGCAATGCAGAAAGATCTCAAGCAGAATTTTAAAGGTGCAGGATAAGATTAAAACCTGAATGATCTAAAGGAAAAACTGACAGCTGTGAGGGGTCAGCGCAGGCAAAACTGTTTAGAACTTGGACCTTTAACTCAGCGAGTCCTCTGGCCTCTGAGTCAATATGGGATAACCTGTGGGGGTGAAAGGGAGGGTTTTACAGTCCATTAACCTGGGAAATAAAACAATAACACACTGGACCGTGTGTTGTTGGATTTTACGGACTCTTCAGTGATGGTAGTTACCTGAATTTATGTCCCTTACTGCTGTTCTGTTTAGATCATAGTTTTTTTGGATCAGAGTGGCAAAAGCGATGGTGTGTTGTCAGCAGAGGCCTCTTCTACTACTATGCTAATGAGAAAAGTAAGTGTTCTTCATTTGCACAGCAACCTCTCACTCGGGGGTGCAAGCACTTCGTAAATGCTCCAGCACTTAGATCTCAACCTAGCAGTCCTGAACTAACACCCATAAAGGGACGGGCTCAGGAAAGAAGTGCCCTTGGGGAAAGAATACCTTGCTCATCACCAAAAACTCAGATGCCAGTTTAGAAATTATATCCCCTTTAAACACTAGGTTAGGGTGGTCAGCATGTTAAAAGGTTACCTTTTATTACGACTAATAGCATTATCAAGGTTGCACACCTTGGCATTCTTTTTTTTTTCCCCCTTAACATTCTTCAAAAAGAGAAAAACCTCAAATGCTTTATAGGCATTAATAATATGAAGTATTGAAAAAATTAATTCTGAGAAAGATTCAGCTTCCCAGTGACCCAGAAATAGAACCCTTGACTCTCTAAGAGCATGCTCCAAACTTTATCCCTACTGGTTCCTGGGAAGTCATCCAGTGGACATCCCTAGAGCCATGGAGTGTTGAGACCCACATGGTTGCTTAGCCGGAGAGACACCCTTCAGCCAGATGGCGGCAGCAGCAACGTGTTGAGTCAAGCCAGAGGCAGCTTCTTAACTAACCACCACTGACTCCATCAAACACAACACTCAGGAGCTATTCCTAGAAGCCCTCCCATCCATGCTTAACACAATTGCTTAGTTTGTGAGAAAAAATAAAAGATATGAGCACAAATTGGAGGCAAAGACAAATAAATACAAGCTACAAATAAGTAGGTGAATGCAAACTTTCGTATAGGGTATACCCTCCCATCAAAGGAGCAATTCCACAAAGCAAGATGGAGCTCAAGAAAAATAGCAGTTCTAGTGGGGGATTTCTTGGGCTCTGCAACCTTCTCGCAGAGACCAGTGACCCAAAATACATCCTTTATTGTCCTTCCAATAATTTTCAGTTTCTCCTCTCTGTCTTCTTTCCTGGACTTACTTCTCTCCGAATGCCTGGATATCCCGTCTAGGGAATATCTACCCAGTTGCCCTTGGACTTCCTGTACTTTGGGCACGAAGGTAGCAGAAAGAACAGCTTTTGCTAAGTGACGTAGAATCCTTAAGATTTGCCCTTGGGCTTTGAGGCAATTCCCTCACTCTGCCTCTGCCTGCCCCAGGTATCACTGACCCTTATCTTGGGTTCGCTGTCATGACTCTTCAGAGCCTTTCCCATCGAGGGAGTAAAGCATAAAGCCCTGCATCCTTCCAACCCCCAGCCCACTTTCAAATCCAGCAACTACAATTTCTCCCCTGAATTCTAGGCATACAAGCCAACCAGGTTCTAGGGGTTTTTTGTTTGTTTGTTTCTTTGTTTGTCTTTAAACTTCAAGCTAATTTAATATATATGTCCTTGTAAAAATGTTCAGCATTTCCTTTGCATTTAAATATGTGGTTGGCATATCTGGATAGAAAGCCAGGTATCCTGTTCATTCATCCTTCCTACTCAAGGTGAGGAGGGAGAGCAAGAGCGAGAGGCTTGGAGACTTTTATTGACCATTTTGCTGTCAGAGTGAAATAAAATCTGGTGACCAAAGAACAACAAAACATTTTAGTGGCCAGTTAGAACAAGGAGAGATACTTTAACAAAAAAGATTCTGGTGTCAAAAAGCACTGTTGCACGGCTCCCTGCTCGCCAGTTACTTCTTATTGTGCCCAAGACATTTTCTTAGGAAGTATAGAGTGTTTGTGAATTTCTTGTAGCTCGAGCAGGTGGAGACAGATTCTTTTCCTTTTCTCTTCTTTTAACGTTGTCTTTCCACTGCCGTCCCTCTCATCACCATCATCATCAAAAAGCACTTGTAAAACAATCCATTCCCCATGACACGAGGCAGAATGCCTCCCATGGGATATGTTGGTCCCTTTTTTCTACACGGTCTGCCTGAACCACACTGTGAGGACACAGAATCCTCCTTGGGAACGCCCCCCTCTTTTCCTGTTTCCAATATCTTTTTTTGTTTGTTTGTTTTTAAGGCCATGCCTGCAGCATATGGAGATTCCCAGGCCTACACCACAGCCACAGCCACACAGGATCCAAGCCACGTCTGTAACCTACACCGCAGCTCACAGCAATGCCGGACCCTTAACCCACTGAGCGAGGCCAGGGATCAAACCTACATCCTCATGGATGCTGGTCAGATTCATTTCTGCTGAGCCACAACAGGAACTCCTCTTTTTTTTTTTTTTTTTTTTAAGAGAGTGGCAGGCCAGAGAGTCTCTCCTTTCGCTGCCTCATGGTCCTTTTCCTTTTATCTCCTTCCTCATCACCCAGTGAGCCTCAAGTGTACTCTGCTACTTCCCAATCTGACCTCTTGCGAGGGGAATAAAATACTGAGTTTTAATGATTCTCCCCCTAGCATAAATTCCTACCTGACCAGCACGAAAGGGAAAGAATTCGAGCCCAAATGCTACCCAGGGCCTGGGAGGAGATCCTGGGAACTTATAATGCCCCCTTGTGCTGCTGTCCCTCCCCTCAAATGTGAGCTCTGCCCGCCCTGATAATAATGTTTTAGCTCTCTAATAGCCTTCAAGAGCCTCATATTTACAGCCACGCTCTCCCTGCTGTAATAATTCCTTCTTTCTGTTATTATAGATCTCTCAACATTCTAATAAATTCTCTGTCTCTGTTGTACTCTTTTGGCAAAATAACCGTTCCTGTTGCATCACCCTAGCTTGGCAGTGATATCTGCCTCTCCGCCACCGTAGCCTCTTCTTCAGCTTCCCTAATAACCTTTCCTTGACTGTTGTGGTTCCTCAGGGATGTAACAGCTGTTTCTGTGCTTTTATTTTACATACCAGAGAAGATGCCCTCCCTTGGCAGTTGCATGTCTCTGGAGATACAGGAAGCTTTCCTCTCTTGCAGGCAAGCAGCCCAAAGGGACCTTTCTCATTAAAGGCTACACTGTACGGATGGCCCCCTACCTGCGAAAAGATTCCAAGAAAGAATGCTGCTTTGAGCTGACCTCCCAGGATAGACGCAGCTATGAGGTAGGTTGAGCCAAGGAGATAGAGAGCCTCCTGAGTGTTGCAGTTTCGCTCCCTGTTGCATGTGGGCCATGGTTGCTGGGCTGGGTTCCATCCTTGTTTGTTACCTCTCGTTGCCTACCAAGGCATTCTTTCTTGGTACATCCTCCCCTTTGCTGTGTCGTGTCCACCCTTCTGTAGCCATTTCATCCTACGTTCTGCCTTGGCTTCGCTTCCGTCTCTTCATCCTTCCCCTTCTCAGTCTTACCCCACAGGTGGGAGTCTTATCTCCTGCAGCACACAGTCCAATTCTTTACTCATAGTCTCTAAGTTCATGGCTTTCATTCCCGCTCTCTTTATTTTTCAACCGATTATCTTTACTTCCATGAAATCCAGGAAAAGAGAAATCTGACAGCAGAGTGAAACATAATTTATTTTCCCACATTCCTCTTGCTATCCAAAATAATCTTCCTCTGTGTAAATGCACTGCATATCTCTGGAAGAATTTCTAAGATACTGGTAGATGTGATTACTGAGTCGCAACAGTGACAACTGAGGAACTAGAGAGCCTGAGTGGGGGTGAGAAAGACATTCTTCCACTGTGTTTATTTTTATATATTTTGATACAATAGAAAAGGTAGTATAATAGGTAATGCATTCATTACCTATTATGAAATTAATTGGGGCAACAAACAATTTCTGACCATGGGAATGTAGTGATTTTCACCAGAAATATAATTTTTCACGTGTATGTGTGTATACAGGTATTGTTTCCTGCTTATTGGTTATTTTTATCACAGTTTTACTAAAATAATATAGAAAAACTTTAGCTAACTTATGAAAAAGAGAAAAGCCATGCTAAGGTTAATATTAACCGCTTGTGTAACCCTTTCACTCTTTGAGTTTTGCATTATTTCATTTTTATTTTTGAAAGATTTATTGCAAGGACACGAATCATTTATGAGAGTAAAATAATTGAATCCTAAAGGAATTAAGAGCCAAGGAAGATAGGAGTTCCCTCTGTGGCTCAATAGAAACTAACCCAACTAGTATCCATGAGGATGTGGGTTTGATCTCTGGCCTCGCTCAGTGGGTTAAAGATCCGGTGTTGCCGCAAGTGGCAGCTCAGGTTACAGATGGGGCTCAGATCTGGCGTCGCTGTGCGGTTGTGGTGCAGGCCAGCAGCTGCAGCTCCAATTCAACCCGTAGCCTGGGAACTTCCATATGCCACAAGTGTGGCCCTAAAAGAAAAAAAAAAAAATCAAACAAAACAAAAAGAATCAAGGAAACTAGAAAACCTTTTGGTGACACAGTTACAGGCAAGCGAGATGGCAAGACCTGGCAGAGTTGGGGCCATTTTCTCCGGGGGTTGTATATATGTGTTCTGAATCAGCACCCCAGGACTCAGGGAGGGCTTCCCTCGGCAGCCAAACCTAATGGACCCCCAACTCTATTCCTGACCTCTGCCTTTAGCTGATTTTATCTATGTTCTTTCACCATATCAAACACTGACCCTGAATATAACATCCTTTTATGTTCCAACTGGATCCTAACCTTTATTTGAATATAATGACCTAGGTCTTATTTATGCAATTTCCAAAAAAAGTTTTCATTTAATCTAAACTTTTTAATAGAATCTTTTATGGACATGTACAACACAGATGTATGCCTTGGGTATGAATCCAAATTATTTTTATTATTCAGTTCCAGTTGTGCCTCATCCAGATGAAAATTTATATGAGAAGTCTAAATCAATGTCCCTAGACATGTCTTATAGAAATGTGTTTTTAAGAAATCAAGAGTCACAATGTCTATTAATAAGTTTTAAGCAGGAATCTAGGTTTCTTATACAGCACAGAGCTTTATCTTACCCTAATGGCCAGGTAATAAAAATGTTTTTCAGGAACAGTCATTTCAAGTTGATTCATTTAACATAAAAAAATTACTAACGTGTAATGCTTGACTGGCCTGTTTTGTGAATCAGAATGTAGAGTTTGTTTACTTCTTCTTTTCTTTGGCCCATTGAATCCAAGTCATTACCATGGTCTGTGGAGTCTTCCTCTACAATATCCTTTGGATCTTTCCCTTCTAATTTATTCCTACAGTCCTGACACCAGTTAAACCCCTATCGCTTCACCCAGAGGACTGGTTAAGAAGCCTTCTGGTTGGTCTTGTGTCCACAATTTCTCCCTAGTTCAGTCTCTCCTACTCGCAGCTCTTGAAAGAATCTCTCACTCCTTCTGCTTTTTAAGTTTGAATTCCTAGCACTCAGAGCCCTTTCATCAACTCTTCTGTGATCCTCAACTCTCCAGCTTCGTCTGTTGCTGTTGTCCAGTCAAGCTGGTCGGGCCACCTTCCCTACACAGGATGGTCTCATTTCTAATCTTGGGCAGCTGCTTCTCCCTGCCTAAAATGGCCAGCTCCCTCTACCAGTGTGCACCAACTCTTTTATCCAGCCTGGAGTTCCCTGGTTGCCTGACGATTTAGGATTGGGCATTGTCACTGCTGTGGCGCAGTGAACCTGTCCCGGGAACTTCCACATGCCATGGGCATGGCTCAAAAAAAAGAAAAGAAATCCAACCAAAACAGTATTACTTCCACAAGCCTCCCGTGGTGGCTTGTCATAGGCAACAGTAGGTGCTCCCTGTCACCTCTCAACATCCAGCTCTTATCCAATGTGCCTGCTTTGTAGGGTTCTCCTGTCAAGTGTGTATGTTGTCCCCCCAGACGGACATATTGTTCTTTGAAATCAAGAATTTGGGTTGGCCTTTTTTTGTTTGTTTTCCTATAAACTGTTCTCAGTAAATGCCTGATGAATGAATGGGTAATCAAGTGAATGCACATGAACATGAATTCTGGACTCAGATCTAGCTGTCAACATTGGGTATGCAAAACTGCTGAAGGAAAAAAAAAGTCACTTTAGTGAGATTTTTATCTTTTTTCCTAAATATTAAGCAGACAGAGAATCCTGAGCTTTCAACTTGACTCTGCAACTCTGTTCCCCTTGAACATTCCTATAAGATTCATGGAAATTTTAGTGAAAGTGATCAAGTAATTCACTAATGTTTCTCTAGTTTACAGCTTCTAATCCCGCTGAAGCCAGAGACTGGGTGGATCAAATAAGTTTCTTGTTAAAGGGTAAGTATCATTATTATAGAAACAATATGTGGGGGCTTTTGCAGCTGAAGTTATATATTCCTTAGATGATAGACAGATAGATAGATAGATAGATAGATAGATAGATAGATAGATAGATAGATAGATTCATTCTTTATCTGCCCCTTCTCCCTATCACACATCCCTCATATGATAACCACAAAAAGCACCATGATGAGTCAGAAGGAGAAGAAACCATCAACCCGGAGACCATCTCTGATATTCTAACTCATCCACCTACCTACAGGCAAGTCTGTCGTATTTGTAATCAGCAGAAAAGGAGGTTCCGAAAACCAGCTCAGCTGAATTCAGTGTCTCCCAACCCCTTATATGCCGGTAAGGAAATTCACGATGCCCACATCATCTAGATCTAGATGTGTCCAAAATCTCCCAGTTTTAGTCTCGGTGGGAAATAGAAATCCAAACTCCTCTGTGTGGCCTTCAGTAACATTAGACATTCAAAACAAACTGCTGTTTCCCAAGCCACGGAAAAAATGTTCCCTGCTTTGGAAGGGAAGAGTCCTGGCCTGAAGATGTTAAATGACTGCTCTTAGAGTTCCCTCTGCTGGCCAGCCTGTAGGCACAGCAGTGACAGTGGCCCGGGAAGTTTTGTCTGGGAGTGGCCCAGCAGGTAGACGTAGCCAACCTTGTGTCTGTCACTTGGCATCAGGTAACTCTCCTGATGCTATACCTCATGGCAGGACCCGGCCTCTGCAGAAAGACAGAAACACCAACTTTGCACGTGGCCCAAGACCTAAGGAGAAGTACATCAACCTGAAAACACCAAGCCTTTTCATCTCCGTTTTTTTTTTTATTCTGCTATAAGATTTTATTGTGGATAAAAAGAAGGAAGCACCAGAGCTTTAATTACAATTGCCTATTTTACTCAGTTTATGCCTTTGCTATCACAAGAACAAACTATTGCATCTACCAAGAGCGTCACGTGTAATAGGCTAGAACTAGGCAAACATGAACATTGATGGCGAGACTACAGGGTACACTCTCATCTAGGTGCCTTGGATTTATGCGTGTAATATACCCCTAAGTGTGTAAACCTCAATAAAACTCCAAGCAGCTTTATTGAGCTGTACCCTGTGGTACTTTCAGAATCCCACATTGAAGAAATTATTCATTCCATTTTATTTTAAAACAAACAAAATAATAACATATGGTTTTAAGCCACCGATGTGTCTTTGATCCCTTCCTCATATGAGGTGGCACCAGAACTCAGATGAAAAGAGTTGCAAAATCTTTATTAAAAGCCTAATCAAGATGAACGGTTTTATGGTGTTTTGAAATGAACGTCGGATGTCTCTCCATCCTTTCCTTCCCCAGAGCATCCTGCAGAGGCCCCTTCCTCTGCCCAGCCTGCAGAGGCCCCTCAGCAGGGTTTCAGAGAGCACTCTGTACTACACATCAGAGAATGAACCTTCCCAGCTCCCCACTAAAATAAAAAACCAATCTCCCTTCTCCCGCCCTGTGCTGCCCCGTGCTGTGATGGCTCCACATCGGCTACGCGGTGACCCACTTTAAGGTCAGCCAGACTGTGCAGTTGCAAAAGGACACGGTCACCACATGGCTCAGCCATTCTGTTTGGTCTTGTGGTACTGTTATCTTTTTCCACATCCTGCTTTCTCGTCCTCTTCCACTTTTGCCCACTTTTCTCTTCCCAGACTTGTCTGAAATTCCGCAGCGAGATCATGCGGTGGATGAGCTTGTGACAGGTGACAGCCCAGGGATCCTTTGGTTACCGCCATAGTTCCCGGGCTCTCCGCGCCCTGGGGAACCGCGGGCTATCACTCACCCTTCCAGTTTTCCACTTGACGAGCAGCACGAGGCACGCTGGCATTTCCTCTTCTGGCCTATTTTCTTCCCTTCGCCTCATGTGCTCATTCACACACCCATACTTTTCAGGGCTGCTTCATCCTGATCAAGTTTTATTGCAAGGAAGGATTTATGTTGATGGTTTAAACCTGACGCAGTGCTAGTCTGGCCTTTTCTGTAGATTTCCTGCCACCAAGGCCCCCATTAGAAATAACAGCACTTAACCTAGTGTTTCATTTTCCTCTGACATGTTTTATTCTCATCCCTCCACCTCCTTCTCCCTCTTTCCTCCCCTGCCTTTTGCTTTTCTTTTTCTCCCGATTTTGATTCATTCTCATCTCTGCCCTGGCAGATCTGAGCTCCTTAACCATTCCATGTGAGGAGGAGGAGGAGGAGGAGGAGGGAGAGGAGGAAGAGGAAGAGATGTACGATGATATCGATGGTTTTGACTCCTCAAATTCCGGTTCCCAGAGCAGACCCATTATGTCGCCCGGGAGTATGGGGCTCAAAGAGCCCACAGAGGAGAAAGAAGAAGATGATATTTATGAAGTTTTACCAGGTGAGAGATCTTCCCCTAGTTTAGAAACGCTTGACCTGGTAGGAGAGTATAACTTTAGCAAGTCCAGAGGAAGCCACACCTTGGAAGGAGAGAATATACGGAAGCTTCAGTGGTGCTTCTGAGATTCCCAGTACCGGAGATGCCCGCTGCTGTGGGGGCAAGATGGATTGATTCATTTTACATAGGAAATCATTTATTACACATGTCAAGAGGTTAAAGAATCAAGAATACTCATGTTGGTTTTCATGGATTTACTACAAGTTTGGGGGTGACTCATCAAAACTCTCTGGTTTGAGAGTCCCCTTCATGCCTCAGCGGTTAACAAACCCAACTAGGATCCATGAGGATATGAGTTGGATCCCTGGTCTCGCTCAGTGGGTTAAGGATCCAGCGTTGCCGTGAGCTGTGGTATAGGTCATAGCCACGGCTTGGATCCTGCATTGCTGTGGCTGTGGCATAGGCCAGCAGCTGTAGCTCCGATTCAACCCCTAGCCTGGGAACCTCCATATGCAGCGGGTGTGGGTGGCCCTAAAAAGTGGGGGAAAAAAACTGTCTAGTTTGAACTTCTTTTATGTAACTGTGAAAATAATAGAAAGTCACCTCAAAATGGTGAAGGATATAAGAAGACTGAAGAAATATAGATAAATGCTGACAAGGCTTTTCAGTAACACAGTAAAGCCCTGTTGTCTGGTCCAGATATACCAGGAATCGAATGGCATCTCTTACTAACAAGCCTAACGTGTGTCCTCTGCCCACCATTGCGGTGGGTCTACTGTACTTATTTCTTTTCCTTCCAAAGGCATGATAACTGGCATCTCAACAAATGTGCAGTCATTGCTGCTCCCTCATAGCCACTTCCTGTGTGGGTTATAGCAGCTGTTGAACAGAACAGAGCGCAGTGGGGGTCAGGCTGTGCAAAAACGAAGCCTGAGCCTTTTAATTGTGAGGTAGTTAGACCACAGGAATGCTGAATCTTCAAGTCCATTCAGAAAGATTTCTCCTGTGGAAATTTGCCAGGAGTTCAGTGCTCTGCTGAGAAATTCAAGTTAAGCCTAAATTTATAGCAATTTAAACCTCAATCCCAGATGAACCTAGGAACTAAGGTGAACCTAACATTTAGGCCCCTGAAGACAGGGCTGGCGGCTAAAAAGCATTGCCAGTAGACAACTTGCACTTCAAGGCTTCTTAAGAAGAGAGTCCTACCCTGTCAGTGCCACGATCATCTCTCCCTTGGGGGAGAAGCTGCGTCATTGCTTCCTGAGTGGAGCAGGGTTACGTGTCTCCTCCTGGCTAGGACCTCACCCGCACGGCAAGGAGAGCCTGCTTCTTCTCCCAGCACTTCCAGCCTCTGCCAGTCCGACTTCCACAGCCTTTTTGTTGTGTTTTATTATGCAAATGATATCTTGGTTGAGGTCGAGCCACTTCTTGTGTCTGAAGTTAAAAAAAAAAAATGATAATTTCCTCAGCAAGTCATCGTCGTTAATGAAGTTTTACAAAAACAGATACAACCAAAGGAAAATAAAATTTCACAGGTGATAAATTTTTCCAATTTCCCTGGCAGAATTCGATAGGATTGTTAAATTAAGAGTGAAGGTGTCTGTTAGAAAGCAACGAGCAGTGATGGGTAATTTTATAGAGTGGAAAATTGAATCAAATTGCTACATTAAAACACAGCTCCTCTGAGAATCTTCCCTTTCACAGACTGCTCCATTGCAACAGCAGGGTGCAGAAATGGATCTAATTCACAACACTCTCTAGAAGGAGATGTACTCTCCAACTTGGCCAGAGTCTTCCTGGTGAGCTCACATTCTGCTCACTCCTGTCCAGGCTCCGGGAGCTATCCAGGTGACATGCCACTTGGGGTCACAGCTGTGAAGAGTGCTCAGGAAAAACCCTACAGAACCACTCAGCCTTCTGGGGAGCAAAGACGGGCCTTTTCATGCACCACGTTTGGTTCTCAAAGGAGCAGGGAGGAGGGGGCTGATGCTCAGACACACAGAGCGAAGGAAAGTAAAGGAAAAGAGGCTCAGAAAGTAAGATGAGGAGTTCCCGTTGTGGCTCGGTGGGTTAAGAACCTGACTGGTATCCAGGAGGATGCAGGTTCCATCCCTAGCCTTGTTCAGTGGGTTAAGGATCCCATGTTGCCACAAGCTGCACTGTAGGCTCCAGATGCTGCTCGGATCTTGTATTGCTGTGGCTGTGACACAGGCTGGCAGCTGCAGCTCCAATTCGACCCCTAGACTGGTAACTTCCATATGCCCCAGGTGGGGTTGTGAAAAGAAAAAAAAAAGAAAGATGAGTTTGTGACCATCACCTTACCCCTGGCGGGTCAATGAATGTATGATTGGCTTTTCAACAGTCATCCTTCCCACATCTCTTAAAACCCTGCCCTCAGCCGTTGCGACATTGCTGAGAGTGCCAGGTTACACCAGTTTGGATATTGGAATGGACTCTAAGGGCCTGGAGACCGATCTGCTTTCTCAAGGAAAGGCACCTACCTTCTGCGCACAACTGTCCCTCGGAAGTAAGGAAGGCCACGTTGTAGGCTCTCTTTCTATAGGTTAGGGCAACGGCAGCCAACTTTGCTTCTATGTTTCCAAAGGACAGTGCTGTACCCAGCCAAGAGGTTCTTTCCCAAAGCTTCTTTCCAGCACAGTTTTTAGAGACAGCATGGAAGGTAGGATATATTGGCATTTCATTATGATAGGAATATTTCAGCCACACGTCTCCATCAGCCAGCTTCCTGTCCATGCTGCTCAGCTTGTTGCTTCTGAAATTACTGTTAGTTTTGCATGTGCCACACAACCACTCCTGGAGGAACCGAGGGAGCCTGACACTGTCTCTCCTTTGCCGTCAGCTCACAAGACCACTCGCCAAGCAGTGGCATGTGACTCACAGCATGGTATTGCAGGTAAAAGTGCTGGCTCAAAGTCAGGATGCACCTGCTCTGCCACCTGCTAGCTAGGAGACCTCAAGCAAGTTTTCTGCCCTGTGTGATTTTCTCACCGGTAACATGGGGATAACAATAGCGGCTCTCGCAAGGGGATGCTATGATCGAAAACAAATTTATGATTACCAAAGGGGCCCAGGGATGGGAAAGGGATAAATTAGGAGTTTGGGATTAACAGACGCAAACCACTATATATAAAATAAACAAGAGAATCCGACCATATAGCACAGGGAACTATAGTCAATATCCTGTAATAAACCATAATGGAAAAGCATATGAAAAACAGGACTTCCCTGGTGGCCTAGCGGTTAAGGATTCAGCCTCGTCACTGCCGTGGTTCAGGTTCGATCCCTGGCCCAGGAACGTCCATGTGCTCCGGGTGCAGCCAAAAAACAACATCAATAGAAAATATGAAAAAGAATATATATATATATTTTTTTATATATATATATGTATGTATAACTAAATCACTCCGCTATACACCAGAAATTAACACAACACTGTAAATCAACTATACTTGAAAGAAAGAATCAAAGAAAAGAAGGAAGGAAGGGAGGAAGGAGGGAGGGAGAAGGGGAAGGAAGGGAGGGAGGAAAAAAAGAAGGAGGGAAGAAAGCTGTGAGAAGCCTAGAACTGCTTGTGTAAAGCACTTAGAGCCCTGGCCTAGAGTGAGCATCCGGTAAATGCTGGCTCTTATTCACTTGGTGGTATTTAAATTGGAAGTGTTACCTCCTTGAAGAATTGGGAAGCAGCTTGTTCCACACCTCTGCCAACCAGACCTGAGACAGTCCGGTTGGACATTTTCAGTGATATGTGTGAAGCAGGTGAAATTGAAAATCCTGAGCAGATGGAATGTGGATCTTGCCTTCTGCTCAGGTCCATTTTTGCTGCAAGGACAGGTGCTGGGTGGAGGGACAGTCAACAGTAAGGTCGGCCTGTGCTAATGTTGCATACCCATCCGTAGTCCAATAACTCGGGCTCTAACATGGTGTCTCATGGTAACAGGGAAATGGGCTTTGTGGAGACTCGTTAGTGTTGATGATTCTGTTCATCCTTCCTCTTTGGGACGGGGCTTCCACAAGCCTCACTGTCTCTACGGGAAGGCCGCATGAGATCTCTCTTCCAGAATATAAAGTCTGTGGGCTTCCGAGTTGAAAAAAAAGTGCCTGTAACACATAGCAAGTCAATACAAAAATGTTTTTTCCTAATCAAAATAATGTATGGATCATCAAATTAAATGTACGACATCACATTCATCATGGGATAATTAGCATTTGCTACGTGGCTAGCCCTCTCCTTCCCTTGAGGGAAAACCAGAGCACTCGAGGTTTGCAGCCAAGACCACAGTGTTAGCCTTGGATAATATGGTTTCAAGGTTGGTATCCGCGGGGATTTCTGAACATCCGTGTTGAAAACATGTGGGCCCTTGATT
Source organism: Phacochoerus africanus (assembly GCF_016906955.1). Taxonomy (NCBI): domain Eukaryota; kingdom Metazoa; phylum Chordata; class Mammalia; order Artiodactyla; family Suidae; genus Phacochoerus; species Phacochoerus africanus. The sequence continues at coordinate 24,585,797 of NC_062557.1, read as the reverse complement.
TTTAAGATCTCATTTGCAGTAGATTAAACTGGAGGGAACAACTAACAAAGAACTGCTAAAGCAATATGTGGAAAATGGGAGGCTTTTCTGAGCCCTCTCTCACCCCTCCCCCAAATTATTTTACAGCCTAGCCCAGGCCCAGTTTCAGGATTCAAGATTCCATAAAAGGACAGCGTTTATCAGGTTTCTCTTTGTCTGGGGCCTCAAGCCTGGAATCCAGCAAAGGCACCTGAGGCCACTGAAGAGCAGTAACTGGGGCCTTGCAGCAGCTGCTGTGGCAACAGAATCTGGCTGTGTTCTCTAGAGAGATTGCAGGGGAGCAAATGGAAAGAGAGACAAAGAGCCCTCCCTGGGAATTTCTGTGCACATTCCGCTGCTGCCCACACTACCCTGGAGGGTCATTATAGACCCAGAAACCAGATTGCTTTATAATAAAGCATATAACTGGTGTTTTTTTTTTTTTTTAATTTGAGTCAAATGGAAACAAGCATTCTGCGGAATTATTTTTTTCCCCCATACAGTTGTCCAGACCCACAGGAAGGGAGAAACAGAGATAGTAGGAGGTCTAAGGAAAGAAAAAAAGCAGACACCAAATATACAAAGTTTATGAAGTCACGACTGCCAGTGTCGTAGAAAAGCAGCACTTCGTGGGGGGAGCCTCGAAGAAGAGTCAGCACCATCATCTGGCCCCCCTCCGAGCGTGCTGGCCTTCTCTCTCTCATGCACACTGGACCCTAGCAACACTGTGCTTTAGGCCAGCCCAGCACCAAAAGCAGAATCGTGCAGTTTCTTCCACCCAGAATACCCACCCTCAGCCTGTTGAAATCCTGCACATTCTGCTCAACTGTGTATCCTCAGGGACGGCCTCCTGGAAACTCAGCTGGAACTGAGCTCTCTTTCAAGCCTTTCCCACAGGGATTTGTATTTAGGTCTTCCTCCTCCAATTAGTAGGTGCTCAATTATTATCTGTGAAATTAAATTCGGTGCATTGCAAGTGTTGCACTTAGCACAAATTGAGTTTAATATCCTGTACATCAAGACCATACCACAGAAATAGGATGCAACTATTTTGAGGTAGCAGTTGTGATTACCAACTATACAACAGAGAATTAAATGTGTTATTAGCATCGTGCTCATCTTTTCCATGTCGTCTGAAGAGGTGCCGCAGCATCCATGGATTTATCACGTACCTGTGCGTGCTGCGGAATGATTTCCTTTTTTTGCATGTTCCCTTTGCACTTCGAGTCTCTCTGTATTTCTGCTGCATCTGTCACCAGAGCACCTTGGCATCTGGCTGCACATTGATACATTTGGCATTTTTTAAGCTTCTGTCACTTTGCTTTATTTGGAAAAAGTGACTTCCCTCTTTCTTACCTCCATTTAGCCGATGTCAGAACAGCACTTCAGAAAGGAGCCAGGTATCATCGGAAGCTGTCTCCTCTCTGTGCCTCTGAAGGGGTGTCAGTGTCCTGTTCCTCCCAGCCTCTCATTAGCGTCCCTGACATTGTGCCAAGAGTGTTGATTGAAATCAACTCTCTGGATACCGATGCTCATTTGTGATACCCCATGGTTCTCTTCCATGTTCATGTGATGCAGCACAGTTAACAGAATCTTCCTCAACTCTTTTCCCAATTGAGAAGAGATATTTGGGAATCAAGTAGAGCATTTAATGTAATAAGTGGACAGTAATCTTTAGTGGTTAATTTGTTTAAAGCCTATGTAAGGTTGGGGTCCCATATGCCCTGTTAGGAGCGAGGACCATTATAATCTATTACTGTTTAAAGTTGAGCTAGCACATAAATTTTAATTCTTTCTTTAATGAAGACGTATTTTTGTAGATGTAATGCTACATGCCTAATGATATTCTTATAAAGAAGTCCAGCGAATCAACACTACTCTAATAAAATGTTTAAAAAGAAGTTCAACAAGCTCTTTAGCTTAAACAATTTAAAAATAATCTTTTTAAAATTAAAGCCTCACCTTACAGATGCAAAAAATGAGAAATTTGGCTGTTAACCCATCCCATTTTGTGAGCAAAGGGACCTTTTTTTTTTTTTTTTTTTCTGTTGCCATGTAATCAATTTTCTTGACTTTGGAATTTCAAAGATACCAATTTGATTTCATCGAAGAATCCGGGATAAAGTGTACACCTCTCTGTTTGGGTTGTGGCCTCTGAAGCAGGGAAGGTGCTGAAGGCGGGCCTTGAACGTCCAGCTGTGATGGGCACTTTTCTTTACTCCGTGATGGACCGCCATACTCACTCTTTCAAAGGCACAGCACCCAGGTGCTCACATCCACAGCTAGGCTTCTTGACTTCAGCCCACTTCCAGCCACCCGGGAAGGACATTAGCTAGAGCAGATGTAGGGACTGGAGCTTCGCCGTTCACATCCATCACCGTAGCACTTAGTAATGGTGGTGAATGCTATGGCATACAAAATCTATGGCCTACATTCTGCTTTCTTTCTAGGCGACTCCACAGGCACTGTGGAAATCAGAGTATCTGTTCTGGAATTGAACTGCATAAAACAGTTTTATTTTTTCCATTTTTGTATCATGGCTGGATTAAGTGCTGGTGCCCAAAAGGATAAAGGAATCCAGTTTTAGTTTTCATTTTTATCATTGCAAATACATTTACATTCTCCTATTTTACAAATGCAAAGAGCAGGCAAGCCACTTTCAATAATTTATTTTAAAATCAATGCTAATGAGGTTATGTCTCGTCAGTGGCCGAGTTTTACAATAAAGTCTGATTTATTTAGAAAAGATCTTTGGTGTAGCTTCCCATCTAATGGTGGTGGGAAGGAGGTGGAGGAGCAGGCACCGTGACCCTCCAACTTCGGATCCAATTTGTAATTCACAGCGGAGTTCTGACCCAATTTACATTGATTAGAATTGGGAGGAAGAGACATCTGGGCACAGACAGCAGAGGTAGAATAAACCCTCTCTGCAAAAGTGCCTAAGCACAGCAAATTGCTGGTCTTTGTGATTCAGTTGTTTGATATCAGCAAAAGAGCTGTTCTCTGTCCAGGTTATCGGGGTGTCTCTAAAACTGAGGACAGGCACGTTCTTCTTTGAATGCTTTTAGTCCTGTGACATTGGTCCCACGTCAGAAAGGAAAAGGATCATAGCAGAGGAAGCTGGGAAGTGGCCGAATAATAAGACAGTGTGCAAAGAATGATGTTTAACATGGTTTGCTTGAGCGTGATCTATCTCCGCTGTTTGATTTCACTCCTCTCTTGTCTCACATCTTTATCCCTCACAGAGAGGTGGGGGAGTGCCACAGGTGCTGTGTGGGAGAGTCTCTACTGCAAGGTCATGCATAGAGCTAAGTGGAGCTGAGTCCTTTTCCCATGATCTTGTAGGGCAGATGTAGGGCAGTACATGTTTTTAAAGATATATCGTAGATTTCGAAGTCCCGGTAATGTGACATTTCCCGAAGTATCAATCCTAATAACAGTATTAATTTTAATTTTGTAGGGGAGCTATATCATTTTGTGTATGAAATGAATTGTAATTCTTTGATGTTATGTTGTGTTTTAACATATTCTTAAGCTGTTTCTTCTTAGTTATGAACTTAGAGTTTACCTCCCCCAGTCTGACTTACCAGAACTCAGTGTTGCCCTATAAACCTTACATTTCTTTAAATATAAGGCCATCTCCTCAAAAGTTCCATTTGGTGGCATAACTATGGGGAAGCAAGAAAATTAAGTGCCTTAAGAGACACAAGGAGGAGTTCCCGTCATGGCACAGAAGAAACAAATCCAACTAGAAACCACGGGGTTGCGCGTTCCATCCCTGACCTCACTCAGTGGGTTAAGGATCCGGCGTTGCCTTGAGCTGTGGGTAGGTCGAAGACAGGCCTCAGATCTGGTGTTGCTGTGGCTGTGGCATGGGCTGGCAGCTATACCAATTGGACCCCTAGCCTGGGAACCTCCATAAGCTGCGGGTGCAGCCCTCAAAAAAGGCAAAAAAAAAAAATCCACAAAGAGAAAGACGAGTATATATGGCCAGAAGAAACTGAGTAGTAGCCCTCAAAATATTGTGTTGCTTTTTATGCCCCATTCATTCTGCGCGTGCGCGCGCGTCTCTCTGTGTGTGTGTGTGTGTGTGTGTGTGTGTGTGTAGAGGGTGATAGTGATGAAAAGGAGGATAGCAAGTGTATTTTCGGATATTTTACTCCACATAGAAAATAGCTTGATATGATTCTGGTACTCGTGCTTTCTTGATAAAGGCTCAATTCCCATGTTATCAGGTAGTATGAAGTCTGGAATGAAACAGGTTAATGAGGGCAAGAAACTTAGGCCAATCATGTTGTGGCTTTGACTGTGTAGACACTTGGATGGAGTTAGACAATAGCATTGACTTAGAATTCATTGCATACCTGCCTCAATTAATTCAAAGACCATTCCAGCTGCCCTCAGGAGCTTACATTCTCATGAACAAGGCAGGCTGAATAACAACAGTAAAAACATACCTGCAAGTCCCAAGTACTAAGAACACAAAATTACATACTTGACCAGCTTCTGTGATAGCTGACCAAAGAATGATACCTTAAGGACTAATTAATCACAGAGGGTTTAAACACGTGCTCAGCTTCACACACACACACACACACACACACACACACACACAAACTCTGGATGCTTACATGGAGGTAAGACATTTTGAAGAAAATTATACAAAGGGGAGGAGAAATAGGGTGTGAGGAAGAGAATTAAGATCCTAGAAATAGGTGTCTAATAATCCAGTGGATTGAAAGGGCCACAAGGGCAGGTACCCTGCCAGTCTTGTCCATCACTGCATCTCCAGCTCCTTGTCTCGCATACAATAAGCACTTAGAAATGTTTGCAAATGAACGAACAGGGAGAGAAGGAAAAGAAGGTCAGTTTGAAGATGAGAGATGATATGTATAAAAAAAGAACATGGTAATTATTGCCTTAAAGAAGAGAGTGTGGGAGTTCCTGCTGTGATGCAGTGGGTTATGAATCCCACCATAGCAGCTCGGATCACTGAGGCGAGAGGCTCGGGTTCAGTCCCCCGCCTGGCACAGTATCGTGTGTTGCTGTAGCTGTGGTGTAGGTTTGCAGCCGAGGCTTGGATTCAGTCCCTAGCCTGGGAATTTCCATATGCTGCTGATGTGTCCATTAAAAAAAAAAAAAAAAAAAAGACAGTGTGATGAGCTCAGAGAAAGATGATTGTCAGTACAAATAACAGACTATGGACCACTAATTGCTAATGCTGATTGTGTCTATCCCCACAGATGAAGAGCTTGGTCTAGAAGAGGATGAGAATGGCACGCAACAAAAAGGAGGTATGAGAGCTTCAAAAATGCACAGGCGCTGGGGAGGACATTCGGGCTTCCCACTGGAGAAAGCAGCTTTCTCGGGCTACAAACATTACTGGCCTCACTAATTAAGAGGGTACTGGTGTGTGGAGCTCAAGAGCCCCAAAGAAGATGACTGAACAGGGAAATAACTTTAAAAGCAGCCACCCTTGGACTTCCGGTCATGGCGCAGTGGAAACGAATCCAACTAGGAACCATCAGGTTGCGGGTTCGATCCCTGGCCTCCCTCAGTGGGTTAAGGATCTGGCATTGCCGTGAGCTGTGGTGTAGGTCACAGAGGAGGCTAGAATCTGTTGTTGCTGTGGCTCTGGCGTAGGGTGACAGCTGTAGCTCCAATTAGACCCCTAGCCTGGGAACCTCCATGTGCAGAGAGTGTGGCCCTAAAAAGCAAAACAAACAAACAAGAGCAGCCACTCATTCTTTGTAATTAATGTTCCCAGAACAGCTTAGGTTTCTCCTAGAGAGGGTGGGAAGCCAAGCCAGGTATTTATTTTTTCCTATCAGTATTTCTTGAATCAGTACAGTGAAAACAGAATTGCCTCATCTCTAAGAGATCGGAGAATTGAGAATGGAAAGAATGGAAATGTCTCCTGTCTGAGAGGCCCCGAGATTGCAAGTTCAAAGGGGAATGGAAATGTGTCAGATCTGAAAAGTGAACGCAGGATGAAGGATAAAATTGCTTGGTGATGCTGACTTCTGATGGCCTGGTTTGATTCCAGGCACATTTGGAAATGAATATGTAACAGGTTTATTGAATACAAAATTACATCTTATTCATCCCAGACTGTTAACCATGCTTCAGTCTGTTAGTGAGCCCATCCTTTCTTAGGTCAGAAGCCCCTCGAAAGCTTCCTTAAGTGGACCAGGAGCCTAGTCTGTCATTGTCTGTAGAGTAATATGTGTTGCAAAGGCCACTTCAAGGACATTCATTCCATCAGCAGAGCCTCAAAGTGGCTGAGTTAGATACTGGCTGACTTTTTCTTAGAGATTCATTGGAAATCTTGAACCTAGAAGTTCCTTCCCTCCCCCCTTCCTGCTTCCTCTCTGTTTCTCCAGCCTCCCCTTTTTCCCCATTCTCTTCTCTCTTCCTTTCCTCGTGCCTTTTCTTCTCTTCCTTATTCAGCAAAGCTCCTTTCCTTGTGCATGCTCCATGAGAAGTGAAGATGTAACAGGTTAAGTGAAGGACCCAACTTCATAAACACCCAGCTTCTTCCTGAGGCGAGGAAAGGCAGCAAAGCGAAAGAAGTCACCTGCCAAAGCCAGAGCAAAAGAACTGAGCCGAGTATAACACAGGATCGTTAGTATAGCTTCAAGTAAGGCTCTCATGACAATTCACCCGTGTGATTAAGTCCATTCTGAAATTTATTTTTGACTGTTCTACTTGCTGTACAGAATTCCAACAACAACAACAAAAATCTGTTTCCTGATTGACCCTTGTCCCACATATGTCTTTTCTCAACCAACTTCCCTCACTGGTTTATGAAAGAAGCATTTCATGTCAGAGCTTGGATGGAGTAACTAGAAGCTTCCTACGGCCAACTTCAAACTCCTTTCAGGAAGCAGCCGTTTTCTGGCAAAAGCCAAAAATTCCATTTCGTACTCCTCCCCTGTCTCATTTCTTCCTTCCACTGCTCTTGCTAAGGTTCAATCTGAAGAGTGAGGAGAGATTTGTTTCTTAATTGTTCTAGTAGCTATTATTTATTTATTTATTTATTTATTTTTGTCTTTTTTTGCTATTTTTTGGGCTGCTCCCACAGCTTATGGAGGTTCCCAGGCTAGGGGTTGAATCGGAGCTGCAGCCACCGGCCTACGCCAGAGCCACAGCAACACTGGATCCGAGCCGCGTCTGCTAGCTACACCACAGCTCACGGCAACACCGGATCGTTAACCCACTGAGCAAGGGCAGGGACCGAACCCGCAACCTCATGGTTCCTAGTCAGATTCGTTTCCACTGCACCACAACGGGAACTCCAATATAATTTAAAAAAAAAAAAAAAAGTGCTTTGTCCTCATGCTTCCTGCCTCCAAAATAGGTGTTAAAGTGCAGTGAGCTCTAAATATGTTTCTATGGTTTACACTTCCCACCAGTTATAATGATTGGTGACTTAGTGATTAAAAAACAGAGGAGGGCTTTTCGCTCTCTCTGCAGAATCTGAGGCAGGAGTTTTTATTATTGGTGTTTACTTATTTATTTATTGAATTTATATAGTGCTTTTTCTACAAAGGAGCTATAGAAACAGCAACAAATATGTAACATCCAAATATCATCACTTAGGTTTATAACAATAAAGTAGAGAGGTCTGAGGGACGGGTAGGCATAGAAAAAGCCAGGAGCTCCAGGACAATATGAATTTTTCTGCAATAGACAAGCTACACATTTTGGTTCACTTGGGCAAGTCAGGTGTCACATGCCATGTGAGGAGGAGAAATATTTTCTCCTAGAAGATCGCATGGCCTGCAGGGTTTACCTTTAAAACCCACATGCTCTTGTTGTTGTTTTGCTTTTTGTCTTTTGTCCTTTTAGGGCTGCACCCGCGGCATATGGAGGTTCCCAGGCTAGGAGTCTAATCGGAGCTGTAGCCGCTGGCCTACACCAGAGCCACAGCAACACAGGATCCGAGCCACGTCTTCGATCTACACCACAGCTCACCGCAACGCCGGTTCCTTAACCCACTGAGCGAGACCAGGGATCGAACCCGCAACCTCATGGTTCCTAGTCAGATTCGTTTCCACTGCGCCACGACAGGAACTCAAAACCCACCTGCTTTCCTTCACTATGCCAGGGATGCTGTTCCCGGAATGCTGTGCTCTTTCCCTGATAGAATTGCTAACATTTTTAAAGCCCAACTAAGATCTTATCAGAAGAGGGGAAGAAGGAATTCAGTTTATCCTGATTGGGTGTTAATGACCCTGTAAGATGTAATTTCTTTTATTTTATTCTGTTACCTAGAAAATCTATCACAGCCTTGTAGTATTGATTGTTCAATCCATAAAGCGCTCGGTTTACAGCTTGACTGTTAGTAACAGGGTTATGCTAATGAGTGACTCTTCAACACCTCAGATTTTCACGGAATTCCAACCCATCAGCCTAACAGTCTAACACGAAGTGTCTCTGGTGATGAGAGCTTATCTCCCTTCCCTATCATGAGAAGGCATGTCCAGGTAACCAAAAATAAAACGCATTCTGTGCCATTTTATGAAAATGACTGGCCATTTGCTTGGGCGTGCCGTCAAATAAAAAGCAGAGCTGGAGGCACAGGTTATCCTCAGATCCATCAAACTCAGCCAAGGAAGATCTTGAAACAGGTTGTTTTTGCTCTGAAGTTGTGGGCAAACTCAGCCAAGGAGGAGCCTGTGTGTCAGTCATTTCTGCAGGGCAGAAAAATGGTTGCAGATGAGCATTCCGTCTCTGAGGCACTTTTTCCACTTTAGTGGCCGCCAATGGAGTGAACAATTACACAAAAGAAACAGAGGGACGCCGCAGAGGTATTTGCAGCCCTTCCTTTTTGAAATCTGTTTCCCAGGACCAAACATGGGCAGGCAATCACCCAGCTCTGATTTTGGCCGACTTAAGCACAGGAGGTGAAAAGGAGGACCCGTGAGTGTTCCTCGCTGTGAGATTGCACTTAAAAACATTTAAGACCAGGAGTTCCTGTCGTGGCACAGTGGTTAACGAATCCAACTAGGAACCATGAGGTTGCGGGTTCGGTCCCTGCCCTTGCTCAGTGGATTAACGATCCGGCGTTGCCGTGAGCTGTGGTGTAGGTTGCAGACGCGGCTCGGATCCCACGTTGCTGTGGCTCTGGTGTAGGCCGGTGGCTACAGCTCCGATTAGACCCCTAGCCTGGGAACCTCCATATGCGCGGGAGCGGCCCAAGAAATAGCAACAACAACAAAAAAAAGACAAAAAAAAATATTTAAGACCATAGCAATTTCAAAACTCAAAGACTAAAGGGCTGTGAAAACAAGAAGCCAATGGTATTGTCCAGTTGCTCTTCCTGTTCTGGTGGAGCTTGGCCAATTTTTTTATGCCTTTCCTTCTGAAATAGTTAATGAAGTATCCAGCTGAGTCTGCTTTAATGGATTGAACATGGTGGCCTTTGCTCGCCTGGCCTACATAGCATTCCAACCGCCTTCCAGGAGGCCACTGCTTTGGCCTTTTTTTGTCCGTTTCGCACCAACCCATGCTCCAGCAAGAAATGGCTTTGTCATCTCCTTTTGTCTTTCTTTTCCATAATCAGTTAAGTAATTATGCCCAGGGCCTGATTAGCACAGTCCTTTGGCTTATCCTAAAAATTTAAACAACATGCTGTATGGGTCACAGCTTCAATTCAGGAGCTACCCAATATCCCCCAAACAAAAACCCAAGATGACATATGAACTCTGAAAAGAACATAGCCAGAAAGATGTCTGGTCCTTTCACCTTAGAACTCTCCACATCATGGAGGCTTATTTTCAAATACTGACTGTGTCAAACAGGAGCACCAACTTAGTCTTAGTTATAGGAGAAATGACCATCCTCAGATATAAAGAATCAGTGTAGGATTTCCCATTGTGGCTCAGCAGTAACGAACCCCGACTGGTATCCATGAGGACGCAGGTTTGATCCCTGGCCTCAGTGGGTTAAAGGATCCAGTGTTGCCATGAGCTGAGGAGTAGGTAAGACACAGCTTGGATTCTGTGTTGCGGTGACTGTGATGTAGGCCAGCAGCTACAGCTCCGATTCAACCTTTAGCCTGGGGACTTCCATGTGCCATGGCTGTGGCCCAAAAAAAAAAAAAAAAAGTTAGTGTAGAATGACAAATGCTTTGCAATAAAAACCTAGAAATGAAAGGAAAACAGTATATTTTTTTAGGTTAGTCTGTTGCCATTCCTCCTATGACGTTTGCTTGCTTGGAGCACAGCTTCCCTTATGTGGGATAAAGAAAATAAGATGCTGCCCTTTTTTTTCCTCTAGAAAAAGTCCCTCTCAGCTCTGCTAGCAATTTAAATGCTGTGATCATACCCATTAGCTTCTCTATCATTGTAATTGTTGTTAATTGTTATAACTGTTTTAGTTATTAGTGGTGTCATTATTGCTCTAGGTCCTCTGTCTGTTTTATGCTGAATATATTAGTGCTTTGCTTTTGAATTACCAGGCTTTATTTAGTGCAGAGTTACGTTTTTTGGAGAGACATTGAGAAATGCTGGCATTAAGCTTTATTCTTTTGTTTTTCATTCCAAATGGACAGACTGGAAAAAAAAATAATTAGATGGAATAATGTCCTCAAAATGAGAATGAGGATGTTTTGAATTAATTAAATGGTCAGAATGCTGCACCATTTCTGATCTCAGACTGCTGCCAGAGGAGTCGAAACCTAAAGGATCCTCAAGCCAACCCACAGAGGAATCCTACCTCTCAGGCTTCCAATTCCAATCTAAAGACATCATCTAAGCCTCACAGTGCTTTCTCTATTCATAGGACATGCTAGGCAAGTTTAGGGAGAAGCTGGACTGGCCCAGCAGAACTCCCAGCCCGTGAGCTCTTCCTGGGGCCAAGCTTCAGGAATAAAGCCCTCCTCGCCCTTACCTCTTCCCTTCTTCAAGGTTTTTGAATAACACCCACTCTTGGTCAGGTTTTCATTTACACCTCAAGCTTCAGAGAAGCCTTCTCTGACTCCTCAGACGAGGTTAGATTTCCTGTGATACATGACACCTCAGCTTCTCCTTGGCAGACATATCACAATCATAAGTAAATAGTTGTGTGACTGTTTCATTGTGCCTCCCCTGCTGGATGGTAGCCCTAAAGGCAGGTACCATGTGTGTGGCCAATGCAGAATTCCCAGAATCTAATATAGTCCCTGGTGCAGTGGGCCCTGTGTACATATGTTTGTTGAATGCTGAGGAATGAATGTAGTGAAGACACACGCACACATACACATAAATGCCAGCCACACACGTTAAACTGGGAGTCTGCCGTTCAGAGTCCAGTCTTGGCCAATTGAGGCATTCATCCTCCCTGATCTCCTTAATAAGTATCTCTCTTTAGATAGTAAGTCCAACTTTTTCCCAATTTTCTTTTTTTTTTTTTTTTGGCTATGCCCACGGCATGTGGACGTTCGAATCCATGCCACAGCAGGGACCTGAGCCACTTCAGCGACAACACCAGATCCTTAACCCGCTGAGCCACCAGGCAACTCCTGTTGTTTTAGAATACCTTTTAGAATAGGTATTTTTCTAAGTGTTCTGCAGGTGCCTTATATAGCCAATATCAAATCCTTTTTTTGGGGGGGGCCACCCCAAGGTATAGGGAGTTCCCAGGCCAGGGATCAGATCCTAGCCACAATGGCAGCTTAAACTGGAGCTGTGGCAACAGTGGATCCCCAATTCACCGTGCTGGGCCAGGGATCGAACCCAAGTCCCAATGCTCCAAGATGCCATTAACCCTGTTGCGCCACAGTGGGACCCCCCCACTTTTTACCTATATACCCAAAGGTACTCACAGTCTATCCCACATCCAGGCACATGGGGAGCAGAACTTCACAGTAACCGTCTGCTCGGCCAGAAAAAGCCAAGATGATAATTTAGTCCATCTTACCATTTGGAAACATCAAGTTATGTTTGAAAAAAATCTATTTTTATAAAATGATTTTTTACCATGTATAAATCCATGAAGAATATTATATCAATATACTTTTCATTCCAAACTTAGCCAAAACCTTGGGGTGATTAATCAACTCCATTACAACTAAAAATGAATTGTATCCTCTGGGGAAACCACTTTCACTCGCCAGGGACCGATATTTTTCTATTATTTCATGCACTGATATCTCTCCCCTAAATAAATAAATAAATATGCCTTGTCTTATCAGTAATTAGCATTTTTTTCCCCAATGTATTTTTTTTTTCCAAATATGTTCCTAACTCCAGGGCAGAATGTTTCCAATGTAGTTCTTATTTGCTGCCCTCTGTTGTCAACTGCATACACAAACACTTTCTGTGTAAAGAAAACGTGCCTGAGTTTCTTATATGCTCAACATTTTTACTCTTGTTTGCAGTATCTGGATCTTGACCAAATAGCTCTGTCTCTTCTGTTTTGTGTTCTTTAAGATTTCTACTAAAGTTCTTTTTCAGATACATACAGGGATTTTGTTCCCCTGTGCCTTTATTCTTTGAATCGCTTGTAAGTTAAGAACAAGGAGTGAAAAGCAAACATAGCCAGGACCTCTGTCCCCCTCACAGCGTACTTGTCCACCTTCTGTTCCCATCCTCAGCCACTGGCCGCATCACCCCTCACAGGAGGGTCAAGAACAAATGAAGGGAGGAGCTCCTGTCGTGGCTCAGTGGATAACGAATCCAGCTAGGAACCATGAGGTTGCAGGTTCGATCCCTGGCCTCGCTCAGTGGGTTAAGGATCCAGCGCTGCTGTGAGCTGTGGTGTAGGCTAGTGGCTACAGCTCCGATTAGACCCCTAGCCTGGGAGCTTCCATATGCTGCAGACGCAGCCCTAGAAAAGACAGGAAAAAAAAAAAAATGAAGGGAAAGGTGGGAACTGGTAGAATCAGGTCCCCACAAACCACTTGAATTTTAATTAGAACCCAAGACTCTTGATAACTCCCGTCCATAGGAATGTCGTCTTTCATGGGTGCTTTGCACACAGCACTCATATATAGCATCCTCAAGCACAGGGAGCACTGCCACTTAACCCCCAGCCTAGTGGGCATTAGCTCTCCTGCCATTCAAATCCCCAGATCCTCTCCCACTTTGTACTCTAGTGTTTAACCTTTCCGGGTAGAAGAAGATCAATACAAATTCTTCATTGTTAAGAATCGATGACTGTCCTGTGGCATCACTGCCATCCAGTCTTGCTGAGGAGCCCAGTAAATCTCTCCAGCTGCTTCTAAAGCTTGGTTTGTCGTCTTCGGTTGCTTTCATTTTTAATGCAGATCACTTTGGTTTCTGTTCCCCTGGGGGCTTGCAGATAAATCTTGGCAGACATGTTCAGGGTCTACAAATGAGATGCTGGAAAAGGGCCAGCCCACCCAGAATTTAGTTGTAATGGATGAGACACCCCTGTGGTTCCACTTAAAGACTGGGCTATTCGTTTCCACATTTATTGGTAATTACCTCATCTAGTAAGTACCTGGGTGGGAGGTACCAGGATAAAATTCCTGTGTAACAGGGGAGGCTAACCTGTGAGACTGCATCGCAGATCTGTGCTGGCTGACTTCGCCTCTCTTATAAAGAGGCAGAAGTTGAAGACTTACCTCATGCCTTCAGATGCATAATAAAAAGAAGCACTGGATAGTTTGGATACCCTGGATGAAGCAATTCTGGCAGAAGAATCTCTTTGTGCTGCTTACTTGTAAACCAAGTGAAAAATGACCTGCCTGATTTTCTTTTATTAATAAATGAATGTATTTATCATATTATTGAATAGCATCCGACTAAAGGTGATCTGTAAATATTTAATGTTAGTTAGTGATCTTCTCCCACAGTACTTTGCTCATGCTCTGTGTTGGGATGTATCTCATCCCAAACCCCTGAATCTTAGATTTCCTAGGGGGCAACGTCAGAACCTTGGTTTCCATTTGCGGCAAAAACTGTGGGCTCCATAGAAAGAGTCCTTTTAACTTTGATTTCTTCTCTCTTTGATCAGTGGACTATGCCAATTACTACCAGGGCCTCTGGGATTGCCATGGTGACCAGCCAGACGAACTGTCCTTCCAACGGGGTGACGTCATCCGAATTCTGAGCAAGGTAAGGATGAGAATGTGGGACTTGGATCAAAAGTTGATTTTCTCACTCTCGAGGAGGTAGTTACCATAAGCAGAATTACCCCAGAATGTCATGCACTTCTCTTGTGTATGTTACATGGCTCCCTCACACATAAATTCCCGTGGCTTTATAATTGTTAGGGAAATTTTTAATTGAAAATTCAGATGCAGGAACCAATTTTCAAATGAAAAAAATACAATAAAGTAGATGTAATATTAAAACTATGCCAATCAAACTTTGATCTTTCTAAAAAGGTCTTGTGGTGCTTAAAAGGCCATCACCACATACATAATTTATTACCATATAATACTCTTGAAAATATTTTAGCTAGGTCAGCCCCCTTCTTATTTCATTTATAGATAAACAAGACTGTAATATAATTGTGTATGGGGGGAGGAGTCAGAGCTGGTGAGCTCCATTGGTTTGAGCAAGTGCTGACAAGGCCAAGATAGAGAAGCCAACCCACAAGGGCCAGCTAACTTTATTTGCTTCCTCACTCACAAAGTTGACCCCGAGCCACAGCTAACCATCTCACAAATGATACTGTTGAATATTTTTAAATGGGCAAAAAAAAGTAGAGATTATTGTAGCTCCATCACCAGTGTGAAGAAGAGTCAGAACTCACGGGCTACTTACGGTTTGAGAGATGAGTAACATCACCTTTATAAGGAAAGACCACACAGGAGCTCCCGCCATGGCACAGTGGGTAAAGAATCCAGCTGGAACAGCTTGGGTCATTGTAGAGGTGCAGATTCAATCCCTGGCCCTGGAACCTCTATATGCCACCAGTGCAGCCTTAAAAAAAAAAGAAAAAAAAAGAGTGAGAGAAAGAAAGAAAGACTGTACATATTCTGTATAGGTGGGCTAAGGAAGTAGGTTCTATCCCTGAAAAAAACTTGTTAAAAGATTATTGAGGCAATAAATACTGACAAACCCATTTTTTTAATTTTTAAAATATTTGTATTAAAGTATAGTTGATTTATAGTGCTGTGACAAAACACGTTTTTTTTTTTTTTTTAGGGCCGCCCCGGAGGCATATGGAGGTTCCCAGGCTAGGGGTCGAATCGGAGCTATAGCTGCCAGCCTACACCACAGCTCACGGCAATACCGGATCCTTAACCCACTGAGCGAGGCCAGGGATGGAACCTGGGTTCCCCATGGATACTAATCAGATTCGTTTCTGCTGAGCCACGACGGGAACTCCCACACGCATTTTTGAAATAGGCACAATTTGCTCTTTAATCGATAAGTATGTGACCTCCATAAAGAAAAATTGAAAACCCATTGGGTTATTAACCCATCATTTGCCGTTTATCTTTGTTCTGTGAACATCACTACCTTGGCCAAGTGTTTGTCTCAGTTTGAAATATACCATAAACTCCTTAGAAAACAGACCAGAGCTGACCAAAGATACCTTTTTTTTTTTTTCTTTTTAGGGCCGCACCTATGGCATATGTGGGTTGCCAGGCTAGGGGTCGATCAGAGCTGCAGCTGCCGGCCACAGCCACAGCCACAGCCACAGCAATGCCAGATCCAAGCCACATCTATGACCTATGCTGCACTTCATGGCCATGCTTGGATCCTTAACCCACTGAGTGAAGCCGGGGACCAAACCCACATCATCATGGATACTGGTTGGGTTCTTAACCCGCTGAACCACAGCAAGAACTCCACCCAAAGGTACCTTTTAGCAGTTCCAACGAGTCCCCTTTGAACTAGGACCAAATTCACACCCAACCTTTTTCAGATGCAGGAGGCCTGCAATCTCTGCTGCGTGAGATCACAGCCTTCTAGTGATTTCCTCCAGACCCCTAATTCAGCACCACCCCAGTACCATTCGGGTGCAGCTCCAATACACCAAGAATAAATTGGAAGCAAAGAAGGGAGTGGACATTGGCCTGATTGGTATTTCAAATGCCCGAAAGCAAGGTTTGCCGTGTAATAGGATTTGTGTACATTACCACGCTGGCATTACAGGGGTAATCGAGTTATCCACTCAGGTGTGACCAGGCCTCTGTTTGCCCAGAGCCTGCAGGTGAACAAATTAACTGTTTACATTGTCTGAGGTGCCTGCAGCAGGAGGGGGGGAGAACAGAGCCAGACTGTCTGCTGGCCTTCTCTCGGTCATGATTATTTTGTTGGTTTTGCATGTCTTTTGCCTTTGTTAATGGCTTCTCACTGGGGGTCCCTTTCCTCCATTTAGAAGGGGCTGTGCAGTGACTTGCCCTGCAGTACAGACCTGTCTGCAGTCACCAGGGCTGTTGTATTTTGAAGAGATACCAAAGAACCAGGGGAGCCTCCCCAACCTATTTGGTTTGGGCTTTTTTTTTTTTTTAACCCCTTCCTCGCCTCTATTATTAAAGGCTAATACAGCAGAGTTTAATTCAGGGGGACTCCCTGGCTGCCTTGGTTCTGTTGGGCTTCTCTCTCCAATTTCTGGAAGGCCCCCAACCTGTTGTCATACCTTACCTTGGTAGTAGCACACTTCTTACGCCCCAAAAAGTACACCAGCTGCCTCCCTTCTCCGTTGCTCATTTCTGCATGTCAGGAGAAGAAATGAGAAGCTAGAAGCTTCACCGAAGTTTCCCTCACAAAGCTTCATTTCAGTTAATGTTGGCTTGGGGAACATTTCAGATTGGATTTACCTTTATTATATTACTTAACTCAATAAGAGCCCTTAGACAGGAAGGAACCTTAAAAGGCCACCCAATCCATTCCCTTGCCTCTAAGAAGCACAAATGAACCATTTCGGACAGATAGAAAAGGGGATTCCAATACCCATTATCAGCTGTCTGTCTATTCAGATGTTCAGTAACTCCTAATCTCAGGAATTTTCTCTCATATGAATCCTAAATCGATTCCACTTTAAGCCCCAGCTAGTTTCCTTTATTGGCGTCAGTTACACTCTGCAGCCTGCCTCTCACACCTGCAGGGACAGAAAGTACTAACCCAAGTTGAGGTTAGTCCAGAAAAATGGTATCTAGAAATCGCCGCTTTACTTTTCTCTCCGGTCAATTGAACATTAGTTGGGCAAGCAAGGCCCGCTGCTTAGAAACCTGAAGTCTATTTCCCTGAGAAACACAAGACAAGATGCAACTGGGTGCAGCTCAGCTTACCTGGACCGGCTTCCTTACCCATAAAATGAGGGAGTTGAGTTAGCCCTCTGAGGTTCCTTCCACCTCAGACGTTCCTGGTCTAAACAAACATGGTGAGGCCGACACTGCAAAACTGCTGAAGAAATTCCGCCCCAAAAAAAGTGTCTTAGCTTTCACTATTTATTCACATTAAACAAACCAAATGATTCTAAATTCTTTTGTTTGGGGCCCTCATAAATGTGTCTCGCTTCCCCCTCTTTGTATGATAAGAGAAATATTCTGGGACAATGGGGGATGGGGGATTGTGGGTGGCAGTGGAGGACAGGAAGTGGCCCCTGGATGGGGAGTTGGGGGACTAATAGCTTTATTCTTAGTCTCCTGTTGCTCCCTGCCATCCACTTCTTTCTTTCTCTCTCTCTCTCTCTTTGGCATTTACTTGCATTGATTTGCTTTTAATTGAGGTATAAGTTGATTTACAATGTTAGTTTCTGGTGTACTGCAGAATGATTCTGTTATTTTATATATAGCATGTATCTGCTAATGCCAAACTCTTAGTTTCTCCCCCCCCCTTCCTGTTTGGTAACCTTAAGTTTGTTTTCTATGCCTGTTAAGTCTGTTTCTGTTTTGTAAATAAGTTTCTTTGTATCATTTTTTTAGATTCTACATACTAAGTGATATCATATAACATTTGTCTTTCTCTGATTTCCTTCATTTTGTATGATAATCTAGGTCCATCCATGTTGCTGCAGATGGCATTATTTCATTATTTTTATGGCTGAGTAATATTCCATTTTGTGTGTGTGTGTGTGTGTGTGTGTGTGTACGTATACGCATGCACACACCACACCTGCTGTTTCTTAATAGTTGCCCAATTATGACCCAACCCTGAATTCTAGAATCCTAGGGCAAAGAGAAACTGTTAGGGTCTAGGAATGACCTCAGAAAGAAAGCTATTTACCCTTTTTTTTAAAAAAAAAGGTTTTTTCCAGAGAAGATGATTGGCTAGGTAAGAAAGCTACACCCATAGATTAACCAAATGCTGGAGTTCCTCAGCATTTGAGGCTCAGCGGGTTAGGAACCTGATTAATATCCGTGAGGATGCAGGTTCGATCCCTGGCCTCACTCAGTGGGTTAAGTATCCAGCATTGCCATGAGCTGCAGTGTAGGTCACAGACTTGGCTCGGATCGGGCGTGGCTGTGGCTGTGGTGCAGGCCGACAATACAGCTCCAATTTGACCTCTAGTCCAGGAGCTTACATATGCAGCAGGTGCAGCCCTAAAAATAGAAGAAGAAAAAAAAAGATTAACCAAATGCCCGTCACCTGTCCTATTCTTAGGACGGCAAGTTGTCAACAGGCGGGTTACTTACGTAACCCTGAACGAAGTCACTTAATCCTGCTAATCCTCAGTTTCCTCATCTGTAAAAATTGGGGTAATTTCTATTTATAGGGGGTTATTATAATGCCTCCATCAGAGAATTTGTGTAAAAAAAAAAAGGCCTGGCATCTAGGAAATGATAATCGTTATTATATTCCCTCTTTTCCACTAACAATAAAGTAAATATGGGGGGAGTCAATGTGGGGTACATACTAGGAGTTCAATTATTAGTGAATTGAAAGAGAAGTATGTAGCCTGTCCTGCCAAGAACTTTTCACAGAGATGTTCAAAAGGACAGAAAGTCCTCACTTTGAAATAGGCCATCTAGTGAAGAAGCCTTACATGGAAATGCACTGTGGCTGTCCTGGTGTGAGCCGGTTCTCACTGACAATTGATCAGCTACTCAAACTTCTTTGAGGAGAGGCCAGGGCTGCATATCCCAGCTCTGAAACAGTAGCCAATGCACAGTCAGCAGGACCTCACCCACCTCCTCTAACACATTCATCCACCCGACGCTTTCAGCACTAAGTTTGGGTCTCAAAATATATTAAAGGGAGATTTTAATAACAGAGCCGATCTGTGCATCCAGGGGATGTTCCCACGTTCCTTTTGGGCCCAGATATTTCGGAACAGCTTTTTCTGATGCAGACTGAGCTCCACTTCCGCCTGGTGCAGGGGCGCAGCTCAGGCCACAGCGGGGTGTTTAACGCTCTTCAGTGGCTCCAGATTGTGGCACTAGCGCAGGTCCCCTCATACGTAACCGATGGCTCCTGAGAGCCTGGCTCCAGTAAATTACTTCCCACGCTGCCTGCGACCACCGCAGAATTCAAGTCTGAATAGAGCAGGAAAAAGGTGTTTGAAAGGCCTGTTCACTCAGCTGCATTTTAATTTCCTTTTCAATCTTGTCCCAATTAATTTCACAGAATTAATCTCACAGAAGCAAACTCGGCAGCACTGAGGCTGCGGTTTTAGTGTGGCGGTCGCTCTGCCTGAACATGAAATAGGAGCTAATATAAAAATCCATCTGCTATGTTTGAAATACACGCCGGCTGCTGCTCAGTCCTGTCTGACATTCCAAACATCAACAGCGGGGAAAAGTGATTTGGGGGTTAGTGGCCATCAGTACTTGGCAGGGGTTCAACAACAGGTGTACTCCAAAAATCCATTCAGCCTGGGCACCAGGCATGACAGGCAGGTGCTGAATCACCCTCCGTGCAGGAACATTGCACCCCGGCTTAGTTCCTTTTACCTGAGGATCATAAGGCCCTTCTGTGGACCCACACTGCTGTGGGCATTGATTTTAAGTGAGAGAAAGGGAGGTTAAAAAGTCTCTGTTTGATAAGACAAGCCACCATTTCCAGCTTTCAGAAAAATGACTCTATCTCCCTGGCTTAAAGGTCTCTCACTTGGGAACCTTTTTCTAAATAATAAAGGTGTTCGTTCTACTATTTGAGATAACTTAAATAAATGCCCATTTAAAAATTAAGCCTCCTGTTCCAGAAGTAATTGATAGTGGCAACATGAGCTGTCCAGCAGATAAGGGCAAATTAAAGACAGGGAGGAAGAGAAACTCTTTCTCAATTGACTCGAAAGAAGAGAGGTCCCTGAATGAGGTCTTGCACTTGAGGTAAACAGAGTCAGAAGGTGACATCTCTTGGACTTACATTGTGCGCCTCATGAGTTGGCCTGGGTCTTCTCCAGGGTTTGTTCAGCTACTTATTTGCATGGAAGTCAGCCTTGCATCAACAAGCCGGGGCACCACATAAAGTTTCTACTTACATGGTGGCTCAGCCAGGTTAGGGAGATGGTCTCACTGCCCAAACACACCATAACTTCGGTTGTCTTCTCTGCTGGTGCAGTTGATAGAAAAACAGGGAGCCTTGCAGGCAAGGTCAAGTTCAACACTGAACACATGATGCTGTCAGATGGCCTCCTGTGGATGAGGA
The DNA here is from genome assembly GCF_016906955.1 of Phacochoerus africanus. Taxonomy (NCBI): domain Eukaryota; kingdom Metazoa; phylum Chordata; class Mammalia; order Artiodactyla; family Suidae; genus Phacochoerus; species Phacochoerus africanus. Next base: position 24,565,278 of record NC_062557.1, on the reverse strand, counting down.
TGGACTGATTTCATCATCCTGGGTGACATTTAGCTTCCAGCACCGGGTTGGAGCTACTTAAACTCAGGCTAGAGTCTGGCTCCAAACCCAGCTGCTAGCTCTCTGAATGCAACAGGCCTGTGCCCAGCACGCCTGGACAGTGTTAACAGAACACCGTGTTTCCATATCTTTAAAGCCCAGTGTTCCCCACCTAGTCCTTCCCAGGACACGGAAAGAATGTGGACACTTCCCTCCCTTGACCCCCCATCCCCTCCAAAAGAGATTTGTATGTTGTAAAAATTATCTGAATGCAGCCCGTACTTCCTCTTTTAAGTGTGCTTAGTTGAATGTGACAACAGCCCTCATAAAAACAGATAAGTTAATTCTTTCAATTGCTTTAAATGAAGGACTTTTTTTTTCTTTTAATTTCAGGGCTCTGAGGGAAAGGAGGTGTTTGGTGACATCTAGTGTCCATTTAGGACTTCCTCAGGCACCATTACCCTCTGCTTGACTGAGTGGGGGATGGGCAGGGTAACTGGGGAGGTAATTCAGGGGTAGGAAGTAGGGGGAATACAGGCCTGGGGCCCAGGCTGCGCAAACATGGTGATGAAACTGATCAATGCCTGCCAAAGAGCTATCATTCACCTCTGACCTAACGGGGGGGTGGGCAGTAAGGGGGGGGGGGGTACCATCAGAAAATATCTTTTCTCATTTATGATGATACAAAAGAGAAGCAGAAGCTGTCCCTATCACCCCATTTCATGTTAACAAGCAGGTCAACACTGCGCTGTGATGACGAAGACGATGATGGTGGTGTTTTGTCTCATTAATAACCCCTATGGGAGGCCACAGAGTTAGGAGGATGGGAATGGGATTTGGGGTCAGCTGGAAGGCAACGGTCATACACCGGTCAAATTCAGTGGAGGCCATTCCTTTCCCCCAGACAGGAACCAATCGTCTAGAACAAACCCTGGCAGCCTCATTCCTTCCAGGTAATTTTTATAAATGAGAGGACACCCATTCTAAGAGAGGACAAAAGGGAGAGGGTGTTTGTGTGTGTGCATGTGTGTGTGTGCGCGTGCGCACGCGCATGCATATGTGTGCATATAAACCTGCAAACAAGAGGCCTGACTGCATAGCAACCCTGTCCTCTAAACCCTGGCCATTTATTATAAAACCTATCTTTTTTAAAAAAGAGAATAAAATTGGCCTTTTCCCTTTTAATCTCCTTACTCCTGAACTGTTGTCCCAGACAAGACCCTTCACTTGCTACACACACACACACACACACACACACACACACCCCTTTCAGTCAGGTGGAAAGTCCCAGATCAGATAATTAACCGTGAGACCCAGACAGAAATGTTTACCTAGAACCATATAAGCCATGGCAGGGTTAGGTTAATGCTCAGAAACGCCTGATGCTTTACAAACTCCAGTGTAAAAAATTCCAGCCATTTATTTTGCAGTGAATTTATAACAAATGCTGTTAAAGGCTTCGTCTTTTGACAGAGGTAATAATAAATTCACTGTTAAAGACGGTAGTTTAATTCCTTATACCTCCAATACTGCACAGAATAAACCATATTCATCACTGAGTAATTTTTTACCACATAAATCTTTAAAACTAACCGGTGAAGGCTGTTGAGACTGAAATATTGTGAATTTATTAGATATGCCCATGTAGTATTGGATTCAGAGGTTTCCATTCGAATATATTATGGGGAAAATTTGTGTCTTTAACGGTGACATTCCCTCCATTTCCCACTGCCAGTATTATAACAAGCAGCTCCTCCAGAGTCAACTGCACGTTTATTAGACAGAGATTTAGTAATAAACTCCTCACTAATCTGCCAAAGAGGCTGGATGACATTTCGGTGAGATGCTCAATTTAAAAGGAGTCACAAAAGCTTTGTTTCTGTGTAATTATTTTCTCAAAAGCAACTCAGCCTCCCCAAAGCTCTGTCTACCAGCGTTTCTTGGTAGTGTGTGGCTCCAGCTCTGCAACGAAACTAGCAAAATATTGAAGCAAATTATAACCTCATTGCAGACATGCAGGGCAGTAACTTCTATGCAGTTTATAGGATTAGTTATGGAGGGCTGGGGGTAATTGGTTAGAACACAAAAAAGCTGGAATTAGCAGATGTTGCCCGACGGGTGGTATTTAAGGCTAATAAAAAGATTATATTGACTCTCAAAAACTAGAAATGATAGACAATGGTTTCAGAAAACTTGCTATTTAAAAACTTTCATCTTGGCATATGACACGTTCAAGATACAATTAAATCCTCAGGTTTGAACAAAAATCCTTTTACTCTACCATATAAATGTGGAGGGAAAATCCATGCCTGTTAGATGAGAATATTCTGAACCTTTCTTGTGATTTGCTAGTGACGTGACATTTAAACTGACCAACCGATTACATCACATTGTAATGCCCTCTCCAGTTTTGTTAAGGAAACATTAATATTGCTAGAATGAAAAATATTTTTTCTTTTAGATACAGAAACGTGCATCACCCTTTCAGCAAAGAGCTTCGGCGGTTTCTCTGTCCCCACTAATATACTATGTTTGGCAAGAGTTGCAGATACTAAAAACTTCCAAGGAGGATTATGAACTTTAAGGGTTTTTTTTCCTTTCTTTTTCTTTCTTTTTTTTTTTTTTTTACAAAATAAAATGCATTTCTAACTGTTAAACAAAGCAGAAAAATCTCCTGGCAGTGCAAGACTGCAGCCCATCAGAGTAATTGTTAAAAGACAGGACCCGGCTAGAAAGATAAGCTTAATACCAGCAATTAATATTCAGCATTTCACATTATAGTCAAGAGGATGTGTTTTTCTTCGTGATGTGGCTCATAAGCTAAGAGTGTCGGGAGCCAGACTCTGAGCTCTCTCTTCTTTTTGTGCATGAGGATTAGGGAGAAAAAAACAGCGACAACAATCCTGCTCCATCTGTAAATGAACAAACATCTTGATTTTATAGCTATTTGCTTTGTAAAACTGAGGAATGAAACAAAAATTACTGGATGCCTAAGTAACACTTTAATTCCGAATTCATTTACGCTGTAGCTATGTAGTTGTCACAAACCATAATGCAGTATTTAATTAAAATAACAGAAGTGCATCTAGATATGTCCTGGGGTAGCTATCACCAAATTATAGTCGATGCTATCCGTATTTTATTTATGAAACGGCAGAGTCTAAGGTGCAACTAGGCTGATACACAAGCATAAACATTTTAAACCTGCATTTTTGTAAAGGCTCTTTTTCTTTCCTGCTATGTCTTTAAATTTTTTTCCTCCTATCTTTCGAAGGTTTTTTAGTGGGATTGTTTTGATGGCGATAAAGATCTCTCTTTTCTAACTCTTGCTTTTCAACTGTTGACCTCCTGCGTCTTCTGGCTGTGAAATCCCCCATCTGTTGTCATGAAAAGGCTTGTGAGGTTTCACAGGAGCCACAGCAAGCATGGGACATTTTAGGGGAACTTGGACGTGGATTCCAAGAGGGTAAGGAAAAAGCAAACGCTTTCCAGGCTCAGTCTGCTTATTCCCATACAATCTTCCTTGCACCTTTTTTTCCACCTATAAATACCCGTTATAGTTTACACGCTTGCTTGCTCTACTTTGTGGATGTTCACATGCAGGCAAACTGCTCCTTTTCATAAACGCATAGCATCTATCTTACACGCACCCACCATCTATCTCCCCGTTCACATTGGCTGTCCCATCCACCTCCTTGTCTGTAGAATTATGTTCAGCAAGGTCCCGATTTATAGGAAATAAATAATGAAAATGGAACAGACTGGGAAAGATAATCGAAACATTCAAATTGTTATTTTTCACTGTACTTTCCACAAACAGAGCATCTATAAACACCTAGCAAAGGTGTTCGCTGATTCCTAAAAAGCAGTGCCTGTTGGAACATTCTGACCCAGTGGGTCTCTATGCTGTATCATTCCTGTTCTGTCTTGCTTTCCGAAGCTCCAAGATCTCACCTTTTTTAAATGGCAAATGATACCGTATTATTTTCATTCTTTCTGCTTCTTATTTATCCTGTTTGTAATGACGAAAATTTGGCAAGATTTTTGTCATTCTCTATAAGATAATCCTAAGAATTATAAAGCAAAAACAATGATTGCAATCACCTTTTTAAAGAAAATAGCCCTTGCAATTACCGTATAAAGATATTTAATAATGGTAGCATCAGATCACAGCCTGATCCTACAGCTAGGGTCTTTTGGAGAAAGGTTTCTTATACACACTTGTAATTATTTTAGCCCCTTTCACAGGTCACATAGAAAGTTAATTTCAATAGCTGCTAATTTCCGTCCAACAAGAGTGCGGTACTTTAAACCACCCAAAATAATTGGATTCAAAACAAATTTAGGAAATTGAGTGTGTTAGAAAGCAAATAAAAATATCCTTTTGGTAAGGAGGAGGGTGAAAGTAGTAAAAATGGCCTTTTTTTTTTCTCCCTTCTTTCCCCTTCACAACTTTGCCATTAAAGTTGCACCTACAGCTAGAAGTTTGTCCGTGAAAAATGGTCATTTTGTTTCTCTGCTCAAAGAATGTTATTAAAATGCTAATTTAAAAGAAAAAGGAGTTAAATATCTAGCGATGGTGCATTCTAATTGCAACCATAATGAGCTCTCTAAATGTGCGTGCCCCTGACACACACAGAGCATAAACAGCAGTAAACAGATCATTAGTACCCGCGTTCATTTATTCTGGCGACCTTACCATGACCCCACCGAGGGTAGGGTGAAAAGCAGGTGGATCTGGCTGTGACACCCCCTAGAGGGATCCAGGAAATGAAGCTATAAGCAGTTGTCATGGAAACGCCTATGTGTGCAGATGATGTAACACACCGACAGGCTGTAGGCTCCGCAACTGGGACGTTGCCTTTCCCTCGCCGGAACAATCTTGCGGATTAAATTATTCATTTCTTTAATTCACATAGCAAAAGGAATCCTAATTTTCTTGGTGATAAGCAACTCCTTTCCATTTGTCTAACGTCTGGAACATGGTGACTTGTCATCCCCTCTTTCTCCAAAACCCACCCCAGCTTCCTACGTTCTAGCCCCAGAACACTGAATCTGACAAAATCAAGTGGAGCAAAGGCTGTGGAAATCTGATGCTCGACATCTGTGCCTCCAGAGAGAAAACCTAAGATTTTAAGCTAAAATTCATGACATAGACGGTGTCCCTTCCTGGTGAGGGTGTGGTGACCAAGGCTAAGTGTACCTAGCCTGAGCGAGATGGCTTTGTTTGGAGCAGAGCAGGGTCAAACTGATACCTGGTGCTGAGAGGGTAAAGCAGAGATGCACCAGCCCCCAGTGAACACATCAACCTAGCAAGGTGCAGGGTTAAGAGAAGAACGTATGAGAGGAAACGAGAGCATCTGCTCGCCTCCTCCCATGTCCAACTGAGGGAATCAAGATTAATAAAAATAATTCTTTAGAGAGGGATTCCACCCTATCCTTCCCTGTTTTGCACCAAACAACCTCAATAACCTTACGGCAACAGTAGAATAACTTTTCTTCTTTTTTTAAAGGAAGCAAAAAAGATGATCTCTGGAAATTATTTTAAAATAAAAAATATCCTGGCCTGCGCCTCCCCCAACCCCCCCCCCCCAATTGCACTTTAGATGAACCTGTGATATTGTAGCAATGGCCCTTGAAGTGCAGTGCGGAGGTGATTTAGGAGAATATTAAAGGCAATGTGGAGATTCAAGGCGCCTCTCTCAGGGAGATCTGGAGAAATACGCAGCACAGATGGGCCGAGCAGATTAAACATTTCCGTCACATTGTTTCCAAATTGTGTTGTGGTGCCTGAGGCTGGTACTGCGGTCAGAGCAAAACAGAGCGGTGCAGAGCTGCGAGCTGCACAGTTTATGGAATACATATTAATACGCCGTCTCACATGGTATCACAATTCTATCAGCTCCGAAATGGTGCTGTGTCTCTATTGTTCCTGAATTCTGCACTTGGCACCTTGCTTTTTTGTATCTGCAAAGTGTTTACCTTCCCTTTATCCTTTCTCTTCTTTAGGTGAAAGTTCAAGTTGTATGTTTCTTTCTGCTTTCTCTTGTCCCTACAGCCCCACTCCACCTTCCCTCTTGCCTTCCCAGTTTATGGTTTTTTTCTGTCACACACACTCTGTGTTTTGCACACACGTCCATCACTAACAATGGCCAGTCTGTGCACAGGTCCTGCACCCCTTCCTGGCCTTGGCTTGGTCATTACCCACTCACACACAGTTCGGGACATCCGTTCAGACTTGAGGCTGCATAGTCCCTTGCACTTAGGACTCTCAGCCCCTCCATCTAGCTGGCACACTCCTCTTCTCCTCACAACACTCAGCTCTTTGTGGACAGGGAGCTTTGGAGAGTCATTACCAAGTGCCTCCCAGCTGCTGTCACTGACCTTTCGACGTTGCCTTTCTTAGACTTACAAGTTCTCCCCACCAACCTCAGATCCAGGCTCACCAGCCTCCAGGTTAGCAAGTTCCCTGAAATCTAATAATAAGACAGGTTCAATTGAGGCAAATTTAATGATTCATTTTTATCGTGACTTATAGACCAAAACTCCGAATAATGGAAAAAAGAGAAAATGATTGCCAAGAACTTAAAACTCCATGTGAAACTTGAGAGGCCGCCAGGCTACCCAAGGTTTCAGCCAGGTGTTGGGCTCTGATCCTTTCATATGTTCCAACAGACTAATCCTCTGTCCACCCAACTGACCACTTCCTTTCTCCTTCGGCAAAAAATCTCTTCATAAAACCATTTGCCCTGAAAAACGGGCACCTGTTTGCCTGTGGTGAACAATTCCTGTTCCCAGACCTGTTTTTCTCAGCAGCTGGAAGGGTGCTGAGTTAGAGGCCTCAATTTATTTCATAATTTTCAATAGCGTCACAAAGCGTTAACTTCCCAATGCTGGATTTTAGTAGAGAAATTCCAGGCCAATCCAGGGCAAAACTATAATGTTTTTGACTGACCTTGGAAATATTATAATCTACCCTGCTTAGGAATTCAAATTCCCCATCTTTACTAATGATAATATATGATGCACAAAGCACTAATAAGAGAAATAAGCAATCATAAACCAATAATTCTGTGATTGATTTGGCCTTTCCCATACATTTATCAAGCATTTATTGATCTTTCATGTTAGGGGCTGATTGATTGCTCTCTTGAAGAGGAATTCTTTTGTTTACAAGCACTGATATGGTGAACTTTTATGGTTAAATGAACAAAAGTATGAGCCATTTTCTGGGAATCTTCTTCCGCGGAGGCTTATTGAAGCCCAGTTCATTGTGAAAAGAGGATGTTTCCATTAGGAACGTTCTCAGGGGAACTGACAGTGTCAAGTAACTTGCTCCAAAAACCATCACGTGGGGATTCGAATGGAAGTTATGAGAATCCACCACAACTTCAAAGTCACAGTTAAAGAGATGGGGCGGGGGAGGGGGGCTTTAAAAGGGATAAGCAGGCTTGGTCAGCCTTGGACGAAGAACAGACTTGGCATATGAAGGGCTGAGCCCTAGGAAACCCAACATGGCAGGATTCTTGTTTCCTTTCACTGTATTTTAAAAGCGGGGGTAGTGGGGAGATGGCCACACTGGGCCCAAGTGCCACAAAGTTCCTTGTATTTTCCCCCTAAAGTGCTGGTTGGGAAACATTCATAAACCCTTTGAGAATCTGATGTAAGATCTGGGCGTCACCCCAGGCACAAGACACGTGAACACATGTACACAGATTTTAGACCCGTTTCAAGGAATTCAAAGATCCCTTTGCGTCCATCCGCAGATGGGCCAGGGGTTCACAGACTCCAGTTTGAGAATCTGTGCCCTAGAGGATGGTGACATCTTTTTGTTGGAACAGCCTAGGATTCACTGAGCCTAGAAATTGAATTCTCATCCCTAGACAGGATGGTCATTCCAGGTCATGTCTGTGCTACTCCAGGGGAGCCATGGAAGAGCGTATACAAATAGGAACCAGCAGGGAGGAGAGAAATTAAAATGTAGCAATCATGGCGTAGGGGTATTTAATCTCTTTTAAGGCTTATGATAGGCGCCTGCTGGTTTTCCCTCCCAATATCCCCTGACACCTACTGACAGGGTATTTGCAGCACCACACAGGGACTCAGGGCCCTGTGACAGGAGGAGCACTGAGGAGGTCCCTGATAGTCTTGAAACCATAAACAGCAACAGGAAACCACTGGAGGCAGAGTCAAGCTGTGCAACGTGTCCGTGGTTGGTGGCCGTACTGCTTTTTTGTTTATAGAATTTGCTCTTCTTTTTATGGCAGGTTTGGTGGGTTTTTTGGTTTGTTTGTTTGTTTTTCCTTGTTGATGGAGATTAGCAGCATAAATCCTTTTATGGCAATGTGCGGTCCCCCATAAACACTTCCGATTGTTGATGATGGCCAGCGCTGTGTCTATTTCAGGTTCTCTCAATACTCTGCCCAGCCAGGCCAATAGCTTCTCCCACCAGATAACAGAGTCCAAGTAGCCCGCCTTCATTTTTAAGACTTCTTCATTTGAGGGGTTCAGGGAGGTAGGGCAGGGTGGATGCTGAGGAAGAGAGACGTTTAATCAAGCCTAAAAAATGTCTGATGAGAACCAACCACGCATTGTACTATTTTTTCTTTTTCTTCTTCTTTTTTTTTTTTTGGTCTTTTTAGGCTCACACCCAAGGCACATGGAGATTCCCAGGCTGGGGGTTGAATCCGAGCTATAGCCGCAGGCCCATGCCACAGCCACAGCAACAGCAACTCGGGAGCCAAGCCACGTCTGTGACCTACACCACAGCTCACAGCAACGCCAGATCCTTAACCCACTGAGCAAAGTCAAGGATGGAACCTGCATCCTCATGGATGCTGGTCAGATTCGTTTCCACTGAGCCACCACTGGAACTCCTGACATTGTACTATTTTTGAGTGACAGACTTCTTAAAAGACTTTGTGGCAAGAAGCAAGCACGATGTAAAGGGTCGGAGTTTTTAAATCGCTTTTTATATTCTTATCTAAAGCATCTTCAATTAACAATTTTGTACAATTAACATCTTAGCTCTACCACACACAGCGTATAGGGAGTTACAGAGTGTGGAGCCTGTATAAATCTGATTCCCTAACATTGTCACTTGTAGGTGTGTGATTCCCATCTTGAAGTTAGAAACTCTCCCTCGCTGGGGATTTCAGACCTCCTGGGACCATCTCAGGCATTTTTCCAGTTGGTCCTTCCAAACATCTGGGCAGAAAGAAGTCAAACTTTATTGAAAATGTTGATCCCAGGAATTCAGTTCTCTCTGCCATCCCAAATCTAAAATCCAAGAATCAGCAACTTAATAAAAATGCAGTAAATTAGCACCTCTAGACAAGAGCAGAGTTCATTCAGAGCTGGGGTCTGCCTGGCTGAGCCAGTACTCTCTCCACTTTAATAGTTTAATAAAAATTAGCATAATTAACGAACATCTGTATGATCCAGAGTGGTGCAATTTGGCACTTGGAAACGAGGGCTTAAACATGATTGCTGTGAGTTTAATGTTGTTTTAATTCTTTTTGGCACTGTGCAGTGAAATAAACGTTTGGTGGTGATAGTTCTCGGCCGGATCTCATTTGCATTTTTCTCCCTTTGATTATGAGCAATTGTGGACTCCCCAGCAATTCATCAAAGTAGAAATTATTTTAAAATACCTCGTGGTGTTCAGGCTGGGCTGGAGCAATGCATGGGGGGTGATAGGGAAAGAGAAGGCTAGAAATTTTCCATTCATACTTTAAACATCTCAGCCCTGCAGCCTTTTTCGAGTATCCAGCCAAGGGATGAAATCTGGAAAAGGCAGTCAGATCCCAAGACCTGTAGGTGCTTTGATTAAGCTCCTAGGCTGCCTCAGCAGGATTCATATGGTCTCGGAGACTGTGCCATCCTCCTTATACTTCTGCCTGCTCCTTTGTTTTGAAGGGCAGAGAGTTGATTTCACTCATTCCAGCTCTCACTGCTGTGGTGAGACTTCTGCATCTGCAGTCGGCAGGGTCAGTGTTCCCCTCGAGCAAGAGCACGCTGACTGGGAGCCCGGCCTTTGCAGGTGTCCTGCTGTGCCTCATCTGCTTCCTGTTTGCACCCTCTTTGAGCTGGCAGAGAGCACCTTCCCAAGGCTCAGTCCCTACTCCTGGCATTACGGCTAAAGGGGGATGTTGCCAAGTGTGAATCAGAGTTGGAAGCCTTGAACGGTCCCTGGGGAGAGAACGCCCTGGCTGAGCCCCCCAGGTGATGAAGATGACAGCATCTGGCAGGTAGAAGACCACACTTCATACGTGTTTAAGCAAGCTGACTTTGATCAAAAGACAGGCCTCACTGTGCTCACTCTCTGCCAGTGAGACAGCAGAAAAGCTAAAGCTGGAGTTTTTAAGAGTTCAGTGAGAGAGAAAGACAGATGCCACTCGGATCCTGCATTGCTGTGGCTGTGGTGTACGCTGGTGGCTACAGCTCCAATTAGACTCCTATCCTGGGTACCTACATATTCCGCAGGTGTGTCCCTAAAAAGAAAAAATAATAATAAAATAAAACGTCCTGACAGGAGTTCCTGTTAAGAATCCAACATAGTGTCCGTGAAGATGCAGGTTCAATCCCTGGCCTCGCTCAGGGGGTTAAGGATCTGGTGTTGCTGCAAGCTGCAGTGTAGGTCAAAGATGCAGCTTGGATAGTTGCTGTGGCTGTGGCATAGGCAACTGCAGCTCTGATTTGACCCCTAGCCCAGGGATATGGCCCTAAAAAAAGGAAAGAAAGAAAAAGAAAAATGTCCTGACAGGCATAGGGAGGGATTCTGGTTAATTTCCCATAAGGCAGGACAGACTGTAGGGGGAAGTTGGCCCCCTCCTCCTCGGGGCAGGGAGGCAATGAGAAGGTGTGGTGGGCACCGTCAGGGATGGGGGTGGACACATTCGTTTATTTAAGACCGACTTTTAGAAGGTAATTCCCTGTTCCTGTTAGGATCAACTCAGTAGTCTCACTTCTAAGAGCATTAGAGACTCTCTTCGTGGTATTTAGGGAGCCTTTTGGGAAAACCGTCTCCAAAGGCAGTTGCTCTCTTCCTGCCACAAGCAGTTCAATCACCAGGGAATATTTTGGCGTTGGTTGTAACTAAATCTACTCAACTGGGAGTATAAATCCCCACTGCTCCCTTCATTTCTTCATAACCTCATTTAACAAGGTGTTGGGGTTTCTCCCCCCCCCATTCTATGCCAGGCACCACGCTGAGTGCTGAGAATACAAGAGCAAACAAAGCCTGCAAGGTCCCAACTCCCACACAACTTCCCACCTAGTGATTGGCAGTAAGACAAAGGCAGGCAGATACAAGCCAGCGTGATGAATTCATTTCCAGGGAAGCACAGGGCACAACGCTCTGGACCATGGAGCTGGGGCCCCCACACCGTCAGAGTGGCAGGGAGAGGCTTCTAGAGAGACTCAGAAATTGAAACCTGAAGGCTGCTTAGGAGTGAGCCCCATGAAAGGGAGGAAGGAAGTAGAGGCAGAGGAAAAGCTCCAAGGTGAGAGAAACTGTGGCCCTTGGGAGCAGCAGAGACAAGTTTGCTTTTACTAAAGGTCCACTAGATTTAGGGCATACATGACAGTGCCGGGCGGCGAGTGTGACTAGGTCATTCAGAGCCTTGTCTACCTTTTTAAGAAATTGACAATAGGCGAGAGGAACTCACTTAAAGGTTTCAAGCAGAGAAGTGGTGTCAGTGTGCCTTTTAGAAAGATTCTGGCTACAGAATGAAGAACAGATAGGAGGGGAACAAGAACGGAGATGCAGAAACCAATCTAGAGGTTGTATCTGTGGCCCTCACAAGAGAGGACAGTGACATGACTCCAGGGGACTGGCAATGGGAATGGAGAGAAGTAGATGGATTCCAGTAATATTTTGGAAAGCGAATTGACAGAACTCAAGGACTGACTGGAAGAGGAGGGTGAAACTGGGAACAGCTCTTGGGTTTCTGGCTTGAGTAACTGAGTCCCTAGTGGGACCACTCACTGAGCTAAAGAACAGAGGTGGTCAAGATGGCTTCAGAATGGGAATGAGATAGAGGCGAGATGATGGTCAACTTTAGAGTATACTGAATTTGAGCAGCTCGATGGACATGTAGTTAAGCTTTGGGATCCAACCCTTCGATGTGGGCTAGAGCTATGGTTGTGAGTCGTTCACACAGGCATGGTGGCTAAACCACACAGCTATATAAGACTGTGGAAGGAAAGCACATCAGGTCAGAAGGCAACTGGGAAAACCACCCTAAACGGAGGGATAAAGATGAGAAGGAAAAGAAGCCACCAAAGAGGTAGGAAGGAAACCAGGATAAGTGTAATTGTAGAAACTAAAAGAAGAAAATACCTCAAGAAGGGTCCATAGTGCCAGCACTGCAGAGAGACCAAGTAAGTTAAAGACAAAAGTACCCATAGAATCTGAGCAATAAGGAGGTTCTAGGAGACACCGAGAGGAAGTGTAAGTGGACTGAGGAAGCAGAAGCCCGATTAGAGTGGTTCAAAGAGTGAGTAGAAAGCAAGAAGTTGGAGCGCTAAGTGAAATAAATTCTTTCAATAAATCTGACTGTGGGAGTTCCCGTCGTGGCGCAGTGGTTAACGAATCTGACTAGGAACCATGAGGTTGCTGGTTCGGTCCCTGCCCTTGCTCAGTGGGTTAATAATCCGGCGTTGCCTTGAGCTGTGGTGTAGGTTGCAGATGAGGCTCAGATCCCGCGTTGCTGTGGCTCTGGCGTAGGCTGGTGGCTGTGGCTCTGTTTTGACCCCTAGACTGGGAATCTCCATATGCCGAGGGAGCGGCCCAGGAAATAGGAAAAAGACCAAAAAAAAAATTAAAAAATTAAAAAATAAAATAAATCTGACTGTGAATTGGCAGTCCGCATAGAGCAGTAGAAATGGGAAGTAGACATGCGGTGGGGACTATTTAATAGTTGTTTGCAAAGACAAAAGAGACTCGAACCCACTTTGGTGCTGATGGAAGGGGCCATTTACATGGGAGGCAGAGGTCAGATTTCTCAGAACCTAAGAAAGGAAGCAGAAGGGTTACAAGGGCAAGTGTGAGGACCAGTCTAAAGCCAAGAGAGAGAGGGGAGTTCCCGTTGTGGCTCAGTGGAAACGAATCCGATTAGCATCCATGAGGATGCAGGTTCGATCCCTGGCCTTGCTCAGTGGGTTAAGGATCCGGTGTTGCCATGAGCTGTGGTGTAGGTCGCAGATGAAGCTCAGATCCCGAGCTGCTGTGGCTGGCAGCTGTAGTCCAATTCAACCCCTAGCCTAGGAACTTCCATATGCCCCAGGTGCGGCCCTAAAAAGATAAATAAATAAATAAAGCAAGCCAGGAAAGGGACACCTTCTCCACTTTATTGAGAAAGAAAGGTGGTTGTCAACAAAGGTAAGTTCCTGTTTGGGTGGCTTCTCTTTTCTCTTCCTTCAAGGTGGAAAAAAGGTCAACTGCTGAGAGGAAGGGAGAGGCAGAGTTGGAAGAAGGAAGATATACGATCAAAAAGAAACAAAAAGATAACTGGTTGACCCAGAATTTGTGTCACCAACCTAGTTTTCTTTTTTTTCCCCCCTAGGACTCAGCAGCCAGGTGTGCACAAGGCTTAAAGCATTAGCTCCTCAGTACCCAAATCCAGCTGAAATGGAATACATATATTTCCCATGTATTCCTAAATTTCACTTCTTTCAAAAGAAGGAAAATATGTTATAGTGCTTTTAGGAATAGCCCCATAGTGTTCAACATCTGCCGTGCTTTTAAGATCTTCAGTATTCAAGGAGCTCTGTTCTCAACTCTGTGACTGTCCTTCTTTTTAAACCCTCTCATTCCCTTTCTTGTTTGCCCCTTTCTATGGCTCTTTGTTTGGTGTTTGGGGTTGTTTTTTTTTTTGCCACACCTAGATAATGTGGAAGTTCCCAGGCCAGGGATTGAACCGACACCACAGCAGTGACCCAAGCCCACTACAGTGACAAAGCCAGATCCCTAACCGGCTGCACCGCAAGGGAACTCTCCTTTCTATGGCTCTTTTGTCCTGCCCATCATTACTGATGTCAACCTCCCACCTCTTCCAAGGGAGAAAGCCAATGTTTAGAGCACCTACTGTGTATCAGACACTTTGAATTGTTTTCATGTCTGCAGCATCACTTATATCCCAAAACAGGGGAGGGTAATATTATCCCTACTCTTACAGAGGAGGAAGTTAAAGCTAGGAGACCCTCCAGTCACATGGCTACTAAATGACCAAATGGGGACTAGATCCCAGTCTGTCTGACTCCATAGCTCATTACTCTGTGCTATAAACTCCCAGGGAGCAAGCAGTGTTGATTCATCATAATCTATCTCGTGGGAACTCAAACAGCACTTCGCACATAGAAGATGCTTGGTAAATATTATTGATTTGAACTATGACCCAACTCCCTGAATATCTTTAGTGGTCTGGCATTTTAGGGTGTGCCCAGCTTTCCTCGAAGAAGCCATTCCACTCTGCTTGGTAAAAGACACGCTCTTTAGGTTCAGCAATAGCACCAAATGTGCTAAATTTTCAAGATAGACAGAAAGATGGCAAAAGGAAAGCAGAGTTTGCTGTCTTCCTCTAGATAACTTTTTTTAATTTAGTAATCCCATCAGGGGTGTTAAGTTGTACTGTAGTGTCAACAAAGAAACCACCCAGCAGAGTCTCCCATGCAGTCATTAACAGATTAAAAAAGATTAACAGAAGCATGACTAAATTCCAACTGAAGGCATCCTCTTTTCATTTTTCAGGAGTATAACATGTATGGCTGGTGGGTAGGAGAAATGAACAGCCTCATTGGGATTGTTCCAAAGGAGTACCTCACCACTGCCTTTGAAGTGGAAGAAAGATGAAGCCCAGGTATCAGAATTGCCAATGAATTTGTTGGCCATGCCTTGTATTTGTTGGCTATGCCTTCATTTCTCTGTGAAGGATGAGAGTTGCCAGTGAAGTAGCTTTTCTTCGTTTCCAAAAGTGATGCTAGTAATTCACCATTGAAAGAATATAAATCTGTAATTGTTTTTCCTAAAGTGGGGGACTGTGACAGTCAGGATTAGGTTCAATGAACTACCTATGACAGAAAACTCAAAATAACACTGATTTAATTAACATAGAAATTTATTTTTCTCTTCTACAAAAATCTGGAGGTAAGTAATCCAAGGTAGCCAGGTCCCAGGTGCCTTCTCTTTTTGCTCCACTGTGTGTGGTCAGCATTCGCATGGTTACCTCATGGCCCAATATGGATGCTCCAGTTCCAGCTATCGTGTCTGTATCCTACTCAGCAGGAAGGGAAAATGAAAGGAGAAGGGACACCCTCTCCTCTCCTTTTAAGGACACCTCACAGATGTTACACACACCACTTCTGCTTTCATTCCATTGACCAACTTGGACATATAGACATACCGAGCCACAAAGAAAGCTTTCTTTTAGGTAGAACGTGTGTCCAACTTAAAAGTGGTGATGGGGGGGTGGTCATTAATGAATTTAAAAGGGAGAATGGATATTGGAGAACAATTAGGAATTTTTGCAGAGTTCCTATCATGGTGCAGCAGAAACAAATCCAACTAGGAACCATGAGATTGTAGATTCAATCCCTGGCCTCACTCAGTGGGTTAAGGATCCAGCGTTGCCATGAGCTGTGGTATAGGTCACAGATGCAGCTCGGATCTGGTGTTGCTGTGACTGTGGCATAGGCCGGCACCGTAGCTCTGATTAGACCCCCTAGCCTGGAAACGTCTTATGTGCCATGGTTGCGGCCCTAAAAAAGAAAAAAAAATTCTTGCCACAAGGATAGGTCTGGATTTCTTTATCCGCAGTTATCAAATCCAGGGCACCATTTCCCCCACATGCCCGTGCATAGCAATATGATTGGCCAAGATTAGGAATCCAGTATGAGGATTCCTATGGAACATAATTAAATTAACGTTTGGGTAGTAAAGAATATGGCTTGCGTTTTATGAGCAAGAACCACATCATACTTTTAAAACAGTGGAGTGAGTGTTTGCTTTGGCTAGGTAGGGTGACAATAGGATTAAAATTAGGATGGTGATAGAGGGCACCCAAGGCCAGCATGATGTCGCTAGCTCCATCTTCCGGCCTGAAGTGGAAGCAGTCTTTGTCACTGGGGGTGACAGTGACACAAACTAGCCTTGCAACCTTTCAGACCAAGGCCCACTCTGGTGTGCAGCAGCAGCCGTGTGGTTCATGTAGGAAAATACATAACGATAGATCTTATTCTCTGATGCCCTTGCACAATCATGAAGGACCAGCTCGGGCCTCTCGCTCAAGGTTTGACTTAATAATTTTCCCAATGAAGACTCGATTTCCAGGCCATGAATGCAGAAGAGTTGGAATTTTGCTGTCAAATATAAATAAATTCACCTTACTTCACTCTGTCATTTATTTAGTGACAAACCTGTTTATCTCCTCATTCTCTTTAACCCAGCAAGTCCACACCGAGGAGTTTATCCTTCAGCTACCCTTGTGCACATGCAAAATGACATATACACAAAGAGCGTGTCTTTTCCCAAGGTTGCTTGCAATAGAAAACAATTGCAAATGACCTAAATGTTCAGTAGAGACCTCTCCAAGTAACTGTAGCAACTCATAGAATTGATTACTATGCAACAGTTTAAAAAAAAAAAAAAAAAAAAGGAAGCTCTCTGCACCTATGGAATACATTCTGAGATATGTTGATCATTAAAAGGAAAAAAAAAAAAGAAGGGTAGATCTAATTTGCTCCATTTGCGTAAAAAGGGAGTCTCCAATTGTTTATGTGTGTGTGAGATTCTCACTGGAAGGAGAAAGAAAATGGGGACAACTGGTTGCTTCCAAGACAAAGAAACCATATGACTGTGAGACATGGTAGGAGGGAGATGCTTTTCACCCTCTGACCTCTTACCTCTTCTGTATTTTGAATCATAAAAGCAAATGTATGTATTTTTCCTCCATTAGGACACCTGTCCTCTTTTCCCCCCTGCCTTTATGAAGACACTGATCATCGAGAGCTCCCATTCCCCACCCCCGCCAGCCCACCAACAGGCCAGGCTCTTCTCTTTTCGGAAGAAACCCAAGTCTCTATAAACCACCACTGAGACAAATGAGAAGAAGCATATTCAGCAGACCTGCTACTGAACCTGCCTCCTCATCGCTGACCCAGTCTCTAAACAGTCCACACACCCACCTCAGCCTTTTCCGCAGGCTTGTCACGGAGAAGGTGAGAGAGAAGGAAACCTTTGGAGGAGGAAGTTGCTGGTTGCTCTGGCTGCTTTGAAAAGCATGAATAAACCTCAGATTTGGTTCCTGCCCTGCATGACGGTGTTGTGTTTCTTTTTGTACTGGTATAAAAAGGCTGGCTCGGGGCATTCTCATCACTCCAAACAAAGTAGGAAGGGAGAGCCTGAGAGAAAACAAAAGCCCAGACAAAGAAGGGGACTTGGCGATTGTCTGCTGGGGCAGAACCACCTCGGGATCCCAGGCTTGCCTGGTTTCTGGTCGGCTTCGCAGACCTCCTCTCATTGCCTCCTTGGTTATTTTTTCCTTTTGTGCCAACATTGCCTCTTTTTGTCTGAAATGAGACGGGGCTAGAAGCAAGTCTTTGGAGTCAGCACATTGGAGAGTTCCTTTTGGGGTCTTGGTAAACCACCCCACTGTGTCCTGCGGGACGGGGACGTGCCATAGGAAGCCCATTTCCTCTCCCTGTTGCCTGCACCTAGCACTCTGGCTATTTGAGTCTTGAGAAGATAGCCAAACGTAATGGCTAAGAACCTAAACCCTGGAACCAGACAGCCCGGGAGTAAGTCGCATTTCTCCGTTTACTACATATGTTCTCTCAAGCAGATTATTTGAGCTTTTATGCCACAATTCCCTCACTTTAGCAGGGGGATCCCTTGGGTCATTAGGAGACTAAAGAGTTGACCCAAAGTTGTGCAATGTACCTGGAACACCACCTGGCACATGGTATCTTCTAAATAAGGTTTAGTTATTAGTATTGCTTGACTCTATAGAAATTTTGAGAGATGAGTGACTGGGCAGTTGCCAGTCCTATTCAGAGCAATCCTGCATTGGCAGTAGCCTTTGTCTCCTCTATAACCACCACACTATAGCCCTGCAGTAAAACACCATTTCATGTTACCGAAGAGAGAAACGGAGTCAACTGGGATATTGTCAGCAATTCCAAGTTTTTCAAAAGATCCTATGCCAGCTATACATGTCCAGATTTTTTTCTGACCCAGGAGTAAAACAAATGGAAGTTTTTTGTGTATGTGATGGACACGAAAGTAATAAAAGGAGACAATTTAGGTCTGGGAGAATTTTAGAAAAAAAGAGAGAGAGTAAAAGTCACTACAGAACTGTCCATAATGTCCCCTCCACTTTACACAGGGTGCCAAAGGAGAAGCAACCACTAGGTGGCAGCAGATGAGCAGATGAACGAAAGGGAACCAATTGCCTCTGTTTTAGGAATCTTTGTACCAATCCCAACCTGCAGGTAAAGACAATGGGCATTGTTCTAAAAAACCGTTAAAGGAGGGAGTAGTCAGAAACCCCTCAGTGCCCTAGACTGCTCCCTCCCTGGAGAACCCTCAGGGACCCAAGTCTGGAAGGCTGGGTGGCTAAGAGGAACAAATACCTTTGTGCTGCTGCTCTAGGACTGATAGACACCAGAGGAGGAGAACCCAGAAGAGGAAGAGCAGGTATCTGGAGCAGGGTCAGAAGGGGGATGAAAAAGGAGCAAGGTCAAGATCCTTCACTCTGTGTCCAGTTCCACACTCTCTCACCCTCTCAGCGCAGTCATCAGCTTCCAATATTTAAAACAAAACCCTCGGAGTTTCCGTTGTGGCTCAGCAGGCTACGAACCTGACTAGTATCCATGAGGATGTGGGTTTGATCCCTGGCCTCAATCGGTGGGTTAAGGATCCAGTGTTGCCATGAACTGTGGTGTAGGTCAAAGATGCGGCTTGGATCCTGTGATCCTGTGTTGCTGTGGCTGTGGCATAGGCCTGCAGCTGCAGCTCTGATTCAGTCCCTAGCCTGGGAACTTCCATATGCCACAGGTGCAGCCCTAAAAAACAAAACAAAAAAACAAACAAAAAAAAACCAGCTCAGTGCAATAGTCCCTTCTGTATCTGCAGACCTGAGGAAACAACCATTTGCCAAACTGCAAAGGTATTTTGGTACTGCACCAACACTCATATTTCTTGCCCTTCTAGCTGTAAAACTTGGAGGAAAAAGAAAGACTGACTCTAAAAGACATAAACAAAGAGACTAATTGGGAATTTGGTCCATAGCCACCTGGCTATCTCAGACATTGTTACACGCTGGAAAACTAGAGCAAATTCAAAGGGTTGATGAAACTGAGACTATCTACAGACAAAGGACATTCTCTGTTTGGGGAAAGACCTTTTGGAAGCAGCAGATTCCTACAATCTGCCTGAAGCTAAACCTCACCCAGCAGAACTGCTCCCCTCTCAATTCCTCAGCCACCATCTTAGCCAGCAGCCTCGGAAAGCAACCAACTAATCAGATTACAGCTTCTCCGACTCCACTCACCAAATCCCCACCTTACTGCCTGTGACTAACTGGATAACTGGGGCATTAGACCACTTAACTAACCACATTATATGTAGGATGGCTTCTTAACAGCCAGTGATTGTTCTGGCACATGAGACAGGAGAGGGTAAGAGGTGGGAGACTTTTTCTCTTCCTTGATTTCATATAAAAGAGAGAAAATAAGAAAGCTAAGAACCTATATTTAAGGGGCAAATAAGTGTATATCTGCCTTTTACAGATAAATAATACTTTACAAAGAACCGACATCCACCGGATAATCTGACCTTGGTACAGTTTGGCCTGCATAGTTCAGCTGGATAGCTGAGAATACTAAATGCTCTGAAAGCAATCTTTCAGCTACATTTCATTAAAAATACATTTTTCCAGTGTTTCCTCTGTCATCCATAGAGCAAAACAGCATGAACATTGTTTTACAGTTACCTCGGTGTTAAATTTTCCCATACAATGGCCTGTTCTTTCTTAGAAATACGTATTTAATTCAAAACCAACTATGTCTTCCCCTCTGGTGACTAAAAATGGGAAAGAGAAAAGAATCCCTATTGTCTCACTACCTAAACCCAAACAGTTAGATTCCATTTAAAGTGAGAGCAAAAATAAAATAAAATAGCAGGGCCAAAAGGTGGGACCCACTAGATGGCCTCCCTAGAGTTAGAAACAGTTCCTCCATCTAAACATAACATGTAAGGAATAGCCTAGATGCCACGTTATCGTCAACCTTTTTTTTTTTCAGCACTTCAGCTTGCTCGGCTGCACCACCTTATGGGTAATCAGTTAGGCTTCGTGAGTGGCAAAACTGAGGATCTGAAAAGCAGGGACTGGAACAAAAATCTCACAAGATCTGCTGTCCAAGAGGAAGTGAAATGAGGCCTCTTGAAAATCTCAGTCTGCTGCTGCGCTTATTGAATCACTGGAGTTCCTCTGCGGTGAGACACCTCCAGTGACACATTTCCAAAAACCACATTTCATGCCAGTCACTTACCTTCCAAGAAAGCAGTGGCATCGATGCAAAGAGCAAGAGAATGTGTGTGAGCGGGGGGTGGGGGGAAGACAGTTCTGCCTTTAAAACACAGACTAAGAAAAAGAGAGTTGAAGAGAAGCAAGAAAGGCAAAAAGAAAGATGGGAACCCATGTATAGTCATATGTTCCTTTTTTGTTTTTCTCCTTCTCACCTTAAAAAAACCTCTTGGATGCCAGGGACAGAGATGCTTTAATCTTTGGCCAAAGGGATGCTCTCCCTGCAGTTTCCCCACCAGGAGTGACTCTGGAAGGATAAATCTTTTTTTTTTTTTTTTTGTCTTTTTAGGGCCACACCCACAGCATATGAAGGTTCCCAGACTAGGAATCCAGTCAGAGCTGTAGCTGCCAGCCTACACCACAGCCCCAGCAATGTGGGATCTAAGTCACATCAGCGACCTACGCCATAGCTCACTTAACCCACTGAGCAAGAGCCAGGGATTGAACCTGCTTCCTCATAGATGCTGGTCAATTTTTTCTGCTGAGCCACGACGGAAACTCCTAGAAGGATAAATCTTGAGTGGCACTGATTTGCTAATTCCCAGAGCACCAGCAAAATCTGTGGAGCTGACTTTAAAAAAAGCAGCTGTCTACACAGAGGATTATCCCTGCTGCACAGCCCAGTGGCTCAAACTAATTTTCTAGTTTGTGGATTACCATAGTCCCTGGCTCCCCCTCCCTCCTGCCCAGCTATTTCATTTCCCATTAGAATTTACTGAGATTGAGTAGGGAGTTTGAAACTTAGAACAAAAAAGCGGTTTTCCTTCTTCAAGGGATTTGCACTATTCTCCCTATTTTCCTATTAGAAACTAACTGCTCAGAAAATGTTTTTGGTTTTTGGAGGGTTTTTTTTTTTTTTTCTTACTATGAATTGATAACCACCCTCTTTTGAATCTTGGGATTCAATTAATGATTTTTTTTTTCTTTCTTAGCCGCAACCTGCGGCATATGGAATTCCCCAGGCCAGGGGTCCAATCCAAGCCACAGCTGTGGCCTATGCCACAGATGCAGCAACACCAGGTCCCTAACCCACAGCACCAGGCCAGGGGTGGAACCCATACTGCCACAGAGGCAACACCAGATCCTTACCCGGCTCTGCCACAGCGAGAACTCTAATTAATGATTTTTTTTTTTTTTGGTCTTTTTAGGGCCATACCTGCTGCATATGGAAATCCCCAGGCTAGGGGTCTAATCAGCTGCCTACATACACCACAGCCACAGCAATTTCAGATCCTTAACCCAACTGAGCAAGGCCTGGGATTGAACCCAAATCTTCATGAATACTAGTCAGGTTCATTACGGCTGAGCCACAACAGGAACTCCCTAATGGTGTATTTTAAGATGCAGCCCACTTTGTACTAAAATCTTTTATAAATATGATGCCTTCCCCCAAAATCTATAATATTAAAGGAAACTAAAGTATAATCAATAGAGCAACTACATAATTTATTTCCCACACGGAGACACTTTTGAGACTGAAAGGGGCATTCTTAATAAGGATGCCTGGAGTTCCCATCAGGGCTCAGTGGTTAACGAATCCAACTAGGAACCATGAGGTTGCGGGTTCAGTCCCTGGCCGTGCTCAGTGGGTTAAGGATCCAGCGTTGCCATGAGCGTGGTGTAGGTCGAAGACACAGCTCAGATCCCGCATTGCTGTGGCTCTGGGCTAGGCCGTAGGCGGGTGGCTACAGCTCCGATTAGCCCCCTAGACTGGGAACCTCCATATGCCATGGGTGTGGCCCTAGAAAAGACCAAAAACAAAAACAAAAAAACTAACTAACTAAATAAATAAGGATGCCGTGACTGTAGGTTTAGTAAACCAAGATGAGTGGTCACCCTAAAAATAAAGCAAAATGGGTTGCCTAGTCACCAGGGAAGTGGGCAGGAGATAGAGAGGTTATTTGGTTCTCCTGGTATGATGCTTGGCAACATAATGAAGTCCTCTCCCTTCAGGCCTGGCTCCTAGGCAAGCCCTGCCAACTAGGCTCTCTTTCCGTGATGCCCAGGCTGTTGGAGAGGCCTGGTGTCTCTGGCATCAAGCTGCTTGTGGGGCTGGCCAGCCGTTAGCAGCTGTGTGTGTTCAGTTCCCTCAGGGGGCCCATCACAGCCCGCCACCCCGCCACCTGGCAGAGTGCCACCGAGGGAAGCATTTTTGTGGCACTGGGCAACAGTACACTACTTCCTTGCCTCCTGTGATGGGAGTTCCAAGAGGCTTCTAGTGCTGGTCCTCAAAGAAGGCATCTGCTTCCACCGTAGACACTCTTAGCTTGATGGCGAGCAGCTGGGCACCTTTTATCTACCACATGCGATCATGGAACAGAAAGCAGGCTGCAAACACCTCCCTTTAACTCACGGCCGGGCCCTGGCATTGCTCTGCTCTGAATTGCCAAGGTGGCGCATGCACACCACTTATGTTTACGGATGCTCCCCGCTCCCTGGCACCTGCTAAGCCTGTCAGTGATGTGTTCTCCAGGGGAGCACCTGGCATCGGGAGATTTGGGGCCATTTCTTCAACATCTCCAAGACAGTGCAGTGCAGGTTTAGGGAGGGAAGAACTCAGAGCTTATTACTTCATTCTGTAACATTCTTTCATTTTAGTTATTTTATTTTTTTGTCTTTTTAGGGCCACACCCATGGCATATGGAGGTTCCCAGGCTAGGGGTCTAATTGGAGCTGCAGCTTCCAGCCTACACCACAGCCACAGCAACACCAGATCCTTAACTCACTGAGCGAGGCCAGGGATCGAAACTGTGTCCTCATGGATACTAGTCACATTCATTTCTGCTGAGGCACGACAGGAAGTCCCCATTCTGTAACATTCTATTGACATTTGGGCCTGATAAGTGTATGTTCTTGGGGACATTTTAGGATGTTTGGTAGCATCCAGCCTCTACCCGCTAGAAGCTGGTACTATTCCCCCCAAGCCCTCCAGGCCCCCGCTCTGACAACTAAAAACGTCTCTAGACTTTGTCAACTGTCCCCTGGGGACAAAACCACCCCTGGTTGAGAACCATCGTCTCGGGGCATTTGGCTGTGCTTAGGGCCAAACACAGAGAAACTGCCCTGCCTTCTAGAAGTCTGTGCTTTAGCCACTGGACTATAAGTGACAGGGAGAGGCTTCTGGCTAGGTCGGCTAGGTCAGAAAGAGGGTATAAATGCCATGAATTCCTCAGGGGTTTAAGCACCAGCCAGCTGGCCCCCATGCTCCACAGGAACCTTTGAGATTTGCTCGCCTGCACCGCTGCCAATTTGCACTAAAAGAATGATGTTTTAAATGAAAAAGCCGGTACTTGCTGATTTAGAGAGGTGCATCACAGCAAGTCCCTAGAGCCCTGTGGTAACTCTCCTTTCTCCCCTTTCGGTAGCAGAAATCTAAAAGGGGAGCCCTGAAAGGCTTGATCAGGACCGAGTTTAACACTGCATATGACTTCAGCAAAACGGGTTCATAGAAGCAGCGTAGGGCCCGGCTGCTTCTCAGAGCTCTGCGAGCCTGGTGCCCTGGTGCGGTGGGCCTGCAGATCCAGGCAGAAGTGGGGAGTCAGGACAGTCATCTTGGCTGGGACTTTGTGTCCTTCGTGTTCGTGTAGGGAAAGTGTTTTCATACAAAATAACTCCCAGGAGCTCTGTCAAGAATCAAAAAACTAAAAAATAAAACACAACCCAAAGCCACTGCCTTCTCAGGAGGCCTAGAGGATGAGAGGTCCAGTGCCTTTGTTGTCTTTGCCTGCAGAGGCCAGACAGGAGGGCCATTGCTGGCCCTGATGCCAGCCGAGCCCTGTCGATGCTGCCTCCCATGGGCCCTGAATCTGAGGCACCTGGAAGGGTTATTAGCAGGATTGGAACTCATCCCTCTGCTGGGACTGGATCATAATTACAGTAATTTTCTAACAGAGCTCTGCAGTAGGACTGTTTAATCAGCATCTGACTCCCTTGTACTCCCAGCCCTCATCACTCAAGGAGAGGAGTGGGATGGCTCTTAAAGAGACCGCGCCCGCCTTTCAGCACTGCTAACAGATGTGCCCTAATTGGTAGAATATATCTAAGTCTCGTAGCTTATAGCAGGCAGGTTGCATTGCCTCCAGCTCACGGCCGCAGGCTCTCACTGTCCTGGGCCTTCTGCTGGCGGGATTCGGGATCCGGGTCAGGCTGCTGGTCTCGGCCACGGGGGGGCAGAGACCCACATGGGTCCAACTAGCTGGCCCCTGCCAAAGAATGGTTTGAAGGAAAAAGTGCTTGACTGAAGAATGGGCCGGGGAGACCTGACAGCCACCAATGATAAGCAGTTTTGGCTGGTAGCTGCCCATCACTCAAGGATTACAGAAGCACCTCGTATTCCTGCCCTTGCAGCTGAAAGAAACGTGAAGACTCTTGTCCCTTCATTGTCACACTGTAGCTTCACCATCTCTCCCTACTTAGCCTTCAGGCCTCTTTCCCTGCTATCGGTACGCATGTTTTTCTTCTCTTTTGCTTGTGGAAGTAGACCAGGTCTCCCCTGAACAGAACACAAGTAAATTATTCACTCTGCTCACTGAGTCAGGAGCACTCTATCTCCCGAAAAAGCGTGACTCTTGTTATCCTTGCTGAACATAAATGGCCTGGGTTTGTTTATCTTGAGACTTGAGGTTCCAGCTTTCCAGCTCCCAATCCAGTCATTACTAAGGTAGAATTGGTTTTCCCCAGTAAGTTATTTCTAAGATGCTAGGGCTGGCTCCTGCCGTCCTGCCAGGAAGCCAACTGCACACCTGGTCTTTGTCGCAGTTCCCAAAACCATTCCTCAGAGAGAAGAGCTGGGCCAGGGAGCAGATAAGAGACAAGAGAGGGGTGGGCGCTTCCAAAGCAGACTGAGGAACCCTTGGGAAGGAAGGTGCAGGGGTAAAGAGAACAGGAAGAGGGATGCTATCCACAGTTCAAAGAAAGGTTACCTTGAGCCAGGCGACGTGCCCTCTACAGAGCTGAGTCCCTGGGGACAGAGGGCTGCTTGGAGAGGTGGCTTAGGATCAGTGCCCAGGCGCCACTGAAAACGCCACTACCTCTCACTGCAGTGGTTATCTGCTTGGCTTTAGCTGCGTCTCAGCTGGCTGCTCGCACATAAATCCGCAGAAGCCACTCTAGCCCCCCACTGAAGGCTCCTGCAGCCTTTGTGCTGCAGGCCGGGAGCTGGTCCGTTTCTATTTTTACCTGCAACCTCAAACCCTTCCAGTCTCGAGGGTGTTAGGAATATTCAGTGAGAGCTGAGGCATATAAACAAATTCACAAACATAGCACTAACTTGCTGTCCAACCAGACTGTCCAAAAGTCACGGTCACCTCCTGAGCAAAGCATCCAGATAGGGTACCAGGTGCCTAGGACTTGACAGTGTGGCTCTAAGGTCTTCGCAGGTGGAAAACTGGTGACTGTGGAGGAGCTGATTCCTGAGAATAACTCTGAAAAGCTATGCAGGGGGATTCTTTTTTTTTTTTTTTTTTTTTTTTTCCTCCTTGAACAGTGGTGAATTGATTTTTTTTTTTAAGTTTTTTTTTTTTTTTTTTTTGGCGGGGGGACACCTTGTTCTACAGAGCTTGGAAAGGACCTCTCACATGAACATATTCTACCACTATCTGCAGACATGTTTTCTGGGGAGTTCTCTTATAGTTACAGCAGGCTAAGGATCCAGCATTGTCAATGAGGCAACTTGGGTTGCTTTTGTGGCATGGGTTTGATCCCTGGCCCAGGAAGTGCCACATGCTGCAGGTGCGGCCAAAAAGATATTTAAAAACATACCTTAAAAAAATTTTTTTTTGTCTTTTTTTAAGGCCATACTGCAGCATATGGAAGTTCCCAGGCTAGGGATCGAATTGGAGCTGCAGCTGTTGGCCTGCACCACAGCCATGGCAATACAGGATCCGAGGCGAATCTGCCACCTACCCCACAACTCACAACAATGCCAGATCCTTAAGCCACTGAGTGGGCCAGGGATCAAACCCGAGTCTTCCTCATGGATACTAGTTGGGTTCGTCACCGCTGAGCCACAGTGGGAACTCCTAAAAATATACTTTTTAAAACAAAGCTCAGCTCAGCTCAGTTTCCTCCACTAGCAAATAAGTGTAACACTTGCCCTGACCTCCTCACTGGGCACTGTGGTCAAATAACATGATGCACATGAAACATTATTTTCATATAAGAAAATCCATCTCCCCTGCGTGTGCGCACACACACACACACACACAAACCCTTCTACCAAACAAAACCAAACCCTTGATCACTTATCATGGTTAACAGGAGATGACTAGAAGATCATGGAAGAAACTGGGCCATGGAAGAAACTGTCAGAAGAAAGGTGACTATTAAGTCAGGCACAGAACCTACTTCAAACCCAAATTCTACCCAAAAATATTTCCCTTCTACAAAGCAGCTCAGAGGGCCACTCTCCCCAGTGGCTTCCCATCTTCCCTACAGAGGTCATCAGCTATGGTGGCTAGCCCTGAGCACACACAGGGACAGAGCAAAAGGGGAGAGAGGCAGGTGGCACGGCCTGCATGGAGAGGAAAATCCATCTTTGCCATCTTTCAGGCACTTCCAGGCCCGTGTCAACTGGAAAAGTTCTTCCGTTTTTAGGACATCGCCTTCCATGGCCTACACTCACTCTTCGCAAGATAGTGTGCAGACGGTGCCTGGTCTTAGATAAACCGAGGTGCTCTTCTATGCACTGCTGATAATGGACCATTAAAAAAGCCGGGAGTCAGAAAAACCGCATCCGTGTCTTTGACTGGCTCCTGCTGTCCCAGCAGCCAACCCTGCTGGCAGAACTGGCTGCTGAGCACCAACTCCAGGAAGAAAGGGAGTGAACAGAAGAAGGCCAACCCAGCTTGCTGTTTTTTGGCTGAGTAGGGAATTGACACAGACCACCTCCGGTTCCTGTCTGGAAGTTTCGAGATCAGAGAGCTTCAAGCACAGCTGGGTTCACAGCTGCACCATTTGGAGCATTGGACTCATTAATATTCATGAGTCATCCCCACCAATCGGCAGAGCGGATGCCATTAGCTTAGCATCTGTCGGGTTTTTGTGAGGGTTGTGTATGGAGTTTTTTTTCCCCTTTTAAATGAACTTCTTTTGACATTTTGGATTTGCCTCTGTAGGTTTTCTATCCTCGCCTTGCTCTGTTGCATCATATAAAGGAGAGACCCAGGGGAGGCAGGCAGGAAAGAGAGATGAGCCCCAGCCAGGGCTCTGCATCTGCCTGTTGACAAACTTTATTTCTCTTTCAGCACCTGGCACCTCAGACGGGCTGCAAGGAGGGAAGCAGCATCAGGTAAATTATACCTAACAAGGTTCGTGCCCGTAACTGTGAGAAGGGCTGGATCCCGACTCTTTGGAAGACCATCCTTCCTCCAGTGGTGAACTTGAGCTGCACACACAATGCAGGAGAGCTGCCGTGCAGGGTTCTGAACCATTATTTCCACGCTGATAAATTCATGATTTATGAAAGTAACTACTGCCAGCCCTCACTCCCTCCTCCACTGCTACAGCTTGTTAGACACCAATTGCAACAACAGTCTTAAATACTTGCATTTTATTTCAGGCCAAAGCCCCTCACCTCTGAACTAAATGCCATGACAGTCCCACAGCACAGGCCGGTGGTAAAAGTGCCCACGGACAGGGTGGGACGGCCGGAGGAGGGAGGGGCGGGCGAGGAGAACCACAGACACAAACCCCAGTGCAGAGCGAGGCGCTACGCCAGCGGCACTCATCTCCTACCAGCTCTGGCCTCGGAGGAGAGAATTACGGCAGCAGGAGGGCAGAACGCCTCATTGTCTGAAGGCCTGCTGTTCCTCATTTCCATCCCCAGAGCCCTCTCTCCAGGCAGAAACAAAGCCCCTGCACCCCACTGGATTGAACATACGGCCTCCCCACCACACAGCAGAGGGACACCGAGGTGGCTGAAGCCCCGGGGGCAGGGAGCTGTTACTAAGGGAGAAGAAAAGGATTCAGAAAAGAAAGGAGCCCAGGCTAACCCTGCAGAGAGGACTGTCGTGTAGCTGCTTTACAGCCAGAGACACAGTGACAGCCCCGGGCAGCCCTTCCAAAACAAAGCCCCGGAGCGGTTCCCTCTTCTCCGGCTGTGACCAGTCCCTTCTCTTCCGTGGATGGCCACGAGCTGTTTCACGGGTCTCAGGCCCCACACGGCCAGGCCAGGGTCCTGAGATGCGCAGGAAGCCCCAGCGACAGGAGGCGCAGCACCGTTCCATCCAGTGGTATTGATGGAGGAAAAGCAAGGAGTTGGGAGAATATTCACCCCCCCTGCCCATGCAAGGAGGCAGACAAGAGACCCGCCTCCCAGAAACCAAGTACTCCCGGGGCCGTTGTGAAAACAGAGCCGGTGAGAATACAATAACACAAGCATTCCTGCTGGAATAATAGTCAATATGGCAGCTTAAAATCTGCCACCTCCAGGTCCCCCAAACCAGTCACCTGAGACAGTGCTCCTGGGCGGCCCATTAACAAATGCCTAAAGAAATTCAGCTCCCAGGAGAGTAAAGATGGGGTTTGGTTCAAAACCAACAACCCCTGGGCCCGGTGCCTAACTTACAAACATCTGCACTGTGTCTCTTCCTAAGGAGGAAGTTTGCGGAGTTGTCATGACTGAGCAACGTGCAACCAGCACGAGCAGAGACAAGGCCGAGACGTGAAGCTGCCCAGCCTCCCCACCACCGGCCTGAGTCCAACTCCACCCGCATCTCCTTCGTCTGCCTCCGAGCAGAACCCAGAGCTCCAAGCAGAGCTCATTTTTCCAGAACTGTTTCTAGCTGACCAGGGTCCAAAGGCACAGCAGGGTCCCCTCCCACGGCCCTCCCCACAGGCGGAGGAGCAGAGATTCTCTCGTCTGGTCTTGCAAAACCACAGCATGACGGTGAGGAGGGAGGTGGGAGAGGGGGGCTCTCCAAGGAAGGCGCCTCAGAGTCAACCACAGGGGCCCACACCTCAAAATGGTCCTTTTCTTCACCAGGAGGCGGTGAGGAAGAGCGCCTCCTGCCCGATCTTGGAAGAAAGCAGCAACTGGAAAAGAGGGGGAGCGGGAGACAAAGGGCACGAACCGGTAAACAAAAATGAATGGACAAAACACACGTGAATGGACAACAAAAGGAGGTCTAGCCATCTGGGCAGAGAAAGGAATTCAGTGCTGATACACAGCACAGCGCGGGCGCACTGTGAAAATGCGCTGAGTGGAGGAAGCCCATCACAAAAGACCACACAGTGTGTGGCTCCCTTTGTGTGAAGTGCCCAGAACAGGCAAGTCCATAGACACGGAAAGTAGACGGCGGTTGCCAGGCTCTAGGGGTTGGGGAAAAATGGGGAGTCCCTGCTAAGGGGCATAAGGTTTCTCTAGGGATGATGAAAATGTTCTAAAATTGGACTTCCGGTTGTGGCTCGGCAGTAACAAACACAACCAGTATCCATGAAGACATGGGTTTGATCCCTGGCCTCACTCCGTGGGTTAAGGATCCGGCCTTGGCGTGAGATCCCTGTGGTGTAGGCCACATGGCTGGGGTCTGGCGTGGCTGTGGCTGTGGCTGTGGCGTAGGCTGGCAGCTACAGCTCTAATTCGACCCCTCGCCCGGGAACTTCCATGTGCCACAGGGGCGGCCCTAAAAAAAAGTTAAAAAGATGAAAATGTTTGATGGTTGCACAGCTTTGTGAATAAACTACAACTACTGAATTGTACACTAAAAGCGTGAATTTTATGTGTGTGAATTATAGCTCAATAAAGTTGTTATTTAATGAAGATGGGGGTGGGGATACAGGTTAAGAGGACAAAGAACAAATCGAATAAATAAGAACGCCTTCTTTTCTCTCTCCCCAGGTTCCATACAGAAGAGCTGGCTCCCCAGGGGTGGGCAAACACAGACCCAAGACCCTTGTGCATGGGATGGGAGAACTGTGCACAAGGAGACCCAGGGCTCTTGGGAAAGGCCACCAACGCTGTGACCTTACTTTCTCTACCAAGGGACACTTCACTGGCCCAGGTTACAGTCATCCTAGCCCCTGGAGTCTCCAAAGAGAGTGCTTCAGTTACCTCTTCGGCTGGTCTCCTTTAGCCAGGTGAGAGGAGCCCCGCCTCTCCTCCTGGGCCCAGCCACAGTTGGACATAGCATAGCGGAGAATGGCGTCAGAAACGGACATGGGGCTGCGGCCCTGGACACAGGCTTCTATCTCAGGCACCGAGAGCTGGCTTTGCAGGAAGAGGTGTAACTGGCTGTCTGACAGAAGGACCACACTCTGCAGGACCCTGGGGCAAACACAGGTAGTGTGACACAGGGCATCACCCTGGGCGGCGGCTCTCCCCAGCTCCACCCGGAGGGCTTGTGGCTTGAGTCAGCCCTGAAGGCATGAGGGTGCAAGCAAGGCTTCTAACACACATGTGCCTGTGTGTGCTCAGGGGCCATCCTGCCCGGCCCTAGCCCACCAAGTCCACTCACTTTTCGAGAAAGTGCTGCAGACCTTGTCGTCGCTTCTCTATGAACTCATCTGAGCTGCCAAAGAAGGCTGACTTCCCAGGAAGTTCCGGTACAGGCCTGTGGGGTCGCATAATGTGATACTCAAGGTAAGTGTAACATCCAAGACAGTCAGTCCAGCCCCTGATCCAGGGAATCCCCCCCAAAGAGGCACAAATCCATACAAACTGCATTTAAGAAGGTGGCGGGGAAGGGGGCTAACACTGACTGCCTGCATGCCATGTGTCAGGCACTGTGCTACATGTTTTACAAACCTTACTTCATATAATCCTCCCCCAAACCCTGTGAGAAAGACATTAGAGATTAGAGTCCCCATTTTAGTGCTAAGGAAATAGAATCAGAGCAGTCAAGTACATTTCCCAAAGTCACAGAGCCAGTAAACAGCAGCGCTCATATCTGAACCAAGTCTAGGACGTAAAAACTCCAGGCTGCTAAACTACATTGTTGACAAAACCCACTCCCACCATCAACTGTTATTTAAACACTATTTTTTTTTTTTTGGCTGCACCCACGGCACGGAGAAGTTCCCAGGCCAGGGATTGAATCTACAACATAGCTGTAACCAGAGCCACAGCAGTGACAATGCCAGATCTTTAACCCCCCGAGCCACAAGGGAACTCTCGGCTTTTATTTAAAAAGGAGGAAACCTGGACCTGGAGACATGGAGAGTGTGGATCCTCGTGTAAATTAAGACAACCTTCTCCAGTCCCAGAGGGTCACGTTTTTGGAGTTTTCTACAAGGAGTTGAGTTGCAGCAAGCCTCCCTAGCCTCCCTAGCCTCTCTTATGAGGCACAGCATGTGCTTTAAAAATAACAGGCTTTAACTATACTTTCAATTTTTTTTAAATGTAAAAAACAAACAACAAAAACAGGCCGGGAATTCTCTTGTGGCACAGTGGGGTAAGGATGTGGCATTGTCACTGCAGTGGCCTGGGTCGCTGCTGTGGCACAGGTTTCATCCCTGGCCCAAGAACTTCCATATGCCACAGTCGCAGCCAAAAAAAAAAAAAACAGGCCAGACTAGAGAAGGCAGGATCTGTTCAGAGGAAGTTCTAACTGGCTTCTGAGGGCCTCCCCCGTGACAATGGCCTCTTCAGTCCCACAGAGTAAACACAGTAAGTAAAACAGGATCACTAGAGCATTCAGGGACCATACTGCGGTAGCATCACTGTTCTAAACTGTCTCCAGTTTTAGGACTTATTCGGAGTATGTAGCTGAGGAGTGACCAGCACTGCTTTTCCTAAGGCTTTCAGTGTATTATAGTTCTGAATAAAGGAATCTGCACAAAGAAGAAGAAGAAAAAAAATCACAATTTTTACATATCAAGTGGATGGGGACACCACCTGTCAAATTAGTCAGGTGCTAAAAAGTTGCTGATAACCAGTCAACCACACTTAAAAAGCTAGCAGTAGGAATTCCCTTGTGGCTCAGTAGGTTAAGGATCCAGCCTTGTTACTGCAGCAGCTCAGGTCGCTGTGGTGGGGGTTCAATCCCTGGCCCGGGAACTTCCACATGCCACAGGTACGGCTTAAAAAAAAGAAAAGAAAAAAAACTAGCAGTAGCTTTGTTTATCCCTAGACTATTCATGCATATAAAAAGAAAAAAGAAAAATATTTTTTATATTTGTTGGGCTTTATTGGGTCAAAATATTAGAAATAAGAACTCTGGGAGTTCCCCTTGTAGCACAGAGGAAATGAATCCGACTAGGAACCATGAGGTTGTGGGTTCAATCCCTGGCCTCGCTCAGTGGGTTAAGGATCTGGTGTTGCCATGAGCTGTGATGTAGGTTGCAGATGAGGCTCTGATCTGGCGTTACTGTGGCTGTGGTATAGGCCAGCAGCTACAGCTCCGATTTGACCCCTAGCCTGGGAACCTCCATATGCTATGGTTGCAGCCCTAAAAAAAAAAAAAAGAACTCTGTCTTTACTTTCTTCACTGACTTGAAAACATAATTGAAGAACACATTTCTCAATTTCCTTAGTACGTGTTGCAAGTTGCCAAGTTTTTTCTCACTGTAAATTCCAGTTGCCAAAGTCAGCACCTAAAAAGCCAGTCTCAGACCCAAGAAAGAAAAACAAGAGCAAACTCACACTAAGCCAGCATTTCTCTGTAGCTGCTTTCTCAGCCATACAAACTCCCTGTAGCGGCGACGCACACAGGACGTCTTGGCAGTAAAGGCCTTGCTATTGGTCTACAGGAGGAAGCACATGCAAAGGGTTTAGTGGAAAAAGCTCATATTCACCTGAACGCCCCATTGTCACTCTCACTGAGGACCTAAGCCACCAGGCCACAGCCAGGGGCTCCAAGCAGAGCAAGGTGCCACCAGGCAGCCTGAAAGCAACTCTCAGGCAAACCCGAGGCTCTTTCCTCTCCTCCCTCCTTTTCTTCTGTCAAAACATCCATGGACAGGTCCTGTCTCAGCACTGGCCCTCAGCCCTGGTTGAAGGTGTTGACCCCAGTACTGAGTTGGATACACTTACGTGAAGGAATATCTTATAATCCACATAAGAATTCCAGGAGCCCTCATTCTGCACTCGGGGGTCCTGAACACGCACAGTGATCACCTCCTGCAGGTAAGAAATGCTCCTTGAGGAGTTCCCATTGTGGTGCAGTGGAAACAAACCCAACTAGTAACCACGAGGACGCGGGTTCGAACCCTGGTCTCGCTCAGTGGGTTAAGGATCTGATATTGCCATAAGCTGTGGTATAGGTCGCAGATGAGGCTCGGATCCCGCATTGCTGTGGCTGTGGCATAAGCTGGTGGCTACAGCTCCAGTTCGACCCCTAGCCTGGGAACTTCCACATGCCACAGGTGTGGCCCTAAAATGAAAAAAAAGAAAAAGAAAAAAGAAAGAAATGCTCTTTGAGCTTCAGCTCATCCACACAAGAAGGAAGCTTTGACACACAAATTGCCAGATTTT
The DNA here is from genome assembly GCF_016906955.1 of Phacochoerus africanus. Classification (NCBI taxonomy): domain Eukaryota; kingdom Metazoa; phylum Chordata; class Mammalia; order Artiodactyla; family Suidae; genus Phacochoerus; species Phacochoerus africanus. Next base: position 24,531,264 of record NC_062557.1, on the reverse strand, counting down.
TCACTCGGCACCAATTTTGCTCATTTGTTCATTTATTCATTCAATTCAGCAAATATTTATTGACCACCCTCTGTGTGGCAGGCACTGTTCGAAGGCACTGGGATAGAACATGAGCAAGAGACAAAAATCCTTGCCCTTATGAAGCTTATATTCTAGTACCTTCCAAGGAATGGAAAAGCTTGTGAAAATGGAAACTCGTTTCCCAGTAATGCCTTTACTGTTGATTTCCTTCTCTTGGCTTGACTTTGAGCTCATCAGAACCACCAAGGCTTTACCGTCAGAAGAACACAGTCCAGCAATATCTGAACCTCCCACATGCCCTCAAACTTTAACCCACCTGTTCCCCAGAAACTACGTGCTTACCTCCTGCTCTTGGTTCTCCAACATCCTACACCAAAAGCCCATTGGTAGGAAACATCTGGCAAAGGGCAGAAGACACAGGATCAATCACCGTTAGTCGGCTTCCACCCTTATTTCTCTCTGCCAGGGCAAAACCCTGAAAATTTTTTATCAGTCTCCCCTGGGGAAACACAGACAACTTTTTTTGTTCTTGAGTAAAACTTAAGAGGAAGCAAAAAAAAATCCCCCCACAGAAGCGTGGTGCCAAGCTAAAAGCCCTGTGGGATTTGCCTCCCTTCTTAGTCCCTGGTAGAGACCCTGACCCAAGCCACCTCTAGCTAAAAAGCACGTTCAGGTCTGCACAATATCCTCTCAGGCAGCCAGAACAGGCAGGTGGGCTCTAAAAGCTTTCTGCCTGAAAACACCAGCGATGCCCAGCGGTGTCTGTGGGCGCACACTGCACAGCTCTCTAAGTGAGCCTGACATCGCCCCCTTCTGGCTATCTAGAGACAACCAAAACCGCACACACACACCAAAGCTCCTAAGTCTATCTTTTGTCTTGCTAAGCACAGTCACACACACACACCCGCGCCCGAAGGTACCTCTCAGGGTCAGAGAGTTCCGGGGGCACCTGAGGGGGCTGCCCAGAAATGACCTTCCCTTATCTAATCCAATCTGTGGAACCCAAGCCAATGGTTCTAATCATTTCCTCTCTCGATATGCGGTTTGCACCTCTGCCCAAGCACCCCACAGCTGCACAGGTCGACTCAGGATGTTTTCCGCTCCTTTGCAAAGATTCATTAAAGCCTAAGCCACTGATTTCCCCCAATGTGGCAGTTTACATGTGCAGCGACATCGCCCACTCCGACAAGGGGACCATGAAGGCTGCAGCATAGGGTTACTCAAGTCCAAAGGGGCCCATGATGTCACCTTCTGTTAAAATACAGCACTAATCTTGTTACTCCTAGAACCACTCCAACAGCATCCACTCTGGCTGCCGCCTCCACCCCCTTCTCCTCTCTTAAGAGCGGAACAATAAGGTTTAATTTCCCTTTCCAATTTACCTTGAAATGAAAACTGACTTCAGCCAATATGTACTGCCAACAAATGATCCGGGCTGGCTCCTGGGAAAACAAGACTATCGCTAAGCTCTCCCTCTCCTCCCCTCATGCCCATTCACACACCCACTCGTTTTTACAGTCCCACAATTAATTTTAAACACATTCTCTTATTAGTTCTGCCTTACCATTAGAAGAGCGTGTAATGAGTTTCCTTCTATTTTATGTTGTGCTAACACAAGGCTAACATTTCAAGAGAAGGGGAACTCATTTACGCCACAAAATTAGCAAAGCACACAGCTTTTCCAATCCTTTCCGGTATACCAGAAGGGCTCGCCACACACCGGCACTGCACGCAGAGATGAAACTGCATGATATACACCAAAATTGGGCTACAGAGCTGAACAAACAGGAAATTTTGTGATTGAGATATCATCTTTAACAGTATTCGTGCTGACATTCTGATTTTTCATTTGATGCGGTCACTACCGCCAAAGAGTCCTGAACTGGAAGGCAGGACCGTCCAGTTCCATGGCCACTGATGCATGTAAGCAGTCCTGCATGTAAGCAGTCAAGTGGCTGTGACCCAAAAAGGCAGGCCAACTCACTGGGAACAACTCATCTCCTCAGATTAAAACGAAAACATCTTTTCTTTTCTCTTTTCAGGCATTGGTTAATTACCAGCACAGGAGCAGACAGTTAAATACACTGAACCGTTTTTCCTACAAAAGGAACAACAGGAGAGATGCTAACAAGGAAATCCACACACTCAGAAGAGCTCGAACATCCACAATGCCTTGAAAGGTTTCCCAAATTCAGGACCATAATTTAGTAACTTAATGGTCATTACTCTCAGGCTCAAGAAGAGTTTGCCTAGGACTCTGAACCACCTCCAAAAGCAAGTTCCCCTCCTTTCCTTTGGGATTCATACCACTTAGAAACTAAAAGCTATAAACTGGCTTTAAAAATCCTAGGATCTCCAAGATGGTATAAACTTAAGTCTAAGTTCACAAAGCACTAAGAAAGTTTCAATGGTAACCTTCCTTAGAAACAACGGGGCTACAAAAACCTAGACTTCAAGTAATAATTTCCAGCAACTACTATTCTCCATCGGCTTCCTCCCTGTGCACTCCTTAGGAGGAAATAAAGCTCATTTCAGCCCTTGGAGGGAAGAAGGAAGTTCTTAATTTTAGCTCCATGATCTAGGAGATGGATCCATGTGTCATCTGACTAAGTATAGTTTCAGCTACTTACTTGGCACCAGCACCAGGAAGTGTAGCTTCCTGCGACCCTACAATCACATTTGAAGTTTTCCTTTGCTTTCTGCTGGAGGTACCAGCACCAGGACCTCCAGGGAAAACCCAGTTTGTTTATAGGGTAGATTCCTTGTAAAGCTTTCCAATGCCTCAACAATTCAAGGTAGCAATTCAAGGCTTTAACTCCACCATTTTTCCTCAGATTTAAACTACTTCAAGAGACAGGTTAAAAAAAAAAAATCAGGTGATAAAAAGTATACTGAGCCACCAAGACGCTCATCCTTTCTTACTCAGCCTTCAGCTCTTGGTGCCAGATGGCAACTCAAAAAACTCTGCTTCGGAGAAACACTCACAGGTGGTAGAAGGAGCTCTCCTGTCTGACCAAGCTCTGCCTGTTCTCAACCAAGCAGCTATGCTCCATCTTTTGGTGATCTGCAACTTGCCACTCTCTCCACTTGCAAGCTGAGACACAAAGGCGACCACAATCTAGTGCAAGAGTCTTCTGGGTCCCCGTAAAATATGTGTCATTAGTCTTAGTCCTAGCGTTTGGCTAAAAGTCTCCAAACTTTTACTCCGGCCACACCCCCTGTGTTCCTAACAAACTAGGAGCAAAAAAGGCCACATAGTCCTTACTCCCTTTTGCCTACTAAGTGGGAAGGAAAGATGCTTTACACTTTATAAATAAGTGGAAAAGCCGGTTTCCTTCCTCGGATACTGAGCTAGCCCTTGCCTTCATCTCTGGAGAGGAGTCGGCTCCTTCCTCAGGATTCCAGCAAGGTCCCCACCCTAAGCGCCGCTGCTGACGCTCAAGCCTGCAGGCCTTACCTAAGACCAGAGCCCACGCCCCTTCACTTGAGAGCAGCACCCACTCCCCGCGGACCCGCCCACTTCCCCTCACCTGAAAGCAGCACCCACTCCCCACAACGACACCGCTGACAGCCCAACATATAGCCAGAGTCCCGGCTTCTCCTTCCGGGTGAGCTGCCGGCGCCCCGATGCACGACGGGAGAAAGTTGCCGGCACGCCAATCCCGGGTGCCCAGACGCCCCGCCCCGCAGGCCCGGGCTCTTAGTGGCAGCCTCGCCCCCGGGGCGGTGCGCTCCGCCCAGCGCAGGCCGCGGCTGGAGTAGCTATTCCTACCTCTCCCTTGGGAGGCGGCGGGGTCGACTTGGGCGTGGGGAGACAAGAGGCTCTGACGTCCAATCCAGAGCCGCATCCCGCCCATCGTTGTCAGGCCCAGCCAATCAGTGGCCAAGGAACAACCCCGAACCATCCCAAAGTGGGTCCCGGGGCAGAGTGTGAAGGGATGATCAGCGGTCTTGAGTGTGGCAGAGTCCAAAGCGTGGGAACCTCGCTGAGCCCGGGAGAGTCCCCATGTGAACCCTGGCTCCAGTTCCCCGGCTTTACCAAGGAAACACCAACTCAGATTCGAAGACCGGATTGTCGGAGCGAAAACCGGCTGAGGACCGTGCAGCAAACACCGGTTTCACTTGCGGAGCAAGCCCTATGAAAGATCGTCCAGCCAGTTAGTAAGAAAGAAAAATACATTGACTACGATGTTTATGTTGTTGAAATGCCTTTTAACTATCTGCTTAAAAATAATTTTAGAAAAGCTAATATCAAGGAAAAAGTTGCAGTCGCAAATACGAGCTCTGGAGTTTAAAGACCTGGGTACAATGCCCAGCACTACGCTGACCATGTGATCTTAAATCTTTATGTCTTAAGTTCCTCTTCTGTAAGGTGGAGAAATCTCATAAGGTAAGGTCTACGTACCTCAAAACAGCTTTTCTCAAACTTGTTGGTCTCAGGATCCAAATATTTAAGGACCCCAAAGAGCTTTTGTTTATGTGGGATATTCACCGGATTAGAAATTAAAATTGAGAAATTAGAAAAACGTATCTATTCACCTGAAACTAATAACAAACCATTACATGTGAACGTAATTTATTTTATGAAATATAACTACACTTTCCAAAACCCCAAAAAATTATCTAGTAGAATGTCATTCTATTACAATTTTGCAAATCTCTTTCATGTTTGGCGCAATAGAAGACAGCTGAATTCTTGTATTTGCTTCCCCATTCTCTCTGTTGTGATTTTGTTTTGGACTAGGAAATGAAGAAAATCTGGTCTTACACAGATACATAGATGGCAAGGGAGAAGTATCTTTAGCCTTCGATAATTGTGGATACTCTTATTGTATACTAGCAAAACTCACCAAATTGTAATTTTTTTTCTTTTTCTTTTTTGGCCTCACCCACAGCATGTGGAAGTTCCCCAGGCCAGGGATCAAACCATTGCCACAGAAGCAATTGGGGCCACTGCAGTGACACACCAGGTCCTTAACCCACTGCTCCACAAGGGAACTTTAAATGGTAGTTTCTTTAAGGTTAGTTGCAATGGGAAATCTGAAACCATTTGGAAAATACTGGTTTTCTGAGTAATGTAGATCTTCCAAATATTAATGTATTTCACTTTTCAGTATTTTAAATATCACATTTATTAAAATGTGATGAAAAATCACATTTAAGGGGTTCCCGTCATGGTGGCACAGTGGAAACAAATCCGACTAGGAACCATGAGGTTGTGGGTTCAATCTCTGGCCTCACTCAGTGGGTTAAGGATCTGGTGTTGCTGTGAACTGTGGTGTAGGCTGGAAACTAGCTCCGATTGGACCCCTAGCCTGGGAACCTCCACATGCCGGGAGTGCGACCCTAAAAAACCAAAAAAAAAAAAAGTCACATTTATTAAAAGCATCACTGAACTCATCAGTCTTGCAAAGTTGCCATCAAGCTCACTGGTGAATACTTCATTTTCCTGTAATGGCAGAAAAGTTTTCCCTTCTTTTCTAGGTTCTTTGGCTGAAGTAAGACAAATTAACAGGAGAAAAAACAATTTTGTACTTAGAGGAGCCCCATAAAAATTAAACCCAAGGGCAAGTTAGGCAGCGGAGACTCATATGCTATCTTGAGCTGAAGACTGGGCTAGGAGCCTGGGGCTTCAAAGTAGGGTAGGGCAATTCACAGGACTAGAAGGAGAGCAGGTGTTTGGTAATTAGAAGTTTGCCCAGGAAGTTCCCTTGTGGCACAGTGGGTTAAGGATCCAGCGTTGCCTCAGCTCTGGCACAGGCAGCAACTGCAGTAGAGGTTCAATCCCTGACCCAGGAACTTCCACATGCCACGGATGAAGGGAAAAAAAAAAAGTTTGCCTAGTCATCCTGATAAGTCTTTCAGATAAAAAAAGTTATCTCTGGTAGTAGCTCTTTTTCTGGTACAGGTCCCCTGCCTCCATTCTTTAAGATAGTTAGGGAGAAGTGAAAGTTTTCCCTGGAGTTCCTGTTGTGGCTCAGTGGGTTAAGAACCTGACATAGTGTCATCAAGGATGCAGGTTCGATCCCTGGCCTCACTCAATGGGTTAAGGATCCAGCATTGCCACAAGCTGCGGTATAGGTCCCAGATGCGACTCGGATCTGACGCTGTGGCTGCAGCGTAGGCAGCTGCAGCTCCAATACCCTAGCCTGAAAACTAGGGAAAAGACAAAGACCAAGTCACACAACAAATAAAAAAAGAACTCAGAGGGAACAAGTTCTGCAGCTCCTTTTTGACCCTTGGCCCTGGAACTTCCATATGCCACAGGTTAGGTCCTAAAAATAAAAAAAAAATAAAAAAGAAAAGTTTTCCCTAAGTCTGCTACTGCGTTCAGCTCAAAATAATCCACATGCCAAAGTGCCATATTTAGGGGTGGCATATTCTGCCTCACCACATTTTCCAAATTTATAATTTTTGCTTGAAAGCTCTCTCTCTCTCTATCTCTCTCTGTTTTTTTTTGGTCTTTTTAGGGCCGCGCTCTTGGCATATAGAGGTTCCCAGGCTAGGGGTCCAATTGGAGCTGTAGCTACTGGCCTACACCACAGCCACAGCAACGCCAGATCCCAGCCTCATCTGTGACTTACACCATAGCTCACAGCAACACCAGATCCTTAACCCACTGAGTGAGGCCAGGGATCGAACCTGCGTCCTTGTGGATACTAGTCAGATTCGTTTCTGCTGAGCCACGATTGGAACTCCAAAAGCTCAAATTTTGTCATGGGCAAAAATACTTTCTTTCAGTCATTTTCCTCTAAGTCGCAGGTTCACTTTGTTCAGATATCCAAGTCAAATAACCACAATTTTTCTTTCAAATAAAAGTGGTATTCTAGGAGTTCTCGTCATGGCTCAGTGGAAATGAATCTGACTAGCATCCATGAGGACGCAGGTTCGATCCCTGGCATCGCTCAGTGGGTTAAGGATCCGGCATTGTTGTGAGCTGTAATGTGGGTCACAGATCCTGCGTCGTTGTGGCTGTGGTGTAGGCCAGAGGCTACAGCTCTGATTCAACCCCTTGCCTGGGAACCTCCACATGCCTCAGGTGTGGCCCTAAAAAGACAAAAAAAAAATGTTATTCTTAAAAAAAAAAAGCTTGTTCAGCTCATACATGTCAATTTCATAACCATATACTTCAGTAATTAGCAGAGTGCTTCATGTATATCTCCCATTTCATCACATAGAACATTAAAAACACATGTACTTTAGAATGTATATATTTGTTTGACTGAGTCATTTTTCTGTACAGCAGAAATTGGCACAACATTGTAAGATAACTATAATAAGTAAATTTTCTCCTCCCCCCCACCCCCAGCATATGGAGTTCCCAAACCAGGGATCAGATCGGAGCTGCAGTCTTCACCTAAGCCACAGCTTTAGCAACGCCAGATCCTTAACCCATTGTGCTGGACTGGGGATTGAACCTGTGTCCCAGCGCTCCCGAGACACCGCCAATCCTGTTGCGCCACAGCAGGAACTCAAAAAATTTTTTTTAATTTTTTAACTTTATATTTTTATTGCCTTTTTAGGGCCGCACCTGTGGCATATGGAGGTTCCCAAGCTAAGGGTCAAATCGGAGCTGTAGCTTCTGGCCTACATCACAGCCACAGCAGCACAGGATCCAAGCCATATATTCAGACTACACTGCAGCTTGTGGCAATGCTGGATTCTTAATCCACTGAATGAGGTCAAGGATGAAACCCTCATACTCATTGATAATAGTCGGGTTCTTAACCCACTGAGCTACAACAGGAACTCTGTCTCTAGTTTTTTTTTTGGCCACGCCTCTGCATATGGAGTTCCTGGGCCAGGGATCAGATCCAAGCCACAGTTGCTACCTGTGCCACCACTGCAGCAACACCAGATCTTTTAACCCACTGTTCTGGGCTTAGGATTGAACTTACATCCTGGCACTGAAGAGATTGCTGCCAATCCTTTTGCTCCATAGCCGGAACTCTTTGCTCTTTTTTGTTTGTTTGCTTTAGGTTTTTTCGTTTTTGTTTTTTAGGGCCACACCTGCAGCAGATGGAAGTTCCCAGTCTAGGGGTTGAATTGGAGCTGCAGCTGCCGGCCTACGCCATAGCCACATCTGCAACCTACACCACAGCTTATGGCAACACCTGACCTTAACTCCTTGATGTAGTGCCGCATCCGCCTGGGTACTAATCGGGTTCCTAACCCGATGAGCCACAATGGAATTCCCCTAACTTATTTTTCAACAATAATTTCTAACACTTGATAATGGGGCCAATCCTTTTCATACTTGAAATGCTAGCAAATCACCACACTCCAAGCCGTGATCCCTTCACTTGCAAAAACCAATCAATCAATGTCAGGTCTATGGATGTATGATGATTTGCAAAGTCTTGAGTCCAGTTACTACAGAGAAGCCATGTGAGCATCAGACTGACCAGGGAAGATAAGAGAGAGAGCTCTTACGTATATTTGCCTTTTAAAAGAGAATGCTTGTTAAACCCAAATGAATAAAAATCTTTAACAATAGAATTTCAAGTAGTAGTCAAAATGAAACAAAGAAATCTCACACCCATTAGGATGGCTACTATCAAAAAAACTCAAAAAGCAAAAAAAAGACAACTATCATAAGGGCGTGGAGAAATTGGAACCCTTACTGGTGGGAAGGTACAATGTACAGCCACAAAACCAGTATGGATTTCCTACTTAAAATTATCAATGGTCCAGGAGTTCCCGTCGTGGCGCAGTGGTTAACGAATCCGACTAGGAACCATGAGGTTGCGGGTTCGGTCCCTGCCCTTGCTCAGTGGGTTAAGGATCCGGCGTTGCCATGAGCTGTGGTGTAGGTTGCAGACGTGGCTCGGATCCCGCGTTGCTGTGGCTCTGGCATGGGCCAGCGGCTACAGCTCCGATTCAACCCCTAGCCTGGGAACCTCCATATGCCGCGGGAGCGGCCCAAGAAATAGCAACAACAACAATAACAACAACAAAAAAAAAGACAAAAAAAAATTTATCAATGGTCCAGCAATTCTACTTCTGGATATATAATCAAAAGAATTGAAAGCAGGGTCTGGAAATGATATTTGTACACCGATGTTTATAGCAGCATTATTCACAATAGCTAAAATGTGGAAGCAACTCTACTGTCTAACAACAGATGTGTGGATAAGCAAAACTTGATCTATACAAAGAATGGGATACTCTTCAGCCTTATAAAGAAATGGAAATTTTACATATGCTGCAACATAATGTCCATATGAATTGTTGAGAACATTATGCCTAACAAAATAAGCCCAGTCACAAAAAGACAAATATTCCATTTATATGAGTACTTAGAGTGGTCAAAATCATAGAAACAGAAAGCAGAATGGTGATAGTCCTGGCCTGGAGGAAGGGAGGCATGGAGAGTTGTTTAATGGGCATAGTTTCTGTTTCACAAGAAGAAAAAAGTTATGGAGATGAAAGATGGTGATGGATGCCCAACATTAGGAATGTGTCTAATACCACTGAATTGTACACTCAAAATAGTTACAGTAGTAAATTTTATATTTTATTTTATTTTTTTTAGGGCTGCGCCCATGGCATATGGAGGTTCCCAGGCAAGGGGTCGAATCAGAGCTGTAGCTGCCAGCCTGCACCACAGCCACAGCAATGCCAGATTCGAGCTATGTCTGCGACCTACACCACAGCTTACAGCAACGCTGGCTCCTTAACCCACTGAGCAAGGCCAGGGATCAAACCTGTGTGCTCATGGATACTACGCTGAGCCATGATGGGAACTCCTAAATTTTATATTTTACATGTTTTACAATAATTTTTAAAATTGGGGAAAAAATTAAAGACTTTCAGACAGTGCAGAGGAAAATATTTTAAAAGTCCTGTACTTTCTCCACTCTTTAAATCACATCTCAGAAGCAGCTATCTACAAAATAACTACTGTTTATTAAAGGCCAGCTATGTGCCATTCCCTTTACACATTACTGATAATCCTATAGAAACGCTGCAAGTTAGATATTAAATAACATCTTTTTTTCTGCAGCACGCGGAAGTTCCTGGGCCAGGGATCAAACCCATGCCACACCAGTGACCAGAGTGACAGCTGCAGCCTCACTCAGTGTGTTAAGGATCTGGCATTGCCTGGAGTTCCCATCGTGGCTCAGTGGTTAACGAAACCAACTAGGAACCATGAGGTTGCGGGTTCTATCCTTGGCTTTGCTCAGCGGGTTAAGGATCTGGCATTACCGTGAGCTGTGGTGTATGTAGGTCGCAGACGCGGCTGGGATCCCGAGTTGCTGTGGCTCTGGCGTAGGCCAGTGGCTGCAGCTCCGATTGGACCCCTAGCCTGGGAACCTCCATATGCTGCAGGAGCGGCCCTAGAAAAGACAAAAAGACAAAAAAAAAAAGACGAAAAAGAAGAAGAATTCCAGGATAAATGATTAACAAGAGAGCTCTTAGCAGATTAGCATAAACCAGTGGCGCTCTGCTGCGTAAAAAGAGGTGACCTTTGACTCCTCTAATTCAAGAATGGTGTAGAGCACCAAGGCTATGATGGCTCCCTCTGCTTTGAAATAAGCTTGTAAAGGGCAGAATTTAACAAGCTAGATGTGCTAGAAGAGACTGCTGTTTTATGACGTATAGATGAAGAAAATGGTCACATTTAACTTAGAAAAGAGTGAAGAAGAGGTTTGAATTTCAATACTAGAAGGACAATATGAAAGAGGAATTATGTTAACAGAAGAGAACTGTGTGCTGCTACAGAGCCAGAAGTAGGGAAGTAGGTGGCATTTACATGGGAAAGCAGAATTCAGCTCAGCATGAGGAATTTGGGATGACGGCATTTTATACTGGCGGGAATATGGTTTTGGAGTTAGAAATAACATCAAACTTGATTCCACCACTTTCTTGCTGAATGCCATTGGACAGGTTTTGCAGCCTCTGAGACTTCTGCAAAATGGAAATAGCAATTCCACCTCCCAGGGTTGTTGTGAGGATTACATAACATTAATCAAGGACTTAACAAATTCCTAGCACTGGAGTAAGCGCTCAATAATAGTAGCTAATATTACAACTGGTTTTCTCATCATTAAAGTCATTGAAAACAGAATAGGACATGTCAGGAAGGAGTGAGTAGGTGAATTTTTGCCTCTTCATGGACACCCAACCCAAAAAATGTCTCAGGAAGAACTGCTCTCTCCTCTCCTCTCACAGATCTTTTAGTTGAACCTTATTATGGTATTGCTGGACTGGGTTTCTTACATGGTAATTCTCAAGAACCCTGCCCAGTACCTGGTTCAACAGAACTTACATAAAAGCAGACTCCTGCATTCTGGGGTGGAGTGCAATAGACCAGTTGCCCTTCTCCTTTTCCTCCAATTAGGAGGATATTTGAATTTCAGCTGAAGGTAGGGAAAGTCAACTTCTGGTAGAAGTTTCATCTATTTAGTTCCTTGTTGGATGGGAAAAAGGAGAGTAAGGGAGACATTAAAAAAAAAAAAAAGAAAAACCTACAAACTTGATGGTGAAGAAAAGAGACAAAGGAAAGCTTGATCACCTCCATTTTCTGTCATGTAGGAGGATAACATATTAATTCAGTTAATCATTTATTCAACAAATGTCAATTGACTATGCTAGGCACTGCACTGGGCCAAGCTTTCTGCCCTTACCAGAGCTGAGTTTAGAGTCCAAAAGAGAAGATAAACATCAGCTAATAATGACGATAAAATGGGGTGAATGTTATGAGGAGAGACCGAATTTCCACATGATTTGACAGTCGAGTTGAAATCAGAACTAGAACATTTGGAGTTCCCATTGTGGCTCAGCAGTAACAAACTCGGCTAGAATCCATGAGGTATGCAGGTTGGACCCCTGGCCTTGCTGGGTGGGTTAAGGATCCTGCCTTGCCCTGAGCTGTGGTGTAGGCCAGCAACTGCAGATCTTATTTGACCCCTAGCCTGGGAACTTCCACATGCCAGGAGTGCAGCCCTAAAAAGCAAAACAAACAAACAAAAAACAAAACTAGAACACTTGTCTCAAAGAATAAAAAAAAATGTATTTTTTGCCTACTTCTATGTTTCTTTGGGGAATCTGGGTGAGGAAGGGGTGGTCATGGAGATTTGGGAGGTTGGGGGCGCGGAGAGGGGGTTCTGCACTAAAGCCACCCTTTGGGGCAGCCAATGAGAGGGGAAGTTCAGGGTGCCACGATGACACTTACCAGGGGCACCTAACCTAACTTTAAGGGGTCAAGGAAGGTAATCTCAACGCTGAGAAGTAGGATCCTTACAGAGATTTAAGGAGGAGGAAACTGAGGATTTCACAAATTGGAAATTTGCTAAAGCTCTGGCGAGAAACCCATTAGAAGATTCAAAATTTTTTAAGGATTTGAACTTGAAAGCAACTGTCCAGAAGCTGTTGATTTTTGAGACCAAGCATCAAGGGACTCGATTGTAAAACCACACGTTTTAATTTTCTAGGCTGCAGCATTCTAAATTACAGCCGCTTCGTCACTTGCAGTTTAAGGACTAAAATTCCTTGAAACCCTTGCAAACTGTGCGTGGCGGCGTGGGAGGCGCGCAGCACTTCGGGACTTGTAGTCTGAGGCGGACTCCAAGTCCCATGGTGCCGTGCGGCGGGTCGTCGCGCCTGCGCAGTGAGGGCGGCGGGGAGCGCAGAGTGCGAGGCTCTTTTGTTCAGCAGAGGGGAGGGCGGTTGGCCGGGGCCTGCGGTACGCCGCTTCAGTGGGGGGCTCGACCGCGGTCACCCGGCTTGTTGCTTTTCTGGTCGCCACTCCCCCCGGCCGGCCCGACGCGACGCGCCAGTAGCGCGGCACCGATTCCTCTCGGGCTCGTGGGCGCTGCTCTGAGGTGAAGAGTCCGCTAGAGGCGGGGAAGCGGGAGGGAGGCGCGCGCGGCGGCGGCGGCGGCGGCGGGAGCCCTGGTTGAGGGGCCGCGCGCGCTCGCCGCAGAGGTTGTGAGTCGGGACCGCGTCCTTTTCGCGTCCAGCTCTCCGATGGGCGCCGGGGTTCGGGCGACCTAAGCGAGAAGGATGGAGAGGGCGGGGCGGCGTCTCCGGAGTCAGAGATCGAAGAGATTCCGGGTGGGCCGAGCACTTGCGGGTCGCTCTTCGGGCCTGGGTAGACCAAGACAATGCTACTTGGGTTGGGTGGGCTGTTGCGCGATTGGGCTGAAGAGGAAACACTGAGTAAACTGGAAAGGGGCCGGACGGGGCACCCTGGATGCTTAGACGTGCATGGGTAGGGTTGACGACTGCAAGACCCGAGGTTTAGAGACGTAACCTGAGAATATTGGGTCCAGCCGGGGCTGCCAGAGGAATTCCGCTTGCAGGGCTGAGGAGCGGTAACTTCGAGGGAATTGTGTAAGAGGGGGATGGGTAGTCCAAAGTGTGCTACCGGGGAGAGCAGATATGTTGAATAAATTGGGGAGGAGGCTAGAAAGAGGAGCTGTTATTTGCTTGGCTGTAGAAGGAGGGATGGGGGGATGCAGTTAGGACAAGTGACGCGGAGGCCCCGAGAGTATTTTCTTTGAGGTGTGAAGAAAAAATGGGAAAACTGGCCACTCTTGCTTCTAGGTGAGTCGGCTGTAAGAATAATGTGTGAAGAAAGGATGAAACTCTTCTTCCCTTTTCCAGATTTTCTGCTATCTTCACTCCGTGATTCCTTTAGGGAGTTAAAAAGTCCAAGTGCAACTCTTGCTTTGATTCATAATTAATTCCATAAGTTTTTATCTGGGATTGTTGCTGGTTACAGAGGGCAGTGAAATTATAGAAATGTGTAGATGAGTTCATATTTAAGGAATGAAGTTAAATTAGAGAGTGTGAGATGATGTCGGAAATTGGGAGGCAAAGTGGAAAAGTTCATGAGAGTGAGATTTTTTTTTTTTTCCTTGTGCTCTTAAGCTTTTTAGCCAGCATGTCTTTACTGGAAAATTTTAATACGAGGGGAGCAGTGCTTTACTCCCTTTTCAGAACTTCAGATGAAGGTCTTTCATGAATTGCTGTTACATTCAAATGTGTATTGGTTGAACTCAATTGAACTGGAATTTACAAAAAGATCAGTTCTGCTAGAACCTCTGCCCTACAGTGAGATATCTTCCTCAGTGGAGTTCCTGATGTAGCTCAGCGGAAAATGAATCTGACTGGTATCCATGAGGACACAGGTTCGTGGGAACCTCCATATGTGGCAGGTGCGGCCCTAAAAAAAGATTTAAAAAAAAAATCGTGTTAAGAATCAGGTTGGCATTTTGGGGAGTTCCTATTGTGGTTCAGCGGTAACGAAGCCCACTAGTATCCATTAGAATGCGGTTCGATCCATGGCCCTGCTCAATGGGTTAAGGATCCAGTGTTGCCCTGAGCTGTGGCAGGTTCGGATATGGAGTTGCTGGCTGTGGCTGTGGCATAGGCTGGCGGCTACAGCTGGGATTCAGCCCTCAGCCTGGGAGCTTACATTTGCTGCAGGTGCCACCCTAAAAAGCATTTTGGAATAGTTTTAAAAGGTCCAAGGTTTTGGAATGGATGCATGAATACACTTGGGAAATTAGTGCCTATGTTCCAAGGTGCTTACAGACATTCATATGGAAAGTGGGATGATTGAAGGGCACATTATCAGAATTGGGCACACCTTAATAAATCTTTAGGGCAGTTCAGGATCTTCCATCATTTCCAGTGTCCCCTGTGGTGCCATTTTTCTTCCTTGGTTGCTGTGGCCTAGACAGTTTTTATTAAAAATGCAAATATTGGGAATTCCTGTCCTGGCTTGGCGGAAACGAATCTGACTAGCATCCATGAGGACACAGGTTCCATCCCTGGCCTTGCCAGGGATCTGTTGTCACCGTGAGCTGTGGTGTAGGTTGCAGGCGTGGCTCAGATCTGGTGTTGATGTGGCTTTGTTGTAGGCCAGCAGCTACAGCTCGGACTTGACCTCTAGCCTGGGAACTTCCATATGCTGTGTGTGCAAATATTTTGTACCTTGGTGCTTCTAGCTTCTTGATTAAAGGTAAGGGTACCCTATCCTGCATTTTGACTACAGGATACTAATACTTTTCTGACCATATGGAGTTCCCATGGGCCAGGGATCGAATCCAAGCTAGAGTTGCTACCAGTGCCACAGCTGCGGCAGCACCAGTTTGGAGTCCCTGGACCAGGGAACGAACCTACGCCTCTGCTGCTGCAGAGACACTGTCAATCCCATCATGCCAAAGTGGAAACTTCCATGTTGGTTTTTTTGTTTTTTCGGCCGCACCCCCAGCATATGGAAGTTACCCGGGCCAGGGATCCAACCCGTGCTGCAGTTTTGACCTCTGCCGCAAATGTGGCAACGGCCGGATCCTTAACCTGCTGGTCCACATGGGAACTTTCAACCATTCATGTTGTTGAATGAATGGATAGGGCTTTGAGATCCTTCACCAGAATCCCCTGTGTTAGCAGAATAACTTAATGTGCATTTATGTAATCGATTTACCTGTTATTATTCTATGACATTTGGCAGCGTAAAACTGTTGCCCTTGGCATGCTTGTCTTAGCTTCCATTTTTAATATACTTGCCTTGGTATTAAATACAGAAAAGGTATGCAGATTGTGCAAACGGCAATTTAAAGTAACTTAGGTGGAGTTCCCCTTGTGGCGCAGCGGAAACAAATCCGACTAAGAACCATGAAGTTGCCAGTTCGATCCCTGGCCTCACTCAAGTGGGTTAGGGATCTGGCATTGCCGTGAGCTGTGGTGTGGGTCGCAGGCGTGGCTCGGATCTGGCGTTGCTGTGGCTGTGGTATAGGCCGGCAGCTGTAGCTTTGATTGGACTCCTAGCCTGAGAACCTCCCTGTGCCATGGGTGTGGCCCTCAAAAAAGCAAAAAATAAATAAAAATAAATAACTTAGGCAAGGACCTGGAGAGGACCCAGATTCTGGGTTTCAGCAATAAGCTAGCTATATAGTATGTTGAATATCTTCTGTTATAAAAATATCTTCAGAGTCATTTGTGTCCTTTGTATGGAATTAAACAGTAAGTGTATCTCAGTAGCAATGTCTGTTGAAAAATTGAATAGGAGTTCCTGTCGTGGCTCAGTGGTTAACGAATCCGACTAGGAACCATGAGGTTGCGGGTTCGATCCCTGCCCTTGCTCAGTGGGTTAAGGATCCGGTGTTGCCTTGAGCTGTGGTGTAGGTTGCAGACGCGGCTCGGATCCTGCGTTGCTGTGGCTCTGGTGTAGGCCGGTGGCTACAGCTCCGATTAGATCCCTAGCCTGGGAACCTCCATGTGCCGCAGGAGCGGCCCAAGAAATAGCAAAAAGACAAAAAAAAAGAAAGAAAGAAAGAAAGAAATATTGAATAGCCTTTCCAAGGTTAATTGGAGAAGTTATTTGAAAAAGGACAGAATTCAGATCTATAAGTATTTGTATTGGTTAACTTGTTAAAGTTCTCCTGCCTTTATGATTTACTGACCAAAAGGGGATGGCCTAATTTGCGAAATTATACCTTTCTCTTTAATAATAGCTTACACATTGAGTGCCTAACAGAACTGTGGTATTTGAGAGGTTAGTGTCAGTAATCTGGTTTTGTTTTGTTGTCTGTGAATGCTTTGGTCTCTGGTTTTAATTCCAACTTAGCCATAATTCCAGTCTAGCTTTGTAATCATTTTTATTTCATTTTGAACTAAAAGATTTGTTTCCAGTATCACTGTTTCCTACTAATATTTGAAGATCCCTGTGGCCTCTCACCAAACTATATCTATAGTTTCATTTACATCAGTGTATTGAAGGAGTTCCCATTGTGGCTCAGCGGTAATGAACCCAACTAGGATCCATGAGAACGTGGGTTCAATCCATGGCCTTGCTCAATGGGTTAAGGATCCAGCATTGCCACAGGCTGCAGTATAGGTCACAGAGCTCGGCTCAGATCTCACATTGCTGTGGCTGTGGTGTAGGCCAGCAGCTGCAGCTCTGATTCAACCCCTAGATTGGGAACTTCCAAAAATAATAATAATAATATATCAGCACACTAAAAATAAGTTCACCAAGTTTCTGGACACATCTCAGATAAAATTCTAATTTTATTCACACATCGGTATTCTAGTCCTAAATCCTGGAATTCAAGGGCAGGGATTCCTTCAAAAATGAAACTCCTGCTCACGGGCTATGTGGCACAAGTTCTTATTTTTTGCTCAGTAAAGTTTTCCATCTGGAAAGCATTTGCCTCACAAACAGACACAGCTAACAAACCAAAAGCAGTGTAGAAACATGAGTCAGGAGGAGTAAAAACTGAATATACTACACATGCCTTTACCTGCCTTTTGATGACTGGTATCTAGTTGCTAATGCTCAGCAAAGCTACCTCTTTGTAGATCGGATTTATTAGCTGATCACTCCCTAAAAGGCTGACAGCTTTGGACTTCTGGTCCCTGGTTATCTGAGTCTAAGATGCCCATCTGTATTGTCCATGTAGGATTCAACACCTTACAGCAGACCCACACTTACCTTTAATTGAGTGTCTGAGTAAAAATAGAAACAAAATGCTTTGGGGACCACAAGAAAAAGGGAAATAATATTTGGCTAAGTCGTATAGACTTCATGGAAGAAATAACATTTGAGCTGGGTCTTGAAGGATGAGTAGGATTTTGACACTAGTCTTGGACAGGAGCACACAAAGCCTGCAAACTTGCAGGATTGTTCAGGTTATGGTTTTTTTCAGTTTTGACAGGAGTGTAGGTTTTGTGAGGGAAGTAGGGGTATGGAGTGGTTGGATCTAAAGGGTGTTAGATGTTACACTAAGTTTAGCCTTTCTTTTAAGGAAGGAGGAGGAGACTTTGTAGAAAATTTTTTAGCCATTACCTGCCACTTTCCTTTTCAGTCTGCTTCTACCCAAACTGGTTTACACATTGTCTACCTCAGAAGTGCCTCCTTGCTTTTGTTAACAACAGTTCCTTGGGACAGATTGCCTCTCTCCAGTCGCTTTTTCAAATGCTCTTGGAGCCTTGCTTCAATCCCATCTTTTCAAAACCTTTCTAATCACCCTAGCCATTTATTCCTCTAAGCCCCTGTAGTGCTTTTGTGGCTACTTATTCTTGGTTATAAGCAAGAATTTCTTTTGCTAATTATTACATACTCCAGTCATTTCTCCTGTTGAAATGAACTTCAGTTGCATTGTGTTACCTGGCTCTTACCCTTGGGGTGCTTTAGCAATTTTTCTTTGCTTTAGCAAGCCTTAAGTTTCCTCATTTGTGAAATGGGTTTAATAGTAATAGAGTGGTTGTGAGGATTGAATTAAGTGCCTTTCACTATGTTATTACTTACTCTTACAGGATTTTCAAAAGCATATACTTCTTGCGTGTCTTGCATATTCTGCTAGCCTGGCCAGACAATTCCATTTGCCTGGGTCTGAGGGCATTCCTGAGATGTGGAACTACCAGAAGCTTTCAGCCACGATAAGTTGGTCACCGTTTGTTTCACCCAGGCTCTCAGGAAATGTTTATTGATTTGATTTTTTTTTTTTTTTTTTAAGGGCCGCGCTGGCCGGCATATGGAAGTCCCCAGGCTAGGGGTCAAATCAGAGCTGGCCTACACCACAGCCACAGCAATGTTAGATCCCTGACCCACTGAGCGAGGCCAGGGATCGAACCCATGTGCTCAGGGATACTAGTTGGAATCGTTTCCACTGCACAATAACGGGAACTCCTTGATTTGTTGGGGGCTTTGTTTGTTTTTGTTGGGGTTTTTTTTGGCGTTTTTTAGGGCCGTACCCTTGGGATATTGGAGGTTCCCAGGCTAGGGGTCGAATCCAAGCTGTAGCTGCTGGCCTACACCACAGCCACAGCAATGCTGCATCTGAGCCGCGTCTGTGACCTACATCACAGCCCACGGCAATGCCGGATCCTTAACCCACTGAGCAAGGCCAAGGATCCAACCTTTGCCCTCATGGATAACAGTCAGATTCATTTCCACTGAGCCACGATTGGGCACTCCTGATACTATGTTGTGATTGTTTTGAGGACCCACTAACCATGCCCGTGTAAGACAGAACTCTGCTGGCTGTTCCCCAGTCTCTTCCCCTCTCCTTAAGCCTTCATATTCCCTTAGATACAAGGAATATTGAAATTAGGCCATTTAGTAATAACACTACAGTGGCCTCTAAGTGTTCAAGTGAAAGGAAAAGTTGTGTCTTTCACTTTAAATCAAAAGCTAGAAATGATAAAGTTTAATGAGGAAGGGCATGTTGAAAGCCAAGATAGGCCAGGAGCAAGACTTTTGCACCAGTTAACCAAGTTGTGAATGCAAAGGAAAAGTTTGTGAAGGAAAGTAGACGTGCTACTCTGATGAACACATGAATGATAGAAAAAAAATGCCTTCTTACTCATATGTAGAAAATTTTTATGGTCTGGATAGAAAATTAAACCAACCACAACGTTCCCCTTAAGCCAAAATCTAATCCAGAGAAGGCTCTGACTCTCTTCAGTCCTGTGAAGGCTGAGAGAGGTGAAGTAGCTCCAGAAATGTTTGAAGCCAGCAGATTCAGAAGGTTTAAGGAAAGATGCCATCTCCATAACATAAAAGTGCAAAATGAAGCAGCAAGTTATCCAAAAGATCTAGCTAAAATAATTCATGAAGTTGGCTACATGAAACAACAGGTTTTTCATTGTAAACTAAACAGCTTTCTATTGGAAGAAAATGCCATTTTGGGACTTTGTTATAGCTGGAGAGGAGAAGTCAGTGCCTGGCTTCAGAGGACAGGCTGATCCTCTCGTTAGAGGCTAATGCAGTTGGTGGCACATTTACCATTCCAAAAACCCTGGGGCCCTTAAAATTTTTGCTAAGTCTACTCTGTGTTCCATAAATGGAATAACAAAGGCTGGATGGCAACACATCTGTTTACAAACATAGTTTACAGAATGGTCCCCAAAGCTGCTTTTTTGGGTTTAATGTGGTACTTTTCTCATATCCTTTTTTCCCAGACTGTTCTGTTTTCCACTTTTAGGCGAAAACTCCCTGCATGCAGAAGTCCTGGGCAAGGGATTGAACTCAAGCTATAGCAGTGACAATGCCAGATCCTTAACCCACTGAGCTACCAGGGAACTCCTCTCCAGCTTTTTCTTTTGCACAGTGCATCTCCTTAACTTTATCATTTTAAATCTTAACTTACATGGAAAAACTAATACTTGTGTGTAAAAAGGTGTCACACAATAAAGTTATATTATCTTAAGCCCGCTTTGAGACCTATTGCTTAGAAAAAGATACCTTTCAAAATATTACTGCTCATTGACAACACTCTAGGTCACCCAAGCGTTCTGATGGAGATGGACAAGATTATTGTTTTTGGAGTTCCCATCGTGGCTCAGCGGTTAACGAACCTGACATTCGTGAGGACACAGGTTTGATCCGTGAGGATCCGGTGTTGCTGTGAGCTGTGGTGTGGGTCAAAGATGCAACTAGGATCCCGAGTTGCTGTGGCTTGTGGCGTAGGCCAGTGGCTACAGCTCTGATTGAACCCCTAGCCTGGGAGCCTCCATATTGCTGTGGGGGTGGCCCTAAAAAGACAAAAAAAAAAGATTATTGTTTTCATGTCTGTGAATACAGCATCATTCTGCAGCCCAAGAATTAAGAGTCATTTTGACTTTCAAGTATTTTTTTAAAAATATTTTTAGGGAGTTCCTGTCGTGGCTCAGTGGTTAATGAATCCGACTAGGAACCATGAGGTTGTGGGTTTGATCCCTGGCCTTGCTCAGTAATCACACACACAAAAATATTTTTAAGTTACAGTAGTTGATTTACAATGTTGTGTCAATTTCTGCTATACACCAGAGTGACCCAGTCGTACATATATATATGTACATATATATTCTTTTTCTCCTGTTATCTCCCATGGTGTGTTGTTGTTTTTGTTTTGTTTTGTTTTGTTTTAGGGCTGCATCTGTGATATAAGGAGGTTCCCAGGCTAGGGGTTCGATTGGAGTTACAGCTGCTGGCCTGCACCACGGCCACAGCAACATCAGATCTGAGCCAGTCTGTGACCTACACCGTAGCTCATGGCAATGCCAGATCCTTAGCCCACTGAGCAAGGCCAGGGATTGAACCCAAAACCTCACGGTTCCTAGTCGGATTTGTTTCTGCTGCGCCACAATGGGAATTCCCCATCGTGTTCTGTCACAAGACATTGGATATAGTTCCCTGTGCTATTGCTTATTCATGCCAAATGTAATAGTTTGCTTCTACCAACCCTAGATTCCCAGTCCATCCCAATTCCTTCTTGTCCTTGGCAACCTCAAGTCTGTTCTCCATGCCGCTAGACTTGCATGTCTTACGATTTAAGAAATATATTTTGTAAGGCTCTAGCTGCCATAGATGGTGATTACTCTGATGGATCTGGGCAGAGTAAATTGGAAAATTTCTGGAAAGATTTCACCATATTAGATACCATTAAGAACATTTGTGATTCATCATCAAAGATCAGAATATCAACAGTAATAGGAGTTTGGAAGAAGTTAATTCCCAGCCCTCATGGATGACTGAGAGGTTCAGACTTCGGTGAAGGACGTGTACATGTGGTAGGAATAGGGAGGCAACTAGAATTAGAAGAGGAGTCTGAAGAGTGACTGAATTGCTGCAATCTCATAATAAAACTTCAGTGGATAAGGAGTTGCTTCTTATGGTTGAGCCAAAAAAAAGAAAAAGTTTCTTGAGATGGAATCTATATCTGTAAAGATGCTGTGAAGATGTTGAGGTGACAACAAAGGATTTAGAATATTACACACTCATTTGATAAAGCAGCAGTAGGGTTTGAGAGGACTGACTCTAGTTTTGAATTTGTGTGGGTAAAATGCTATCAAACAGCATTGAACCCCACAGAGAAATTGTTTGTAAAAAAAGTGTATGTGGCATAATTTCATTGCCGTCTTATTTTAAGAAACTGGCACAACCACTCCATCTTTCAGAAACCACCATCCTAATCAATCTGCAGCCATCAACATCGAGGCATGACCCTTCAACAAAGAAAATTGTTGAAGGTTCAGATGATGGTTAACATTTTCAATAGTATTTTTTTCATTAAGGTATGGATATTGTTTTTTTAAGGCGTAATGCTGTTGTGTGTTGCACACTGTATAGACTATGGTATAGTGTAAACAGCTTTTATATGCACTGGGAAACCAAAAAATTTGTGAGACTTGCTTTACTCTGGTGGTCTGGAAGTATGCCTGTATTCAAAAATAGAATGCCCGTCGTGGCACAGCGGAAATAAGTCCGACTAGGAACCGTGAAGTAGCGGGTTTGATCCCTGGCCTCACTGCGATTGCTGTGAGCTGGCATTGCTGTGGCTATGGTGTAGGTCGGCAGCTGTAGCTCCAATTAGACCCCTAGTCTAGGAACCTCTATATACCAAGGGTGCAGCCCTAAAAAGACCAAAAACCACAAAACCCCCTAAACACCAGAATGCCTAATATTGTGTCTGATACCTGACTGACTTCTGTGTGCAAATAGCATTGTTCCTCCTTTCCCATTTTCTAGCTCCTAACTGTAGGAGTGGAGGGGTGTCCAGGGGAAATCACAGCTATGCTCGTTTTTCTCTTAAAAGAGCTATGGCTTTGACTCTTGCTTAGATTCATTGGGACACTATAGAGGAATTTTGAGTTCTTAAAATGGGCATTTTCTCGATAGGTCTCTCTGGCCTACTTGCTAGGCACTTACTGCCACCTGAGTTTTCCTCTCCTGCTACTAAACAGACTCATTGGCTGATTGAATGTCAGCTTTGGTTAATTACTGGCTAGCTTTACTGTGCCTAATTCAGAGGCTACTGCTTCTTCCTAGAGGGAGATGAGGTTTTCAGAATTTTGATTGCCACGACGTGTTATTTTAACAGAAAAAAAAATCTAATTTTCCTTTTGGATAGGTGCAGTCATGTTTGCTCTCAAGAACAAGTGCTATTCTTTGCCTGCTTCCTTTCACCGTCAGCCGAAGGAATAGCAAGATTCATCAGCAGTCTTTGGTTAAATTGCAAAATAATAATTGACAATCACCTTTCAATAACCAAGGTTACTATAACTCCCTACATTAGTTTGGACTCAAATGGGAAGATATTCCCTTTCTCAACAGACAGAAAGGAAACAATGGATTATAGATAATCCCAAACCAGTAACGGTCCCTTAACAAGCCCTCTGCCGAGTAAGTGTATTTAAGAAAGTAAAGGCGAAGCATTCTATTACTCCCGCAGTAAAAGATAGAGGGGCTAGGGAGGGAAGGGAAGCATAATCTGTGGTTGTAATTGAAGAGGAAGAGTACCAGCACAGATGTGTGTTTTTGAACTTTGTGGACAGGGGCTTTGGGTGTTGTCTTAGGCCACACTAAAAGCACCTCAGAACACCTCAGAAAACACTTCTTTGTGCCACTCAGGAAAAGTTCAGAATACCTTTAGTGGAAGAGGTATCTGTATTTTTTCTTACCAGACATTAAGTTTCAGGAAGACAGGGTCCGTTACTTATTCTATTGAATCTCCAGTGTCCAGCAATGTCTAGAATTTTCTAGTAGCCAAATGTTTATTGTAGTAAGTCAGAATTGCTCATATATGCAGACATAAGAATATGTCTCAGTATAAACCTAAACATCTGTGGATATTATAACTGATTCATAGTGGTGAGTCTGACTTTTAGGAAAAGTTTGTTATATTTTGTACAGTCTGTAGATAAACTCTAAAATACATTCTGTTTAAAAATACTAAACAGAATGTATTTTAGAATACATTAAACATGCCAGTTTAAATATATTTAGAAATTTCTACTTTCACTAAGTAAGACTTCTTTCTCCAAGAATGCTAGAAATAAAGAGTTTAACCCCTAATTGGCATTGCCTTAAATTCAAACATGGAACATGCTAGTACTACTTTGGATCATCTGCCATACTCTTCTTTTTTGGCTGCATCCATGGCATATGGAAGTTCCCAGGCTAGGGATCAAATCCGAGCTACAGCTGTGACCTACTCCACAGCTGTAGCAAAGCCGGATCCTTAACCCTCTGTGCCACAGTAGGAACTCCTCATTTGTTATACTCTTGAGTCTTTGTATTTCAGTCTGGGTGACTATCAATTTGTAGATTTCAGCCAGTTTTGTACGTCAATTTTGTTGTATTGGTATCTTATGGCGCCACCTACTGACACATTTGTAATCGTAAGATTTTATGCATGCCAGCAGTCAAGAATTATATAAAGGACTGAAGAAAATAGATTTATAGGGGACTGGATTTTTAGCACTGGAAAAACCCTTAGAGGTTACCCAGCCTGAAAGTATACTTTATAAAAGATTAAACTCAAGTTCTATTATGTATGATATCTACCCCTTTTTTCCCTACTTATTTCCAAATTCATTTAGAGAATTTCATGACCATTCTGGTATTTTTGTGAGTCTTTCTCAGCCTTAGAAATAAAAAGTAGAATAAAAAGTTAACAAACTCAAATTAATGGTAGCATTCAGAAAAGACTGCATAAACAACTTTCAAGAGATTCAAAAAGAGATGGTGTTTTTTAACGGTACAGAAGAATGCGTATGTAAAATGAAAATTAAACTAGATGTTTAATAAATAGGACAAGCCATTTCCCACAGTAAAAATGCAAGTTTAGTACTGTGTTGAAATTGGAAGACATTTGGAAAAGATGAGAAAGTATAGATCAGAGGAATATATGTATACAGATTTGGTATATAGACCTTATTTGGGGGTGGATTGTTTTGCTTTCAAATTAATGTTGTATTTTAGATACTGTAAGGAAAGGGGTATTGGGAGCTTTTTAAACTTAGAATGGTTATAAAAATTTTAAGTGTATAAGCAAGAATAAAGAAGTTTGGCTGGGAGTTCCTGCCATGGAGCAGTGTGTCAAGAATCCGACTGCAGTGGCTTGGGTAACTGAGGAGGTGCAGCTTCAATTCCTGGCTCTGTGCAGTGGGTTAAAAGAGCCTGCATTGCTGCAGCTGCGGTTCAGGTCTCAGCTGCAACTCAGATTCAGTCTCTGGCCCAGGAATATCCATATGTCTTGGATGTGGTCATTTAAAAAAATAATAATTTTTGCTGTGAGATTAGTTGGGGCTGTTTTAGAAATTTTTCCAGTTGGGGAGTTCCCATTGTGGCTCAGTGGAAATGCACCTGACTAGTATCCTCGAGGATTTGGTTTCGATCCCTGGCCTCACTCAGTGGGTTAAGGATCCAGCATTGGCTGCAAGCTACAGCTTAGGTAGCAGATTCTGGCTCAGGTCTGGTGTGGCTGTGGGGTAGGCCAGCAGCTGTGGCTCCAATCAGACCCCTAGGCTGGGATCTTCCACATGCCACCAAGCGGCCTTTCAAAAAAAATTTCTAGCTGGACATATCAGAAAAGTCTTATGTATTGAAGATGAATAGTCGTAACATCTAATAAAAGCAGCTTGTGCTATTAAAGTCACCTGTGATGTCCCTGGTTTTCTTATCTACATGTTTCCCTAAGAGTATACCCTAATGTCCTTTTTATTTCACTTATCATTTTAGCAGCGTCACCCTTTATACCAGAAAGCTGGCGGGCACTATGGGGAAAAAACAAAACAAGAAGAAAGTGGAAGAGGTGCTAGAAGAAGAGGAAGAAGAATATGTGGTAGAAAAAGTTCTCGACCGCCGAGTGGTAAAGGGCAAAGTGGAGTACCTCCTGAAATGGAAGGGGTTCTCAGAGTAAGTGTCATTGCCCCAGGGAAATCCGTTCATATGGTCACCAACTATTTCTTAGGAGACTGGGAATGTGCAAGACCTAGGGTGCTCTGATCAGTACAGTGCGACTCAGGCCTGGTTTTCGTGGCTTATAATCTAATTAGGAAAAGGTCTATGTACACAAAGTGCTATCATGTAAGACAGTGATTTCCGAGGAGCAGTTTTGTGTGTGGCTTTAGACTGATCCAAGTTTGCAAAGAGTAACTTTCTTTTGAAGGAGGCAAGTTTCTAGGCTTTGAATTTGTACTAAAAAGCTCTCTACTGCCTCCCAAGAAATTTCAGCTTTGTCAAGTTCTTGCCCTTGAACAGAATTGGGTTATTTGTTGTCTTTAACTCCTCTTTTCCAAGGAAACCAGCTTGTCCTCTGTGCTTCTTAGTGTGCGGTTGCTAAACTTTGAGTGGGAGGTGTGACTCGTGTGCCTTTGGTTTCAGTGAGGACAATACATGGGAGCCAGAAGAGAACCTGGATTGCCCTGACCTCATTGCTGAGTTTCTGCAGTCGCAGAAAACAGCCCATGAGACAGATAAATCAGAGGGAGGCAAGCGCAAGGCTGATTCTGATTCAGAAGATAAAGGGGAGGAGAGCAAACCAAAGAAGAAGAAAGAAGAGGTAAGGGTAGAAGTAAGAATTTTTACTAGTTGTGAATTCATATTGCGGTCACGGAAGCTGAAAGCCAGATCATTAAAGCACTTTTTGTTCTGCTGCTGCTTGGATCTCAGCAGCAAGCTCTCAATCCTTTTGGAATCTTGGATAGGCTAATGCTTAAAAATGTTTGGGGGCTCACTCATGAAGCCACATAATCTACTCTTATTTTATCTGAGGTTTCAAGAACAGTAAGTGCAAAGTAATTCTATCCTATGAGTAGGTCACTGTCAGAGTTTTAGTCATTATAGTTTTGAAGTCACTGTTCTCATCTATTCAGTACCTTAAAGTAAGTTGTCTTTTGAGAGTAAAGAAGCAGTTGTCAGCATTTATTTTCTTGAAATTTATGTCCCTTTTTTACATACGGGAAAACCTCAGGCACTTCAGATCTTGATGGGATGGAATAATCACTCAGAATTGTAAAAGACCTGTGACTTTTTTTTTTTTTTTCTTTTTTAAGGGCTGCACCCCTGACATATGGAAGTTCCCAGGTCTAGTAGGAGCTATAGCTGCTAGCCTACACCACAGCTCACATCCACACCAGATCCTTAATCCACCAAGCAGGGCCAGGGATCAAACCCACATCCTCATGGATACTAGTTGGGTTTGTTACTCCTGAGCCGAAAGGGGAACTCTAAGGCCTGTGACTTAGAGCCAAAGGATTGGTGAAATACTGGCAAAAGGGTTAGATTACATTATCAGAGAAACAGTAGAGGCTCCAGTCTGGAGAACAGTCCCCATATATTTAAAATTGTTCCATCTGTCTGGTTTTTACAGTCAGAAAAGCCACGAGGCTTTGCCCGGGGGTTGGAGCCGGAGCGGATTATTGGAGCTACAGACTCCAGTGGAGAACTCATGTTCCTGATGAAATGGTGAGTCTGCCAGTGGCTCTGTATGGTGGTTTTTTTCCTTCTCCCCATCTGTTTCATGCCAGAAGAAAAGAGCTGGACCTTTGAAATTTTAGTCGCCCAGGTGTGAAATCACTAAGATGGCATAGTCATTTGATAGTGACCCTCGGCTGACTGCCCACCTGGACTCATGAGTTACAGGTAGGGAGCCCTTAGGATTCTCAGATCTTTGCCCATTTTTTTAGGAGGTGAGAGAAGATCTGGAGTGGAGAGGGTATGGGGAGGAATCATTTCTGTAAATAAAGAGAAAAAAAGGAAATGTGATTGAACCATCCTCCCCTTCTACCACCTCCTTAATAAAGGTATGGCTGGCCCCAGAATCAGAAATTCTGTTAACTTCTTTTTTTTTTTTTTTTTTTTTTTTTTTGCTTTTTAGGTCTGAACCCACGGCACATGGAGGTTGCCAGGCTAGGGAACCTACAGCCGCCTGCCTACACCACAGCCACAGCAACACAGGATCCGAGCCGTAACTGCGACCTACACCACAGTTCACGGCAACACCGGATCCTGAGCCCACTGAGCGAGGCCAGGGATCAATCCCGAAACCTTCGCCACAACAGGAACTCCAAGTTCTTCAGGGTTAGGAAAGAATTTCTGTAGCTCTTGCTTTTTGTCCTTGATTATTAGATCCTTTCCAGTTTTTACAGATTCTACAATTGCAGGATCTGCCAGCAGGGGTCAGCAAGGTCCCTTTATTCTAATAAGCAGAGAGAAGCCTTCCTTTTTTCCATTATAAGAATAAATACCAGTGGCATTAATACTCCATGAAACAGCTTAATGAAAGCAGTTGACTTGAGAATCTTTAGAACTGTAATTAATCCAAAATTTTCTATAATATTCTGCCCAAAAGAAGGCTTTCTTCCCTTTTTCTTGTTGGAAATGCTTGTTCTCTCTCCCCCGACCCCACTCCCTCGCCCCTGCCCAAAGTAGGGCCCAATCGTTGTCCTTAAAATATAAACTAAGAGTGACTAATTCTAAGCCTTTGCCAAAGAAGGCAGCATTCTAGGGACTTTGTTCTTTTGTCAGTCTACAACCTTCTCTGAAACTCATATCTGTAGTAATTCCTCTCCTTTAGAGGGTGGCAGGAAAATTGGCACAATATTATAAATCAACTATACTTTAATGAAAAAAGAAGGTGGCAGGAGAGGACTAACTTGAACACTGAAAGCATTTGTCACAACTGGCTAAACCCTCTTTTCTTCCCTTGCTTTCCCTAGGTGTTTACCGAATCTTGACCTTCTTTTAGCTGACTTATTGCTAGCCTGTAGGAGAAAAGTTCATTTTTAAGGTGCTGCATATGGGGGAGAAGAATTAACACCAGGAATCATTCAGTCCAACTAGAGTACACTTTGTGTGCATTCCACCAGTGTGAGCAATAGCAGTACCTCCACATTGCTTAATGTTACACATATTTGGTTGACTTGCTAGTATGTGTAAAGATTATAGCTGAATGTAACTCTGCAAGTTAAGATTGAATGTTGATTATAAAACCAAGTTCATTTTAAAGTGATTTTTCCTTGAGAGTTGGAGACACTTGTTCATTTGCCACAGTAGCTATTTCTCTGCAGTGGAATGACTGAACTTACCTCAGAGGCTGTTGCTGAATTGGCAATAAGGGGCAGCCTGGAAGTTCCCACTGTGGTGCAGTGGGTTAAGGATCTGGCATTGCTGTCAGTGCAGCAATTTTTAAAAAGGAGGGGGGCAGCCTTCTTTGACTTCCCATCCTGTTTACGCCCCTTTTCCCTCCAGTTCTCTTGTCTGTTGTTGAAAAACATACCTTTCCAGCTTTCTCTTTTCTGGGTCCATGGGGCTGTGTGGCCTTGGTTTACCTGTTGCTGGGGTTCCAGAAGTTTGGGGTGGTGCCTCGTCAGAGATCCCATCATATGTATCTGCTGTCTGCTCTGTGCTATATTGCCTCCACCTAGGCCAGTGATCTGAAGATGGAGCTTACTCCTGAGTCCCTTGTAATAGTCCGTGGTTTTCAATTTTTGAGAATACTTTCAAATTCAGAAAAATACAGAGAATTATGTAACAGTCCCTTTATTTTCTACCTCCTGGTGTTGAAGCACCATTTCAGAGCACCTGGGAGTTATGGTCTATCAGTGTGAGCATGGCACTTGGCAGTATCAAACAGTATGGTTAGGAGTCAGCGGGGACGTGTCCACCTGCATGGGCTCTGGCCAGGGCCAGATTGGTATTGAATCTTCGTATCCATCATGGTATCAAATACTGCTATAAAGCCAAGGTTGCCCCATGGGCTTTGGACCGCTGGGATAAAGCTTTGGAAGTATTCCCTCCGAGAATCTGAGGGTCATGGTTTATGTGTGTGGCCTTTCCCAGAAGTTGAGAGTTAGCTTCTGACACAGGGTGTCAGTGACTAAAAGCTGTTAGTAAATGCCGCTTGGGGCATGTTATCATCCTACCCTGGCCTGATTTTCTGGAATTAATATTTTTAAAGCCCAGTCCCTTGGGTCATCCGAGTTAGGAGACGACCAGCACCTGGTCTCAAAGTGTCTCTGTGCTTTGTTCTGCAGGAAAAACTCTGATGAGGCTGACCTAGTCCCTGCCAAGGAAGCCAATGTCAAGTGCCCACAGGTTGTCATATCCTTCTATGAGGAAAGGCTGACGTGGCATTCCTACCCCTCGGAGGATGATGACAAAAAAGATGACAAGAATTAACGCTCCTGAGTACCAGCCCCTGTCACATCTGACTGTGGGTTTCGAGTGGGGAAAGAAGCAGTTCTACTTGTCTTGACACCATAGAGGTGGCTTGAGAAGATGTCCTTTGAAGAGCCAGTGTAGTTTCTGTGCCCTACAGCAGCCCAAGTGCTTTAAAGCCTTTCCATGCTGTATAGTTTGCACACCCATCCCAGTGGAGGGGAAGGAGGGTCAGTGTTTCAAGGCAACCCATTCTGAACTTTCCTGAAAAAAGCAAAGGGCCTTCTATGAAGGACAAAACTTGCAGAATGGGGTGTGGGAGAGCAAAAGATACTATAGATCTTCAAAGAGCATCTCCACAACCCACAGCCTTCTTCCCAATAGTGTTAACTCTGCATTTTTACAGCGTAGCATGTGTGTAGTTTTTGGCTATTACAGGTGTATTATTTGGGGTGGGAGGGATGGGGTGGGAAGGAAGGGAGGATCATTTTTGTTAAAATTTGGGGCCTGATCGGGGAAGTGGTGAAACAGAGGAGAGAACAACAACTAATGATGACTTGGTTCTGTGCCCAGAATATTTTATCCCTTCAAAAAATGTCATTGGCAGCCTAAATGAGGACTGTGAGAGACTTTAAAAGCTGTGAATGCCTGAAACGCATAAGCCAAGGTGTTCCCTGCCTGAGCTTAATGCTGTTCCCAACAAAGGACTAAGCTGGTGAAGAAGTTACCAAAGCTGCCATTTGGGGGATGGAAACTCGTTGAGGAGGAAAAATGTTCTTGGAGTGAATACACAGGCAGATCGTTCTGCCTTAGAGGTGCTAATTCTCGAAATTGACAAGGAGACCCTTTCTTTTCTACTTATGAAGTTACAGATATCAGCTTGTCCATCCAAGCCACTGGCTGAGGTATTTGGGGAGGGGGCAGAGGGCAGTCTAGGAAGTAGGAGAGTAGGGAAAGACAAGGGCCTGTGCTCTTAAGAGTGGAAAAACTCTTGGAGCCTCTGTTTTTTGAACTTTGATCTCTGAAACCATTGGTGGCAGGGTTCAGTCACTGACAGCACAAGTTCCCTGAATCACTTCAAGAGTAGAACGGTTTCAAAAGCCCTGGTCTCAGGAGAAGATTAAATTTTCATACTGGGGCAGCGGTTTACTTTAAAACAAAACAAAACAAAAGTTTGGGGTTTTTTTAATCCTAAGAATTAACCAATACCCAAAATGCTGTCTTGAATCATGAGATCCATCAGTTCTTGACATTGTCTAGACCTGCATCTAGAACGCCATTGTAAAATCTTCTTAGGCATGTGTTAGGGTTCTGTGACAACTTTGTTTAAATGTAAACTTCATACCAACACTGTCAGTTTTTGTCTTAATAAAACTATAGATTTATAATCCTTGATTTTTGTCTTGTCTTGCCAGAAGCTTTCCATGCCTTTTATTACCTTATAGATTGAGCCTATTTGGGAACAACTTCCACATTTGGATGGTTTTATTTCTTAAGTACTGTAGGCTTGAAAATCTGGTGCCTGGTGTGAATCTCTTAAGTGGTCTCACCATATTAATTTAGCAAATATTTATTGAGCATTTATCACTGCTGTAGGGATTATAAAGATTGTTACAGCATTCTGTCTTCACACTGCTTAAAGTTTGTTTAGCTCTCTGTGACCTGGTAACATTTATGAACCATGATACATTTGGAAGCATGGGTTTTAGGGGTAGGTTTAGATCTTGGCTCGTGTATTTCGTAGATTTGTGTGACCTTAGCTAAAATCAACTTCTCCAAACTTTTCAGGAATTGGTCGTGTGTTTTGATCAATGAATTCAAATGTCATCCATTTTCTTTTCCTTTTCTCTTTTTTTCTTTTTGTCTTTGGTCTTTTTAGGGCCGCACCAAAGCATAAGGAGGTTCCCAGGCCAGGGGTCGGATATGAGCTGTAGCTGCCTGGCCTACACCATAGCAGCAGCCACAGCAGCAACGTGGGATCCAAGCCTCGTCTGCGACCTACACTACAGTTCACAGCAACGCCGGATCCTTAATAACCCACTGAGCAAGGTCAGGGATCGCACCCTCATCCTCGTGGATACCAGTCGGGTTCATTAACCACTGAGCCATGATGGGAACTCCATTTTCCATTTTCTTAATTTCATTTTCTGCCTATACTTCCAGAGCCAAAATGGAACTAGATTCTTGTCACTTATAAAAGGGAAAATGGGATTTCCACTGAGAGCAGTTCAGCTCTACTAACTAGTACAAAGCATTTGTTCCAAATAAACTGATGTATACTCTTTTCAAAAAGCCTCCCACAAGTCTGGGGAAACATAAGCAAAGTGGAGCTTGGGACCTCTTTCTGCGCAGAGGTCGCAGCAAAGCAATCTGTATCTAAGAGAGTGGGGGTGGAAAGATGTATCTGGTTCTATTTTCCATCATCACATGCACTGAAATTAGCCTTCAGCCTGTGTGTGTGTGTCCAAAATGGGCTGCTATTCAGTTTTGGCCTTAACCTTTGGAACCTACTTCACTGCACTGCTGGCCTTCCTGAGCCCTATTTTAAAACCATATCATTCTTCCCCAGGGAAGACACTGACCTTGATAATGCATGCAATGAAAACTGAAGATATATACAATTTCATTATCTTTAACAGCCATTTATCACATTTCTGTATTCAATAGTTAAGGGTAAACTTTTCTTAAGAAGTTGTTGAAGCCACTAATGCATGCCAATGTTAGGGGGGAAAAGGCACAACAAATCTTGCCTGCCTCAGCAAAGTATTCAGAGAGCATTTCTTCAGGCAGTGCAAAAACGTGTTTGTTGGATGTCTTCAATCATCATCATAAACCTCCAGCCCAGGAGGGGGAGTTGAAGAGGAGACCCAGGTTGTTACCTTCGTTACCATTAGAGAAGAACCAGAGCTCACTGATTTGGTGTCAGAATCATCAGAGCCTCTCCTTCACTGCCTTCGGCTGAGTTGCAAGTTGGTACAGTAAGTGGACAATATAATGACTACAGGAATAATAACAAGCGACAGTGCTCAGAACAATTGTGTCTGCTTTTCTGCATTTGAAAGTCTTTCTGGTTTTTGTTTGTTTTCCCACCCCTGGCATATGGTGTTCGCAGGCCAGGGATCAGATCCAAGCATCCTAAGGTGTAGGTGCTGTAACACCAGATCCTTAATCCACTGTGCTGGGCTGGGGATCGAACCTAGGGCTCCCATGACGCTGCTGATCCTGTTGCACCACAGCAAGAACTCAAAAGTTTTGACTACCAATTATAAATAATGCCTAATATTTGAGTTTTATGTGCTTATTTTCAAATACAAGCTTATATTCAGAACTCATTCAGATGCAGCTCATTGATTTTTTTTTTTTTAGCCCTTGGCTACTTGGTGTTTGACCTTATGTACCCAGCACACCTTTATAGTCTATGGCCTGTGGCATTGAGAATCTGTGTTACAAAGTAACTCTTTCCCTCACAGAGAAAGGGGGATGGTAGAAGAAATTGCTACTCCAAAATAATTTGGTGGAATTGGAACGCTAAAAAGTCCCAAATTTCTGCAGTGACTCCAAATCCTGAACTAAGTATGGAGCTAGGTTCCGTCTGAGATCAGATTTATCTGATCAAGTCATAATAATCTGATGTGTAAGCTCGATCTTTCTAATGAGGATATTCTCATTTAAAACTTGCAACTGTTAGGAAGGGACTGCATCCAGCCTCAGTGTCTTCCCTCCCCTAGAATTTCAGGGAAATACAAAATGCCACTGCCAGGCCAGCATTCAGCTTAGTAAAGGGAGGAGACTTGGCTGCTGCTTCCTTGCCTTTTAACAGCAGGTAGAGGTGTCCTGGCATGTGGTGAGGAAGTTTAATGGAGGAGCTTGAGATCCTCAGACAATTGTCAGCCTCTGGTCTGCACATCACCTTGGTTTGACTGTCCAGCAATGAGGTTTTGTCCACAAGTTATTGTAGCCAATGTGTTCCACCTCTCATACGGATGACTTTTAATCAACCTTGGCCTTGGGAGCTTCCCATTGAATAAACTGCAGAATATTGAAAGCAAATGAAATGTGAAGCTGAGAATGTAAAGCATATTTGGCCCTCCTTTCTGGGGCAAGTAGAGCAAGGCATCTGTTTCTAAGACTTTGGGGGGGGGGGGCGCCTAGGCCAGTGAGGTGGCAGAACTCTGAGGCAAGGCTAAAATATAAGTTTATAATATGTGCTGTTTATATTAAATAGCTTGTGTTAATTCACCAGCAGGTCTGAGTGCATTCTGACCATGTGGTTTGTGATAGCACCAAAGCTACTGTTCCTTACGGACTTTAAAATCCCAGTGGATGGAGTTCCCTTATGGCACAGGGAGGTAAGGATCTGGCACTGTCACTGCTGTGGCACTCTCTGGTCATTGCTGTGGTGTGGGTTCTATCTCTGGCCCAGGAACTTCCACAAGCCGTGGGCAGGCCCAAAACAAAACAAATCCCAGTTGACTTTGACCAATCCTGCCCTATTTACTGTTTGCATAGCCACAGGTCAGGCTGGGCAACT
Organism: Phacochoerus africanus; assembly: GCF_016906955.1. Classification (NCBI taxonomy): domain Eukaryota; kingdom Metazoa; phylum Chordata; class Mammalia; order Artiodactyla; family Suidae; genus Phacochoerus; species Phacochoerus africanus. Next base: position 24,496,828 of record NC_062557.1, on the reverse strand, counting down.
TTGGGGACTGGCTCTGGGACACAGGCCTGGTTTCAGCTACTGCTTCAGCCCCTAGCTGAGGCTTAAGACAACTTGAGTTAGCCTCATTAAATTTGTGTTTAAATAAAGGAGTTCCCGTCGTGGCTCAGCGGAAACGAATCTGACTAGCATCCGTGAAGATGCAGGTTCGATCCCTGGCCTTGCTCAGCGAGTTAAAAGACCTGGTGTTGCCATGAGCTGTGGTATAGTTCGTGGATGCGACTCAGACCTTGCATTGCTGTGGCTGTGGTGTAGGCCAGCAGCTATAGCTCCCAGTCAACCTCTAGCCTAGGAACCTCCGTATGCGGGTGCAGCCCTAAAAAGAAAAGAAAAAAAAAATTGTGTTTAAGAGGCAGAGTTCAACTCTTTTTGTCTTTGCTCCATCTTTCTCCAAGTGAACTTGATTTGTTTCCTTGGTTGAATAGCATCTGGAATTAACACATACTGTGCAACCTCTTCCATTCTGTTGTTAGGCTGGAAAAGAACCAGCTTTAAGACTTGCTGGTACTTCTGCATATCCAAAAAGGAAGACAAGGGTTTATAGCCAACCGATTTTGAAAACACACCGCTTCAACAAGGCCCATACTCTCATTCCACTGGAGACAACTAATTCAGACAGACGTGAACTTTCAGAGACGTCCTGGACAGAATAAGGACTAAGGTCTAGCACTCAAATCAGATGTTAAGTTTCACATACATCCCCAGAGTCCCACATGCTCATTCTCTAAAGTTCAGAACCAGAGGGAAGGAGACGATTGGCCTCCGTGTGAAGGAAAAGTCAAAGACAGCTATTGTTCTTGGGTACACTGACAAGATGCCGCGTGAGAAGGTCCATGGGACCCTTCCCTTCCCAGATGGATCAGTGGTAGGAAAACAAGGCTCAACCACCCATGATAATAAGACACATGGGTTTTGCTGGAGAATTCGGTTACTTGGTTGGGGAAATGATGTCCAGGGAGGCAGACACCCATCTAGGATCTGTTTTTGTACATGGACGGCATCAGTAAGGAAATGGGCTTTTTTCGAGTCCTGCCCTAAAGCTACATACTTAGTCTGAGCTTCTGAAGCTGTTGCTCTAGGTCAGTGCTTACTGAATGAAGTAGATTAGGGTGGTGGGGCTGGGTTTTTTTTGCTGCAAGGCACTTGTTTTTCCAGCTGTGTGCCAAACAGACCTGAAGAGCAGCAAGGACTGGTGTGGCTGTGGGTTGTAAAAAGCAGGAAGGCCGGGCTCCGTGAAGAGAACCTCCCCATTCACCGGCCGCTTTTAGTTCTGCTCAGCTTTCCCTGATAAGGACAAAGAGTCAGCCATGGAGGTTAGGTCTTTTTTTTTTTTTTTTGTCTTTTTGCCATTTCTTGGGCCGCTCCCACGGCATATAGAGGTTCCCAGGCTAGGGGTCTAATCGGAGCTGTAGCCTACGCCAGAGCCACAGCAACGCAGGATCCGAGCCGCATCTGCAAACTACACCACAGCTCATGGCAACACCGGATCGTTAACCCACTGAGCAAGGCCAGGGATCGAACCCGCAACGTCATGGTTCCCAGTCGGATTCGTCAACCACTGTGCCACGACAGGAACTCCAAGGCCAGGTCTTGATGTTGACAACACCGATTATGTTGTCCCTGCAGCTCCATTTCCCCCCTCAGTTCTACATTCCTTCTATTTTTACTGATAATGAAAAAGCCCGGTTTTCCATCTCCTTACATGAGGGGTTTTTTTTGTTCTGTTTTTTTGGCTTTTTCTAGGGCCGCACCAGCGCCATATATGGAGGTTCCCAGGCTAGGGGTCGAATCAGAGCTGTATCCGCCAGCCTACGCTAGAGCCACATCTGCGACCTACACCACAGCTCACAGCAATGCTGGACCCTTAATCCACTGAGACAGGCCAGGGATCAAACCTACCTCATGGTTCCTAGTCAGATTCACTAACCCCCAAGCCATGACGAGAACTCCATATTCTTACCTGATTTAAGATATGTGGGAAAATCAGTTTGAATGATACCTAAGGCTAAAGACAAAGCAAGCCTTCGACCCCTGCCTGAGCAGGTCACCCTGGTTTGTTTTTAGTTAAGCCTGAGGCCTGCTCATCTCCCTGCAAACCCTAGGACCTCGTCTTACTTCCTCTCTCAGGTGTAGCAGCTTTCACTTAAGGCCTCATATCTTCCTGCCAGAAAAAGCCTTGAAGCTGGAACACCCAGCCTACCTGCCAACAGCAAAAAGAGGTCAGCCCCACAGCAGTGCTGACCAACTTGGCCCCAGGCCTCGGCTAATCAGCATGCTCCTAGACACAACTGTACGTCTCTCCATAAGGGGACACCAGGGAAAGGGGTGACCAAAACACACTGTCTCAAACCAGAGGCAGAGGCAGCACTGCCGGGGGTGGGTGGGGGAGACTTTTGAAATCTTTTGTTTAAAAAGTCACATAACAAGGTAAAAGTTATAGCCTAACTGTGTACTAAACAAAAATAACATACACACATTTCTAAAGAAGATACGAAACAGTACTCTGAATTTTACTTATCACAGGTCTCTATATAATTTGTATTTATCAGCATGAATTAGAGTTTTTCCAACTTTTAGCCTTTTTTACTTTAAGAATCTGTTTTATTTGGCTTACAATCACAAGTTAATTACTCATTAGGAAAGAGTTCTTGCTTAATAGGACCAACCCCTTCCAAGGAGATGGGGGAGGCACTATAAACTGAAATAAGAACTCAGTGTTATCCCTAGACTTGTTTTCCACTCCGCAGGATACACTCTAGTAGCATCATTGGAGGATGGGCCGAGCCAGGTCACACGGTGGTACGTGGGAATTCAAGATCACAGGTTCCATGATGGAGATCACCGCTTGTGGTCTTAAATCGTGTCCAGTCATCTCACTCGGTCATTTGCTGAGCGCCGGCCCTTACACGGGCACGTGGCAGTTCCACCAACCAGCCAGTACCTTAAAAGCATTCAGCTCGGCACAGACATTCTGGGCTTTGAGGGAGAACAGATTCTGGTCACCTCCCTCAGCTGGAGGGGTCTCCGGCACCTCAAACCCTAGAGCCTTCTGCTCCCCTAGTTCCATGGCCCTGCTGTTACTTACAGTGGAGGGCTTGGCATGTGCTGGCCCCAGTGACTTCCCAGGTTTCTACCATCACAGTTGTTGGTATGACTTCGCTCCAGTGCTCTGCATGCATCTCCTTGGTGAGTGGGGCCACCAGAGAAATACCAGCACAGTCGATATTAAAAATGCAGCCTGTCACAGGTGGACAGCTAAGCTGGGCTAGGTGACAACACCCCCGCCCCCAGCCTAGCGCTATAGAGAGAGAGGGGCCAAAAGGATTCTGAATGTTTCCTCTGAAAGGATTCAGCAGGCAAACCCTAAAAAAGAACATAACACTTCTTTGGAAGATTTAATGCAGTATTTAAGACTTCTTTTGTCTTTAAAAGTTGATCATTGTCCACCTCCCTTGCTCCCTACCCACCTTCCCGTAAGAGCTCTGCCTTCACCGCATAATGGCCAGTCCTCTCCTCAAGGGGCTTGTTTCCTTCACTCTCAATTTACATTCAAAATAGGGAAAAATTGCACTTGAGAATGAATCATCCATTTTATTTTATTTTATTTTGTCATGTGCTCACAGCATCTCTCTCTCTTTCTCTCTCTCTCTCTCCCCCCTCTCCCTGGCAGGTCACAGAGATAAATTAAAAATAAAATCTACAAGGAAAATAATTTATAAAAGCACTTCCCAGGCTCGTGCCTTCTATCCCTACTGCACAGTTAGAATGCCCCCCGCAAGTGGGGAGGAGAATCCATGCTTCTCCCCCTTCCAACTCACTTCTGCTAGTCTGGGGCCGACAGTGCTCCAGGCCCAGGAAGGGGCGGGGGCAGCAGTGGCAACAGTTAAAAATAAAGACATTGGAGCCACCCTGGTGCTCCCCTTTCTGCCTCCCCCAGGCGGTCCTCCAGGAGCCCTTGCTAAACTGGGGGTGCAGAGAAGCTGCCCGTGGCCAAGAGCCTGGGGGAGGGGTAGCCTCCGCCCCCCTTACATGCACATCTCATTCTCCTAGAAAGAAACCCAAAAAAGAAAGCAGACGGAGACCTCGGGACAGAGGAGAAAAATCCCAAGTGTGTTCACACGGTTACACGGAGTCTTTATGGCAAAGAGAACATTTAGCAGCTTTGAATATTGGGGTATCTCCTTTTTACTCGACACAATTATTCTAGACCCTATGAGTGAAAACAGGGCTCAAGCCCTAAAAAAATCAAAGCGCAAGAAACTCTACGAGGACTAGTTTTTGTTGCTGCTGGGTGTTGTCGGTTTCCTTTTAATCTTTCCAGTGACAAGCCCAGAGGTTGGCAGGGGAGGCCTGAGGGAAGGGTCTCTCCCCAGGGTTGTGCTGAATACTGCCTGGCTTCTCCACATCACCCCCCGCCTCAGAGCAGCCCCGGGAGGCTGCAGGCCCAGCACTGGGGGCACCACCAACACCCCAGCTGCAGAAGAGCTCCAGGCAGCCAGTGAGGGGCGGGGACACAGGGTGGCGGGGACACGGGGCGGCGGGAAGAGAACAGCAGTCGCATGCAGGCTCTGACGGAGACGTGGGAGCCTCGGCTCAGGGGTGACTGGGCACAGAGGAAGACGGATGGCAGGGCAGTGAGTGACATGCTTGGTGTTGGGGCTGCTGCAACCCAGGGCCTCGCGACCCTTTCCCGTTTCTCTACCCTTTGATCCTAACCCTCCAAGCCCGGGTGGGGTCCCCAGTGGCTCCTCTCTGACCGAAACCTCACAGGACCGAGATCTAAGAGCGCCCCCTTCAGGGATGCCCAAGTGCAAGAGCAGAGTTCACAGGCCCCTCCAGGACCCACTCCACGGCCCACCCTCCCCGCGGGGGGGAGTGGGCTTTCCTCACACCAATGACCTAGTCCCACCTAAAACCCGCTGCCTGGAATCGTGGCCAGAGCCAACGGAACCTGCCTGTTGACTTTCTTCCTGCTTTGATTTTTTGGGGGCTTTTTTCCCTCCCCTCCTTCCTCCCTTCCAGGAATGAGACTTCCTACCACTTTCTTCTCCCAAGTCCCCTTCCTTCCCCCGTGTCAGCCGCCAGCAATGCCAGCAACACCCTTCCCCCGAAGGAAAGGGGTCGGGGTGAGGACCCTGTCCCCCCAAACGGTCTGGCCACTTCCACCCCCCACCCTCAGCGGGGGAAGCTGAGCCAGACAGCGCCCGCGCCCGCCTCGTCCTGTCCACTGACCCGCAGTCATCCCATCTGAGAAGATCTATTGGATAAGAAGGCATTGAAGTCCCCGCTCGAGGTCCAGGTCCAGGCCCAGCCCTTCTCCAGTTTCCGTCTCGGTGAGCGTCAACCCCCCCGGCTGCCCGGGCTCACTTCCTCCGGTCCTTCGGCTTCCTCTCCTGCCGCCGCGCCTGCTGGTCGGCCAGGGTGCGGGGAATGAGGAGGACGCTGCCGTCGCCCGCGTACTGGAGCGCGTACTGGCTGGGCGAGTAGGGCCGCCCGTTCTCATCCCGCAGCCGCCCGAACACCTCCTGGTACAGGCTCTGGACCTTCTGCTTCATCTGCCGCAGCGAGCGGAGGAACTCCACCTTCTCCCGCAGCAGGCGGGCCTTGTCGCGCTGCAGGTCCTCCACGTCCCGCTCCAGGTTGAGGATGGTGTCCAGCTTGCGCTTGCGGCAGTTCTGCGCCGCCATCTTGTTCTTGCCGCGCCGCCGGATGTCGCGGATGAGGCTGAGCTGCGCCTCGCTCAGCTGGTACTTGGACAGCAGCTCGTTGAACTCCTCCACCGGCAGGTTGATGATCTTGTCGTTGGTGAAGGGGATCTTCATGGCGCGGGCCCGGTGCTCGTCCCGGCTCATCTGCTTGTCCAGGAAGTCGGCCTGCTTCTCCTTGCTGCCCTTCTTGAGGGCGCCGGGCGGCGGCAGGTCGGCGGCGTCCAGGGCGCTGGGCGCCATGTTGTACGTGTGGTTGTGGCCCACGTGCTCCAGGTAGGGCAGGCACGAGAGCTGGGACGGGTCCTGGTAGCTCATGCGGCAGAACTTGGAATACTCGGGCTGGTAGCCCACGGCGCCCTCGGCCTCTTCCAGATCCAGGGTCTCAGAGTCAGAGCTGTAGCCCACGGCGCCTTCCTCGGAAAAGGAGGAAGAGGCGGAGGAAGAAGCGGACGAGGAGGAGGACGAGGACGACGAGGACGAGGACGAGGACGAGGAGGAACTGCCTTCCGAGCTGCTCAGGGAGGAGGGGCTGTGGCTGGAGTCCAAGGAGAGGCCTGAGTCGGAGTCAAACTCCTCTTCGAGCTGGGAGGCCTGCACGGGGTTGAAGCCTTCTTCGATGGCCAGGTCCATCAGGCTGATCTCGTCCAGCATGGCTTCATCTAAGAGACCCCCCAGGGGGTCAGGCAGCTCGGGGCCCGTGGTGTCGTTGGCCGTGCCGTTGAGCTGGGGTGGAAAGAAGAGCCCCGCTAGGTTGGTGGAGCCGAAGGTGGAGTTGAGGCTGGTGGAGTTGCTGGGGGCCAGCGGGAGCAGCGTGGAGCTGCTGGCCACAGGCAGGCTCTCCACCTCGGGGCTGAAGAGGGAGAAGTCCTGGCTGCAGCCCCCCAGGGACGCCTGATGCAGGCTGACATTCTGGTTGATGGGAGTGTTGGGGGCAAGGCTGTAGTTGGTGCTCAGCGGGTCTCCAGGAGGGGCGTTGTACAGGATTTCGCTCGTTGACGTGTTCACTTCCATGGCCTGGGAGGGGAGACGAGCGTGACTGCCGGCTCAGCGCCGACGCCCTCCCCAGGTGTGGCTGGGGGCTCCCTCAGCAGGCGCCCCGCACAGGCGCAGCTGCATGAGTGTAAAGGCGCGAGACTGGAAACTCGAGCCCACAGCGTCAACTCCTGGCCCCGCTTGATCCAGCAGGCCGGGCAGAGATGGGCTCCTCCCTGTGGACTTCACCCCAACGCAGGACTGATCAGCTCCAGGTCTCGTTTGGCCAGATCGCCCCAATACCTAACAATGACTACCCTCCACCGCACAATCAGCGATGCGCAAAGAACGCCCAGCCTTGGAGTGAGAAAGGCTGGCTGTGCCACTTGCTGTGTGACCAGCAGCATTTCACTGGGCCTTTCTCTGAGCTCCAGTGTCCTCCCTTTGAAATAACAAAGGGCTGACTAAAAGGCCATGGGGGCCAAGTGAGCAGACAACAGCTGTGCGACACTGCAGGAATGTCCGCTTTTATTAACGCTACATCTTGGAAACACCCAGACAAGACATTATCTGCCTGAAGAAAAGGATGGAGACCTGCTTTAGGAGGTTCAGCCCTAGGGCTTTAACCCAAACCCCAATTCTACTGCACCCCCTACTGCCCCAAGGAGACGCCTGGACAGTCACCACTCAGTGTTCTGACTTTCTTTTCCCAGAAGTAGAAGAGCAGCGAGCACGGGGACGCCCCCCACACAATCCGATAGGTCTGTACCGGGTTCTGATCAGCCTACCTGCATTTCCATGATGGACATCAGATCTTGCCACTGCTGTTCCAAATCAAATGGAGACTCTGTCCCCGTCAGGAGAGGAGACAAAAGGTTGTTTTGAAGACCTGGGGGCTCACTCTCACTAGGCACTGCTTCTGTTATGCTGGAAATGTCTGTGGGAAACTAGGGCAAAACACAGAGGATTTAACAGGGGAGGAGGAAGACCACCTTCTGCTTTCCTCCCAGAAATGACCACCTGAGGTTCTGTTTCTTCCTTCCTCAGAATTCACCCCCAGCAGCCAGGACAAGGCCAGCACCAAGAGCTGGCCCCTCAGGCAGCCTCAGAGAGACACGCCGTGTGCAGGCTGCCCTGATGGCTCAGTGGGCTCTCCCTGCAGTCCTGCTCACCTCGGCATTCTCCCCAAAGGGGCAGGTGGCCTCCAGCAGCCTAAGGCACTCTTCCAGGGACAGGGCTGTCTGGTCCTCCCCACCAGGCACCTGTGGCAACAGCAACTGTAAGTCTGACTGCCCTGGGCCTTGGCTGCCTGTGGGCCAAAGCCCTTCCCCAGTCTTTCCAAGGGAAGCCTGAAGGAGGCCCCGTGTGGCTGGTTGCAGGCCGACACTGTCCCTCCATTCCCAGGCGCGGCTGGCCTTGAGTCCCAGACTCCAGGAGAGAAGAGAGTGGGAGAGTCCTGACACACGCAGAAAGCTGCCAGGTGCTCTGCCTCCCATGTGCTGTTCCTCCCCAAGGCGTGGCCCCTCTGCTGACGCTGCTCTTCCACTCCCGCTTCCTCAGCCCTTCACTCAGACTCCAAGACCCCAACCCAAGACATACGTTCAGGCCCACCCCACAGACCGACCCAAGCTGCCTTTTCTAAAGAGACGTTTCCGGAAGTGGGCAGAGGCAGAAGTACCTGTGCAGGGAAGCTCTCCCCAGTCTCTCCATCCACTAGCAGGTTTTGTGCCAGAGCTTCTGCACCCTCGCCTGGCCAGGTGTCCTCCTGCTCTGCTCCATCTTGCAGTTCCTTATCCACATCCTGCTCTTTCTGGCGATGACTGTAGTCAAAAATCTCACGCCCAGCCCCCAGGTCAATATCCTGTCGCCAAAGGATGTCAATCAGATCTATATCCTGAAAGACAGAGCACTGTGACTTTAGCTGTGCGGTCCAGGGGCCCCTCCCAGTCCTGCCCCTCAGAGGTACCCCCCCCAGCACCACTCCGATTACTCCAGGGTAGGGCCCCTCCCTGGCTACACACCTGCCAGCCTCTACCTCTGCCCCCTCTGCACCAGCAAGGCTTCATTCATCCATTTCCAGACACAAGCCTCCAAAAAGAAAGTGCTAGCAAAACCCACGAGCATGACATCCCATCCCCACCATACAGGTCTGTGGGCTCATGATCTGGACCAGAGACACAGCCAGGCCAAAAGGCAGGACCATCTCACCACTACTTAAGAAGAAAGGGGGAAGCAGGAGACACATTTCATTTTGGGAATGGGAATCCCTTGAAACTTGGGTTGTAGGAAGCCAGCCACAGCAAGCCAGGGGGAACTGTCATGCAGAATTGCTTCGCAGTGGCCAGGCTTGCATCAGCCTGTGGTGCCATTTCATTTGCATAAAGGGGTGGGGTGGGCTGGAAAGGAAAATCCCTGCATTTGCAACCACCTGATGCAACCAATGACAACGAAAGGCCGTCTCCAGCCCTTCCTAGAGCCATTCCCCCTTCCCTGGCTGAGGCAAGAGGATGCCTCAACACCCACAACTCTTAAAGCCCAGGCTCACCTCAAGATCCATCCCTGCCAGAATGCCCACTCTCAGCTGATCCTAGCAAGCCGCCTCAATCCCAGGAGAGCCTCAGGCAGTCAGATGATCCTCACTGAGCACCCCACCCCTGCCAAGGCCAGCCCCACGGTGTCCCCTCATGCCAGTGCTCGCATTCCCTCACCACACCCCAGGACCCACTGACTCCCATCAGTCAGCCCCCTCAAGGACACAGCCCCCACCACAGCATGGCCAAAACTGCCGCCACGGGCACCAAAATGCCTCCCTCCCACTCTACACTGGCGCTCCTGATCAGTTTCTGCTCCATCCACCACCCCCACTGCCACCAGCACAGAACCCCAATAAAGGAGACCTTTGGGCTCCCTATACATGCTGCCCCCTGTGGCTGAAGGAACCCTAAATTGATGTCTTCCGTTCAGAGGTTAAAAGGCGGATACTTTCCAGAAGACAATATCCTTAGCTGAGACCCACCTCCCTAGCCCTGACCAGGTAACCCCCTTCCCACCGAAACCCTCCCGGAAGCTAAGACCTCCCAGGTGTCCCTCTCCCTGTAGTCTCCCCACAAACACCAACCTGGACAGAAGCCCTGGACCCAGGAGCAGAGGGGGGCTGGGCCACCCGGTGACCAGCCACCAAAGAGTTAAGGGGCCGGCTCCCTTTGGCACGGCCCCCACCACTGTGAGAGCTGCGGTCCAGGCGGGTCATGGTCTGCGAGATGAGCCCCAGGGCAGCGGGGGCCAGGCAGCCGGACAGGGGGCTGCAAGGAGCTCCTGGCTAGCCGGGAGCACACCAGGCTGGAAGGGTGGCCCCTTGCTAGCTCCGAGGGGCCCGAGCAGGGTGCCCCGCCCGTGCTGCTGCCTGGGCGGCCCAGCCCAGCCCCCTTCCTCCATCCTGGAGCAGCCCCCTCCCACCTCACAACCCCGGTCCCACTCAGGCGCCCGGCAGCCCCCACCCTGAGCTCACCGCAGAGGCTGCAGTGAGATGGGACTCCCACCCCATGCTCCGTGCTCAAGCTGCAGAGGAAAGCAAGCTCCCTCCTGGGCCTATCCTCCCGCTCCTCCCTCTCTCCCCCTCCCCACGCCCCCCAAACTTGTTACCTAGGCTGCAGCAAGGAGCCAATCCCCTCCCCCTCCCACCCCGCAGGTCACTGCTGAGGCTGCAGAGAGCCAATCCCCTCCCCCAGGTCAGCAGCTGGGCTGCGGAAAGAGCCAATCCCCTCCCACTGTCGTTACCTAGGCTGCGACCAGAGCCAATCTCCTCCCCCAAGTCTCCGCTGGAGATGCGGAAGGAGCCAATCCCCTCCCACCGCCTGTTACCTAGCTGCAGCCCGGAGCCAATCTCTGCACCAGGGCAGCTGGAGAAGCTGCCGCAAGGAACCAGCCCATCCCCGGGCCGCCTCCGTCTCCTCAAGGAGACGCACCCAGGGGCGGGCAGCCCCACCCAGCCCAGTCAGCCAGCCCGGGTGGCGCAGTGAGAGAGCCCTGGGGGGAAGGGGTGCCACGCTCCCTCCTGTCGCATCCTGCTTACCCAGCCCACTCAGGACTGGGCAGGCGCTCCTCGCGCAGCTTCTCCGGGAATCTAAGTTCTTCCCGGGAAGTGGACGGAGTTTTCCCGTTCCTCAGGAGGGCTGAGGCCAGTCGCTCAGGCGAGGCTGAGCAGGAACCCAGGGAAGCCAGGGGCTTTGTCACCCTCCAAGAGGCCAGACCAGAGGAAGCCGCCCGCACACATGCAGAGATGTCACGGTGCTGAGCCAGGCCTAACCCCAGGCAAGAGGAGGGAGACACTGAAGGAGACGGGTGCTCCGCGACATCCGTGTCCCCCACGCTCTGTATCCCAGGCTTTGTTCAAGAGCATTCTCTGCCTGAGCCCCAGCTCACACCCCTAAGTCAGGAAAGAAGCCCCAGAGAGAATCACGGTCACCACTCCGGCTCCCATCCTCACCGCTGCTCCCCTTGAGCCTAAGGTCAGGTCAGGGACAGTATGTTCTCCTTGGTCGCAGACTGCTCCAAAGGGCTGTACACAGGCCACCCCCTGCTCTGGGCAGAGTGCCAACCTGGAGGGGAATCCTATCCCTGACAAGGGCCTGGGCTATAGCTGTCCATCGAATAGGCCCAGCGGCAGGGGAGCGCTGCCACCCCAGGGATAATACCAGCTCCAGCAGTGCCTGTCACATGCTCTGGACCTGGGTATTTTTATCCCTGGGCTGCTGAGGAAATGCTGTTCCAGACACACAATAATCCTCCCCTCCCCCATACCCAGCCTGGGCCCCTAGAGCTGACCCACCCCCGGCCCCTAAAGGGAGTAGTGAAGGCCTGGGGCTGGGGAAAGCCTAACCTTCAGGAAGGCCAAGAAATGGAGGGAAGCAGGGTCAGAGTCCCATCCCGTCCCACCTCAACTCACCCAATTATATTCAAAACACCCCATCCCAGGAAAGCAGGAACACTCCCTCCAGGAAGGGGAATGAAGCCGCTCTGGCGAGGATCCCAAGGCCAATCACACCCACCCCTTGCAGAGCTACCCTGGGGCGGGATGATGGAAGAGGAGGCCACTGTGCCAAGACTGGACCCCACTTGAAGGGAAAGAACAGAGGAAGCGGAGGTGAGGTGCCCCTGTAAGAACCTCAGAAAAGAGGCAGGGGAAGGCAAGGAGTGCTCACAGCTCCCATGCTCCCGGAATTCTAGTCCCTCTCAAAGTAAAACCAGTATGAGCCAGCTAAGCACAGAGCAACCCTGGCACGACTACATCTGGGGCGAGATCAACCTGTCATGTAGGGGCTGTCCTATGCTTTTTAGGATGTTTAGCAGCATCCCGTGCCGCTCCCCACTAGATGCCACGAGCACCTTCTCAGGCTGGGACAACCAAAGCTGTCTCTAGACATGGCTGCACATCCCCTGAGGGGCAAAATCATCCCCAGTTGAGGACTACTGGCCCCAAAGAAGCCACATGCTTTGACGGTCACTAACATTCAAAGAATTGAGCTCAGGAACAGGCTCGAATACAGTCCAGGAGGCAAAATCGGGTCCAACTGGGAGGCAGAAAGAGCCAAATTCTACAGCATCTGTAAAACTTTTTTTCTATCTCCACACCCCCTCTTCTCAAACACCCCCCACCACACCCCCTGCCTCAAGACTCAGCTCAGGAAAACCCAGCCCAGTACAATCCAGCCCTCTTCTTTCCCTGATGGCCAGGCAAGCAAAGTAGACCTTTTCTTTAAGCTCCTTAAGACTGAGTTTGGCAAGCCAGGACCGAACGCAGGAGCAGTCTTATCACATTTGTGGGACCGGGGCAGCAGAGGCCATTTACCACTGTTAAAAGCAACTGCATCACCTTCTGCCCAGAACAGTATGCCAGCCACAAGTCAGGAGTTAAGATCTCTGACGACTGGAAGCAAGCTGACCTCAGCAGCAGAACGCAGTTTCTCTCCTAGCTCCCGGCCTTACTCCCTGCAGTGAGCCTTTAGCAAAGAAAGGGAGCCTTGGCTCTCTGCTAGCCAAGAATAACTGTCTAAATCTACCCCTTGGCTCAGGCTCAGGAGAGCCGACTTATCAGGCAGGACCTTATGACAACAACAGGCCTGACCACAAAGGAGGAGAATTTCAGGATACCTATGTGTGTTTTGATGTGGGGGGAGGTACAAGGCAACAGTCCACACAATATTTGTGTCTTAGCAACAGATACACACCGCATGGAAGCGCATCACAACATGACTCCCTCCCCCACTCCGGGGCCTCCAGGAGTCATGTTGAAATCCAAGCAGTAAACACACAGGCATGTTCTAGGAACCGCCCACTGCCCTGACGGTCCATTTAGAGGTGGGTCAACCACTCAACCTAAGGAAAATACTCCCAGCCTCCAATCCCAGGCAGACAGTTCAGCCCATTCGTATCCAAGAACACCCTCTCTGGTTCTTTACAAGGGTTTACGAATACCACCACCCCACTCCTTCAGGACCAGCCCACCGCGCCCTCCAACCCCAGACCCTCCCTGCCCGCCCCTCCATGTAGCCACTAACCTCTTTGGTTAAGTCTCCACTGACTGGAGGGGCTACAGCTCCCAAATCCTCCAAATCTTCACTGAATCCCTGCTCCGTTTCGCTCTCTCGCACCCCGTTGTCTGGGCCTGTCACATCTTGGAGACCACTGGAACTCTCGAGGGCGAGGCCTGAGCTGGGCTGGCTGCCAGAGACTGACCCCTCCGGATCCCGGTGGACCAGCCAGGCGTTAACCTCAGTGGTGGGCACCTGGAACCTGTCCAGGGCCCTCACCTGACTGAGGAGCCGCCGGGCAGTGAAGTAATTGTCCAGGTCTATGCTCTTGGGGTGGATACCATAGCCATCCAAGGTATTCCTCAGGTTGTGGAACTGGGTCTGAGTATAGGCAGAACTGGGCCCCAGGATGATCTCCCGGAGCGGGGGGAGCTGTGAGGTCAGGTAAGTATCCACGTCCACCCGCACCCCAATCAAACTGAGCAGAATGGTGAACTGGAGGAGTCCTTCCGTTAAGTATTTCTTCAGAGAAAGCATTGCTGAAGGACCAGAATGTTTATGCTTTCTGGTTTTTAAATCTTCCAAAAGACAAATCAAGGCCACTGCTCTGCTGCTCCAGCCAGCAAGTTACCCCCCTCAGGGCCAAACCCCGGACCCCACCCCTGGGGAACACAGGGGCCGAGCTCCCTGATGGCCTCAGAGGAAAGCACAGCCCTTGGAGCCAAGGCCACTCTCCAGACCACATTCACTTTTCCCTTCGTGACACCACACCGCTGAAAGTACAACTGTTCCTAACCCAGTCCAGGCCCTCCGGGCCCACGTGACTTCCTGTCTCCACAGTCCACATACAGTCACTTCCTCACTCACATTAGTTGTCCTTTGTAGATTCCACTGCAGGCTGTTCTCAGGAACAGCTGATGGATTTTTTTTTTTTTTTTTTCCTTCTCCCTCCTAAGGTTTATTTTCTTTGGCTGGAGCTACAGGCCTTTAGTCTTGGGTCAGAGTGTCCCGCCTCCTCCACACTTACCAGGGGGGTTTCCAGAGAAACCTGAAATGGGAACCACAAAAGCAACAGGATAAGAGTCCATCATTTTTCATCCCCAATCAAGGCAGAAAGCAGAAAACATATTAAAAGACCACTCTTATTTTTTACTCAACAATAACTCGGTTATACGCTCGTAAAAACAAAAAAAACCCAAAAATTTGTTATAAACAAAAATAACTACGAAAGGAAGATTCCGCTCACCAGGGATCTCAGTATCTGGCTATTAACTGTGCAGGACTCTAAAGTTCATTTCAGATAAGCAGATAATGCCCAGGGCATCCTAACTATTTTACATGTTGTCCAATTTATCAACCCTCCCCCACCCCAAGTATACACTACCCAGATTCTATTTTTAGGTTGAGAAGTCCATTTCCTATCTTAAAAGAAAGTTTGCTTGCCATCTCTCAGGAGAAAACCTCCTACAAGTCCTCTCCCTTCAAGTTCTAAAGGGGAGGGAGAGATTATTATTACTGGCTGAGAGTGTACAAGGATGAGAGGACAACACATTACAGAAAAGAATGCTTTTTCTGTTTTCCCGATTTTGAAACCTGACTTCCCTTTCCTATCATTCTTACATTAAAGGAAAAAAAAAGGTGGGGGGTACTGAAGGGAGGGGGGTGGGGGCTGAGGCAGGATTATTTGGCCCAGAATTTGAATAGGCAGGTTTTATTTTCATTCATGTGACCTTCTGAGCCAAAGCAGAAGGGTATGGCCAAGTCCTCAACCCAGATAGCCAAGTGGAGAGAGAGCAAAGCTGCCTTTCAGTTTCTAGTCTCTACTTCGGAGCTTCCATTAACCTCACAAACCAACACATAACTCTCTCTTCTTCACTGTTGTGACCCAATCCTAAAGAGAAAAAGGGATCTATACATACACACAGACACACACACACACACCCTTATCTGGTTAGAGTAAACATAATTACGACCTAGAATTCCTGCTTACACTACCCTCCAGTTCTCACGCGATTTATTACTAAAACCTCCCAAGAGCCAATTAAGTTCGGGCAAATGGACGAGGTCCCTTAAAGATCGAGGAAGGCCAGGTCTGAGCCCGGTCCCACCCTGCCCCGGATACCCGAGTCCGGCTGGGACCAAGTCGCCATGCCGCTCCTGGCGCCTCGGCTTCTAGCCTTCTGGGGCAGCAGCGAACAAGTGCTACTTTCCTGGCCTTGACCCACCCGGATGGCCAAACCCCACCCCGCCCTCCGCCCCTAATGGCCCCACCCCGCTCCCAAGCCCGGGCCTAATACCACGCCTTCTCAGGCCCTCAGCCCTCCCCAGTCCAACCCACCCCGAAGCCGGCTTTCTCCACAGCCTCTGGGCCCCTCCCTGCCAGGTCCAAGGCCCAGCCCCGAGCGAACCCCGCTCACGGCCGCCCGCTCCCGCCTCCTGCCCCTCAGCTCCACCCCGCCGCCCTTCACCCCATAAGCCTTGGCCCCGCGGCACTGCGCCCCTCCCGTGAGGGAAAGAAATGTGCTTGATACCGCTGCTGAGCCCGGCGTCCGCCGCTGCTGTCCCAGCAGGCCCTCAGCCCGAGTCCAGGCCTTGCCGCCGCCACCACCGGCCGGCCTAGAGCTCGCCAGCCTCCGTTTCCCTCCCCGCCCCCTCCTCCCACCTCACTCGGAAGCCCGCCCCCCGCGCCCTCCCCAGGAACACGTTTCTTCCAATCAACGGGCCGAGACAGTGGCCGTCACCGGATGTCGCTTTGATTGACAGCAGGGGAAGCCCAATGGCTAAGTGTACCTCCTCCTCCCTTTACCGATTTTCCAAGACTGACAAGGTCCGCAGTCCAATGGGCATGTAGGCCCGCCCCGCGGCGCAGGCCCACCAATAAGTGGGGCTAAGGTCCTATCGCTCGGCGTTCTAGACTCCCTCCGCCGTGCGCCAGCCGCGGGAATTACAGGCTGGGCTCGGAGCAAAGCGAGGAGGCCGACCTCTTCTAGTGCGTTCTTTGGGCTGGAGGATAAAGGCTTCTGGTCGGGTGTGGGAGGTGGTATCGTCGTCGGAGCGCGGAATCCCCCCCTTGAGGGTTCCCACGATGACTTGCAAAAGTCCAGTGAGACCTGAGAGGCCGAGGTGGGGGCATAGCGTGTGTATTTGGCGGGTTTGACGACGCTCGTGCCACCATCTTAGGTGCTGGCAGCGGAAACCACTGTCTCAGCTTCCGCTCCGTGGAGGCTTGGCACGGGGTTCCTTGCCAGTCCGGGATCTTTGTACCACATGTCAGACAAGGGTCAAACTGTGGCGGCAGCTCGGCGACGTTGCCACGATGGTGTGTGGCATAATTAGTGATTTTTTGTCATGATTACAACACCCCGAAAAGCTCCGCCCCTGTATGGTCTCTGCTCAACCTCCCACTTAGGTTACTCCTGCTTTTCCATAACTTTCCTCAGTTTCTAGTGTTTTCTAATCTCGCCTAGCCCACGTATTCGTGATTTTCAAACATTAGTTTACCCCCAGCAACACTTGCGGAAGTTGTTAAACTTGCACATTTGGAGGCACCATGCCCGAGGTTCTGATTCACTTACCCGCCCGATAACCTCGGATGGTGCAGAGACCACTTTTAACCAGTGGCCGAGTTGGAGTATGTAGTGAGTTGTTCCTAGCTGTGGGACAAAGAGGCATTGACTCAAATTCTTGACTCCTTGGAAGATCCCACTAATCTACTGGGCGAGTCACTGGTCCTTGTACAATCAAGGACAAGGCTAACTGGTAAGTCATTCGGTGAGAACATTGAGTCCATCACGTGTTTGGAGAGTTCGGCGGCTTAATTCGAGGTGGTTCCCAGATTATAAAGCACACAGTAGCATCCATTCATTGAATCTTTAAAAAACTTAAACGCTGGCTACCAGTTTCAAAGTCAGATTCAGAGAGCACATTTTATTTCTTCGTCTTACTATTTCTCTCCCAGAAATTGCTAGAATACAAACGCCACAAGGACTAGAATCTTGTGCACTGACTGTGGAGTCTTCAAAATCTAGAAAAGTGCCTGCTACTTAGACACTCAATAAATGCTTGCTTAATAATCGAAGGGGAACAAAAACAGGCAGGCCTGTGGTTAAAGGCACCCATCAACTTGGAGGGTGTGGCTGAAGATGTGGCATGTTGTCAAGGAAAGGGGTGACCCTTCAGCCCTTTAGTAAGACCACGAAGGTAAATACTGCTCTTGTATAAGAAAGCAAGAGAAATTAAGGTATGATCAGTAACTCAAAAAATAAGGAAACAGGAGTTCTGGTCATGGCACAGCAGAAATGAATCCAACTAGGAACCATAAGGTTGCAGGTTTGATCCCTGGCCTCGCTCAGTGGGTTAAGGATCCAGTGTTTCCGTGAGCTGTGGTGTAGGTCACAGACGCGACTCAGACCTGATGTTGCTGTGGCTGTGGCATAGGCTGGTAGCTGTAGCTCTGATTGGACTGCTAGCCTGGGAACCTCCATATGCCACCGGTGCAGCCCTAAAAAGCAAAAATAAATACATGAATAAAAATAAAAATAAGGAAATAGTTTAAAACCATACACTAAAATATATTAAGGGTAGACTAAGTTTACAAAACTCTTTTTGAGATGATGGAAGGGGAAATTTTATACTAAGAGTGGCTGTTTTGACACAGCAAATAGAGAACAATTTTAAACCTTAACACGAAAGGTTTAATTGTGAAACAACAACTGGGCAATCCTTTATAGGGAGTCAGGGAACCCTAGTGCCAACAAAATTTGAGTGTTTTAGACAGCCCCCTTGTATTTTGCAAGTTTCTTTTGAGCTGCATAGCCGGGTATCAGGTACCTGGGATAAGAAAAAAGGCATGTTGGAGTTCCCATTGTGGCTCAGCGGTAACGAACCCGATTAGAATCCATGAGAATATGAGTTCCATCCCTGGCCTCATTCAGTGGGTTAAGAATCCCACGTTGCTCTGAGCTGTGGTGAAAGTTGAAGGCAAGGCTCGAATCTGGCATTGCTGTGGCTATGGTGTAGGCCAGCAGCTACAGCTCCGATTGGACACCTAGCCTGGGACCTTCCATATGCCAGGGTGCAGCCCTAAAAAGACAAAAAAAAAAGAAAAGAAAAGAAAGAAAGAAAGGAAGTTATGTTGTGGATATGAGACTAACATAAGGAGTTCCTGTCATGGCTCAGTGGTTAACGAATCTGACTAGGAACCATGAGGTTGCGGGTTCGATCCCTGGCCTCACTCAGTGGGTTAAGGATCTGGCGTTGCCGTGAGCTGTGCTGTAGGTCACCAATGCCGCTCGGATCCCGCATTGCTATGGCTCTGGCGTAGGCTGGCAGCTACAGCTCCGATTCAACCCCTGGCCTGGGAACCTCCATATGCTGCGGGAGCGGCCCAAGAAAATGGAAAAAGAGACACACACACAAAAAAAGACTAACATAAAATCAAAGTAGATATTCACTGAAATGGCAGTTGTGGGTAGAGCTACCCTGGAGAGATAACAGGTGATGCTCTCACATCACTTTGAAAGCCTAACTTCTTTTGGTAACTTTTCAATGGCTCACATGTTTGCTGCACTGGACCTCTTATTCATCCTCTCCTTTCCTTTCCTTTCTGGGATCCTGGGTGGGGAGAGAGTGGCAGGCACTGAGAACAAGAGGGGTTCCATGTTAATCCTTAGAGGAGGAGTGAGGAAACATCTTTGGTTTTTGCCCATCCTTGCCTGTTTGTTTTCGTTTGCCTCCCCACTGCAAGTACTATGTTTGAATGTGTATAATGATTGTTTGACTGTAAAGTGGGAAAAAGGTGGCTCAGGAACTGTGTTACTGGGTTAAAGAATGACTGGGGGTGGAAGAAAAAGTTTCCTTAGCAGTTATATAAAGCTGGGAAGGCAAAAGGGAAAGACAAAGATTTGCTGGCCCTGGAGTTCCCATCATGGCTCAGTAGTAACAAAACCGACTAATATCCATGGGTTCGCAGGTTTGATCCCTGGCCTCGCTCAGTGGCTTAAGTATTCATGTCGTTGGACCTGCGGTATAGGCCAGCATCGGCAGCTCCAATTCAACCCCTAGCCTGGGAACTTCCATATGCTGCGGGTGCATACCTAAAAAGCAAAAAAACAAAAAAACAAAAACCCGAACAAACAAAAAACCTGCTGACCCACTGCAAGGGCTGAGAAGAATAAAGATACAGAGACAATCTCAGCAGCAGCCATGAGGCCCGGCAGGGTGTCGGCACCCAGAATATTTAACAGTCTTCAGTGTAGGGAGTGGAGATCAAAAGACAGTCTTCCCCTCTGTCTAGAGCCCAGATCAAGTCTGAGCAGGTGCACACCGCCTTGTAAAATCCAGGGTGTGTCCTTTACCCAGGAAGTCACCCTCCTCCCTCCCTCCCCACTCCTCCGCACCCCCCCCCCTTCGCCTGGGACAGCTGTTAATAGGACAATTACCCAAGAAGCAGCAGCAAGATCCCGTGCTGATGTGTCATCAGTCCTGGTATATCCATTAAATCAGACCGAGAGGACCACTGGAAAAAGTGAGTGCCTGCACCTGCTCCCTGAGGCAGAGGCGGAGAGCCCTTAGTCGCAGCAGGCCTTGCTGTGGCGACTCCAGGCTGCTCTGGAGAAAAGAGAAGGCAGTGGGAAGCCAGGAAGAGGGTTAGTTAAAGGCATGGAGATCTGAGGTCATTAAATAGAGCCAGCTGGAGTTCCTGTGGTGGCACAGTGGGTTAAGGGTCCAGGGTTGTCGCAACTAGGGTGTGGGTTTGGTCCCTGGCCTGGGAACTCCCACATGCTTCGGGTGCGGCCAAAAAGAAAGAGCCAGTTAGTGATAGCCGGTGATAGCTGTGTTGACCCTCCTTCCTCCATAGGAAACGCTGTTGCTGCCACCAGCAGGCACGTCCATCCTCCAGTCGCCTGGCCACGATGGCGCCTGCCAGGAAACCCTCAGAGAAGGGACATGTGGCAAGGCAGATTGCTGTGACTCGGAGTTCCTCTGGAATAGCAGGAATTGCTTTTTCCCCTGAGGGGAAATCCAACCTTTCTGCTACTCTGGTTGCCCATTAGTTTTCCTTTCTTTAAAAATGTTTGTCAATGTTGTTAATCTATATAAATATTTCTCACTCTCCAATTTCCAATGAATCCAGGGGAATGGATAAAATGACTGCCAGAGATTTCCTTACAGCCCTTCCCAGAGATTCTAGGCTTATCCTGTCAATGCTAAACCTTACCTTGTCTGGCAAGGAAATCAATTAGTTGTCCAGCTAATCCAGACATCTGGCCCTCTTTCTTACATGGTAAACATCCTTAGCAAGCTTGTTACCATCAAACCATCAAAACAGGTTCTACAAGCCAGGCTTTCCCCCATGTACCCCTCCCCCAGCTATCTTAGAAGATTGCTTCTTGGAGTTCCCGTTGTGGCTCAGTGGTTAACGAATCCGACTAGGAACCACGAGGTTGTGGGTTCGATCCCTGGCCTTGCTGGGTGGGTTAGGGATCTGGCGTTGACATGACCTGTGGTGTCGGTCGAAGACACGGCTCAGATCCTGCGTTGCTGTGGCTATGGCGTAGGCCATCAGCTATAGCTCCAATTAGATCCCTAGCCTGGGAACTTCCATATGCTGTGGAAGCAGCCCTAGAAAAGGCAAAAAGACAAAAAGACAAAAAAAAAAAAAAGAAGATACTTCTCAATCCCGGCTGCACATTAGAATCACCTGGGGGGTTGTAAAAAAATATCAGTGCCCAGGTCCCACGCCCAACCAGTTAAATCAGGGTCTCCCAGAGCAGCCCTGGGCATTGGGATTTTGTAAAAGCTCTTTAGATGATTCTTATGTGCAGCCAGAGTAGAGAATCACTAGCTTGGAGCAAGAAGCCAAGTTGGGTAAAACAGAAGAGCCGTGGCAAAGCACGAGCACAGACTAGAATCACCACTGGATTTTAGGATGTACCCTTTCTCATCCTTTTTATTTGTTTGTTTGTTTGCTTTTTTAGGGCCACACTTGTGGCACATGGGGGTTCCCAGGCTAGGGGTCGAATAGGAGCTAGAGCTGCCGGCCTACCCCACAGCCATAGCAACGCCAGATCCGAGCTGCATCTGTGACCTACACCACCCCTCATGGCAACGCCGGATCCTTAACCCACTGAGCAAGGCCAGGGATTGAACCCGAAACCTCATGGTTCCTAGTCGGATTCGTTTCCTCTGCGCCATGACAGGAACTCCCCCTTTCTCAATCCTAATGTGTTCTCGTCCTAGGCCTATCCAGTGAAAACATCTCAGTGGTCATTCATGCCTTGGTATAACATTTTATGAAGCTGAGTTCAGCCATCCCATATGTCTCACCACATCATCCCAAGCAGTGTTGGGTAGTTGTCTTTGCATAGCTCTCAGTGTGGCATGTTGCAATCAGCAAGGGGCTATTGTGAGGTGGGGAAAGTAGGTGTTTTGGACTCAGAGCTGCATTCAGAAATCTAGCTCAGCCACTTACTAGCCAGGCCCTCCTGAGCTAAAATGGAGATAACAATATACAGGGTCACAAAGTTTAAAAATTGGATCCTGGGAGTTCCCATCATGGCTCAGAGTTCCCATCATGGCTCAATGGTTAACGAATCTGACTAGCATCGATGAAGACACAGGTTCAATCCCTGGCCTCGCTCAGCAGGTTAAGGATCCGGCGTTGCTGTGAGCTGTGGTGTAGGTAGGCAGCTGCAGCTGCTTCAGCCTTTTGACCCCTAGTCTGGAGACTTCCATATGCCACAGGTGCATCCCTAACATAATAATAATAATAAAATAAAAATCGGATCCCGTGTATAAAGCCACTCATGCATGGGTAGAGCTGTGAGGTCTCTTTCTTGCCCATCTCTCTCTCCACCCATCCTACAACCTTGTTATCCCAGAGGGAGCCACACATGTTGAAGAAGTAAGAGCTGTCCTTAGGATGGTCAACTGGAAACTCGCCCTGCAGGCAGAGCTTGGATGTTTTCATCTTCCCTCTGGAGGAGGCTGCGAGCAGACACCACCACACCACACATGCACACACACCTCCCCCTCTTGACATTATAGCAGGAAGGAGAGCCATAGGCTGTTCCCCAAGGGAGCCGTTTCTTCTTGTCACACAAGAACAGATGCTGAAATCCTAGGACAGACAGCACAAAAATGTGGCAGCAGGAGGGTGAGTCAGAGGAAATGGAACGGTCTCACCTCCCAGACACACCAAGGCCCAGAGGGGAACCTGTTTGAATCACCAAGGCCAGGGACCTGTGTGTGTGTGTGTGCGTACACCAATTTTGTGTATGTGTGTCTTTTTAGGGCCACATCCAAGGCATATGCAAGTTCCCAGGCCAGGGGTGGAATCGGAGCCTTAGCTGCCAGCCTATGCCACAGCCATAGCAACTCGGGATCCAGACCGCACCTGCAACCTACACCACAGCTTGTGGCATCACAGGATCCTTAACCCACTAAGCGAGGCCAGGGATTGAACCCATGTTGTCATGGATCCTAGTCAGGTTCGTTACCCCTGAGCCACGACGGGAACTCCCGTGTGTGTACCAGTTCTGAGGCCAGCTTCTCTACAGTCTCCAGTGTGCTCCCCCCACCCCTCAAGGAAGCAGACAGCAAGGAAACAGCAATGCAGCTTTCTTTTTGAACCCGGCTCTGGCTTCCTCCTCCTGGGAAGCTCTCTAGTGGCTTCTCTTCTGCTGCCAGACTTACCTTGTAGAGTCCTTGTCAGGTGATGCTCTGGGGGGGATCACAGAACCTCATCAAAGGGGCACCCCAGGCTGTGGGGCCCTGAGGAGGGACAGGAGTCCTGAGGTCTCTTAAGGGAGTCTGGCCAGGACCCATGATTGGGGAAAATCTCCTCCTCGAAAAGCTCAACCTGAGCGCTCTGGATTTCCTTATTCACCACTGCACAAAAGACGGAACGAGATCCTGGTGATTATAACAATAGCACCCAGGTGGCGGTGGTGGCAGTGGTAAGGATTTTGTGGTTCCCAAGCTTCCTTCCCTGGCCTTCTCTCTCATCCCCAGCCCCTCTGTCCCCCCCCCCCCCAGGGCCTTCTCAGCCGCTCTCCTGCAACCAACTTGTCCTCCACCTCCCCTGGTGGAACCACACCAACTCTCTAAGTCCCCTGTCCTTCCTAGGGCTTCCTCCTCCTGTTGCAAGCTGACCCTCTCCCACTGTGGGTACCATATGCCACACAGAGGCTGTGAAATGCCCCTGGAGGCTTTTTGGTGCTATCTTTGTAAATGAGAGCTAATAGGGGACGAGCTCACAGAAATATTAAAGCATTGAAATAATCAAATCAGTGTCATATTGAGCATGACCATTGACATAACTTCTTCCTTTTTTTTTTTTTTTTTGGTCTTTTTGCTATTTCTTGGGCCGCTCCTGCGGCATATGGAGGTTCCCAGGCTAGGGGTCCAATCGGAGCTGTAGCCTACGCCAGAGCCACAGCAACACGGGATCCAAGCCACGTCTGCGACCTACACCACAGCTCAAGGCAACGCCAGATCCTCAACCCACTGAGCAAGGCCAGGGACCAAACCCACAACCTCATGGCTCCTAGTCGGATTTGTCAACCACTGCGCCACGACGGGAACTCCTGACATAACTTCTGATGATCTGGAATCCAAACAAAATACTGTCTTTTCACTCCATCATACCAAAGAGCGCTGATTAATGTTCATTATTAAAACTCATAGCCTGCAGGGAAGATTCAGATGTGCCTTCTAAATCATCATAAAAAAGGGGTTTAATAGATGGCTCCTCAGTTGTCTGTGAGGCCTGATCCCTCGCCTCCTTCAGCTCTTTGTTCAAATGACACCTTGAAGTCTTTCTCAAATGACCCTACTGAAAATGGCATTTTCCCCCTGCCTCTCCCCAACCCTGCACATTCCTGCTACCCATTCCTGCTGCATTATTCTTCATGGTACTTATCAACAGTTCAAAAACATCATCTGTCTTATTCACTTGTCTGTGTACTATCTGTATGGCGCAGAAATGCCCTGCATGCACAAACGTCTGAAGAAGGTCCATGAGAACAAAGATCCTGTTTACTTTAGCTGCTGTTGCATCCCAGGGACTAAAAAAAAAGTACCTGGTACACAGTAAGCACTCAATAAATATTTGTACAGTGCAGTAAATGTGGTTTCATTGGCCCTGGCATGTGCCAGACCCTGTTTGGGGACACCAGGGATTTCCCCAGGCACACTATCTCTGTTTTTGTAGGACACAATTATCTGGTGGGGAGAAGGACGGCACACATTTGTAAACAAATTAGTAAAAATGATATTTATAGGTTAAGTACAGCAAAAGACATGTGCAGGGTGCTTACATGGAGAATGTGACAGCGAGACCAGTTGAATTAGATTTGGTGGTTGTCAGAGAGGCTCTTTTGGTGATGACATTGAAGTTGAGATGAAGAAGACTGGATACCATTCGGCGGAGGAAAATCCCATTGCCCAGTCGTCTGGATTGAGTGACTGTGGTGCCTGACGTAAGAGGACCCGAAGAGCAGAATGGGAAAGAAGTTCATAGTTTGAAACCTGGGTTAAAAACAAAACAGCCGGAGTTCCCGTCGTGGCGCAGTGGTTCACGAATCCGACGGAACCATGAAGTTGCGGGTTCGGTCCCTGCCCTTGCTCAGTGGGTTAAGGATCCGGCGTTGCCGTGAGCTGTGGTGTAGGTTGCAGATGCGGCTCGGATCCCACGTTGCTGTGGCTCTGGTGTAGGCCGGTGGCTACAGCTCTGATTCGACCCCTAGCCTGGGAACCTCCATATGCCGCGGGAGCGGCCCAAGAAATAGCAAAAAAAAAAAAAAAAAACCAAACAAAAAACCAGCCTAGGTTCTACCTCCATTCAATGATTTTTTTTTTCTTTTTTTATGGCCTCATCTGCAGCACGTGGAAGTTCCCAGGCTAGGGGTCCAGTCAGAGCTGCATCTGCGATCTAAGCCTCCACACCTTGCGGCAACCCCAAGTCCTTAACCCACTGAGCAAGGCCAGGGACTGAACCTCCATCTTCAAGGAGACTCTGCCGAGTCCTTAACCCACTGAGCCACAATGGGAACATCTCCATTCAATTACTGATTAGCTAAAGGATTTTTTTTTTTTTTGGTCTTTTTTTTGCTATTTCCTGGGCCGCTCCCACGGCATATGGAGGTTCCCAGGCTAGGGGTCGAATCGGAGCTGTAGCCACCGGCCTACACCAGAGCTACAGCAACGCGGGATCCGAGCCGCATCTGCAACCTACACCACAGCTCACGGCAACGCCGGATCCCTAACCCACTGAGCAAGGGCAGGGACCGAACCGCAACCTCATGGTTCCTAGTCGGATTCGTTAACCACTTCGCCACAACAGAAACTCTTTTTTTTTTTTTTTTTTTTTTTTGAGTTTTAGGGCCACACTCGCGGCATATGGAAGTTCCCAGGCCAGGGGTTGAATCTATGCCGATTCTGTGCCGGCCTACACCACAGCCCTAGCAACTTGGGATCGGAGGCACATCTGTTACCTACATCACAGCTCAGGGCAACCCCAGATCCTTAACCCACTGATGGAGGCCAGGGATCCAACCGCTTCCTCATGGGTACTGTCAGGTTCGTGACCACTAAAAGGATCTTGAGGGAGTTCCCATCGTGGCGCAGTGGTTAACGAATCCGACTAGGAACCATGAGGTTGCGGGTTCGGTCCCTGCCCTTGCTCAGTGGGTTAAGGATCCGGCGTTGCCATGAGCTGTGGTGTAGGTTGCAGGCACGGCTCGGATCCCGCGTTGCTGTGGCTCTGGCGTAGGCCGGTGGCTACAGCTCCGATTGGACCCCTAGCCTGGGAACCTCCATATGCCGCGGAAGCGGCCCAAGAAATAGCAAAAAGACAAAAAAAAAAAAGGATCTTGAAACGGTCACACAAATTCTGATTCCCCCATTTCTTAAAATGAGGGTTAGTTAGATTTTATTAGGTACCTGAAAGTGTTTAAGTATAAATGCATGCCTGGTGTTTGTGATGGGTAAATGGGTAAGAACTGTAAACTCTGTACCCTTCAGGTGTGAATGTGCTCGCTGGCCTTGAGGATCCTGTATTGAGAGCTGGTCCTCTGGTTAACTTAGACCAAAAGAACCAAAGCCTGGCAAAGCCTGATGCTGTTCACTGGTGGAGCACTTAAACTGCTCGGCATCTGCCTTGATTCAGATTGTGTTGTGTCTGTGTCTTGGGAGACTGCTGCAGAGGTGTCCGGGCGCCATCCCTCCCTTGCCCAAGTCGCGTGAGAGGAGTGGGAGAAACCCTTTTTTGCACAGAGGGGGCTCTCTGGAGCCGTCCTCATCTGCTCCCACTGCTAGAAGCCGTCTCTGAGACCCAAAGGATGACACGACCGACCGTACCTACCAGGAGTCAAGAGACAAACTGGACTTTGCCGTGTTTTCGGCCTGAGGACGTCGGTGCAAACCAAACCCACCAGCCTGAATGAAGGCGGGGCGGGGGGGGGGGGAGAGGGGCGGGTCCTGGGAGCCACCGAGTTGGGCTCCGAGGAGCCGAGGAGGGTGAGGGGACGGAGAACTGGGCGGGAAGGGAGAGGAGGGAGGGCGAGGAGGAAAGGGCCGCGGGGAAAGGACGGATGCGCGCAGTGGGGGCCGAGAGGGGCGGGCGCGAGGCCAGCGGCCTCCGGGGAGGGAGCGGGCGGCGGCCTCGGGGGGCGCGGGGCGGGGCGGGGCGGCGCTGTCAGCGCGAGGCGGCGAGCGGAATGCAGCGGCCGGAGGCCTGGCCACGTCCGCACCCGGGGGAGGGGGCCGCGGCGGCCCCGGCCGGGGGCCCGGCGCCGTCCGCCCGAGCCGGGGAGCCCGCGGGGCTGCGGGTACGGAGCGAGCGGCGCCGGGGGCCGGGGCGGGGGGCGCAGCGAAACTTGGTGCCGCCGGGACCGGCCGGGGCCGGGGGGTGGGAGGTGGGGGCCGCGCGGGCGCGGCCAGAAAAGTTCCTCCGCGCGGACTCGGGAGGAGGCCGGCCCCGCGTCGGTGTGGGGAAGTTCTGGAGCAGTCGGAGCGGGCTGGGGCACCGCCGCTCAGGGCTGGATTGCGACTCTGCCGGGAGGGTTATGGAGCGGCGGCCCCCCACCACCCCGGGCCGGGGGGCTGGGGACGCGCCGAGAGCGCAGGTCTGTCCAGCCTCGGCCGGCGGCCGCTGGAGGAGGAGGCTCGGCGCCGCTGTCCTCCCGGCCCAGGTTCTGTGATACACTCCGACTCGGGCTCTGGAGCAGTCAGTGCATGACAGAACTTGGGCCCGGACGGACCTTCTGCACCCACTGGGCGCAGCGCCCACCCGGGGCCTGCAGTGGAACATCTATCTGCCTGGGAGTGGAGCGGGCACCCGAGTGGCCCATGTGGCACAGGGTTGGGCCGGAACCAGCTGTGGACCTTTGGGGCTGGGGTCGCTGGAGCCTGAGGATGGACTCCTGGGACCAGCAGATCCCGTAGAACCAATGACAGGGGGTCTGCTCTGAGTCAGGGGCCCACGGAGCTCTCCTCCCGTGTCAGTTGCAGGAACCTTCCCTCTACACGATCAAGGCTGTTTTCATCCTAGATAATGATGGACACCGCCTGCTGGCCAAGGTAACCTCCCACCCTCACCGGAGGGCTCCTGAAGGCACTGCCACAGGCCCCAGAACAGGAGTTCCCAGCGGGCTGACTCTCCCGTTAGGAGAGACCCTACTCCTACTTGAGCCCTACGACTCAGAGCAGCTCAGCTGAGACCCCTCCAAAGGTCATTCTGTCCGTCCTCCTGCCTTGTCAGATTGCTGGCACCTGAAGGGGGAAGGCTGGCTCCTCTATTTCTACTTTCCTTCCGGGAAATGTCCTCTCGCCATCCTTCCTCTGGCCACCTGGACCCTGGGCACAGAAGGGATTTCCTGAGGGGTCAGTGGAGTGTTGAGCCTGGGATCCAGGGGTTGTAGGCCTCTAGACAAGGAACCTCCACTTTTCTTCCACAGCTTGGCAAACACTAAGGATTTAGAACCAGACAGGATTTTAGAGGCCAAATACTCAAACGTGTTCATTTCACAGATGAGGAAAATGCAGTCTAGAGAAGCTAGAAGCGTTCCCTGAGGTCACAGGTATTAGTATCAGACCAGAAATAAAAACTCAGGAAGGTGCTTTTTTGACAGCATCAACTATTCAGTTACCTAGTCTCTATGGTAGTGAACATGGCCAGGATAAACCAAACTAGAATAATCCTAAAATAAATGTTTATTGTCAACACAATTACCCATAGTAGGGCTATGACACCCGAACTAGCTGTGCAATGCATCGCAGATATTTCATTTGTTTGGGCTGAAACTTTTTGTCTTCATGACCTTGAAATGAGCTTGTACACCACAGCAGTGGCCGGCAGGAAGACTGTAACAGACCTGCAGATAGGATACTCAGGGGCAAAATCCACATCCAGAAAACTGAAAGCTGAGCTTCCCATCTCTTGCCCCAGGAGAGGGTCAGAGGTGGCTCAGCAGCCAAAGGCTCCAGAGCCTCCTTCCAAACAAGTCACAGCCGTGTTCCAACGCAGGAACTGAGTCAGACAGAGAGTCTCATCAAACCCGAACAAAACAGCATTGACGTGTTTCAGAAGCGTGTGCCAGGAACTTTCTTTTAGGTATTTCACCTTCACCGTAACCCTGTCTGAAGTCAGACCATCGTTGGTGTTGAATCCCAGCTCTGACCCTTGCAACTGTGAGATGTCAGGGAGGTTCCCTGCCTTCTTCATGCCCCAATTTCTACATCTATGTAATGCCAATAATAAAGTAGCCGTTGTGATTGTTAGTGTTAGAGGGCCCCTGGCTTTGCCATCTTTCCGTAGACTCGGGTTAGTATAAAACCATGTAACTTAGTGACCACCCCAGTCTTCTTCTTTTTTTTTTTTTTTTTTTTTTTTTTTGCTTTTTAAGGCCACACCTGCAGCATATGGAAGTTCCCAGGCTAGGGGTCAAATCAGAGCTACCAGCTTCCGGCCTACACCACAGCCACAGCAACGGTGGGATCCGAGCCACGTCTGCGACCTATACCACAGCTCACGGCAACACTGGATCTCTGACCCACTGAGGGAGGCCAGGGATCAAACCCACATCCTCATGGATTCTAGTCTGATTCATTTCTGCCACACCACAAAGGGAACTCCCCATGCCAATCTTTAGCACACCGCACACCTGCTAGATGTACAAAGTCCTCCAAGAGGGGACCCCAAAAGCAGACTCCAAATTCCTCTGCTTTTGATGACTTCCTTTGCTCACAATTTGTGTTTGTTGGGAAACCCAGCAGACAGGCCTAGAGGGCAGTCAAGGGCAGATGGGGCACGGCAGCAGGGTCCCACTTGGCCGGCACCCACCATTCCCTGCCACCCCTCCAGGGAGGAGCCAGGCTCTGCAGAACGGCTGTCCCCTTCTCTCCTTCCCTTTCTCATAGTATTATGATGACACATTCCCCTCCATGAAGGAGCAGATGGCCTTCGAGAAAAACGTCTTCGACAAGACCAGCCGGACCGACAGTAGGTGTCCACCCCTTCCTGGCGCAGCATTCTCACATGCACCCCCTCACCTGCTCCATCTGGACACCTCTGTCCCCACCAGCCTCACACACCCACAGGCCATTCCCTTTTCTTCAGAGCTGCTTTTTCCTTCCTTCCCAGCTGTTCTCTTCTCCCTACCTCTGGTGACCCCTCCCTCCCAAAGCCCCCTCCCCCCTACTTCTGGCACACCTGAATGTCTCCCAGTGGCAGAGGCCAGTTGTGCCTGGGGCTGGTCCAAAGCATTGCCTATGGCAGGTGACTGGTCAACCTTGACCTGGGTTTGTTTTTGGCTGACGCCTCAGAATGGGGCAGCAAGGTGCGGAGCAAGGCATGGAGGGGAAGGGGGCGGGACACCAAGTAGCCTAATGGCAGTGTCCCTCATGGGAGTCTTTCCAAGGCATCTAGTCCTTCCAACAGGTCTTTGGAAGGGGAGGAAGGAAACAGGGGGAGAGGGGCAGAGCCTGGAGAGGGGGAGGAGGAGCCGGGCAGAGGTGACCAGAACTGCAAGCCCCCTGCACTTGCAGGTGAGATTGCATTTTTCGGGGGCATGACCATTGTCTACAAGAGCAGCATTGACCTCTTCCTGTATGTGGTGGGCTCATCCTACGAGAACGAGGTGAGTTTGGAAGGGTTTACCTGTGGGAGGCTGGCTGGGGGAGTCTGCGGCCGAAGCTGGGAGGCTCACCCTGGGTACCCCTCCTTTTGGCTTTTGGGGATAGAAAGCAGCCAGGATGGTTCTTTCTGGAACAATACATAGCCTTAATGCCCCTTGGATCCCTTGGGTACCAGAAATGAAGTCCTCTGCAGGGAGCCCCCATTTCTTTCTCAAACATCACCGGAGAAGGATGTACTCAGGGCCCCACGGTGGGCACTCCAGTGCTTCCCAGTTCAAACATGAGGAGGGGGCCCCTCTGGTCAGGCTGCAGCCAGGCTCCTGCCCGGTCCTCTCTGAAGAGGAACCGCTGCCCACACAGCTAAGCTCTGAGGCTTCCTTTCAGCCTTCATAAACTCAAGCTCTCTCGTTTTCCTCCTCCCGTATCTGCCCACCCCCAGCTGATGCTCATGTCCGTTCTCACCTGCCTGTTTGAGTCCCTGAATCACGTATTAAGGTGAGTGACGTCCTCTGTCCTCCAAGGCTCCCATCCCCCAGCCTCGATACATCTCAGAGGTGGGACCCTTTCTCCCTGCTTTTCTCCCGACGTCTCCATAAGACTAAGGCTGGAGCCAGAGCGTCCAGGAGGCCCCTGCCCGTTTCCTGATCACACAAGGGCATGGCCAGAAAATGAGATCTAGAGAAGCTCAGTGATTTGCTTGAGGTTACAGGCTATTTATATCAGAGCAGAGATTCAAACTCAGAGGGTATTTTGGTATTTGTTGTTGTTGTTTTTTAGGGCCGCACCTGCAGCATGTGGAAGTTCCCAGGCTAGAGGTCGAATCGGAGCTACAGCTGCCAGCCCACACCACAGCCACAGCAGCATGGTATTGAAGCTGAGTCTGCGACCTACACCACAGCTCACAGCAACACCAGATCCTTAACCCACTGAGTGAGGCCAGGAATCAAACCCGCATCCTCATGGATACTAGTTGGGTTCATAACCCGCTGAGCCACAATGGGAACTCCAAAACTCAGGGTTTTGGGTCTTTTTAGGGCCCCACCCATGGCATATGGAGGTTCCCCAGCTAGGGGTTGAGTTGGAGCTGTAGCCACCAGCCTACACTACAGCCATAGCAACGCCAGTTCCCAGCTGAGCCTGCAACCTACACCACAGCTCACGGCAACGCCGGATCCTTAACCCACTGAGTGAGGCCAGGGATCAAACCTGCGTCCTCATGGACATTAGTCAGCTTCATTTCTGCTGAGCCACACCAGAAACTCCAAAACTCAGGTTTTTTGATTTGAAGCTCGGGATGATCTTCCATCCACTGCCATCCAGTGATCTGGTGTATCTACCCCAGTGGACCTGGCTTGGGTAAACCAGACTCGAATACCCCAAAATAAATGTCCAGAGTCTGCACAGTGAACTACAGTAGGGCTACCTGTTGCCCTGAAGTGCTATGAAATGCTTTCCAATGGGCAAGGTCAGTGCGCCAAGTGTGGGAGGCAAGCAAGGGGAGCTAAAGGAGGCAGACGTGTCTGCCACTCAGGAACCCCTTGCACTAGTGCTGCCTTCTCCTTGCCATTCTCCTTCCCTGTGCTTTTGGGGGTGGGGAGGGAAATGAAGCAGCCTTTGCAGAGCGGGGGATCCCCCTCCCCTAGGCAGGGACCCAGCTCCTCCTGGCCATGCAAGGTCCCAGAGCTGCGTCTGCTTTTCAGGAAGAACGTGGAAAAGCGCTGGTTGCTGGAGAACATGGATGGAGCCTTCCTGGTGCTGGACGAGATTGTGGATGGCGGGTGAGGAGACGGAGAGGAAAGAGGGGCCGGCCGGGGACTCTCACAGCAGGTGCTCCTGAGGGTCATCAGCTCTGGATTGTACCCAGCACACTGGTGACTCTCTGGCCAACTTCTCCCCTTCCCATCCCAGGGACCTGATCCCCCTCTTGTGAGGATGGAGTTTGACCTCAATGGTATTCAGAGTCGAGCACACAAGAAAGCAGTCCAATGTCAAGCTATGGCTGACTGTTGCCTGGGCAGCGCTGGGTGGAATAGTTCAATCTCCAGTGCCTGGGAGAGACGTTCTGTCCACAGATACTCATCCCTCCCTGGAAAGACTCCATTCAGGCAGAGCCCAGCTAGTGCCACACCTCCGGCTCTTAGCGGTTCTTTCCAACATCCACTGGATGCGTGACCTGGACCAGTTATTTCTTTTTCTGACTTTCTCCATTCTTCAAATGATGCTGATAGAGGAACTACCCCAGTGAGTGCAGGATGGAAGGAGGTGATGCACATGAAGCTCAGGATTCTCCTGCAGTAAAATGTGACCTCCTGAAGTTCCCGAATGGGGTTCAGTGGTAATGAACCCGACTAGTGTCCGTGAGGACTCGGGTTCAATCTCTGGCTCCGCTCAGTGGGTTAAGGATCCGGCGTTGCCACGAGGTGTGGTGTGGGTCGCAGATGCAGCTTGGATCCCGTGTTGCTGTGGCTGTGGTGTAGGCCAGCAGCTGTAGCTACAATTCAGCCCCTAGCCTGGGAACGTCCATATGCCATGGGCGCAGCTCTGAAAAGGTTTTAAAAAAAGGGGGGGGGACCTCCTAGTATGAGATTACATTCTTAGGAAGCTGGGAGTGCTCATGAGAAGAGTTAGTTGGTGGATTTCCATGGAGGGCAATATTTAGGGAGAAAAAAAGAAGTTCTGGCTCTGGGGCAAAGGAATTATCACCTTAAAAGACATCCACATGCCTCTGTCATTAAATTGTGGTTTTTTGTTTTTTGATTTTTTTAGGGCCACACACGTGGCATATGGAAGTTCTCAGGCCAGGGGTCAAATCAGAGCTATAGCTGCCGGCCTGTACCACAGCCACAGCCACGCCGGATCCGAGCTGCCTCTGTGACCTCCACCACAGCTTGCAGCAATGCCAGATCCTTAACCTACTGAGCAAGGCCAGGGATCAAACCCACGTCCTCATGGATACTAGTCAGGTTCTTAACCCACTGAACTACAACAGGAATTCCTACATTGGTTTTATAGATGAGGAAACAGAGGCTCATTCAAGTGGCTTGCCCAAGGTCACATAGCTAGGTAGTCACAGGGCCAAGATCTAAAACCATGTGCTTGTTTCTAGAGCACTGTACCACGCTGTTGGGGGCCAGGGGCTCGGGGAGATGGGGTATTATGGGGTTCCCCTCTCCTTCCTCCGCCCCTCCTTTCCTCTGTGGCCATTGACTGCCTGCTGCTGCAAGGCCCCGGGCTCATTGCTAGGACCCAACGGTGAGGGGAATGAGACCAGGTTTGGTGGAATATACAATTTGTATATACAAGTTGGTGGACCCTCTTGAAGGAAAACACACACAATGACAAATACAAAATGAGGTGCAGGACCTTGCAAGGGCCTTGGGCAGGGAGCACGCAAGCTTTCTCAGCTTCCATCTGTACCCCCAAGGAGGCCCAGTCTCTGCCCCCTGAGGGGCTCACAGTTTCCCTCCAGTGAAAAATCGGAGGCAGCACCCCGACTGGAGCTTTGCTTGGTCTGGGAGGTTCTGTCTACAGGATCCCTGGTGAGGGACCTGGGGACCTGCGAGTACCCCTGTGATGGGCCTGGAAGAGGCCCTCAAGAAATGTTTGTGAAGGAGTTCCTGTTATGGCTCAGTGGTCATGAACCCGACTAGTATCCATGAGAACTCAGATTTGATCCCTGGCCTCTCCCAGTGGGTTAAGTATCCGGTTAAGACGCAGCTCAGATCCCGAGTTGCTGTGGCTGTGGGGTAGGCCGGCAGCTACAGCTCCGATTGGACCCCTAGCCTAGGAACTTCCACCTGCCAAGGGTGCAGCCCTAAAAAAGAAAAGAAAAGAAATGTTTATTCCCTTCCTTCTGCCCTGGAGGAGCCTCACCCTGTGAGGAGGGGCACTCGCTCTGTCCCCATGGGCCCTTCCCACCCATAGTGACCTGCTCTCAATGCTCTACCCCTGCACACACCCACATGTGACTTCGAAGCACCCCAAGTGCATCATGAAAGAGTTCCGACTAGCTGAGAAAAGCTTCTGTAATTGGGTCTATCAAAAGGGAAGTTAGGAGTTCCCGTCGTGGCGCAGTGGTTAACGAATCCGACTAGGAACCATGAGGTTGCGGGTTCGGTCCCTGCCCTTGCTCAGTGGGTTAAGGATCCGGCATTGCTGTGAGCTGTGGTGTAGGCTGCAGACGTGGCTCGGATCCTGTGTTGCTGTGGCTCTGGCATAGGCCGGCGGCTACAGCTCTGATTAGACCCCTAGCCTGGGAACCTCCATATGCCGCAAGAGTGGCCCAAGAAAATGGCAAAAAGACAAAAAAAAAAAAAGGAAGTTAGGAGTTCCAATCGTGGCCCCGGGGGTCAAGGACCTGACATTGCCTCTTTGAGGATGCAGGTTTGATTCCTGGCCTCACTCACTGGGTTAAGGATCTGGCGTTGCCATAGCTGTGGCATAGGTTGCAGATGCAGCTCAGATCCTGTGCTCCTGTGGCATATGTAGGCCGGCAGCTGCAGTTCCAATTCAACCCGTGGCCTGGGAACTTCCCTATGCTGCAGGTGCAGTCATAAAGAAAAAAAAAGGAAGTTAGATTCTGATTTTCCGAGTTCCCTTTCTTTCATGTATGGCATGACCCCATGGCATAAAATAATAATGAAACAAGACGGGGACTCCAGGGACCTCCCTTCACTGCATCAGAGTCCATATCTTGACCCAGAGGTGAAGTGAACTTTCTAGAGCCCTGAGGTTTTGTTTTTGTTTTGCTTTTTAGGGCCTCACCCGAGGCATATGGAAGTTCCCAGGCTAGGGGTCGAATCGGAGCTACAGCTCCTGGCCTACACCACAGCCACAGCACCATCAGATCTGAGCCAGTCTGCGACCTACACCACAGCCTGTGGCAACACCAGATCCTTAACCCACTGAGCGAGGCCAGGGATCGAACCTGCAACCTCATGGTTCCTCGTCAGATTCCTTTCTGCTGTGCCACGACGGGAATGCCAAGATCTCTGAGTTTTTGAGTCCCTGCTTTTGACAACCTGATCATTCTGAACTGGATTGCTCCCATCTGATCTCTAAGCATTTTGCTCGGTGATGGCCAGAGGCGTGACACTCAGGGACAAGGGCCCTCCGGGGTGAGCCAGAGTTCTGACTTGAAGAGTATCGGGAAGGGATCTTGGAGGGGAAAGTTTCGGGATCGGGTGAGGGAGGCAAGGGCCTTGCAGAGAGGAGGCCAAATGAAGAAGCATGTGACTGATTCCCACCCGCCCCCCTCCTGTTTCTCTCTCATCTTGTAGCGTGATTCTGGAGAGCGACCCCCAGCAAGTGGTCCAGAAAGTGAACTTTAGGGTAAGAGGCATCCTGCATCCCCCTCACTCCATCCCCTCCGGGCCGCCCTTCCCATCCTCTCCTCCTCCAATCCTCCCTGTGTCTGGGCTACCAGGGGGGTCAAGCTGAACCAGCAGAAGCGACCAGTGAGTTGCTGCGCTTGTGGGGGGGAGCAGCCGTTTGGAGGGGTGTCAGTAAAAGAGATCTCTGTCCTCTCCCCCTGTAGCATCCCAAATGCCTCCCCATCCTCCCTGGTGGGAGTCTGGGCTGGGGAGATAGATCAGTCCTCCAAGAGACCCCAGGTGGTCGCCTTGGCCTTGGGGTTGGGAGGCAGAGGGTATGGATAGAATCTCACTGCCCAGTTTGGCTTCTCATGTCTGGATGAAACCTCTCATCTTTATTCGCCCCCCACTCCCTCCTCTGCCTCCAACCATGGTTGGGCCCTGGGGATCTTGGCTTCCAAATGACCGGCTCTAGGACTTCCACTAAGTGACAATGCATGTGCCGTTCAGGACCCCCTGCTGGCTGCATCCCCTCACCACCCACCCCCAAGCCCCTTTCCTTCACCTCTTTCTGACCACCTTGACTCTGCTCCCCCGCAGGCAGATGACAGCGGCTTGGCTGAACACAGTGTGGCCCAGGTAGGCCCCCTCCATCTGCCTTGGCAAGAAATGGGTTAGAGGAAGGAGAGCAGAGCAGTCCAGGGGGATCTAGTGGGGCTCTCAAGGCTGAGAAGTCGGGGGTGCAGGAGGAAAGGGATGAGGCCGTGATAGGCCATCTCTTGGAGATAGTCATTAGAGGCGTCTGGGGCCCCCAGGGTGGTATGGAGCTGGGTAATTTTTTTTTTTTCTTTTTTTGGCTGCCCTGGGGCATGTGGTGTTCCCGGGCCAGGGACCAGATCCGAGCCACAACTGCAACCTACGCCACAGCTGCAGCAACACGGGATCCTTTAACCCACTGCACTGGGCCAGAAATTGAACCTGCATCCTGGCGTTGCAGAGATGCTGCCAATTCTGTTGCGCCATAGCAGGAACTCCTGGAGCTGGGTATTGAGAAATCATGGACACCTTCCCCTCAGCTCACCTCATCTCCTAGCGTGGTGTAGTTGGATTGAAACCCAGGATGAGCTGCCCACCCTGGAGATGGCTGTGTCACTTGTTCCCCAAAGCAATCTGAGGCCTCTGATGCTTTCCCCAACCTGGAAAGGATACCAAGGAGGAGTTTGCCTCCAAACCCTCACCCCTCTCGGTTTAGGATCCGCACTGAGATTGTTAAGGGACCTATGATAGGATCGAATTCTCACCACTTGCCCCCTTGTCCCTCGAGGGACCTGACTGTGGAAATGTCTGCTCTGGCCAGTCCCCTGCATGGTCCTGTCTGAGGGTGCGTGGGGGGCAGGGGTGAGGTTTCTGGATCCGTGGCCTGACTGGTTTCCCAGCTGTGCACACTTCCTGCTTGTCAGGCTTGACCTCCATTCTGTCTGCCCGCAGGTCTCTCTGCCCAGACTAATCCTGCTTTTGTGGAGCTTCCTGCCCCGGTACTAACCACCTCCTGCAGGGGTGGCCCAGGCTGAGATGGGCCTGTTGCATCCCGTGTGGAGCCGCAGGTGCGGTGCCCCCTTTTCTGTGACTTCATACTCACTCTGCTTCTTCCTCTTCCCAGTTCCCTGTGCCTCCTCCTACCCCACAGAGATGAATGCAACTGCATGGCAATTTTTCAGGGCTAAAGAGCAATGAGCAGAGCAGATAAGCACAGGGGCGTTGACGTGAGTCATCCCAGGTTGTATGCTCTAGCTTACCACCTACAAGGTGGGTGACCTAGGACAAGTTACTCAACCTCTCTGGGCCTCACATAATCACAGGACCCTCAGGAGAATTAGATGAGCTAATGTGTGGAAAGCTCTTGGCACAGATCCTGTTTTCCAAAGAGGGAAGGTATGAAGGCATAGAACTTATTTTATTTTATTTTATTTTATTTTATTTTATTTTATTTTATTTTTAGGGCAGCACCTGCGGCATCCGGAGGTTTCCAGGCTAGGGCTTGAATCCGAGCTGTAGCTGCCAGCCTACACCACAGCCACAGCAACGCCAGATCCGAGCCACCTCTGCGATCTACACCGTTCACGGCAACGCCAGATCCTTAACCCGTTGAGCGAGGCCAGGGATCGAACCTGCATCCTCATGGATGCTAATCAGATTCACTAACCACTGAGCCACGACTGGAACCCCAAGACATAGCACTTTTAATGGAATTCTTGAGTAAAAGCCCAGGCAGTTGCAGGGAGTGAATGGGAGGTGAAATGAAGGAGAAAGATAGACCCCAGCAGGGAGAAGCAAGAGAACCGCAGGCCCAGGCTGTCCCTGAAGAGCAGGGGGAGTGGGCAGGAGGGAGGGATGTACAGTGTGGGACCGACCTTCTTCCGAAGGGAATGGGGCTTGCTGGCTGGAGGGACAATCTGAAGGACCTACCTGGGGTCCCTGCCATGTCTGCATGGTGTGTGCACAGTCGTGTAGATGTGTGTAAACCTGGGGCTGGGGTTGTTTCTTCAGCAGGATATGAGAGTGAACACATCTGAGTGCAGGTGTCTGGCTGGGAACCCTTTGCCAGCTGTGCCACATCAGCAGTGGGGTGGGGCGTGGAGGACATAGTACCAGCTGAAGCCAGAGCTAGGGGGTTGGCTGAGGTATCTGGGCACAGGAAGTGGCAGGCCTGGGACCGTCTCTGCTTGGACGTGGCACTGGGCTGGAGCGCGCATGGCATGGTGTTGGGGAGACAGGGCTGCGGCCACACCCAGGGCTGCAGAAGCAGGAACCAGAGGGCTGGGCAGGCCCCAGCCTGGGCTGGTTGTTGGCGGCAGCCAGTTTGGGCTGCACTTTCCGTCTTGGTGGTGGTGGTGGTGGTGGGCCGCCCACTAAGGCCAGGCGGAGGCGAGCTGCTGCCACCTAGTGACCGAGGACTGCAGGGACACTTAAGAGAAGGTGCTGTAGATCCCCACTCTCGACAGGCTTAATGTGCTTGACACCGCCCCCCCCCAATAATCCTCTCAACTTTCCTCATCTGCATCCCACCCAGGTTCTTCAGTCTGCCAAGGAACAAATTAAGTGGTCCTTACTGAAATGAAGGCGTGCATTCAAGTCTCCCTGCCCCCAGCCCATTCCCACAATCCTGGCAAAAGCACAAAGGCCCTGGGGGACACTAGAGATCCCTCAGTATTCCCAGGCACTCCCAGAACTGACTCCCGAGGTCTCTAGCCAGGGACAATGAGATGCAAAGGTTTGACTTCAGCACTGAGTCACTCCTTCTCACCACCCTGGCTGCCCTTTGGGCCTGGAGAACCAGCTGAGCTGCCTTAACTCAGACCTTTGGCATCCTTGGCCTCAGAGCCCAAATAAACCTGCTTTTGTCCCCTGCCAATGGTCTCCCTCTCTCTTGGCCCTGGGAAGGGGATGCGTGTGTGTGTTCATTCTGATAAAGGCTTTTTTTTTTTTTTTTTTTTGGTCTTTTTGCCATTTTCTTGGACCGATCCCGCGGCATATGGAGGTTCCCAGGCTAGGGGTCGAATCAGAGCTATAGCCACCAGCCTACGACAGAGCCACAGCAACTTGGGATCTGAACCGCGTCTGCGACCTACACCACAGCTCACGGCAATGCCAGATCCTTAATCCACTGAGCAAGGCCAGGGATCGAACCGAAACCTCATGGTTACTAGTCGGATTCGTTAACCACTGAGCCATGACGGGAACTCCCTGATAAAGGCTCTTGCACTCTGTGTGGCTCATCTTCAGGATGCCCAGTACCAGGGTGTATTCTTGTGGTTGTGTGATTGGCGGGGAAGGGGTGGGTCAAGGGAAGCAGACCACTTAACATAGCGGAGGGGGTGTGATACTCATTCTGGGACCCTATATGTGGTGGCGAGGACTGGGCATGACTGTGTGACAGGGTAAAAGAGTAATAATGAGAGGAATGGTGCATTTAGGGGGAAAAGGAGAGCAAAAGATTGTACCTACATGGTGGCCCCGCTGGGGTTCTTCTGCTCACATTTTCCATTCTCAGCCTCCAGAAGGGAAGGGCGTAAGATTTCCTCCGGACAAACTGAGGAACGGCATGCGCCTGTTTTTCTTGGCTTGCCCAGGACAAGAATTCCTATGCCAGCGGAATTCCTATGCTGGCTTCTACCCTGGGCACTAAAGCCTGGCAAACTTGCCATGGCTAGGCTTAGGAGCGAGAAAGCACCGGGCAGCTCCCACCTTGCAGTTGTGGGCAGAGCACACAGTGTACCGAAGGTGTGAAGCATTGCAGATCCAGAGAGAGAAGGGCGGAGGAGGGAAGGATGGAGTGACATTTGCGGCGACAGATTTCCCCTTCTCTCTCCGCGTTCTAGAAGCCCCCCTTTTTCTCTTTCTCTGACACATACACTTTTCTTCTTCATGTGCAGAAGACCCAGAGAGTGTCTAATAGTCCGACATACACCCCTCGTTTCCCTTGATCCTTTAGCTAACTGCAGCTGCAGGTCCACGCCCCGCCCTGGCTCCGCCCCTTGGCGCCCGCTGCCGAGGGGAGCGTGGTCCCAGGACCGAATCCACGATCCTTTAGCGCCATCTGGAGGGAAAATCGGGAAACGCGCTCCCTGCGGGTCCGCCTTTCCCTTACTAACTCCGCCCCCCGGGCGGGACCGACCCCTTCTCAAGGGAGTTAATCGCTGGCCTCTTACCCCAGCGGCTGGCGTTTCCCTAGTAACCACCCGGCGCGACCTGCAGGCGAGCTCCTAGCCAGCTAGAGCTCACAAATTTCTGCCAGCGACCGCTGAAAGCAAGTGCTGAGCCCTGGGTGTTAAATAGAGGCAGTCCCTGCGGGTTATCACGTCTTACATTACAAAACTCTGCAGGATTGAATATTTATAACGGGCATGACTACTTCTGTAATTAGAGAAAATGATAAAGATATAGTTAGGTAAACAAATTAGTTGTAAATAGTGTGTTCCAGTAAAAAAATGCAAAAAGGCCACATCGAAAGGGGAGAAAAGAGTATTCAATTAAATGGTGTAGAGTTTAAGGGCCAGTGTGACGACGGGAAATGAGAAAATTTCCAGAAATACTTGAGCAAATGTTCGGCCTCGTCCGGTATCCGGCTCCATCCACCGCCTCTAAACGACCGACCGCAAGAACCAAACCCGAGGGGCACATTCGCTTCCTAGCAACCTGGACGCCCCAGCATGGGCCGCACAATTCCAGTTGTGCAGGGACCAGGATGGGAAGGCCCGGCGCTCCACACAAACTGACTCACCGAATGCTATGGACTATGCACTGCTATCCCCATTTTACGGACCGGCACACCGAGGCTCTGAAAGACTAAAAGGTATTTGCAACAGTTTCCGCAAAGGCGGGCTCAGGAGGA
This sequence comes from Phacochoerus africanus, assembly GCF_016906955.1. Lineage (NCBI taxonomy): Eukaryota > Metazoa > Chordata > Mammalia > Artiodactyla > Suidae > Phacochoerus > Phacochoerus africanus. The sequence continues at coordinate 24,455,757 of NC_062557.1, read as the reverse complement.
GGAACTGCTGATGGGAGGTGGCTTTCCCTTGCCCTTTCGCCTAAGGCAGTCCGAAGCCCTCCCCACACAGGGACTGTACCGGGTTAAAAGGAATGAGCCGAAGGGGCAAGGCAATGCGGAAAGGCGACCAGGGAGATGTCCTCGCCTGCTGTGGCCAAAGGACTGTGGAACTGCGAAGAAGCAACCGACCCACCCCGCGGCAGAGCTAGGGCAGCGCAAAGAGGCTACACTGAACAGCTGGGGGACCCAGGGAGCGCGGGCAGAAGGGGCGCGGCTCCTTCCCAGGGACGCCAGGTTTGCAGGGGTGGCTCTCCCCGGGCTGAGACCGAGGGCCCGCTGCGTGCCAGGCTCCCTCTCGGTGCCCCCAGCCCCGCGGAGCCTCCAGAACGGCGGGTCTGGCCGTCTGCCTTGAGCTCTGCCCGCTGGCCCCCCGCCTCTCCCAGACGCCTAGTGAGCGAGAGCGAAGGCGCCGTCCGCCGGGGGCCGGGTTTCGGGAAGTGCAGTCGGTGGTTGCTGGCAGGAGCGGCCCTGGGGCCTGGCTTCCCGTCTGCTCTCAACCCCGGGGCTCCTGCCCGTCTTCTTGCCCTCGTGGGCAGAAGCGGGTCTCGAGTATCTTTGGGGAAGGGGCTTCAGGACTTCCCCTTTTCTCCTGCCGAATTGGCACCGGGGCACTTCAGAAACGGAGACACCATGGGCCAGAGGGCTCACACTGTAGCATCAGCGGCACTCGGGTGCAGGGGGGCACGCTGGCCACCCCTAGACCCGGCCAGGGACACAGAAGCAGTACCGCCAGGCCTCAGACCCCCTTTATACCCCTTTTGAGCCGGTGGCCCCCTCTCTGGTTCCGCGCGCCCCCCTGCTTTCCGGCCATTGGCTGGCAGGAAGGCGAAGCTGGTAGGATAGGCCAGTACCCAGACAGTGATGGATGGCTCCCCGCTGCCTGGACCACCGCCGGAGTGTATCTGCTCCGTGGCTCAGTTTGGCTAAGGCAGGAGCAGCCAGACCCGGGAGTGGGTTGGAGGATGAGCTGGAGACCGGCTTAAGGCTCAGACTTTCTGTGCTCTCAATCTCCCTTGAAACTCTACAGAGAAAAAAAATCTTTTTGTTTTGTTCTGTCTTTTTGGGGCCGCACTCACAGCCTATGAAGGTTAGGGGTCGAATCAGAGCTACAGCTGCCGGCCTACACCACAGCAACAGCAACAGCAGATCCAAGCAGCGTCTGCGACCTACACCACAGCTCACGGCAACGCCAAATCCTTAATCCACTGAGTGAGGCCAGGGATCGAACCTGCAACATCATGGATCCTAGTGGGATTCGTTAACCACTGAGCCATGACAGGAACTCCCAGAGAAAAAAGTCTTACCCTGATGTCCCGTGGATATCCTCGACTCCAGAACCTGATGTAGGCAAAATTCAGTAGTTTCCCCAATGTAGTTTGCACACAACCCAGTGGACCTTCCTTTCCTTCCAAACTGGGTCTCGTTCATTTAACAGTATTCATGCATTCCTTTTGTTTGCTCATTTGTTCGTTCTTTCATTCAAGTATTTGAGTATTTGCCAGGAGCCAGGCAGGAGGGAAAGAAAGGGAGACTGGTTAGAAAGTGATTGGGCCCAGCTGGGGCAGTGGGATGGGGTGGGTTGAAAGGAGAGAAGGGATTTGAGAAATATTTCAAGGTAGAAATACCTTTTAAAATCAAACTGCAGGGAGTTCCCGTCGTGGCTCAATGGTTAACGAATCCCTCTAGGAACCATGAGGTTGTGGGTTCGATCCCTGGCCTCACTCATTCAGTGGGTTAAGGATACAGCGTTGCCATGAGCTGTGGTGTAGGTCACAGATGCGGCTCAGATCTCGAGTTGCTGTGGCTGTGGTGTAGGCTGGCGGCTACAGCTCTGATTGGACCCCTAGCCTGGGGACCTCCATATGCCTCGGGAGCGGCCCTAGAAAGGCAAAAAAAAAAAAGACAAAATAAAAAAATTAGTAAATAAAATTAAATTGTGCTTTTTTACTGTGACCTGAGAGGTGGTAAAAATTCACAGCGCTTGAGAGTTTCCCTTGTGGCTCAGCAGTTAGTGATGGACTCCCCATCTTTCCCCCTTATAGGGTACATCATCATCCCTGCCCATGCTCACTCCCAACAGCCCTACCCAGTAACAGTTCTGATGGATTCCAAATGAAGGTTTTGCTCTCTTAGGGGGACTGAAGGTAGACCAGACTTTATCAAAAACTGTAAGTCAGGAGTTCCCGTCATGGCTCAGCGGAAACAAATCTGATGAACCAACCAAAAAAAAAATCACGGAGCTTGTACTTAAGACATGTGTTCTTTCCCATAGGTAAGTCATACTTCAATAAAAAAGAAAAATAAATTAATCAAACAGCTGCCAATTTTTACTCGATTGTCAACTTTTTGCGGTCCTCATTTGTTTCTCATCTCTATTAACTAAATATGGAAAATATGAGGAGGATCCAAAGAAATGGGTGACTGTGAAACACACGTGGACTTTTCGCTGTATGTACAGATGAGTGCCATCCCTCTAAATGGATGGCACCCTTGTGGTGCAGCGGCTGGGGTCCCTGCTGTGGTGTGGGTTGGATACCTGGCCTGGGAACTTCCACATGCCTTGGGTGCAGCCCCCTAAAAATGGACTCATTGGTAAGAAAAGCAGTATTGATAAAAAATAATAATAGCAGAAGTAAAATAAAGCTTCTTTTGGAATAAATTTTTTTTTTTTGCTTTTTGCCTTTTCTAGGGCCGCTCCTGCGGCATATGGAGGTTCCCAGGCTAGGGGTTGAATCGGAGCTATAGCCGCTGGCCTACGCCAGAGCCACAGACAACGCAGGATCCGAGCTGCGTCTACAGCCTACACCACAGCTCACGCCAACGCCAGATCTTCAACCCACTGAACAAGGCCAGGGATCGAACCTGCAACCTCACGGTTCCTAGAAGGATTCATTAACCACTGGGCCACGACGGGAACTCCCTGGAATAAATTATTTCAATAGACATTTACTAACGGGCTGTTCTGAACCAGACACTTTAATGGGAGTTGGTGGAGGCTTTTAAGACGCAGTCACTCCGGGGATCCGATTGCACCCCAGTGGGAACTCCAAGATGTAGTTTTTGAGCCAAGGAGATCATAACTGGCCTGGGAACCAAGTTGTATCAGAAAATAAAGACATTGAAAAAAAGAAAAGAAAAGAAAGACATTGACAGAGAAGGTGGTGTGTTACATAGTATTTGGCAGAAGGAAAGTCAAAGACACTACAAAGGGAGAAATAGGGTAACCAAAGAGCCAGAGAATCTGTGTGAGGAATTGCAGGTAGGCACAGGTAGCAGGAATGGCGGTTGCGTACCTCTGTGGGGGAGGCTGGGGTGTATTGAGACTTGAAGCTTCTCCCTGTACAGGTTGTGGCCGTACAGGTTGTGGCCGGATAAAGGCCATGGTCAAAGGTCTACTTTGTGCTCCTTAGAAATCCTATTGCGTTCAAAACAACCTAACCGGAGGGGATGCTGTTAGCCCTATTTTCACAACTAAGAGCCCAGGAATTTGGATAATTTGCCTTGGGGCACTGGTGAGATTTTTTTTTTTTTTTTTTTTAAACCTGGGCTCTTCTGACTCCATTGCCCAATGCTCTTTGTCCCAGCCATGGAGTTGTTGTGTATTCTAAAGGTAATAAGGCATCATTAAAGATTTGCAAGCAAAGTGATATCAACGTTGGATTTGGAGCAAGGAACCCTGCCAGCAATGAGGGATGTAGATTGAAGAGAGAAATAAGAATTTAGGGTCAGACCCATAGAAGGCAGGCATTTGCATTACAGTCACATTCTATTCTTTCTCTAAACAGTGTCATCCAGCTTGATTGTACATCTTGTCACCAAACAGCTTGCAAAAATCGAGTCCACTCAGAGTTTGCAGAGTGAGTGCTTTTGAATTAATTCAGATAATTGCAGGCAATCATTCCACAACAGGGCTTCTAAAGGGACCACTTTCTTAGGGGCCATGATTTGACAATTCTGTTCTGAAAAGTAGGTTAAAAAGTAATAAGCCAGTGGTTACCAGTGGAGAGAGGGAAGGGTGAGGGGCAAAGGAGGGGGAGGGGATCAAGAGGTAAAACTACTATGTATAAAATAAATTCTCTGGGTATGGCATAGGGAATATAGCCATATATTCATATATACATATCATATATTCATATAGCATATATATTCATATATAGCCATATATTCATGTACAGTCTTTCAGATTAGGGATCAGATCTGAGCCACAGTCACAACCTTTGTGGCAGCTGTGGCAACAACACTGGATCCTTAGCCCACTGTGGCAAGCTGGGGGATTGAGCCTGTGTCCCAACGCTCCAGAGACACCGACAGTTTCTTTGTGCCACAGCGGGAACTCCTAGGCAAAATTTTATAATAACTATAAATGGAGTATAATCTTTACATCTGAAATTTCCATAATATTGTACACCTAACTATACCACACTAAAAATTTTTAAAGTAATAAATCCACTTTGTAGCTTATATATTTGGTGCCCTCTTGTCACCCTCACCTACTCCCATCCTACTCCCATTCTAAAAAATAGGTACATACACATCAAATGAAAGAAAAATAGCAAGAGATATCTGATTCCTTTTGACTAGGCCCACAATTTCTCTTTGTCTAGATACCTGATTTTTTTTGTTGTTGTTTGTTTTTTCTTCTCTCTCTCTCTTTTTTTTTTTTTTTGCTTTTTAGGGCCACACCTGAGGCATATGGAAGTTTGCAGGCTAGGGGTCAAATTGGAGCTACAGATGCCAGCCACAGACACAGCCATAGCAACTCCAAATCTGAGCCGAGTTTGTAACCTACACCACAGCTCACGGCAAGGACGGATTCCTGACCCACTGACAGAGGCCAGGGATCGAACCTGCATCCTCATGGATACTAGCTGGATTCGTTTCTGCTGCTCCACAATGGGAACTCCCCAGACACCTGATTTTTAAGGCATTGAAAATACATTATTCCTGTGGTTGCAAAGAGCCCTCACCCAGGAAACTTGAGGATAGAAGAAAACTCTGGAAGTCATGGAGGCTATGCCCCTGCCCCCCAGGCAACAGCTTCTTTGTGATTGACAAGGGCTCCTGGGTTGGGTGTGTTGGGGACATATGGGGACATGTGTGGACATGTCTGGAGACGTGGGATCACTGATGGAATGATTGGAAGAGGCTGGGCTCTGCCATTTCTGCGTTTGGATCGATTAGGGATCAGTCCTTCCACAATGGAGGGTCCAGCCTGGTGCTGGGAAGGGTAGAGGGCTCCTGGAACAGTCTCTCATAAGAAATGGCTGGGAAAGACCAAAATTAAAAACTTGTTTATGGGGAAGCAGGCGAGATTTTAAAAACTTCGCAAACCAAAAACATCTCCAGCGTGCTCTGAATGACTGCAAGTAAAATCGGTTCTCACATGTCTGTCCAGAAGGTGGCGCCGTAAGACAAGTCCCGCTCCCTTCCTTCCTTCGCGGCTGCTCGGGG